>NC_040916.2:49086335-49724052 GCF_004126475.2 Phyllostomus discolor | reverse complement strand
GGCCCGGAAGTTCTAGCTTGTGATTGGTTCACTCCTGGACTATGACTTTCAGTGGGAGATGGACGTTTTTTGGAGAACTGAACCGTGGAAAATGACCTTTCCTTAACTTGAAGCTACTTTTAAAATCTGAAGGTCTGGACCAAAAGAAGAGAAATACCAGGCTGGAGTCAAGATGACAGATAAAGTGAGAGTAAAGACTAACTCCAAAGATGGCTTCACTGAAGAAAAAGCATTTTAAGAGTAAAGAAAAATCTTGCCAGACGATCCCAGAAAAGTTCTAATTTTCATTAACAGTTAATAAAGTTATTCATGCAGAAGTGTGTACAACAGAACACTGCTCTTTTTTATTTTAATCTGTACTTTTTGGCCTGGGATATGGGTTTTAAATGGACATTGTCTGTACCAGCTTCATTAAAATAAACAAAATATTTGTAAACATAAAAAATAAATAAATAAAATCTTTTTTAAAAAAGAGAGGTTGTCTTGGGTTATCTGTGTGGGCATTATATGGCCATGAGTCCTGAAAAGTGGATGTGGGAAGAGGGGAATCAGAGGAAGAGATGCACAGAGATACAATTTTGCTGGCTTTGAAGATGGAGGTTGGAGTTCTGTAGAAGCTGGAAAAGGCAAGAAGGTTTTCTTCCCTCCAGAGCCTTCAAATATAAATGTAGCCCTGCTGACAGGCACCCCGATTTCAGCCCAGGGAGACTGAAACAGTGCAAAATTGTAATGGTGGGAAATTGTAACCTACCCCACTATTCTTTTGACATTGTTTCTGTAAGTGCTGACTCTGATTAATATATAGCTTGTAGACGAACAGCATGTTTGTGTATGAATCCTAGGGACTGTATGAATCCTAGGGATTAACTTCAAAAGATACAGACTCCAATCTTCAGACTTCCCAGCTCCAGATTTGATCACCTTCAACCATGGAACCAAGATGACATGAAATCAGAATGATGCACACCGGACCATCACTTGCATTATCAGAATGGACTGTGCTCGCCTGCATGTAGAGAGCTTTGCAACCTCCACCCTTGATCTATTTATTCTCTTCCCCTCTCCCTCCTTACAAAAACCTCTGCCTCCACTGAGAGCAAGAGATGGGCTTCGAGACACCAGTCCCCCACCTTCCAGATGGCCAACATCTGCAAATAAACCACTTTTTTTTGTTTTGTTTTATATTTTAATATATTTTATTGATTATGCTATTACAGTTGTCCCATTTCCCCCCTTCACTCCCCTCCACCCTGTATACCCTCTCCCAGCCATATCCCCCCATTAGTCATGTCCATGTGTCATAATTGTAAGTTCTTTAGCTTCTACATTTCCCATACTATTCTTGCCCTCCCCCTATCTATTTTCAACCTACCATCTATGCTACTTATTCTCTGTACCTTCCCCCCCCTCTCCTCCTCCCACTCCCCCCGATAACCCTCCTTGTGATCTCCATTTCTGTGTTTCTGTTCTTGTTCTAGTTGTTTGCTTAGTTTGCTTTTGTTTTTGTTTTCAGTGTGGTTGTCAATGATTGTGAGTTTGCTGTCATTTTACTGTTCATATTTTTTATCTTCTTTTTCTTAGATAAGTCCCTTTAACATTTCATAAAATAAGGGCTTGGTGATGACGAACTTCTTTAACTTGACCTTATCTGAGAAGCACTTTATCTGCCCTTCCATTCTAAGTGAAAGTTTTGCTGGATAGAGTAATCTGGGATATAGGTCCTTGTCTTTCATGATTTGGAATATTTCTCTCCAGCCCCATCTTGCCTATAAGGTCCCTTTTGAGAAATCAGCTGACAGTCTTATTGGAACTCCTTTGTAGGTTACTGTCCCCTTATCTCTTGATGCTTCTAGGATTCTCTCCTTCATTTTTACTTTGGCTAATGTAATTATGATGTGCCTTGGTGTGTTTCTTCTTGGGTCCAACTTCTTTGGGGCTCCCTGAGCTTCCTGGAAGTCTATTTCCTTTGCCAGAATGGGGAAGTTCTCCTTCATTATTTGTTCAAATAACTTTTCCACTTGTTGCTTTTCCTCTTCGCCTTCTGGTACCCCTATAATTCAGATGTTGGAACGTTTAAAGATGTCCTGGAGGTTCCTAAGCTTCTCCTCATTTTTTTTTGAATTCTTATTTCTTCATTCTTTCCTGTTTAGTTGTTTCTTTCTTCCTTCTGGTCCACTCTATTGTTTTGAGTCCCAGTTCCCTTCCCTTCACTATTGGTTCTCCGTGCATCTTCCTTCATCTCTTTTATGGTAACCTGCATTTCTTCATCTAATTTGCACCCAAAATCAACCAATTCTGTGAGCTTCCTGATCACCAGTGTTTTGAACTATGCATCTGATAGGTTAGCTATCTCTTGGTTGCTCAAAAGGATGAGTTCTGGGGCACTGATTTGTTCTTCTATTTGAGCCATCACTCTCTCTCTCTCTCTCTCTCTCTTTTTTTTTGGTCTGGTCGCTCTTGTTATGGTGAGGGGAGGAGCCTTAGGTGTTCACTGGGGCTGGGCACCCCAGTCACTAGATTGTGACGTTGTATGTGGGGGCGGGGGCGAGGGTGAGGGCCAGGGTGGGGGTGGGAGGGAACAATGGTGGCAGCCTCATTCTCCTGGGATCTCAGTCCCTTCCCTGGGATCCTGGTGCGCTCTCTGCCCTGGTCCATAATCGCAGCCTCACTGGGTCTGCCAGTTGCCACTTGCGTACTCAGGGTCCACCGCTGCGCGCCCCGGGTGGCTTATGCGCTCCCGGTTGCCTTAGGCATCCAGCTCTCCCCACATTACACGCACCGGTGCTCATCTTTGCCCCTCCTACCGGTCTGGATGAACAGGTCTACTTCAACTTCTTGGCTGTCCGACTTTCATTCAGATAAATTCTGTCAATTCTGGGTGTTATTCTGCCTCTAAATTGTTGTTGTTCTAATCTTGGTTGTGCGTGGAGGTACGGTGCGTCCACCTATGCCTCCATCTTGCCGGAAGTCCTGCAAATAAACCACTTTTCTTTACATCAGCACCTGCCTTTAGAGTATTGGCCTTGTAGTGGTTGTCAGCTGGACCTGTGTTTGGTTACAGGGCTTTTATTGGACTTCTGACCTACAGAACTGTGAGATAATAAATTTGTGTTGTTTTAATCAACTAGGTTTGTGGCAATTTGTTATAACTACAACAGAAAAGAAATATACTACCATTTGTGTAAATTAGAAAAATGAATATAAAAATATATATTCAATTCAAAACCATATGCTGGCATAGATATATTGCTTTCTGGAATATCAGAAAATGTCTGGCAGTGGTTTTCTTCGGGGAGAGGGCCTAGGCTTTTGGCAGAGACTTTTGCTCTTCTGCTCTTCTATTTTATACCTTCTACATTGTTCTAAGCTTTTAAAATGTCTGTGTTTAAAAAAAAAAAAAACAAACCCTTTATTATGGAAATTTTCAACCATACAAAAATAGAGTGAATAGGGTAATAAATCTGATATACTTGTCACCCAAATAAAACAAGTAGGCATCTATAACCAATTTTATTTATCTATAACCCAACCCAGTCCCTTGTATCTAGATTATTTTTATTTTTACTTTTTTTTTTTAACTTTTAGAGAGAGAGGACAGGAGGGAGAAAGAAAAGGAGAGAAACATTGGTGTGCAAGAGAATCATTGATTGGTTGCCTCTCTCACACCCTCAACTGGGGACCTCACCCACAACCAAGGCATGTGCTCTGACCAGGACTCAAACAGGCCACCTTTCAGTTTGCAAGACAACACTCAGCCCACTGAGCCACATCAGTCAGGGCTACCAGGTTACTGTGAGGCAAACCCAGAAATACGTGTTTCTGATGTATCTCTAAGCATAAGGACTCTTATTTTCAACATTTTGTTATGAAAATTTTCAAGCACACATAAAAGTTGGAACAATTTTTTCCAGTGAAATCCCATAGAAAACCACTACTTAAGCTCTACAATAACATTTTATTCTATTTTTTCTTTATAACACAACTATCTATCCTTCCATCTGTTAACTCATTTTATTTTTTGAAGCATTTCAGAGTTGTAAACATCAGTATACTTTACCCCTAAACTCTTCTGTATATATATCATTAACTAGAGTTCAATATGTTTACAGTTTATTTTTAAAATTTTATTTATTGATTTTTAGTGAGAGAGAGGGAGAGGAAGAGACAGAGACATTGATTTGTTTTTCCACTTGCTTCATTCATTGGTTACTTTCTTGTATGTGCCCTGACTGGAGATCAAACTCACAACCTTGGTGTATTGGGGGCAATGTTCTAACCAACTGAACTACCCAGCCAGAGCTACCGTTTCTTTTTAAGGTAAATTTACATCCAATGAAATGCACAAAACTTTTTAAAATATTAATTTTTAAAAAAGATTTTATGTATTTATTTTTAGAGGGAAAGGGAGGGAGAGAGAAAGGGAGAGAAACATCAATTTGTGGTTGCCTCTTATGTGCCCACTACTGGGGACTTGGCTGCAACCCAGGAATGCACCCTGACTGGGAATCAAACAAGTGGCCTCTTGCTTCGCAGGCCTGCACTCAATCTGAGCCACACCAGCCAGGGCAAAATGTACAAAGCTTAAATGTACCACTTGATGAGTTTTGACAAATGCATACACTTGTGTAACTTAAACTCCTGTATCAAAATATAGAACTATCAGCCAGAAAGTTCCCTATGCCCCTTCCCAGTTAATGCTCATTCCCACAGGGGCAACCATTGTTTTTAGTGCTTTTTTCATCATATATTAACATTATATGTTCTAGGTGGTGTAGGTAAATGCGATACTTGATTCTTCCCTCAACCATATCAAAATTACAACTAAACTACAGAACAATCATCTTTCAGAACTGCCTGAAATCTAGCTGAACAGAAGTTGTACAACTAAACATATAAAGAAGCCACATGGAAACTGGTAGAGGGGTTGGGATGCAGAACCAGCTGGTCCCACACCCACATGTGGCAGATAAAAATTTGGAGGGATACCTTGTCTGATGGTCCCCCTGAGGAACAAGTGATCCCAGCTCCACACCAAGCCCCCCAGTCCAGGTTTCCAGTCCCAGGAAGAAAAGTCCCCATAATCTCTGGCTGTAAAAACCAGTGGGGATTGTGGCTGAGTGACATTAGGGTGGCTGGAGTCCCAAGAGTTCCTCTTAAAGGGCAGGCACAGGGCTTACTCAGACTCACTCACTATTGAGCTCCAGCACTGGGACAGCAGCTTGAGAGGCACTAGGGACATACAAGGAAGAACTGAATTGTTTGGCATCAGGGCACGAACTGGAGGGGTAGCTTGCTACCAAACAGAAGTGCTGGCAGAGGCCATTGTTCCTTTTCTGAGCCCTCCCCAGTAAGAGCGAATGTGCAGGTGGGCACCATATCTGAGGCTCCATCAACCTGGCTAACCCTGTTTGCCCTGCTCTGGTTATTCCCTGAGACCCTACCCCACCCAACACGTAGGCTCAACCCAAGTTGTTTTCAGTGACATTTTTCATACAAATAGTCTGTCTTGCCTCATGCTTTGGACTTTCCTAAAATCTTTCAAACAAGCAGCATCTGACCTCTGTATACCCTGTATCCCTTGTTAAGTGTCCCTAGGCCCAGCACTAGCAGAAGCTGGCCTTGGTTTGTAGCTTGGCCTCTCCTGTGTATCTCCAAGCCCAGCATGAGTAGCAGCCATCTGCAGGTCACTGTAGCTTGTGCCAGGTGGCCCCAGGCAGGGCACAGGTGGTGGCTGACCTTGTACATCTTGTGAGGTCACAGAGCCAGTGCACCCTGTGGACATCTTCAGACCATGCCAATTACAATCCTATCACCGTCACAAGCAACACATTCAAGGAGCAAACTCAGCAAGCACCAAAGCCCACTAAAGCAATTCCTGCTTCATAGGGTTTACTCTTACCCAGCAGCTCCTTCACCATAATTGCAGCTAGTACTCACAACCGGTCAGCCTGAGGGTCAATCCTTCCCAATGAAGCCAACATCAGCCAAGGCTCAACTACAACAGGAGAGTGCACACAGTTCACACATGGATGCATCCCTGGAGCACCCAGCTCAGGTGACTGAGGAGGCTGCACCACTGGGCCCTACAGAACACTACCAAGTCAGGGAGATGTAGCATCTCTACCTAATACATACAAACCAGCATAAGGTAGCAGACAAAATGCAGAGACAAAGAAACAGGTCCCAAATGAAAGAATAGGAGAAATCTCTAGAAGAAATAAATGAAATAAAGGCAGGCAAACTACCAGATACAGAGTTCAAAACAATGGTTATAAGGATATTCAAGGAACCTAGTGAGAACTTTAGGGAACTTAATGAGAACTTTAATAGCATGAAAGAGGATGTAGAAATCATAAAAAAAAAAAAAGAACCAGTTGGAAATGGAGGATACACAAACTGAAATAAAGGATAAGTTACAGGGTATCAACAGTAGACTAGATGAAGCAGAGAATCAAAATCAGTGATTTGTAATATAAGGAAGCAGAAAACATCCAATCAGAATAGCAAAAAGAAAAATGAATAAAAAAAATGAGGAGTGTAAGGAGCCTCTGGACAACTTCAAATATACTAACATTTGCATCATGGGGTACTAGAAAAAGAAGAAAGAGAGCAAGAAATTGAAAACGTATTTGAAAAAATAATGATGAAAATTTCCCTAAGCTTGTGAAGGAAATAAACATGCAAGTCCACAAAGTACAAAGAGTCTCAAGCAAGATGAACTCACCTACACCAAGACACATCATAATTAAAATGCCAAAGGTTAAAGACAAAGAGAGAATCTTAAGAGCGGCAAGAGAAAGTCAGTTACCTGCAAGAGAATTCCTACAAGAATGTCTGCTGATTTCTCTACAGAAACTTTGCAGGCTAGAGGGACTGGCAAGAAATATTTCAAGTGATGAAAAGCAAGGACCTACCACCAAGATTACTCTACACAACAAAGCTATTATTTAGAATCAAAGGATAGATAAAGAACTTCCCAGAAAAGAAAAAGCTACCAAACCAGTATTACATCACCACAAACCAGTATTACAAGAACTGTTAAAGGGTCTTCTTTGAGAAGGAAAAAAAGATAAAAATAGGAGTAATAAACGGCCACAAAAAAGAATAACAGCTTGCCATTTGAAATAGCATGGATGAATTTAGAGGGTATTATGGAAGATGAAATAAGTCAGAGGAAGAAAAATACCATATGATTTCATCTATATGTGCTAGCTAAAGAATAATATAAACAAACAAACAACACAAACAGATTTATAGATACAGGGAATAGACTGATGATAGGTAGAGGGGCCAGGGACTGGAGGACTGGGTGAAAAGATGACAGTATTGAGAAGAACAGGTTGGTAGTTACAAAATAGTCAGGGAGGTGTAAAGTACAGCATAGAGAATATAGTCAATAATAGTATCATAACTACGTATGGTGGCAGTTGGTTACTGGAAATAATCAGGGGGAACACTTTGTAAAGTATAAGATTGTCTAATCACTATGCTCTACACCTGAAACTAATACAAATATTGAATGTAAATCGTAATTGAACTTTAGGCCAAGATGGAGGCATAGGTAGATACACTGCCTCCTTGCACAATGAAAAGAAGGAAAAAAATTTAAAAAATAGCCAGAACTGCCAGAAAATCGAACTGTGTGGAAGTCCAACAACGAAGGAGTAAAAGAAGAAATGTTCATTCAACCGCTATGAGGAGTGGAGATGGGCAGCCAGGGCAAAGAGGATGTGTGGCAAGATGACAGCTGGAGTAATGGACAGGCAAGTTGGCTGCTGGCAGATGGGGCAGTCTCACATTTGTGTGCAGATAAACCAGGAGGAACAAACGAGGAGCAAGACAGTCTGGGCAACCCAGGGTTCCAGTGCTGGGAAATAAAGCCTCAAAATCTTTGACTGTAAAA
The DNA here is from genome assembly GCF_004126475.2 of Phyllostomus discolor. Taxonomy (NCBI): domain Eukaryota; kingdom Metazoa; phylum Chordata; class Mammalia; order Chiroptera; family Phyllostomidae; genus Phyllostomus; species Phyllostomus discolor. The sequence continues at coordinate 49,716,149 of NC_040916.2, read as the reverse complement.
ACCTGTGGGCACTGTGGCAGTGGGAGAAACTCCCAGCCTCACAGGAAAGTTCATTGGAGAGACTCACAAGGTCCTAGAAATATACAAACCCACCCACCCAGGAATCAGCACCAGAAGGGCCCAATTTGCTTGTGGGTAGCAGGAGAAGTGACAGCAGGAGAAGTGGCATTGTTCCCTCTGGGACCCCACATACAGTGCCTCAATGCAGCCAAGTGGGCTGCCTTGCCCTGGCGAACACCTAAGGCCCTTACAATGTAATAGGTGTGTCAAGACAAAAAAAAAATATGGCCCAAATGAAAGAACAGATCAAACCTCCAAAAGTAGAACTAAACAATGAAATGATAGCAACCTATCAAATGCAGAGTTCAAAACACTGGTAATCAGGATGCTCAAAGAAATGGTTCAGTATGGTCATAAAATAGAGGAAAAAGTGAAGGCTATGCAAAGTGAAATAAATAAAAAAAAAACATGGAACCAACGGTGAAGGGAAGGAAACTAGGACTTAAATCAATAATTCGGAGCAACAGAAAGAAATAAACATTCAACCAGAACAGAATGAAGAAACAAGAATTCAAAAAAAAAAAATGAAGAGAGGCTGTGGAACCTCTGGGACAACTTTAAACATTCCAACATCTGAATCATATGGGTGCCAGAAAAAGAGGAAGAGCAAGAAATGAAAACCTTACTTGAAAAAATAATGAAGGAGAACTTCCCCAAACTGGCAAAGGAAATACACTCCCAGAAATCCAGGAAGCTCTAAGTCCCAAAGAAATTGTACCCAAAGAAGCACACACCAAGGCACATCATAATTACACTAGCCAAGATTAAAGATAAGGAGAGAATCTTATTTCTCTTGAGAAAGCAGCAAGAGAAAAGGAGACAGTTACCTACAAAGGAGTTCACATAATACTATCAGCTGATTTCTCAAAGGAAACCTCACAGGCAAGAAGGAACTGGAAAGAAGTATTCAAAGCCTTGAAAAGCAAGGACCTACATGCAAGATTACTCTATCCAGCAAAGCTACCATTTAGAACGGAAGGGCAGATAAAGTGCTTCACTGAGTACTAAACTAAAGTCTTTCACTTTCCAAGAAAGGAAAGAGGCCAAGCTTGGAGAAGTATACTAGCCCCTGCTGTTGTGAGCTTCTGTTGAGTTATAAAGGGCGAGGGAGTTACAGTCAAGTAATCAGGGCTATCACAAAACACGATGCTTCAGTTGATTTTGTGCAGGCATCACTCTATTTGGATGTTATCTTTTGGCTCAGGGTCCACTCATTGTGATATGGCAGGCCCTGTCTTACAAATTTTCAGAACACCTGCGCCTTTAGGGAGCTTTCAGTAATTATACCATCCTAAGAACAGAGGCTCAGAAAAACAACAGTTACTTATGCCTGACAGGGTCAAGGAAAGGACAGTGAGCTCTGATAAAGAGGGCCTAAAAAGGGCTTTTTGTCTTATTGTCAACAGCCCAGAGGCAATAAACCACAACTCGCAACGCCCACAAGAAAAGCTGGTTACCACCTAGCCCTGCCTGATAGGGCTACAACTCCGTTTCATCCTGCAGCCAACCTGCCAGGTCTTCCCTCAACTGCAGATTGGAGTCCTGCCCCTTTCTTCCTCCCCGTTGTTAAGGCTGGAATAATAGAGAGAAAACTGTCACGACTTCCTTGTTCTTTGCTATCCTAAAGCAGCTGAATTGAAGCGCAAGCCACTCAAACGACCTCACCTGCAGTATTAATAGAGAGCATCAACCCCAGCACCCACCCTGAAGTTGAAACACGTGCTCAGCGACGTGCGGACGAACTGCCGGCGCTCTCTTTGGCGCTTGCGCCTACGGTCTAGCGGGGCGCGGCAACCTCATTTGCGCAAGCGCCGGTGCTCTCCCAAAGCCCTCATCGCGCTCTCTCTATCTAGCTTGAGTCGCCGTTCTTGCGTAGGGGGCAGGGCTAAGGATGTCAATTGGCCTATTTTTGTGCCAGTCAATGAGGTGGGCACGGTGATTGGTGGCCACCCGGAAGGCAGCGGGTTTAGGTGTAAGCCTTGAGGAGGCAACGTTTTTTGCGCTTCTCTCAAGTTCTCTCCAGAAGCTTCTGCCTCTGAGCTCTGGGTACCTTTGTCTGTATCGCGTCGCCATGATGGGCCATCGTCCTGTGCTCGTGCTCAGTAAGTTGTGAGAAAACTGGGGGAGGGACCCCCTTTTCTCCCAGCTCGGTCCACGTTTTCCAGGGTTGCCTCATTCCAGTGCCGCCGTGGGACGGCCACTGAGCCTTCCAGTTCCAGTCATCCTCATTTGGGTGGATGCACCTTCTCCCGCTTTCCTGCCATCCTTTAACTCATCCCTGCCCTGACAATCAGTCTGACCTTCCGGTCACTGGGCCCTTGTCTTTAAGGCGACTCGTCTCAGGAGGCTCCTTGCGGTAGTAGGCCTTCGTTCTTCGCACCCTCTTACTCTGCACCCTTCCTTACGTGATTTTCAGTGTGGAGGTAAATGAGTAAGGGGTTTGGTTTGGTTTGGTGTTTATTTTGGCCTAGCTTTATAACCTCGGCCCACCCCTTAGTAGCCGCTATGGCCGCGGCTAAATTGCTTAAGTGTTTTCCATCTCTATCATTGGAGTTAACAGTATTTCCCCTTAGAATCTTGAGGGTCAAAGGAATAAGTAGGTAAACTGTTCAAAGAATGACACACAGCAAGCGGTATCTTGGGTCACTTTTCTTTTCAGCAACAACCCTCTTGATTATCCTCTCAGCATCCCCTGTCTGTTCCTGAAGTAAGTCTGCTTCCCTCAGTGCCTGAGATGTAATTACTCAGTGTCACCTGCGTTGTAATCTATCCCAGTAACCAACCCGAGTTTCCCCAAACTTATTGACTCATTCTCTTCACGAACATTCCAAATTTCTGACTGTTACGTACCTCGTTCATTGTCTTTCCCTGGTGTATTTGCATTCTGTATGTAACTTATCTGTGACATCTGCAAGACCACCTAAGATGGCCAACTAGCCGTTTTCCCTTGTTTGCCATCTTCTGTAGACTGAATGCCGTTCAGAGATTCTATCCATTTTTGTCTCTACGTGGAAAGTTAACTTTTCAGAAAAAAAATTCTCTTAACCCAGGGGGAAAAACTATTCTTTTTGATGAATCCATCAGAAAGGTTCATGCAGGAGTTTACTTATAGCTGCCTGAAATGGAAATCTAAATCCTGAGAGTTGTGAACGTTTAGACTTGATGGGACTGATTTGAAAATTTTACAGGTTTAAATTGTAGGAAATGTGTAATTTGGGGAGAGGAAAGAAGTGAGCATGTGTTGGTTGTTTTGGCTATAACCACTTGCTTGTCCATTGAGAGCGCCCTGGGGATAGTGGTGCATTGTGAAAGCCTTTTCAGGTCTGCATTAATCCCTGGCATTAGTGGCTGGAACCTGTTGGACTCCCTGTTGAAATATGTACACAGCTCTTACTGATAGGGAATGGACTACTGAGGCATTCTTCTTATATCTAAGCATGGAGTGGCTGTATCTTGCAAACTGGGATACTTTTCAAGATTTGTGTTTCATAGCACACTGGGGGTGGGGGGGCACTATCATTCATTACCAAGAGTGTGATTCTCTTTATCCAAGTAGGAACATATGAACCCCCATGCTCTTTCCCTTTTTACATAAAGTAGTGATAGGTTCTTTGTTAGGGTCAAGCCTTTTGAGAATCTAATAATAGCTGTAGAACCATTTCCCAGACAAAAATGCAGTCACTCCCATTTTATCAGGGATTTCACTTTCCCACTGAGGCCCATTCTCGAATCTTAGGTTATGAATCCTTGCTGTAAATACGTGAATGTTTGGTTAGAAAGTGATGAGCAAGATTCCAAAGTTGAAGCATAATTGGTTGTTTCTTAGCATACCAGGAGTTGAACTAAATAAAAAAGTAAGTAGCCATAAGTACATGTTTATTTTTTAACAGTTTTTGAGGTATAATTGACATATAACAAGCTGCACATACTTAAAGTATACAGTTTTGATAAGCTTTCATCTACATATACACCTTTGAAACCTGTGTGTTTTTGTTTCCCAAGGTTAGGGAATAAATAGCTTATCTACAATGTGACAATCCTGGGCTGTTGTCTTTTGTTTTTACTTATTTTAGGCCAGAACACAAAGCGTGAATCTGGAAGAAAAGTGCAATCTGGAAACATCAGTGCTGCCAAGGTAACGTATCTTTGAAGTTGTTTATAGTATTTTCCTCCAGCTGCCTTCCCTGTTATTTTTGCATCTGTTTGTAGTTAGGCAAAGGAAAAGTTGACTTCCCTTCTTTCTGGACATTTCCTTGAAGGTGGTAGGGAGAAGGAAGCTCTCCTTCTCTAATTAGGCCTTCTTATAATAATTTATGCATAATTTAATTGCTGTATATTGTTTTATATTTTATTTGTGTTTGTCTCTCATACTAGACTGAGTTACTTGAGGGGAAACACTATATTAATTCCTTGTTGTATTCTTAGTGCTGCTATAGATCCCAAATAGGTATTCAGTAGCTTTGGAATGAAATAGCTCTAGATCTGATTTAGCATGGTGTGAAGGCCACTGTCATGGAAAGAAGTACTAGGACATAAGATTTCTGTTTTTCTGGACTACTGGGAATCTGAAGCTCTGGAAGGCATATCCCTTTTTTCTTGTGAAAAGTCACTTCTTTCTATATCCACCCTGAAAATATTCCCAAAGGGGAAAACAAACAATCTAGCCATATGGTATGCAGTGTCTAAAGAAGCTGCCCACCCTACTTCAGAGATGACATTGCTAAAACACTGGCTCTGTGGGTTACTGATGCCTCTCTTCTAGCATACACACTTGCATCGTCCTCTGATTTGTGCTTATACGTTTTTCTATTTTCTACCCGATAGACTATTGCAGACATCATCCGAACATGTTTGGGACCCAAGTCCATGATGAAGGTAGGTTTATGTCTTGTTGAAACTTCGACTACAGATTTTCCCTTTCTGTTATCTGGAACACTGAAATACAACTTTTACTTTTGTCCTAGATGCTTTTGGACCCAATGGGAGGCATTGTGATGACTAATGATGGCAATGCCATCCTTCGAGAGGTGTGACTTTTCATTATACTTTCTAACATTTTTATAAAGTACCCATAAAGATGTGCGTAGATGATGATTAGTTTCTTAGGGCTGCTGGAACAAATTACCACAAACTTTAAACAACAGAAATTTATTATCTCATTAAAGGCTAGAAATCTGAAATCAAGGTGTCATGCCTCTTCTGAAGGCTCTAGGGAAGAATCCCCCATTGCCTTTTCTAGTTTCTGATGGTTGACCACGTTCTTGGCTTGTAAACTCAGCCTCCTCCTCAGCTGTCATATGGCAGTCTCATGTGTGTTTCATTGTAATAACGTCAGTGAATGGATTAGCCTATACTAACATTCATGTGACCTTATCTTGTTTACATCTACAATGATACTATTTCCAAATATAGTCACATTTACAGTTTCCAGAGGGTAAAACATCACCCTTTCCTTTTGAAGTACACAATTCAACCACAACAGTGGTGCTCCACTGTAGAAAATATAATGTAGAAAAAAGAATGTTTTGTTCTCAAAAGACTTTAATAGTTCAATTTTTCCTTAAAAAGAAAGGGACTTGGAAAGGTGGTTTGCTTAAATATTTTGGGGATCACTTTTAATCTTTCAAGTTACAGTAAAACAAGGAAAATGAAGTAAGTGTGGAAGCAAGAAGCTTAAGAATTAGAGCCAAGCAGAGCAAATTGAAGGGTCTTTGAATAATGTTGATTCTAGTGGTTGACTACATTTTCTTTTCAGATTCAAGTTCAGCATCCAGCAGCCAAGTCCATGATCGAAATTAGCCGGACACAGGATGAAGAAGTTGGGGATGGGACCACATCAGTAATTATTCTTGGTAAGAGGAAAATGGAAGGTTGATGAGGAAAATTGGATTGAAATGGGAGGATTTTTGCCAGAAACAACATCTGTGTCATATTTTAAGAAGGAAATTGTTACAAATTTAATTACAAATATTTTAAGTAACTTGTTGCTGATTACCTATGTATTCTTTCCAATTGAGTATAAAACATTCATCAGTAGTGTAGCATGAACTGTATAAATCTGGTTGAATAAAATACAGTTAATTCTCGTTAGTCATAGTAAGTTATATTCTATTAAGTAACCACAAACTGAATTAGTGTATACTAAGCCATCGGTCCTAGGGGAGATGTGGGATTAGGTTCCTGTGAGCTCTGGGCACATTCATTAACTGAATACATACTTTATTTTATGTTGTTTGTTTTTGTTGTTGTTTTGTTGATTTATGGCTAAACAAAGCTAATGTGTTTTTTCTTTTTTTTTCCTTTTTTTTTTTTTATTGATTTTAGAGAGAGGAAGGGAGAGAAAAACATCAGTGTGAGAGAGAAACATTGATCAGTTGCCTCATGTATGTGTCCCCCAACCAGGGATTGAACCCACAACCTTTCGGTATATGGGATGATGCTCCAACCAGCTGAGCCACCTGGCCTTGGCAATATGTTTTTTTTATAAGGCACATCACAGTGTTCTTGCATTTAAAAACTAGACAGCATTTGAGTGCTATGCCATTTTAACAGTGAAATTGCCAACAAAATGCACAAAAATGTGGAAAATGTAGTACTAAATATACCACATGAGGATACTTGCTTATAGTCAGCTCAAAAAAGGCAGAACATTGTCTTATTCTTCAACTTCACCTGGGAATGTATTCATTCACTGGAGGTTCAAATTTTTCAACTCTGTGCATGTCTGTGAGTGACCATGAAATTGATGTAAATACCTACTTTGATAGTAACAGGTTTTTAACAAGTAGTCAAATTGACATACAAAACTTGAGAATGAGTCTTGATTGTTCAAGTTTTAATGACTAGTCTTTCCACATTTACTAGGATCATAAAGGATCACTTTTGAAGACGTGACATATTGCTTTTATTTGTTGTATCAGTTTTTAAGTTTGTGAAATGTTTATAACAAAAGGGTTCGGGGGTTTTGTCTGTTTTAAGATTTTTATTTTTTTAGAGGGGAAGGAAGGGAGAAAGGGAGAGAAACAGCGATATGTGAGAGAAGCATCAATCGGTTGCCTCTGGCGTGTGCCCCCAACCAGGGACTGCAGGCAACCTAGGCATGTGCCTTGACTGGGTAATGAACCAGCAACCTTTTGCTTCTTGGGACAGTGCCAATCAACTGAGCCACATGAGTCAGGAGAGCAGTATTCATTTTTTAAAATCTGATTGCAGCAACACATTGCTAGGAAATGAGAAAAGAACTGTATTTTAGAAGTGCCAGTTTATAGTGGTGGTCCACATGCCTAAAAAGTAGAGTTCTTAAAATTATTACATGAACTTTTTAAAAAGTAACCGTTTAAATTATTTCTAGAATGCCTCTGTACTGCATTTTGAGAATGGGTTGGGTGGGGAAGTTTTCTTGCATCATCACCAACTAATCTCATCTTTAGGTTCAATTCTTTTGAGGATTGGGTTAGCCAAAAAGTCCATTTAGTTTTTTCCACAAAATAAAAGATGCGTTTTTCATTTTCACCAATAACTTTATTGATTTGGGTATTTTCAGTACTTGTTGTCTATCTCCCACTATTGGCTCCTAGTGGGTAGAGGCCAAGGGTGCTGCTAAACGTCTTCAATGCATAAAACAGCCCCACAGCAAAAATTGAGTGGCCTGAATGTCAGTAGTACCAAGAAACTTTGCAGACAACTTTCAATACGTTCGATCAGTCACAGCACCTTCTCCACACCCTGCACAAATCTCATGTTGTGTTTCTGTTGTGTTTTTACCTTTCTTGAAATAATAAAGCATAATACACTAAATTGTTGCATATTTTCTTCAATCTTCAATATTAAAATGGCTACACAAATATTCACCAATTTTAATTTTGTTTTTTTAATGCACCCTGGTGTAACAGCTGTCACAATACAATCTAACAAAGTCATTTTGAATGAAATTAAAGACAACTAAGCACTACTAGAGCCATCGTATGCAAAAAAGTAAATGAACTTTTTGGCCAGCCCAATACATATGATCAGTTCTGTACTTTGAAGCAAAACTTGGAAGATGAAACACAGAGGAGACTTCAGATGCTTTCTCACTATTTTGGGTAGAAGGTGAGCTTTAGATATCAGGCAAAATTTTCTAACTGATAATTTTAATCGAATCTCCTGGAGATACTAGGTAGGATAAATATCCTTAAGTGTAGGTATCTCAGATATGGGTTGCTTTATTTTATTTATTTTATTATTATTATTTGCTGTCACTAAAGACATCTTCTGTGTTGCTGTTCTATTTAACAGGGCATATGCTTTCTAAGCTAACATTTGAGCATCTTGTTAAGTATTTGATTATCTTTTAATATACATGGTGGTCACTTAGGAATTGGTATAAAGTATTGAATTCAAACATTTGAGCACATGAGTATACATGTGAACTTCAGTGTTAGATAGTATAAGCAATTTAATCTTCACCTGAGGATATGTTTTCATTGAGTATTAGAGAGAGGAAGGGAGAGGAGAAAAAAGACATCAATGTCAGAAACATTGGTAGGTTGCCTCCTATATGTGCCCCAACCAGGGGTTGAACCTGAAGCATTTGGGTGTACAGGATGACGTTCGAAACAACAGAGCCACCCAGCCAGGTCTTGTTATACTTACTTTTGGAAACAAGGTTTTTGCGTATCTATGTATTTTGTGTGTGAATTAATTACAAAGTACAGACAAATTTAAAAAGAAAGTGACATTTTACCAATAATTCCTCTTCCAACAGGTAAATTCTGTACATTTTTGTGGGTATTCTTCCAGGTGTAAAGTTTTTGTGTTTTGTTTCTTTTTTCTTTTTTTTAAATTAAATTTATTTATTTTTAGAGAGGGAAGGGAGGGAGATAGAGAGAGAGAAAAACATCAATGTGCGGTTGCTGGGGGGTCATGGCCTGCAACCCAGGTATGTACCCTGACTGGGAATTGAACCTGTGACACTTTGGTTTGCAGCCCGTGCTCAATCCACTGAGCTACGCCAGCCAGGCCTTGTGTTTTGTTTCCAATACCAGCAATTTGCATCCTAGGTGTTGAGACAATAAGTCAATTTTATGTTAAGTATTTTTCTGTTTTCCAGTCTTCGGAAATAAGTTTTTTTGTTTGTTCGTTTAAAACACTGGTAACATTTTGTTAAATCAAAAGACTAAGTAAACCCTAGAATCAATCTTTGATTGTTTAAACTATGTATGATGAAGTTACTTTCTTTATGAGTTGCCTTGTACAAAGTATAAAATTTGGAACAGTATTAACAGCCAAATTGCCTATTTTAGGAAGAAGGTAAGCTATCTTTAGAAGCATAATAAAGTTGCCTTTATATCCAGGTACTTTTTAAAACATGGTATTTTTATCCCTTTTTCAGCTGGGGAGATGCTGTCTGTGGCTGAGCACTTCCTAGAGCAGCAGATGCATCCAACAGTGGTGATCAGTGCTTACCGAAAGGCATTGGATGATATGATCAGCACCCTTAATAAAATTAGGTACTGAGGGAGGACCAGAAATGGGTAGTATCAGGTATGGGAGGCCTGGAAGAGGGGTCTGTTCTTAGGTAGGTGGAGCAAGTCCAGGTGCGTCACACACGTGGTGGTTTATACCCTTGTGTCATTTTGTGAGAAAGAGGACAAAGGGGAGAGCAAAATGAAGAAAAGGATGAGGGGAATGAAAGTTAGAAAATAGCAGAGAATACAAAGCAGACAAAAGGAGCTAGGTTTAATTCTTCATAACGTATTTTGGTTACATGGTATCTTCTGGTTTCCGTGTAAGGTGCTGCCATGGGCAATGTATAATAAGTAAAGTAGACCTACCTTCCAAGAACTTAGCTTCTCGTTAGGAAAATAAGGAGTTAAAGTAACGATTTGGGATTTAAAATATCTTACCATATGTGATTATAACTAATTCAGCCAACACTCTAATAAAGCACCAGAAAGGATGGTAGCCAGCAGATTTCCATTAAAATAAAAAAGACTGGGGCTGAAAATGATAACTTGAATCCATGTAGTAATTGAAGAACTTTCTCTTAGCCTCTATTTCTGAGTGCTAATAGGGTAATTAAAGGAATATAGAAATGAATGACTTCTAACTTTAGGGAATGTTAGTTAAATCATGACATACACGGAATGCAAAAACAAAGCCTGTAATGTTCTACCCTTTTATATGGCAGGGTCATTGAGTACCCAGTAATTTAGTGAGCTCTGTATTGTACTGCCTGCTGTTAATAAAAGCATATGATAATCTGGCACTTTTAAGGGAATGGGGTTATTTAAGTTACATTTATGAAATAAACTTTATAAGAATGTAGAGACATACAGGATTTGAGTGTGTGGAATCAAACCATTAGAAAGTTTTCCTGCAATAACTACATGCATTTTAGGTAATACTTTTGAAGCTATTGTTTTTTTTTTTCCCTAAAATATACATTCAGTAGCGTTTAGTGTTTGTATATTATGTGCCTTACCCTCTTTTATAAAAGTTCAGCAATATGGAAAAGTTTGGACAAGATGGTATTCAAGTACTATTACAAATTCATTTTATGGTTCTAAATAGTCTTACCATGTACAAATGCATACTGTTGTTAGGGGAGGCAAACACATAAAAACAGTGAACACTGTGTGGCGCACCATGTATTCAGGTGCTAGGTAGAGTGGAATCAGGTGTTCAAATGGATAGTTTGGACTGATGCTGATTATTAAGAGGAACTCTCAGAATTCATTAGGGGTCAGGCTTCAAAGACCAAATGTGTCTTGACTTAGGTTGTAAAAGTTTTAGAATTTACTTGATTGAAGCAGAAGGTTAAGAACAAATTATTTTACTGTAAGATACATATGTAAGTGTGGAAGAGTTGTCAGACATGGGAACAGATTACTCAGGGATTTTATACACCTCGTAGGGATGGGTTAGTTATAATCTTGCTGAAAAGGCAGAGGGTTGGACAAAATTACTTGATGTCACATTTCTTTGTAGTTTCCTACAAAGAAACATATTCCCCTAACTGATGCATTATTATAGTCACTGAGATGTAGATGAGAGACTTCTTAAATATCCAAGACCCCTGTTTAGCACACTATCCATTTTTCTTTTCTCCAGTACCCCTGTCGACACTAATAACCGAGATATGATGCTGAACATTATCAACAGCTCCATTACTACCAAAGCAATCAGTCGATGGTCTTCATTGGCTTGCAACATTGCCCTGGATGCTGTCAAAACTGTACAGTTTGAGGAGAATGGTAGGAAGGAGATTGACATCAAGAAATATGCAAGGGTAGAAAAGGTAAGCTCTTCTGGTCAGTACTTTGGAGATGAATTGTTTCCTAGCAGGAGTCATCCCACTCGTGCAGCAGTAGGTTTAAGTCAGAGCAAGATATCTTGGTAGTTAAAACTAGGAAGAAGAATATATGCTGTCTGGAAAACAAAAACTTGGAAAAGGGATATTTGGGAAGTAATTCTGTTATCTTCAGTGCTGTGCTAATAAACACAAGGTTTATTAGGAGCTAGGGAATAGTTCATTGGTGTGTTCATTTTTGTGCATTTGTGTACATATCAGCCACTTGGTTAGGATATAAACAATGTCTCTATTATACTGTTAATAAATCCCAGAAAGTTTTCTCCATTTCCCTACTAATTTAAAATTAAAAAGTAGCATTAATTTCTTATAGCCAGTAGATGGAGCCCCCATGCCTAAAATTCTATGGGACTATCTCAGGAAGTAGAAGAGATCTGAGCCCCTTTAATTAAATCTTTGTCCATTGCCAAGTTTCTGTGAGCTTCAACTGATCTTCAAATTAGGTGTCATGGTCTAAGATGGATGTGCTTCCTAGAGGGGGAAGAAATGTGCAACAGTATTGTTTCTGAGTTTTGTGGAAGAAAGATACTTTAGAAACCCAAAATAATCATCCTTTGGGAAAGATGAATATTTGGGACAAGAGAAATTGTCTCCTCCTGGTTATGGATTAAAGTGGCTCTTTTGTTCAGATACCTGGGGGTATTATTGAAGACTCGTGTGTTTTGCGTGGAGTCATGATTAACAAAGATGTGACCCATCCACGAATGCGGCGCTATATCAAGAACCCTCGCATTGTGCTGCTAGATTCTTCTCTGGAGTACAAGAAAGGAGAAAGCCAGGTAAGGTTCCTGGTTCTACTCCTTAAAATTGATATAAGAGCCCTGGCCTGTGTGGCTCAGTTGGTTGGAGCATCATCCCTAACCAAAAGGTTGTGGGTTCGATCCCCAGTCAGGGCACATACCTGAGTTGCTGGTTAGATACCCGCTCCAGGCGTGTATAGGAAGGCAACTAATCAGTGCCTTCCTAATCAGTGCCTTCTCTCTTGAATCGATGTTTTTTGCTCCCCCTTCCTCTTTCTAAAAGCAGTGAAAAAATGTCCTTAGATGGGGATTAGAAAAATAAATAAAATTAATATAAGAACCTATTTTAATATGTACAAGGGAAATAAAAGGTATGTTTATTACACACCTACTAAATGTCAGTTACTAATTTTTACATATACTTTCTGAATCTTAACAACAACCCTTTATAAACAGTTGGTATTGACTTCCATTTTACAGATGAGGAATCTAAAGCTCAGAGAAGTTAGATTGACCGGTTAAGGAACACAGCTGATACTGGCCAAATCAGAATTTCACATCGACTCTGTTTGGCCTCAGGTCCACACTGCCTTGGAGCCAATTTAGCTTTGAAGTGCTAAAGAATAATTTCCAGAGGGCAGGAACCTCACAAGGCACTTGCCCTTGTATGAAACAAAGTACTTCGAGTTTATCAATCAAGGATTTCAAATAAGAAATCAATTCATTGCTGGGAAGAGTTCAGACCCAAAATTAATGACACGCTGAACAAAAAATTAGAGGTAACGTTGAGCTGAGGGGTCAGAAATGTTAGGTCACACTCTCCACTAACTGCCTTATGACTTTGAATACCAATCGCCTTAAAATTAAAGTGTTAGCCCTGGCTGGCGTAGCTCAGTGGATTGAGTGCGGGCTTCGAACCAAAGTGTTGCAGGTTCAATTCTCACTCAGGGTATATGCCTGGGTTGCAGGCCATGACCTCCAACAACTGCACATTGATGTTTCTCTCTCTTTCTCCCTCCCTTCCCTCTCTAAAAATAAATCAATCTTTTTTTTTTTTTTAAAGGTGTGATGTCATGGCTTTAACATTATTCTAATTCATACTTTCTGGGATACATGAGAGGAATTGTAGTAGCTGGGGTGACCCTGATTGGTTCCTCTGCTGCTGTTAATACAACTTTAGATTGCACCCACTACTTCTACACTGATGCCTATGCTCAGATACCAATCTTTTTACTTTTTTACCAGAAACATTATATTTTATTTTTTATTTTGTTGAATATCTTTTTAAAAAATATATTTTATTGATTGTGCTAGTATAGTTGTCCCATTTTTTTTCTTTTTTATTCCCCTCCACCCCCTCCCATCAGCATTCTCTCCCTCTTAGTTCATGTCCAAGGGTCGTACATAAAAGTTCTTTGCCTTCTGCATTTCCTGTACTACTTTTAACCTCCCCATGTCTAGTTTGTATGTACATTTTTGCTTAGTCCCTGTACCTTTTCCCCCATTCTCCTGCCACATCCCTACTGATGAGCACCCATGTGATCTCCATTTTTGTGGTTCTGTTTCTATTCTAGTAGTTGGTTGCTTAGTTTGTTTCCGTTGTTTTTTGGGGTGGGGGGGTTCAGTCTTTGATAGTTATGAGTTTGTTGTCACTTTACTGTTCATATTTTTGATCACCTTCTTTTTCTTAGATTAAGTCCCTTTAACATTTTATGTAATAAGGGTTTGATGATGATGATGAACTCCTTTAACCCGACCTTATCCAGGAAGCACTTTATCTGCCCTTCCATTCTAAATGGTAGCTTTGCTGGATAGAGTAATCTTGCATGTAGGGCCTTGCCTTTCATGACTTTGAATACTTCTTTCCAGCCCCTTCTTGCCTGCAAGGTTTCCTTTGAGAAATCAGCTGATGGTCTTATGGGAACTCCTTTGTAGGTCACTCTCCTTTTGTCTTGCTGCTTTAAGATCTCTCCTTAACTTTAATCTTGCCCAGTGTAATTATGATGTGCCTTGGTGTGTGCTTCCTTGGGTCCAAATTCTTTAGGACTCTCTGAGTTTCCTGGACTTCCTGAAAGTCTATTTCCTTCTCTAGATTAGGGAAGTTCTCCTTCATTATGTTTTCAAATAAGTTTTCCATTTCTTGCTCTTCCCTTTCTCCTCCTGGCACCCCCATGATTCAGATGTTGGAATGTTTAAAGTTGTCGTGGAGCTTCCACAGTCTCTCCTCAGTTTTTTGAATTCTTGTTTCTTCCTTCTGTTCCAAATGGTGGGTTTGAGTCCCAATTTCCTTCCCTTCACTCTTGGTTCCCTGTATGTTTTTCTGTATTTCACTTTGCATAGCCTTCACTTCTTCCTTCATTTTGTGGCCATACTCAATCATTTCTGTGAGCATCCTGATTACCAGTGTTTTGAACTTTGTATCTGATAGGTTGGCTATCTCCTTGTAGCTTAGTTCTTCTTCTGGAGTTTTTCTTTTTATAAATTAAAAAAATATATATTTTTAAGGAGGGGAAGGGAGGAAGAGAGGGAGAAACATCAGTATGTGGTTGCCTCTCAAGCGCCCCCTACTGGGTACCTGTTCCACAACTGATACATGTGCTGTAGACTGGGAATGGAACCCACACTTTGGTTCCCAGGCCAGCACTCAATCCACTGTGCCACACTAGCCAGGTTTTTCTCGAGCTTTGATCTGTGCTTTCATTTGAGTCATATTTCTTTGTCTCAGAGCACCTGTTATATTGTAAGGGGCGGAGCCTTAGGTATTCACCAGGGTGGGGCAACCCATGGCACTATGTTGTGGCATTGTGTGTGGGGAAGGGGTCAGGGAGAGCACAGTGCTGCTTGCTGGGCTCTTACCCCACTTTCAGTCACTTCCTCCACTACCCACAAATGAATTGTGCCCTTCTAGCACTGATTCCCAGGTGGGTGGGTCCCTCCAAGGGACTCACCTGTGAGACTGGGACCTTCTCCCGCTGCCTCAACCCCCACAGGTTTTTACAGCCAGAGGTTTTGAGGTTTTATTTCTCCATGCTGGAACCCTGGACAGCATGGTCTCGCTCCCCCGTTGTCCCTCCCAGTTTATCTGTGCTCCACCACACAGCATGCAAATGTGGGGCCACCTTGCCTGCCTGCCTGCCTGCCTGGTCTGCCAGCTGCAGCCTTGCCGGGTGGCCTCTCTGCCCCAGCTGCCTCTGTCCCTCCTACCGGTCTGGATGAATGTTTCTTCTTCAACTCTTTGGTTGTTGAACTCCCACACAGTTCAATTTTCTGGCAGTTCTGTTTTTTGTTTTTTTATAATTGGTGGTGGTTGTCCTTTCGGTTGTATGAGGAAGCAAAGTCTATCTAACCTATACTCTATCTTGGCCAGAGTCCTGAAAACAGTCATTTTAATGCTAATTTATAAAAAAAGATAATTCTGCCCAACTACACAGAATATATCAGAGATCCAAATCAAATTTTATATTTCTTCTTGTTCTGAAATTGCCCTGGGCATGTGTGCATATACTTCATTGACTCTACATGCCCATGAGTGGGGGGAAGAGTGACAAATAAGAAATTAGTCCTGCATTTATTAAAATTGGGTCATACACATACTTACTTACTTAATTTACCTTTCTCCTTGCCTGCCTTTGCATGATCTTTAGTGGAGTTTTGTTATTAGCCTTGAAATCTAACTGGCTAGTACAGAATGAAGTCTATCTAGAAATGACCACTATAGGGCATATACATGTTAGGTATGTGTAAGAAGTCATTTGTCTTAAGATTTTAAAATCAGAGTGACTTTTCTTCACCACACAGACTGACATTGAGATCACACGAGAGGAAGATTTCACCCGAATCCTCCAGATGGAAGAAGAATACATCCAGCAGCTCTGTGAAGACATTATTCATTTGAAGCCCGATGTGGTCATCACAGAAAAGGGCATCTCGGGTAGGATTCTTTTTTTTATAGTCTGCTGTTAAGGTAGAAGAAGGTTGGTGATTTTATTTTTCCCATGTTGGCATAGAGTGAACATAGTAAATGTGATGGTTAGGGTACTTTGAGGATTTGAGGATAAAACCAATTTAAAACCCAGGAGTTCTGGTTTTGAGCTTGACACCTCTACTCTTGGGTTTACAGATTTAGCTCAGCACTACCTCATGCGGGCCAATATCACAGCCATCCGCAGAGTCCGGAAGACAGACAATAATCGCATTGCTAGGTGAGTAGGCCAGGTAAAAATAAGATTCTTCCTTTGCATGTGTTTCTGTTTTGTAGCTTCATAATGCATCACCATTACCTGAAAATGTCTAATATAGGATATAGTCAGCCATATGAGTTGCGGGTAGGAGTAACCTGAGTTTAGCTGTCTGTCATCTTCAGGAGTCCTCGTGTATTCCGAAAATTGTCTCCTGCAGGAGTCCCTTCTGTACTGCTCCTAACCGGTTGTAACCAGCTTACACTTAAGACTTCTGTGATCACTACCTTGGTGGGGATCTATTAGAGTAGCCTGTTTTTAACCAGCTCAGAATATAGCAGAACCGTCAGTTGCCTTGATTGGCCCCTTAGCTTAGCTACTGTTAATGCAACTTTAGATTGCATTCACTACTTCTGCCCTGACACCTGTGCTCAGATACCAATCATTTTTAATGCTAATTTATTAAAAAAAATAATAAGCCTGCCCCAACATCACAGAATATATCAGAGATCCGAATCAAATTTTATAGTTCTTGTTCTGAAATTGCCCTGGGCATGTGTGCATATACTTCATTGACTCTACATGCCCATGAGTGGGGGAAGAGTGACAAATAAGAGATTAGTCCTGCATTTATTAAAATTGAGTCAGACATATACTTAGGAGGGGGCACCCAAAGAATAAAAGTAGAATTATCTTCTAGATGGCAGACCCCTTGTAGTTCAGGCTTCCCCCGCTAGGTGAGTGTTCTAGGAACCCCTCTGTATCAGTGCACCAGCTGGCGTTGTCGTGAAAGGCTGCCTTCCAGCTTCGGTGAATTTTTTTTGAAGACTGTTTCAGCGTGTTTGCCCATTTTGTGATGGGTGAATTACGAGCACGCCTGAACACACCCCACAGAATGTTTAGCAATTTTTGACGAAAAATGGCATGATCCCTGTGTCCCACCCTCCCTGTTCACCCAATATCTCCCCAAACAACTTCCATTTCCCCGGATGAAAAAAGTCCTCAAAGGGAAATGTTTGCCATTGTGGAAGAAGTGAAACAAACAACAGAAGCACTAAAAGGCATCAAAATTGATGAGGTCAGAAACTGTCTTGAGCAGTGCAAAAAAGGTCTCTAAGTATATTGCATCAGATGGAGAGTACTTTGAAAGTGACTGAAGTTTAAACATGTAAGAATACCCAATTTTTTTTGTAAGTTCTGTTTTTTTGGGGGGGGTGCCCCCCCCCCCCCCCCAGCACCTTGTATGTACTTACTCACCTTCGTCTTTGCTTGCCTTTGCATTGTCTTTTTGGTTTGAGGGAGGTAGGGGAGGAGAGAGAGAGAGAGAAGCAAATGTCAGTTTGTTGTCCACCCTTCCATGCACTTATTGGTTGCCTCTTGTATATGCCCTAACCTAAGATCTATCTGCAGCCTTATCAAGACAAAGCTGTAACCAATTGGGCTACCTGGCCAGGGCTGCATTGTCTTTATAGAGTCCTATTATTGGTCTTGCAATCTAACTTGATAGTAAAGGATTAATTTTATCTACAAATAACCATTATGTGGTATATACATGTTAGACATGTATAAGAATTCATTTGTTCAAATTTTAGTATCCACAAAAAATATTACTCTGAATTAAACTATCTGGTTATGGTAGTTGTGTTAAGTATGTGCAGTTTTACTTATAAAGCCATATTAGCCCTGGCTGGTGTGGCTCAGTGGATTGAGCACCAGCCTTTGAATCAAAGGGTTGCCAGTTCAATTCCCAGTCAGGACATGTGCCTGGGTTGCGAGCAAGGTCCCTGGTTGGGGGCGCATAATAGGCAACCACACATTGATATTTCTCTCCTTCTCTTTCTCCCTCCCTTTCCCTCTCTAAAAATAAGATCTTTAAAAAATAAAAATAAAGCCATGTTAGTTTAAGGAAACTTGACCTGTACATGTTTGAAAATCTATTCCACCAGGCAGCCAAGACCTGTTGAGTTAGGTAGCAGTGTTTCTAGCATCCACGTTTCCCTGTCCCCAGTCATAGACCCTAGGGACTTGAGAGATGAGTAAAAGTATCTGAGATCATCTGGTTCCTCCTCCCCTCTCATTTAATCAATAGAGCCTGTGGGGCCCGGATAGTCAGCCGACCAGAGGAACTGAGAGAAGATGATGTTGGGACAGGAGCGGGCCTGTTGGAAATCAAGAAAATTGGAGATGAGTACTTTACATTTATCACTGAGTGTAAAGACCCCAAGGCCTGTACCATCCTCCTCCGGGGGGCCAGCAAAGAGATCCTCTCGGTAAGTCAGCCTTGGAACTGTGACTGACTGAACTGCAGGTCATTTCTTGACTTTCTCAGAGGGCTTAAATCACCCTGCCGTCCACGTAATAGCTATTTGCCTTTGATCTGTAGCCACACGTATCTGTCTCTCGTGCTTGCTTTTTGAGTCATTCACATTCCTGTACAACAGATCTCCAGAACTTCTTACACAACCGAGACAATGTTTATTGAACAGTGATTCATCATTTCCCAGCCCCTGGCAACCACTGCTTCCTTATTTAAGTGGAAATCATAAATATTACTTTTTTTCCTCAGTGAGGTTAAGTAACTTAAAAAAGGCACATAGCTAATAAGATAACCTAGATTCACAGAGCGACACCTCTTCCCTACCTACCAGCCCTTTTGCTGTTGTAGTTATTGTGTTTATCCAAAGCAGAGAGCTTCTGCCTTGCCCAGTAGGGATTCCAAGGACCTTTCTTAGTTGCTTTGCTTGGTGGTTTACTGAACTTGGCAGTCAGGAAGTCCTTTGATACCTCTGATTTGTCCCTGAGTCATCAAGCTTTTGCTTCATATTATCTGTTTGCTTTCCCAAGGAAGTAGAACGCAACCTCCAGGATGCCATGCAAGTGTGCCGCAACGTTCTCCTGGACCCTCAGCTGGTGCCAGGGGGTGGGGCCTGTGAGATGGCTGTGGCCCATGCCTTGACAGAAAAATCCAAGGCCATGACTGGTGTGGAGCAATGGCCGTACAGGGCTGTTGCCCAAGCCCTAGAGGTCATCCCTCGTACCCTTATCCAGAACTGTGGAGCCAGCACCATTCGTCTACTTACCTCCCTTAGAGTGAGTTCCTTTCCATGCTATTCTCTTGATGGGGTAGGGAAAGCTGAGTTTGCCTTAAGAGGATGGTTGACATCTCTATTCACATTCTCCTTCATAGCTTGTTTCTTTAATATCTCCTAATTTTTGACTTGTTTGTTGTCATTTTTCTCTTAAGTGTTCCTTACTAATCGAGTGTTTTTGGTTTAATTTTTTTTTTAAACCTAATGTTTCCTGCCAGCCTACTTGTTTCCAGTATTTTCCCCTCCAACTGTTTATGCTTGTTCCAACTACAGGCCAAGCATACCCAGGAGAACTGTGAGACCTGGGGTGTAAATGGTGAGACTGGTACTTTGGTGGACATGAAAGAACTGGGCATCTGGGAGCCATTGGCTGTGAAACTGCAAACGTACAAGACAGCAGTGGAGGTGAGGCATATGCTATGCTGTTTATTCCCAGTTAACCTAGTGTGTTTGGTCCCACCATGAAGGGGAGGGGATATAGAAGGCAAATCTCCCAAGGAATTCCATTTCCCTGCTTCAGCTCATAGAAAGCAAGGTAATGGCACAAGTTGCATTCCTTGCTTAGGGAGAGCTGTGTTTAACATTCAAGACTCTGAAAAGGTAGCTTTCAGATAAAATGGTAATTATGTTGGAGGCGCTAAATGGTAATGTCTGAAAGAAAACGAATGTCCCTCCCTTCGGCTAACCTCTTTGGGATGGTGGTTTTTCTCCTAGACGGCAGTTCTGCTGTTGCGGATTGATGACATCGTTTCAGGCCACAAAAAGAAGGGCGATGACCAAGGCCGGCAAGGTGGGGCTCCTGATGCCGGCCAGGAGTGAGTGGTGGGCAACATGACCTCAACACACAGAGCCGCCAGTCTCCCCCTTCACTGAGCCAGACTGCCGGGACACTGTGGGTGTCTTTGTTTGGAAGGGATCAAGTTGAGGGGCAGCCCCAGTCCCTTTCTGTCCCAGCTCAGTTTGCAGAAGGCATTGACATGTAATTCTTCTGTTGTAAGCTTTCCATTCAGTTTGCTTCCTATGATTAAATCTAAGTCATTTGAGACCGTCGTTCTGTGTTTTTCAACCTTGGGTCATATCTCTGCCTCCTGACAGAAAGGGAGGAGGCAGAACACCTTACTGGGGAGTAAGGAAGGTAGGAATAGGGTCATTACGTGTTTATCTGCCTTCTTGAAACAGTATTCTTTAGACTCCTTAGTAGGTCCTGGTTGAAAAGACTTTTGGAGTTCAAAGGATGATACTGTAAAGCTTAAAGAAGGATCACCTTGTGTTTACCACCCAAACAACAGGAGGAACCTGTCCAAACCATGGGTGTTCCCCATCTGTTGTTATGTAGAGCAACGCCCAATTCATGCTAGGTTTCAGGCATGTGTCCTAAAGCACGTAGAATATCTGTTTATCTTATTGCAGCCTGTACCTTACAGAATGGATCCTATCTCACCTGGAATTCTTTTTCTCTGCCTCCTAATGTTCTAATCTATATTTTGGCTTTTTTGCTTACTGCCAGGGCATGCTTTCTCACAGTAGGACCTCTGCCCTCCCTGCTAGCTGAAACAAAATAATTTAAAATTCATTTTTCACTTTGTTTTTATTGAGGAAAACAACTTCAGTAGTGGTCCTGGGATGTGGGAGGCTAGGTAGACCTAGCCTTTAATGTCATTAGGGTCCTTCCTGGCTGTTGGGCCTTTCACCCATTGTCCTCATGGTATGTATAATGAGCCTTTATCTGCTTCCTGACTTAGTTGTATTAAGTTGAATACTAGGTAGAATCATAGTGCCTACTGTATAATAGACATGTTTTAGTCACTTTACGTATATTAATGAATCTTCACACCAACCCTGTAAGATAGGTAATATCTCCCATTTAATTGTTTTTTAAAGATCTTGAATTTATTAGAGAAATAGGGAGGGAGAGAAACATCCATGTGCAAGAGATACATCAATCAGTTGCCTCTTGTACACTCCCAACTAGGAACCTGGCCTGCAACCCAGGTGTGTGCCCTGACTGGGAATCGAACTGGTAACCTTTCGATTTGCAGCCAGCATTCAGTCCACTGAGCCACACCAGCCAAGGATCTTTCCATTTTTTTTTTAAGGTTTTATTTATTTTAGAGGGAAAGGGAGGGAGAAAGAGGGAGAGCGATATTGATTAGTATCCTCTCACACTCCCCCAACCAGGGACCTTTCAGTTCGTGAGATGACACCCAACCTTCTGAGCCACACTAGTCAGGGCACATACTCCCATTTTATGATGGGGACTTGAAAGCATAGATAAGGAAGCTTGTCCAAGGGTGACGAAGTGGTTAAGTAGAGACCTAGACTTCCTTTGTAAGCAGTCTGGCTATAGAAGCCGTGCCATTAGAGCTGGATATGCTGGCTGGATTGAGGTGTAAGGTGGAAAAGGTCTTAGGACAGGGCCTCTGGAGACGGCTGTGTTCATACTTAGTTTTTAGCTTCCTGCTTATCCCAGTCAAAAGTCCTCAGCTTTTCCTCTTCTGTAAGGAGCTCTAAGATACGCCTACCTACTTTTTGTTGAAGTTCTTGCCTTTGCAATGTTAATAACTCCCTTGAGTTTTAAAACCTTAGGTTAATTCTGAAATAAGTAAAAAAGACCTTGGAAGAGATAGTGCTTGTGCCCTGAGTGATATGGCTCAATTGGCTGGGAGTCAGCCCACAAAGCGAAAGGTCATGGGTTCAATTCCCAGTCAGGGTAGTGCCTGGGTTTGGTCCCCTCTCAGGGCACATACAAGAGGCAACTGATCATTGTTTCCCTCTCTCCCACTCTTAAAAACAAAGAAAAAATGAAAAGTACCATCTTTATAAAACAAAATAGTGAAACCATTAGAGTACTAGAAGAGTATGATTTTAAAATACATTGTGGGGGAAAAATAAATGCAACTACATTAAAAAGTTTGTATGGCAAAAGACTAAATGGGACAGGGAAGATGTTTCAACAGTATGTGCTGATTTCCTGAAGCAACATTTAGGACTTGGCAATTGAGAAGAAAGGGTCTATAGAGAAATAGGCAAGAGTGGACTTCTGGCCAAGATGGAAGTGTAGGTAGATAGACTTTGCTTCCTTACGTAACTGAAAGGAGGACAACCACCACCAATTTAAGAAAATAAAAAAAAAAAACAGAACTGCCAGAAAATTGAACTGTGTGGGAGTTCAACAACCAAGGAGTTGAAGAAACATCTAGATCAGTAGGAGAGACAGAGGCAGCTGGGGCAGAGAGGCCACCCGGCAAGGCTGCAGCTGGCAGACCAGGCAGGCAGGCAGGCAGGCAAGGTGGCCCCACATTTGCATGCTGTGTGGTGGAGCACAGATAAACTGGGAGGAACAACGGGGGAGCGAGACCATGCTGTCCAGGGTTCCAGCATGGAGAAATAAAACCTCAAAACCTCTGGCTGTAAAAACCTGTGGGGGTTGAGGCAGCGGGAGAAGGTCCCAGTCTCACAGGTGAGTCCCTTGGAGGGACCCACCCACCTGGGAATCAGTGCTAGAAGGGCACAATTCATTTGTGGGTAGTGGAGGAAGTGACTGAAAGTGGGGTAAGAGCCCAGCAAGCAGCACTGTGCTCTCCCTGACCCCTTCCCCACACACAATGCCACAACATAGTGCCATGGGTTGCCCCACCCTGGTGAATACCTAAGGCTCCGCCCCTTACAATATAACAGGTGCTCTGAGACAAAGAAATATGACTCAAATGAAAGCACAGATCAAAGCTCGAGAAAAACCTGGCTAGTGTGGCACAGTGGATTGAGTGCTGGCCTGGGAACCAAAGTGTGGGTTCCATTCCCAGTCTACAGCACATGTATCAGTTGTGGAACAGGTACCCAGTAGGGGGCGCTTGAGAGGCAACCACATACTGATGTTTCTCCCTCTCTTCCTCCCTTCCCCTCCTTAAAAATATATATTTTTTTAATTTATAAAAAGAAAAACTCCAGAAGAAGAACTAAGCTACAAGGAGATAGCCAACCTATCAGATACAAAGTTCAAAACACTGGTAATCAGGATGCTCACAGAAATGATTGAGTATGGCCACAAAATGAAGGAAGAAGTGAAGGCTATGCAAAGTGAAATACAGAAAAACATACAGGGAACCAAGAGTGAAGGGAAGGAAATTGGGACTCAAACCCACCATTTGGAACAGAAGGAAGAAACAAGAATTCAAAAAACTGAGGAGAGACTGTGGAAGCTCCACGACAACTTTAAACATTCCAACATCTGAATCATGGGGGTGCCAGGAGGAGAAAGGGAAGAGCAAGAAATGGAAAACTTATTTGAAAACATAATGAAGGAGAACTTCCCTAATCTAGAGAAGGAAATAGACTTTCAGGAAGTCCAGGAAACTCAGAGAGTCCTAAAGAATTTGGACCCAAGGAAGCACACACCAAGGCACATCATAATTACACTGGGCAAGATTAAAGTTAAGGAGAGATCTTAAAGCAGCAAGACAAAAGGAGAGTGACCTACAAAGGAGTTCCCATAAGACCATCAGCTGATTTCTCAAAGGAAACCTTGCAGGCAAGAAGGGGCTGGAAAGAAGTATTCAAAGTCATGAAAGGCAAGGCCCTACATGCAAGATTACTCTATCCAGCAAAGCTATCATTTAGAATGGAAGGGCAGATAAAGTGCTTCCTGGATAAGGTCGGGTTAAAGGAGTTCATCATCATCATCAAACCCTTATTACATAAAATGTTAAAGGGACTTAGAAAAAGAAGGTGATCAAAAATATGAACAGTAAAGTGACAACAAACTCACAACTATCAAAGACTGAACAACAACAAAAAAAACCTAAGCAAACAACTAGAACAGGAACAGAATCACAGAAATGAAGATCACATTGAGGGTTATCAGCAGAGAAGGGGTTGGGAGAGAATGGGGGAAAAGGTACAGAGAATAAAAAGCATAAATGGTAGGTACAAAATAGGGGGTTGCCCTGGCTGGTGTGGCTCAGTGGATTGAGTGCTGTCTGGGAACCAAAGGGTCACTGGTTCTGTTCCTAATCTAGGGCAGGTTCCTGCGTTGCAGGCCAGGGTCCCCAGTAGGGGGTACACAAGAGGCAACTACACATTGATGTTTCTCTCCCTCTCTCCCTCACTTCCCCTCTCTAAATAAAATCTTTTTTAAAATAGGGGGAGGTTAAGAATAGTATAGGAAATGGAGAAGCCGAAGAACTTACGTGTACAACCCATGGACATGAACTAAGGTGGGGAATGTTGGAGGGAGTGATGGAGGCTGGGTGCGGGACAAAGGGGATAAAGGGAAAGGAAAAAAAATGGGACAACTGTAATAGCATAATTACTAAAATATACTTTGAAAAAAGAAAAATAAGCAAAGGGTATAAATGACTCCAGAAAAGGAAAAATAAATAAAACATGAAGGGAGGCTTAACCTTAGTCCTAGGGATATGCAAATTATGTAAGTTTTATAAATACTTGGCAAGGGTGTAGGGGAATGGGTCTCAACACACGCTTTGAGCAGCAATTGGTAAGCCTCATAGGGCAGTTTGACCTGGCAATTCCACTTGTGGGTGTTTATCCTATGGATTTGGATTCAAATGCATATGAAATGCTGTACATACTGGGATATTCCTTTCAACATTGTTTGCCACAGTGAAATGTTGGAACTAGGAAGGTTCTGGCTAAATAATATCCATGGAACGTTCCCCTGCAATGAAAGACTTATGGAGAATGTGACAGCTCCAAGTGCATTGATGCAGAAGAGTGTTCAATATTCAGGTGAAACAACAAACTGCAGACCAATGGATGCCCTTTTATGATGTGCACACCTGTGTATGTGATAGGTATTATATACCTGAGAATGCATGGAATACCTTCAGAAGGACACAAACTGGTAATGGTGGTTGTCTCAGGAAGGAGCCAGGTTGCTGCAGAATAGAGGTGATATACCCTATGGCATCTTGAGAATTTTGTGCCATGTGCATTTATTATTAGTGAAAACAATTTTAAGCTTGAGAGGAAAAAAAAAAGAACAGTGTTCATTAAGTCGGGCATGAGCTCTTTTTGACAAATAACATGTTCTGTTCTCATATCCTATTTTCAGAGGTATCCTTTTTCTTCAGCTCTGCCTGGGGGCTCAATATATAATAATTGGCATAAAGAACCTTCTAGAGTGTGCTGTCTTCCCCACAGAATTCCTTTAATTCCTCTCTGTGCTTTCCCTACCAGAGTCATTTTGGGGGATCCCATTTGGCTCTACACATCATGCCCACTTACAGGTAACTGACTATTCAGTGTGATCAGTTGGGTAGAGAGGATGGGAGTATGTCTACTTGTCTGTCTAGTTTGGGATGCCTTTCTTGCCAGCCAGGTTGGGGGTGACAAACTTCTAACCTTTCTGATTCTGTTCTCACTGAAGCCTAGATCTGGGTTGAGTGAGGCGATCTCTTTAAGAACTGGCGTAATGGTCCCGCCCTTTAATGAGATCAGCTGAATGTAAGTCACATGACTCTGGTGTCTTTCGATCTCTAAAGCTGGGGCTGCATGCGTAGCTGTGAGGAACCCCGCTGGGGTTGGGGCCGCTGTGACCCCAGCCCCATTCTCTTCCTGAGTCTTCTGTCTGCAGCTCCATTTGGCCTGCTGGGGGAAGAGACCCGCCAGGTGAGGGGCTTGAGCAGTAGAGGTTTCAGGAAATACTACCCTTGAAGCTGGTTTGGAATCTAGGGCAGCAGGCAGCGGGCGGGGCCGGGAGGGGGGTATGGGGGTGTGGCCCAGGGAGTGGCTGCATAGAGAAGAGTTCTTCATCTTGGGGCTGGGTATGAGGGCTTCCTGTCTTCTGGGAAGTCTGGACCCTGACTCAGCCCTGAGTGACCCAGGTGCAGCAATGTTAGTTTTTTCCTTCCCTTATCTTTGTTCTGATCTCTTAACCTGGGTCCAGGCAGTTCTGGCTCTTCCTCTCCTTCACCCACCTCTACCCTTGCACCAAGATTGCCTTTGCCCCCACATGAATTTCTCTTGTCTAGGTCCCACCTTGTCCCCAGCATTTCCCAAGTTCCCTGCCTCTCCCCACAAGCTTCTCCTTTGCCTTGTGTCTCTCCCTAATCCTGTTTTCTTCACTCTCCCCTACGCCAATGTTCCAGGTGTCTCTGGTGGTCATCCCCAGTGATGTGGGCCCCCCCGAGAACCTGCTTCATATCCGGGCAGTGGGCACCAACTCCACGCTGCACTATGTGTGGAGCAGCCTCGGGCCTCCAGCAGTGCTGCTGGTGGCCACCAATACTCCCCACAGCATCCTGAGTGTCAACTGGAGCCGCCTGCTGTCCCCTGAGCCTGACGGGGGCCTGATGGTGCTCCCTAAGGACAGCATCCAGTTTTCTTCTGCCCTTGTCTTTACCAGGGTGAGGAGGTTGGGGGAGAACCGAGGGGAAGAGGAGAAGGTTCATCAAATTGGAGGAACGGAAGCCTGGGTGGGTGAAGCAGAGTCAGATGTGAGATTCTGGGCATGGGTTCCAGTGAGTGCTGGGTTGGGGGCATGCTTCAGGAGAGTGCTGGACTCAGGCAAGCCCCTCCCCGCCCTACTCCACCTGCCAGCTGTTTGAGTTCGACAGCACCAACTCGTCTGATACAGCAGCAAAGCCTCCAGGAAAACCATACCCACCATACGCCTTGGCTGACTTCTCCTGGAACAACATCACTGACTCATTAGATCCTGCCGCCCTGAACGCCACGTTTCGAGGCCACCCCAATCATGACCCCACCAGGGCTTTTGCCAATGGCAGCCTGGCCTTCAGGGTAAGGGTGTGGGAGTAGACAAACTCAAAAGCTGGTTTATGAGGGTGGGAGTTAATGATGGGGGTGGCCTTCAAGCACAGGCTACCATCTGCTTCCTACCCCCCCCCGCCTCATCTGTCCTAGGTGCAGGCCTTCTCCAGATCTGGCCGACAGGCGCAACCCCCTCGCCTCCTGCACACGGTGGACACCTGCCAGCTAGAAGTGGCCCTGACTGGGGTCTCTCCCCGAGGAAACCGCTCCCTTTTTGGGCTGGAAGTGGCCACCTTGGGCCAGGGCTCCGACTGCCCCTCACTGAGAGAGCAGCACTCCATCGACGATGAATATGCACCGGCTGTCTTCCAGGTCAGGCTGCCAGCCGAGAGATGGTGGGGGATGTAGATGGAACCCCAGGTAGCACCTCAGACAATCATTCAACCACTTACCATTTAGCAACACTTTATTTAGCTCTCTTAAGTGCTGGGCACCATGCTAATGAATTTGGCCCGGACGGACAGAAGACAGGCAGTGCAGGCAGGACTCAGTGCTCTGACAAGCGGGATGTGCAAGGGCCTAGGGACCCAGAGGAGGAAGTGAGCTCAGGCTTGCAGAGAGACAGGGCTGGAAAAGCACACGTGTTCACCCAGTCCAACTCCCCTCTCTACGGAGGAAAGGTTGAGGTTCTGGCACAACAGCCTTTGAGTTCTAGAACCAGGCCTAGGACTCAGGACAACTAGTGGAGTCCGAGAAAGGGTGGGGTACAGAAGGGTCAGACACAGGGCAGTCCTCCTTACCTTGCCTTGTGTGCCTTCCTCCCTAGCTGGACCAGCTGGTATGGGGCTCCCTCCCATCAGGATTTGTGCAGTGGCGACCAGTGGCTTTCTCCCAGAGGCAGAGGAGCCGAGAATCAGCCCTTCCCTGCCAAGCTTCCCCTGTTTATCCCACCTTGGCATATCTTCTCCCCCAGTCACCCATTGTCCGAGCCTTCTTTGGGTCCCAGAACAACTTCTGTGTCTTCAATCTGACCTTTGGGGCTTCTACAGGCCCTGGTTACTGGGACCAACACTACCTCAGCTGGTGAGAGTCGGGTCCTGGGCAAGGGCTCAGGAGGTTGAAGGGGCGGAGGGCTGGGCCTCTCAGCCTTCCCTCCTAAGCCTGCTTGCTTCTCTTTCCCTGCTCTCCCTAGGTCGATGCTCCTGGGTGTGGGTACCCCTCCAGTGGATGCCTTGTCCCCGCTTGTCATAGGAATCATGGTGGTGGCCCTGGGTGCCCCAGGGCTCATGCTGCTGGCAGGAGGTCTGTTTTTGCTGCTGGGCCCCAAGAAGTACTCAGAATACCAGCCCATAAATTGAAGCCCATTCTTTAAAGGGAACGACACTACTGGACCTGTGTGCTGTGCCTCAAACCCCTGCAGGTTTGAGGGTCAATGTTCCCAGCCAGCTTCTCCCATCTTGCTTTACTGCAGAAACTCAGAGACTAGCCTCAAGTCCTGGGAACCACTGGGTGGGGCTTCCTTCAGACTCTGGAGAGGGACCAGGGACAGGGTTATTGCTGGAGAGATGGTGCCCTTAGAGTTGGCTCCCTGCCCCTCCAGCCCCCACTTCTCTAGGATGGGACTCACAGGCCAAAATGAAAGGCTTTCTGATGGCTGCCTTGCGGGCATGAAATAGACTTATTTTTTCCACAGGGCTTGCCTCTCTGTGTGCGAGTGTTTATTGGGTTGATTCCAGGGAATGAGAGGGCTAAGAGATGGGTGCGGAAGGCAGGTTTCTGCGTATGGCCCCGTTTTCTCACCAGGTATAGTTCTCTGTCCTGACATGAGACTGAGGTTCCTGCCAGCCACTCTCCATCATGTGCAGCAGGGAGGCTTCTGGGGCAGTAAGAATCAAACAAGGAAGGGACACTTGAGACCAGGGTGCAAGCACGAAGAAGGAAACCAAGTAAGACTGTGGTAGTCGTTTATTGTTACACCCACCCCCACGCACACGTCACATGGAGCCAACACCAACCATGTGCCTCTCAACCCCTCTCCAGCCACCATATACATGGACGCAGACAGACAGACACACGCTCCTCTTGGGTTTTCCTGTCCACTCCTCTCTTCTGGGCAGTTTGGAGGTGGGACTTTACAGGGGCCTAGTTGGCTGGAGGGGAGGAAGCAGCAGCTTTGGGCTGGGGCAGTTGTAATAGTCTTCGCTGAGGCTAAAGGACCTGTGAGGGCCAGTCGTGGAAGGTCCTCAACCCAGGCCCCCAGGATGGTTTTATGGGACATAAGAGTCCTATTTGACCTGATGTCCAACCTTTAGGCATGAGCAATATTTCCAGTCTCTGTGAGGCCCTCTGCTTAGACAACTGGCACAGAAACGGTCAGAGTTTTGGCTGCAGCTCTGCCCACTACCTCGTAGGAGGCTGGAGAGTGAAGCCGAGTCCAGCAGGGGTGGGCCCTAGTGGCTATGGTGGGAGGCTGCTCAGGAAGGAACCGTGCTTCTCCTCCTGGTCCTAGCCCCACACCTTCAGCATCCTTAAGGAACACGGCTGTCCACCTCCTTCCCTGCGAGACAATGTCAGTCCACCTCCCCCACTCATGACCATCCCAGGCCCAGAAGGTGAAGGGCAGCCCTGACTGGGGAAGAAAGGTGGGGGCAGTCCAAACTCTGATTGGATGGGACCCTGTCAGGTCAGTGGGGTTCATCCCATGCAGGTACCCAGGCTGGGGACGGGATAGCTGCTCAGCCCCAGGGGCGGGGCCTGTAGTCCGAGCGGGCGTAGTCAGGGTAGTCCAGGCGGCTCTCGGTGGCAGTGAACATGCGCTCAGGCTCCACCACAAACATATAGTAGAGGTTCCACACTAGCATGGACAGCAGGGGCAGGAACGTCAGGCCATAGCCAAAGCCTCGGAAGGAGCGGCCCACGGCGAAGGTCAGCCAGTATATCAGCCTGCCAGGGCGAGAAAAGGTCAGGCTACCCCCAGGGCAGCTAACTGGCAGTAGGCGAAGGTGGGAAGAACAGAGGGCCAGGGAGGTAGATGGGTGCTGGTGGATATGACTGATACTTTACGTGGTTCAAAATTCAGAGGTACCAATGCTTATAGTCAAATGTCTTCCCCCTCTACTGACTGACTGGCAGCCTCTCTATTTGCTCTCTTCCCTCTACTCCACTCCTACCCCAACCCCCATCATCCAATATTATGGGGTTTTGTGTAAGAAGTGATTTTTTATATGTATATGAGCAAAAAGATTTGTTTTCCTCCCTCCCCCAGTTCTGCACATTGACTTTTCTCCCATTTTGTATACCTTAGGGATTATTTTTATCAGTATATAAACACCTTCCTCATTTCCCCTTTTGCAGATGAAGAAACTAAGATTCCAAGGGGGTTAAGTTAGACTGATTCAAGGTCACACATCTGGGAAATACCAAAACTGTGATTTGAACCCAACCCTGTTCATCACCCTCTCCTTCCATTTCAGAGAGGCAGAAGAAAAGAAGAGAGTAAGGAAGGCAGCTTCAGGAGGGCTTAAAGCCCAGAGGGATAAATGAGCCATAACCACAGCTCCCCTCTTATAAGATCCACTCAAAATATATACCCCTCTGGGAGAGGGCAGCAGCTTCCTCTTAATATATGAAGGACCACTTATTACAGAATTGATGTGCCTGTGTGTTTTCACCTGTTAAACAGGGAAGAGTGGCTACTGTTTCTCTGCTGCACCAGCAGGCAGCATGTTCTGGTGCAGCAGAGCTAATGAAAGTCCACATTTAGCAAACCGTTACCCAGCACCAGGCTACTCTACACGCTCTACATGAATGAACTCATTTAATCCTCACAACTCCATTTTATAGATGATATGGATGATGAAACCGAGACATGAAATGCTTAAGTGACTTGCCCATGGTAGAGAACAGAACCTTGGATAAGGGAGGGAAAGGACTAGGATTCCCATCCTGCCTTTTCCGCTGGCTGACCTGAACAGCTGTTCTCCCCCAATCTGTCATGATTCCCTCTCTATGAAATGGGTCAGATGGACCAGACAATCTCTGAGTCTTCTTTAGCTCCCTGATGATTCTTACTGCTTAAGCCAACCTGTATCTGAGAGCAGCATTCCCCTACAGGGAGGTGGAGTTACGTGAGCTGAACATTTATCTCAGGAAATATCTAATGCAGGGCTGGCTGATAGGAGGGTGGAGGGGTCGGTGACCACTACACTATACTCAGAAGTAACAGGAAGACAAGCCCTGGCTGGTGTGGCTCAGTTGACTGAGTGCCAGCCTACAAACCCAAACCTGAAGTAACAAATTTTAGCTCGATAGGAAGAATGTTTTAGCAGTTAAAGCAATCTGGAGTTGTATATCAAAAGTGACAAAAGGAAACATATTACAGAAAAAAATGTAAAGACCTGCATTTATTTGGCTTCAGAAATTAAAAGGTACCTTCTGAGTTAACTGGAGTTCACCTAAAAGTACCCCTAAGGATTTCAGGTGACTATAAATTCTAAATGAAAGGAGAGTGATGTGGCTGCCATGAGAGCTAATGCAGATTTGGTTTGTATGAACAGAAGGGCAATACCCTTGACAAGCAGGAGAAATTCCTGCCTGAAGGACCCAGGACAGTGAAGGGATCAGGGCCACTTGGCAGAGTAAACACTAGGGGGGCAGGCTGTTCAACTGGGGGAATTAAGAGCTGTTGTCAAATGTCCAAATTTGTCCTAGGCAATTCCAGAGATCAATCAGGGCAGCGGTTTATAGCACAATGTAAGGAACTGTAGTAATGAGAACCCTTGAAGAATGAAACAGACTGCCTTACAAAGAACTGAACACTTGGGTAGAGGGGGTGTTCATCTACAGGCTAACGGCTACCTGATCAGACTGTCACAGAGGAGTGGCTGCAATAGGTGAGAGGTTGGTCTGCATGACACCCGAGAGCCCTTTCAGTTCTAGATGGTATAAATATCTCTGAAATCAACTTCCAGTAGGAAGACATACAAGCTGATCACCTGCCACTAGGTAAGATAGGATGCAAGGGAGAGAGTGAACTCACCTTTCCAGGGCACACATTTGGGCTGATGCAGGATCCAGAGAGCTCCCTGTCCCTGGTTCACCAGACATTCAGACCTGGGTCCCTCTAGCACCATTACCTTCCCTGTGCCCCACCCCCATCCCCAACTCACCGGGAGACCGCAAAGAGGCCAGTGAGCAGAGGGAGCAGTTTGAGGGTATCTTGGGGCAGGTAGGTGGAAAGCACAGCCAGGTTGAAGAAGTAGAGGATGAAGAGCTGGACTGACTGGGTCACATACTGCCGGTGGATCTCCACCTCCCGCCGTGGCTCCCCAAACGGTCGCAGTGCAGAAAAACACAACAGGCTCAGCCCATACACCAGGATCCCTGGGTTGGGGGTGGGAGCGTGGAGAATAGAACTAGGTCAGAATAGAACCATAGTCAGGAAGCAAGGGCAGGGTTTGTAGTGGAGAGCTCATGGGCATGGGCTTTCCACAGGGGTTCCTGGGAGGGGACAGGCACATAAGGTGGCAGGGTGTTCGAGGCCCTGAGGGTCCAGGTTGAGTGAAGGGAAACTCTCCTGCTCCCCAAGCCAGGTAGGCTCTGACCTCAAGTCCAGTTTTCAGATGCCCCCTTCCCTCAGGGCCCCAGCTCACCCAACACGATGGGGAAGGTGGCGAAGACCCCGCAGCGCAGCGTGTAGATGAGGCGGGAACTCATGGTGGGCAGCCGAGGGGCATCGAAGGGCAGGAAGGTGTATGCTCCGTATAGCAGGCAGGGGAAGAGGATGAGGGCGGCTCCCACTGAGGCCACGGCCCTCAACCCCTCATGACCCCCACAGCTCCCGCAGCTGCTACAGGCGTGGCCTGGTGGCCTTACCACAGCCTCGGCCCACTTGCACTCAGAGGGCTCCGGGTGGGTGGTTCGGATGGGCAAGAAGGTCTGGCGGCGCTCGCCCTCACCTGCCTCACAGCGCACAACGAGGTCCTCCTGAGGCCGCCGCTCAATGCATTGCAGGTCGATGGGCACAAAGGCCCGGACCGCCTTTTCAGGCAGCAGGTTGGCGTCATCTTCAGGCAACTCCTCTAGCTTACTGAGTGGCTCTGACTGCAGGGGCTCAGGCTCAATGTCCCTCCAGCCAGGGGGGTCCGGGAATGGGGTGCTGAGCTGGGGGCCAGCCCCCCAGGGCAAGGTGGCAGCCTCACTTACTGTGCTGTCTAGACCATCCTCAGCCTCTTCTCCAGCTGTGGGAGACCCAGCTGAAGACCCCACTCTAGAGGATTCAGCACCGGGGGATTTGGCCCCGCTCTCCCCTTCTGGCTGCTGGCCATTGGGGACCAAGGCCTGGGGTGGGCTCTTCTCTGGGGCCTCAGGCCCCTTCACCTCCAGCAGGGCCAGGGTCTCGGGTTCTGTCATCCTGGGACCTCAGTTCTGGAGGCTATGGTGAGGTCATGTCACTGTGGAGGTTAGCAGAGGAAAACTGTCAGAAGCTCCTGTCCTCTGGCCCTTCAGATGGGTTGATAGAACTGAAACTCTCCAGGACAGCTGACCTCATGGGATTTAGCCCCTTCTGGGACCTTAGGGAGAACACGGTATGGAGGAAGGTGTTGAAAGAGAAGGAAGCAGGATGGAAGTGAGCAGCTGAAATGGAGACACCCTTCCAACATCAAATGTAGTCCGGCAGGATAGGGTGCATCAGGGGGCACAGGCCCTGGCAGCTTTGGCCTCAGCCAGTCTCCACCCACACCTTCTACCCACCTCCACCAAAACCCCTAGGGTCATTGCCACCCTAATGCAAGAATGGGAGGAAGAGGAGGTGTCTAAAATTTTGTTAAGAGCTCCTTTCCCACTAAGGATCTCCTTGTGGACAGAGAGGCTGCCCCCTTCACCTTCAAAACTCCCCTTCTCCCTGCAGATCCCCATTTGGAACTCTCCTGGCAACTGATACTAGTGATCTGCTGACAAATCTGTCCCAAAGAACTGGCAAAAGAAGTGTACCCTATTCTTCAGTCTCCAGTCTGGGTACTGGGCAATCTCTAAACTCCTCACTAGCTCACCTCATCCATCTCCAGAGGGCCTAGATCTGTGCATTCTGACTCCTAAGTCCAATCATGGCTGTTTCCTATGCCTCTGCTCCTGTCTTTCTCTTCACCCTGCCATTCCTCGTCTCACTGCTTCCTGATGGGGCTGACGCCCTCCCTCCACCTCCTGAAAGGTCTCCTACCCCTTGCCATTTGGACCCATGACCACCTCTTACTTTCCATCTGGAGAGAGGTGGAGGGTCCCCAGCTTCTGCGAAGGAGCTGCCCAGCTCCCTGCTGGCTCTGCAAGTATTCCTTTCTTTTGCTTTACCTGTGTCTCCAAACCAGTCTGACCAGAGCAGGTGGGGCCCAGATTAAAGGGGCAGGCCCTGCCCTACTGAATCTGCCGACAGAAAAAGCATTAGAGGAGGATGTCATCCTTTCTGAAAGTGGAGGTGCAGCTGGGCGTAGAAGTAAGTGTGTGTATTAGGCAAATGGGATGTATAGGAGCTCCCAGCTCAGGAAAAAAAGAGGGGGACCATCGTGTTTGTGCATCAAAGGGTATTTGGAGTAGGTCAGAATACCCAGAAAAGAGGTGGAATTTCTACACTTATTCATTCAATATTTATTGAGCACCTAGTTTTAGCTAGGCACTATTCTAGGCACAGACAGGGGAGAGAACAAGATGACAGGCAAGGACTCTGCTCTTGAGGAGCTTGTTCTACTGGCATAACATAATAAAGCCTAGCAACTAAATCAGTAAGACTAGCCCTGGCTGGTGTGGCTCAGTGGATTGATTGTCAGTCTGTGAATCAAAGGCTCACTGGTTCAGTTCCCAATCAGGACACACGCCTGGGTTGCCGGCCAGGTCAGCCCAGTGGGGTCCTCTTGAGAGGCCACCACACATTAATGTTTCTCTCCCTCTCTTTCTTCCTCCCTTACCCTCTATAAAAATAAGTAAATAAATAAATAAAATCTTAAATCAATAACATTATTTCGGTAGGAAAAACCTCTTTTCCAAGGTGCCATTTGAGCTGAGACTTGAAGGGAAATGAGGAGTATGAAAGTTTCAGGCAGAGGAACAGAAAGTGAAAGACCAATGAGAGGGAAGACTTGGGCTGTTTCAGGAACAGAAAGAAGGTTGGTGGCTGGAACCAGGAGCATAGTAGTGGAAGAGGGATTTATGTTCCCATTACAACAGGTGCACAGGGTCCCTAAACTCCTTGCTTTTTAGCTTAGGTTTAAGGCCAAGAAAGCAATAGGAATCCAAGTTGATCTTTCCAGTGGGAGGACCAGGGGGCAGAACCGTGAGGGAGTGGCTTCTTATTCCTGTGGGACCTTACCTCTAAAGTCATTTGAGCTTTGTGAGGGCGGGAGAGTGACTGGGTTGCTCATCTTTGTGTCTCCAGAACCCAGCATTGTGGCTGGAAAACAGAAGGTGTTCAATAAATGTTTGCTAGACTGTAAATCTTTGGGAGGGAGAGCTGAAGGGCTCAGGCACTTGTACAAGTCAAGTCTTGGACGGTCTTACTCGTGTTCAGTCCTTTACAAGAAAACTTTCACATACATTTTTTGTTTGTTTGTTTGTTTGTTTGTTTGTTTAAATAATGGAAAAAAAGGGGAAACTTGGAATCACTCTAACCAGTAATCTGAAAGGGACTTGGGAGAAACAGAATGATAGAGCTAATAACCACCATAGGACAAAGCAAAGTTAGGATCCCAGCTCCCAGCGTGAGCTCATCTACCCCACTCAGCTTCAGCCCCTTGGCTGGGTCCACTGTCCGCACTCTGGTAGCTTTGTCAATAAAGTTTTTCTTACGGGCTTGAAAAAGCCGGAAAGAGGATATGCTATATGCTGCCCATAGTTAGTTCGGGCAACTTCCCGGGAGGGAAAATGAATTTCGCGAGATTTGGTGGTAGCAGGCCACTGGTCCACTACTGTGCAGCTGCTATCGCGAGATTTGGTACGCGGAGGAGGAGCTGTCGGGGGCAGCCGCCTCACAGCGATGGCGGCCAAGCAAGGCCGGCCGTGGTGGCGACTGGGGCTACGGTCGGAGGCGGCCGTGGTGGCTGTAGCGGTGGGTGGTGGGGGCCTGTGACCGGGAGCCACCCTTGGGCCCTGGAACCATGAGCCAAGGCCCCGCCACAGGGGAGAGCAGCGAACCCGAAGCAAAAGTCCTCCACACTAAGCGGCTCTACCGGTGAGAGGGGCCAGTGCGTGAGTGCAGCTGCAGAGGGAAGTAAGGGGCAGCGAGGGGTGGGGCCTCTGGGCGGGCGGTGCCTGGGTGCTCGCGGAGGTGGAGGGTGCAATTTTGGAGGGAACAGGGGGCGGGGTCCCGTAACCCGGGCTGTAGTTGAATGAAGGAATTGGGTGGATGGGAGGTTTGGATGGAAGCACGTGGGGAATCCCCTCCGCAGTGCGTAGTGAGCTCGGAGCGGGTACCGAGCTTTGCCAGTTTGGGGTAAGGTGGGAATTGAGGGGTTGAGAAGGTAAAGGGTGGGGTCAGAGCTGGAGAAAAACCAGGAGGGGAATAGTGTTAAGAACCTTGTAGGACTTCTGGGAAGAGCTCTGAACTGAAATCAAGAGAGCCAGGTTCAGGGCCTTGCCACCTCTCACTCTGTGACCTTGGGCAGGAGCGCCATCATCCTTAAAAGGAGAGATTTGGATTTGATAACACCCTGAAGCCCCTTATGGCTCTAGTTTTTGGGAATCTGAATGAAAAGAAAGGCTGGAAGACACTGTGTTGGACTGGAAGGGCTATGATGGACTTTGAGTCCTGAGAGTTCTTAGGTCATGGGAGCCCATTTAAGGGCTCCTGGGACTCCTGATTCCTGCTTTCAACCTCATGACTACAGTCTTTTGCCAGGCAACTTACATCCTTGGTTTCTGATTTCCACAGTGCCACTCCAACATCTTCAGCCCTCTGTTGGGAATAAGCTAGTATGCACTCTCCCACCCTGGGTCAAGGATTTTTTGTGTGAAGCAGCTGGAACATGGGCTGTAGAACTGGATCAAAATAGAATGAAGCATAGAGATCAAGTTGAGTTTTCTGCCTTCTAATAGGGAGTAGGGCTTGCAGTTTTCATTTAGCTCAGGCTCTACTGAACAGGATGTTGGCATGAGAAGACTACTCTGTGATGAGCCCCGCGCCCCATCCTGGCAGGGAAAGAGTGAAGAGCATGTTGTCTTTTCTCCTTTGAGGAGGCATCCTGCCTTCTCTGGCTTCGTAAGTCAGAAGACTGGGGAGTATAGCCTTTTCCCAAAATAGAAAAGATCCAATCCAGCAGCTCCTGGGCTTCCACTGGGCCACCCCAGTGGTGAGGAGGTGGCTGGGGGTGGGACATGTGCCTTGTCATGCTGTCAAGTGTCAGTGCTGCCCATCAGACAGCATGGGCAGTGTCTGCAGGATTCCTGTGTCTCAGTAGTGAATGAGACGCAGGTGAAGGCTGTGGTCATCTTTCTAATCATTGTCAAATGTAGCTCTTCCTCAAGTCACAGCCTTCATAGGACTGACTGATTTAAACTGATGTGTTTGCATGTGTGGTTAACATGGGTATCTCCCCCTGTAGTTGTATGCTGTTGGCTTTGAGCATAGTGGAAATCTCAGGCAGGTCTCTGTTTTTATTCTTTTTTTAAAAAAAGATTTTATTTATTTATTTTTAAAGAGAGGGGAAGGGAGGAACAAAGAGAGGGAGAGAAACATCATTTGGTTGCCTCTTGTATGCACCCTGACCGGGAACCAAACCCTCAACCCAGGCATGTGCCCTGACTGGCAATTGAACCAGCAACCGTTTACTTTGCGGGTTAGTGCCTCTCCAGCCGAGCCACAGCAGTCAGGGCTCTTTTTATTCTTTATTATAGCAAGGAAGATGTGATTTCTCTGCTAAAGATAACTTTGTTCTTAGACTACAAAACTGTTAGTCTGAGCTTTAGTAAATTTGGGACAGTCCCACAGTGAAACTGTTTTCAGAAATGAAATTCTGGAAAAAAAATTTTAGATTTTATTTATTTATTTTCAGAGAGAAGGGAAGGGAGGGAGAGAAGCGTCACTAGGTTGCCTCTTGCACACCCCTAATTGGGGAACTAGCCTGCAACCTAGGCATGTGCCCTGACTGGGAATTAAACCTTTTGGTTTGCAGGCTGGTGCTCAACCCAGTGAGCCACACCATGCAGGGCTGAAATTCTGAAATGTTTTAAGCTCCTTAGAAGAAAAAGCAACTGGAGAAGAGATGTTGGAAGGGATACAGGCACCAATTAATTAATTATACCAATTAACTTAAAATATATGTGTATATATATTTTAGAGAGAGGAAGGGAGAGAAGCATCAATTTGTTGTTCCACTTATGCACTCATTGATTAATACTTGTATGTGCCCTGACCAGGGATCAAACCTGTGACCTTGGAGTATCTGAATGACACTCTAACAACTGAGCTACCTGGCCAGGGAATGTTTTTCTTTTTTTAACACTGCTTGTCCTGGGATTACAATGGTGAATGAGACACAGGACAGTTTTTGTGGTTTTGTTCTAAAGGATATTACAATTTAGTGCAGGAGCTTGTAATCTGATGTGGAATGGAGAAAAATGTCCTGAGTCCTCTCATGTTTAAGAATTTGTAATTACCCCTGGCTGGTGTGTCTCAGTGAATTGAGTGCTGGCCTGCGAACCAAAAGGTCGCCAGTTCGATTCCCAGTCAGGGAACGTGCTAGTTTGTGGGTTGAGAGGTAACCCATTGATGTTTCTCTCACAATATTGATGTTCCTCTACCTCTCATTCTTTCTCCCGTCCACTCTCTAAAAATAAGTAAATAAAATCTTTATTTTTTGAAAATGGTGAGTGGCATCTTAAGAGCACTGGTAGAAGGAATGGCAAGGAAAGAAGAGACATAGGAAATATTTAAATATTTTATTTATTTTTAGAGAGGGGAAGGGAGGGAGAAGGAGAGGGGAAAAATCAATGTGTGGTTGCCTTTCATGTGCTCCCTACCGGGGACCTGGCCCACAACCCAGGTATGTGCCCCAACTAAGAATGGAACTGGCAACCCTTTGGCTCACAAGCCCACACTCAATCCACTGAGCAACAGCAGCCGGGTGCAATAAATAAAATATTTTTTAAGAAAGAATTTGCAAGTAGAATGTGTTAGAGTAGTGGTTATTAAACTGTTGGCATTGAGGCTCTAAGGAGAGCTCTGGAGCCTGTCCATAAAACACACACACACATACACATACTCCTCTCACCTACTGTGGGCTGAAGTTAAAAGCCCTGCCCTGGGGACTAAGCTGGTATGGAGTAGATCACTGATTGCTGCCTGACGCTGCCCCGGGCATCAAGGGCCGGGCTGAGCAGAAGTGCTTGGCTCCCATGTCTAGGCAGCCAGTTGGTTAGAGTGTCGTCCAGAAAGTGTTTGGAGAAATGCTGAACTCTTGAGATTGTTTGTGAGAAGGCCTTGATTACCCTCCTACCCACTCATCTGGGTACTGGTGGTCACTTTGCCCTGTAAAGGGCAACTTTCAGTGGTGTACCACCTGAGGCACTACAGGGTGCTCACCTGCTGAGGCCCACCTTCCCCAGCCCAGGAGCAATACTGATTGCTTCAGTATTCTGAAACAATCCTGGATTGTTTTGGGCCACAATGATCACTGCTTGGTTTTTGGTTGCTTTTGTGTTCAGAGTTATAGCCAGTTCAGCTGTTCTCCCAGCTGCTGTCTGTCATCCTCTGGGTTTTACCCTTCCAGAGATGACCTACATCTGGCACTTACTAGCCATCTGTGGAGTTTCCTTGGCCTTTTCTGTTAGTGGCTGGAGTCTCTCAGTCTTTTAATAAGAAGGATGGAGACTCATACATATTGAGCACTTAATACATGTGCGGCACTGTTATGAGTGCTTTTTGTATTAACTAATTTAATCCTCACAAAGTAGGTGATAATGTTATTCCTGTTTTATAAATGGGAGAACTGAGAAATAAGGAAGTTAGGTATTTTGCTCAGGACCACATAGCTGGGAAGAATTAGAGCCAGGATTTGAACCCAGGCAGTGTGTTTCCAGAGTCTACACTCTCTGTATTGAACAAACAATTCCTTCAGCAGAATCCAGAAGACCTTATGATAAGGAAGCTCAGGAAGCCCCCCACCCTATTTTCCCATACCCCACTATTCCAAAACAGAATTTTATATTATGAATACGGTTCCTTTCTGTCAGAGATAATATGTTCTTATATTATAATAATTCATTCATCCCACCATTATTGAATACCCACTATGTACCAGTGCTATATATAAATTATTTTATTTAACCCTGACAACAGTCCTTTGTGGTAGCTGCTGCTATTTTCTCCATTTTTATGGATGTGGTAACTGAGGCTTGAAGAGGTTATGTAATTTGCTGCCCAAAGTTAGAGTTAGTAAGGCGTAGCCAAGGGTCATTCCCTAGATTTTCTGCCTGGGATCATAGCCAATGCTCTTTCCCTTGGGAGGGTCTACCTTCCCATATCACAGGGTTTCTCTTCTTTGACACTGTTTACATTTTGGGTGGGATCGTTATTGTGGTGGACTGTCCTGTGTATTGTGGGGTGTCTACCACTCTCTAAATGAGTTGTGACAATCACAACTGTCTCTGTCATTGCCAGATATTCCCTGAGCGGGGGGGCTGCTGTATCGGGATGGAGACTAATGATCTTGTCTCTTTCTTTTTTTTTTTTTTAAGAGCTCATCCTGCATCCTTCTCATTTCCCCATCCCTAATTTTTTAGCTCTTCCTTTAGGGTCAGTGCCTTAGCATGCTAGGCAGATCATTTGCATGGCTCAGGGGCTGTTTGCCTGTATTTCCCTGCAGGGCTGTGGTGGAGGCTGTGCATCGACTTGACCTCATCCTTTGCAACAAAACCGCTTATCAAGAAGTGTTCAAACCGGAGAACATTAGCCTGAGGAACAAGTAAGCTAGAGATACTAAATCATAGATCCTTATAGTTTCTCTACCTCTCTTGACTGGAAAGCATCACATACAGATTCATGTTCTCTCTTACCTCCTGTCCTTGTGGTACAGTAATGTGCTGTGGAGTCTCTGGTCCTCCAGGGAGAGGAGATGGCGATCCTTCACTCTCTCTGCACCTTCTACATCTAATAGACTGGTGCCATAGAGTGGCATTTGAGTTAGGGGAATTGGCCATACTAAACAAAAGGCAAAAAAGAGGGGATAAAAAGGAGAGAAGGATGCAAGGAAAGAAGGAGAAGGTTATTAAAGTTCTTACTGCTCCTGTCTGTCTTTTGGGGCTCCCGCTGCCTTCTAGCACAGATGTTGTCCTGGGTCATACTGACTGAGCCCAGATGTCTCCTGGGAGGGCCAGAGCTTTGTTGGTAGGGCATTGGCAGATACCTCCTTGCTTTCATTTCTTGTGTTGTTCATCAAGGAATGGGCAGTCTCTCATGGTCCTCTGCACCCTTCCAGGCTGCGTGAACTCTGTGTCAAGCTTATGTTCCTGCACCCAGTGGACTATGGAAGGAAGGCTGAGGAGCTGCTATGGAGAAAGGTATACTATGAAGTTATCCAGCTTATCAAGACTAACAAAAAGGTAAGGTGAGATCCTAGGTCTTGGGAAGAAATTTTTTTTAAGAGGGGAAGCTAAGGAAGGAAGAGATAGCTAGGAAAGTGGGCTGGAGCACAGATAGAGATAGGAAAGCCAAAGAAGAGATGGCAGAAGGGAGGGAGGGCATTAGATAGAATTAGGACTGGGGAAGGATGGGAGCCTGATACCAGGAGGGGGGAGACCTAAGGGCAAAATAGATTTAAAGATGTGGGGATGGTTCATAATTAAGAGGAGGTGTGGATTAATTTCCAGAGCCAAGAAGAGTTTATTTCCTCAGTGAGATGAAAGAGGTTAGGGAGGGAGAAGCAGTACTCTGAGTTTGTTGCTTAGCCAGTCATTTCCCTTTCCAAATCTCTAGCATATCCACAGCCGGAGCACCTTGGAGTGTGCCTACAGGACACACCTGGTCGCTGGTATTGGCTTCTACCAGCATCTCCTTCTCTACATCCAGTCCCACTACCAGCTTGAACTGCAGTGCTGCATCGACTGGACCCATGTCACCGACCCCCTCATAGGTTAGTGAACTCTGAAAGGTGAGCTTAAGGGGCATGTTCATATGCCTCCACCTCTGGTCGTCTTATCCCTCAGGGTTCACGTAGCTTGTGACCCGGCCAGGCAGAGAAGGTTCTGGCAAGACGTACAAATGGTGCATGAAGTTTGGACTTACCCAAACAAGTATATGGATTAGGGTGAAGATCTTAAGAAGAAAGAGAGCCTTCTGATGATCTGAGATTGTAGACTGACATGGAGTCAGGAGGAGGGATGGAATGATCTGGAGGAAGTCTGGCACTAGAAGATGGTCTTAATAGCGTTTGTTTTCTTCTCCCAGTTGAATTTCGTTGGCACTGTTTCTTTTAACTTCAGAGATTATTTCCAAGGGTTTGATGAAAGTATTGAAATTTGTAGAAATGTTGGCAATATTATGGACATTCTTTCAACCTAATGCAAATCTCTTTTTCAGCCATCTCAGGTACTGGCAGCTACAGTTTACCTCCCTTTTCTATAGCTGGTAGTTTTCTCTCCAATTCGGCCTCCCTTTAGTGCTCCTCCCTTCTTTCTCCAACCCCCCTGCCTGACCAGGGCATGGACATTGCAT
Organism: Phyllostomus discolor; assembly: GCF_004126475.2. Lineage (NCBI taxonomy): Eukaryota > Metazoa > Chordata > Mammalia > Chiroptera > Phyllostomidae > Phyllostomus > Phyllostomus discolor. The sequence goes on along the minus strand of NC_040916.2, from coordinate 49,673,307 downwards.
GCCGGAGGTGGAGGTTTTGTTCATGCTGCCACGTGGAAGCATTTTCTGGTCAGAAGCCCAGCACTGTATTTTGTGCATTTAAAACCATCATTTAAAAATAAACAACATTCATCTGATACAGCACGCATAGGCTTTATACCAGATGGCCAGAGGGTTTGTAGCCTAAAAAGAAGATTAAGAACCTTTACTTCAAAAGGTTGGTTCCCCAAACCACTTTAGTTTTTTCCCCTTTATTGATATTTTCTCCATTCAGCCAACTAAGAAATGTCTCTCTAGAAACATTAGGAAGGGCTTTTCAGAATGGGAGCTGCAAACCCAGGAGAAGGGTGCAAGGTGGAGTAGGTGAAAGGGTGGTCTCTAGAGCCAGACTTCCTTTGAATCCCGGTTCTGCCACTCCCCCAGTGTTGGACTGTGGTCTGTTTGACTGTTACTCCCTTAGCTGTAAAATGGGAGTCAGAGGAGTAACTACCTCGTGGGGCTGCTGTGAAGCTCAGCTAAGTTGATATTGTAAGACACTTAGACCAGTACCTAGCACATGGGAGACTGCCTCCCAACGAGCTCAGGCTTTCTGAGCTGCAGTTTCAAGGAGGTGAAAGCCCAGCCACCACCATCCTCAGGCAAAGGCAAACTCACCTTGTCTCCTTTGTGCTCAGACTGTCCAATCTGCTGCCTACTCCTCTGTGGTTCTCTTCTCCTAGGCAGGAGCCAGGACCCTTGTTCATATTCCATTCTTTTTTTTTTTTTTTTTTTTAGATTTTATTTATTTATTTTCAGAGAGAGGGGAAGGGAGGGAGATAGAGAAGGAGAGAAACATCAGTGTGTGGTTTGCTCTCAAGTGCCCCCTACTGGAGACCTATTCCACAACCCAGGCATGTGCCCTGACTGGGAATCGAACTGGCGACCTTTGGGTTCACAGGCCAGTGCTCAGTCCACTGAGGCACACCAGTCAGGGCCCACATTCCATTCTTCCTGGACAAGTTTCTATTCTTTACCCAAACCTTTTATCTTTATATAGGAATCTTCTACCCAAGGCACCCACAACTGTCCTCACACTTGAACCTCATGCATTCTTCCTTTCTGGAAGCCTTTGTAGGCTTTCTAGAAGGTCTAGGTGACCTTTCACATGAACTTCCTCCAGGGAGCTGTTCTAGGTTGAGGACCCTAGTCCTTCTCTTCCATTTCTTCCTGTCCTGTGAATGAGTCCTACCTGCAAACCTGTGTGTCTCTTCTATGTCCTGTATGAGTGTCCTCTGTTCCTTAAAATAGTGTTCTAAGACTAACCCTGGATTCTTGAATTCTTTTGTCCACCTAGGAAAGTATTTCCTCATAGGTAGGGGGAGAGGAATAGTCTCATAAATCACTCTCTCTCTCTCTCTCTCTCTCTCAGGATGCAAGAAGCCAGTGTCTGCCTCAGGGAAGGAGATGGATTGGGCACAGATGGCATGCCATCGATGTCTGGTGTACCTGGGGGATTTGTGTAAGAATACGAACTTTTCATTTTCTCTGTTTCAGGCTACAGGACAGGCTCAAGCTGCTTCAGTTGTTGGTACCACCTGTTATGTTATTTGAGAGCAAGACGATTATTTTGGCCTCTGATAACGTTCTCCTTTTCGACTGCTTACAATGTTCGTTTCTTTTCACTGCTTTTCTGTAAGTCAGAGAAGATCAGTGAACACAGAAAAAGGAAAATGTCTTTGAGCTTTGAGAAAGTCAGGGTGCTAACTCAGTTTCAGAAGTGCGTTAGGAAGATTTTAATTTCTCCTTTGAGTTTTTTTCCTCTCCATGGTCCTAGAGGAATTGAAATCAGTCCTCAGGGAGGACTTACCTGACTGACAGCAGTTTCTCAGAATGGAAAAGTACTCTCTCTGTGATTCCTGGGTCTCCCGTCCTTATAGACAAAAGGTACTCATTAGGCTGCTGGTGTGTGGCTATTGGGTGCATTGTCTTTTATTGAGCTGAGGCTCCTTCTCTTCCTGCCCCAAGCCCACTCCTTGGACCCTCAGAGGCAGGTTGCACAGAGAGAATGAGCCATTTCACATTAGACCGAGTGTCATTAGTAACCTCTCTCTAGAATTCAGTAGTTGCATTCCAGAACCAGTATCAGAGGACTTTCCGAGTATTATATATGCTGCTTCTCTTCACTGGGACGAGATCATGAAAAGAGCTTGTTTATTTTACAAACACTAGCTGTACTTTATATAGAGTAGAACTTACCAACAAGGAAGAGAGAGTCGAACAATTCGCCCATAGTCATGTACGTTTAAGACTGTTGGAGGCCCATGCAGCTGGCCTCCTAGTTCGGGTGTCTTCCTCCCAGCATCTTAGTGCAGCTTCTCAGAGTGGACTGCCGGATGAGGGGTGGGTTTTCTGAAACACAGGACCATTGCATTTCTTTCCTCCTCTTTCTCCTGCAGCACGATATCAGAATGAATTAGCTGGTGTAGACACCGAGCTGCTAGCTGAGAGATTTTACTACCAAGCCCTGTCAGTAGCTCCCCAGATTGGTAAGTGGACCTTTGTTTGGGCCTCCCAGCCCAGCATCATTTCCCAAGAAGAGGACAATGTTGAGATGGCAGGCAGGCCATACTCACTTTCCCCTGGGTCTTTCCCTCACTCAGTTCTCTTGTACCTCACCTTTGTTATGCATTCTCCTCCTTTGTAATGCGCACTAATAAGATGGTAGAAGGGGAAGAGAAATGGGAAAGTCTTGAATGAAGAAGGAGGGAGGCAGAAGAAAAGGAGAGAAGAGGGCTTCCCTGTCCCTGAGATCTGTGTAGAAAGAGCAGACTGTGCTTCATCTGCCTGCCCCCAGGATGCACAGGGAGAGAAGGGATTAGGTTCCGTTACAGGGAGAGACGGGGATTAGTGGAAGGAGATCTCAGAGGTGGGAAACTGAGCTGGGTTAGAGGACAAGGCCTCATGGAGTTCTGTCAGCCCTGGAAGAGTCCCAGCTGCTGCTGAAGGAACGGCGCCCATCAGTGCTGAAATCCTTAGCAGGCCAGGGAATAGACTGAGTCTGTGATCATTAATGCCCTGGAGGAATAAAATTAAGCTGCTAATCACCTAGACACCTGCAGACTCAACTCTTTTCCCCAGGAGTTTTCTCTAATGCTTAGCTTTGGTTGGGCCTGGCAGCTTTGGGTGAGTATTATGGCTACAGGCTGTGTGACCTCTCTCCCCCCTCCCCCCCAGGAATGCCCTTCAACCAGCTGGGCACGCTTGCAGGCAGTAGGTACTATAACGTGGAAGCCATGTATTGCTACTTGCGCTGGTGAGTACTTGCTGCTTCTTCCCCAAGCCTGTTTTCACATCCATGCCAGTCCTGCTTTGTTTTCTCTCTCCTCATCCTCCCTTCTCTAGCTCCTGGCTGATGTGTACAGGGGACTGCTGAGATTGAGGGGTCCCTCCTGTCGAGGGCACCTGGGAAGTTCTGCTGCTTTTCACCCAGCCACCTGGATTTGTAGGCACTTGGGCAACTAATGTAACTGTTTGCTATCTTATGCAAAATACAGGATTGTCATCTTGGAGGAGGAAATAAATTCGACAGAGTTGATAAAATGTTACCAAAGTAGCCTCTGACAGGAACCTCGGAATTGTAGAGCTTCTGTGTTTCGAGGTGACAGGGATAATAGTGTGGGGGACCAGCTTCCTCGGATCTGACAATCAGCTCTTAGGATAAAAAAACATTTTTAAAAATAATGTTTTATTTTTCAGTTACAGTTGACATACAGTGTTTTAGTGTCAGGTAAACACTTTTACAGGGCATCCAAAGTTGATTATGCTACTGAGTCACCATCACCAAATGCACATGAGACCGGTAGGTAAACCAGAATGCCATCGATTACATTCTGGTGAGAAATAAGCTGCCAGGGGAGCTGGGAGACTCACTGTTGCTACCCAGCCAGGGCTGGAGTCTCCTTATGGACCCAGTTATTCTAGAAGAGGTTTTGTAGTGAATTGGGCTTCAAAGTAAGAGAATAAGGTGGTTTTCATAGCTTAGGTAGTCAAATACTAAAGGGGAAAGAAAAATACTTAATTCTGCCTTATAAATCCATGTGTCACGATCCTGGGTTCACTTGGTCAAGGAAACCTATTCCCTGTACCAACAAAGTGCATGCTCTTGCAGTGCCCCGCCTCCTTTTCAGTACAGACCGGCCGCCTCTGCCACTGTACTTATCCCTAAATATTATTGTCTTGGATCCCTCATCACACTCATAATCATGATTTAGGGTGATTCACTTCCAAAGAGAGTCAAGCACATGCAGGTGTGGAAGGTGTCCACAGAGGCCCTACTCTGCTCTGCTGAGACAGTTACACCTCATGGTCTGGGGCTTTGGCATTGGGTAGGTTTAGTTGGGCAGGTAGGGTTTCTCACTGGTATTCAGCTGACCTGGAGGTCTCACATATATGAAGGGCTGGCCCAACGGGACGGGCCCCTCTTTCCATGTGGTCTCAGTCTCCATGTGGTTTCTTTCTCAGAGTAGACGGACTTCTTTCGTGGTGGCTCCAGGCTTCACAGTAAAGAATGACCCAAGGGACTTGGAAAAAGAATCTACCGGTCTCGTAAGGCCGGACCTGGAGACCGACAGAGTTACTCCCACAGGGTTCTGTCGGTCAGAGCAGTGTGCAGTCCCCCTCTCCCCGCAGGCCCTCTCCCCATGGCCCCGCCAAGGTTTAAAGAGCTGAGGAGACAAAAAACCCTCTTCTCAATAGAAGGAGTATCAAATTTAACTCTCCACAAACATATATTTCTTCCTTACTAGGCCTTGTTTTTATAATTAAAAGGTTTTTTTTTTTTTTTAAATTTGAAAGTGTAGCACACTGTTAAGATCATAGACCTCAGTGAGACAGACTCGGGTTGGAGACTCAGCTCCACCACGTATTTAGCTGTGTGACCTTGGCAGTAGTGCTTGTTCTCCCAGGCTTCGTTTCCTCACCTAAACATGTGGACAATATTAGGGTACAAAGCCTGACAGTAGTGTGATGGTGCTCAGCATATATTTGCATTTGAATGAGCATTATGAGGCTCAGCTGAAATGGTGTATGTAAATATCCTTGCACATCGTAAATCCTTGTTAAATGCTGCCTGTTAAGTGCTCAGTGCTTTAGAGAAGATGAAGGATAATGTATTTCAAGGATAGTAACTAAGTTAACTTTGTAACATGAAGTAGGATCCATCGTCTCATTTCTAGATATAGAGGAGATGTAGAAATGTAGAGGAGATGTCATCTTTACTCTGACTAACCTGGAAGCTGTAGTGTGCATGTGTGTGTGTTTTATCAGGAGAAATAGCTTTCACCCTTAGTGTATATGGAAAGACAGGCTGGGACAGACTGTATTTACCAGAAGCATTATTCTATAAAGCCCTGGCAGAGTTCCCCCCTCTCCTCACCCTGTCCCTGCCAGGACTCAGTAGCTTGCTCTCTGTCTCCTTCAGCATCCAGTCGGAAGTGTCCTTTGAGGGGGCCTATGGGAACCTCAAGAGGCTATATGACAAGGCGGCCAAAATGTACCACCAGCTGAAGAAGTGTGAGACTCGGAAACTGTCCCCCAGCAAGAAACGGTGAGTGAGGCCTGTGGGAAGGAGAGGCTCTTACTGCATCTGCTGCAGCAGAACCGTCGGAACTGTGGAGCCACTCACCCTTTACCCTGGACTCCTCTCATTTCAGGTGTAAAGACATTAAGAGGTTGCTGGTAAACTTTATGTATCTGCAAAGCCTCCTGCAGCCCCAAAGCAGGTGAGTTGAAAAGAGCCTAAGCAGAAACTGCCCTGTGGGCCCACCTGTGAGAGCTCTGTTACGGAGGATGCTTGAAGAAGAGGGGGAAGGCTATTGAATTCTGCTCAGATGGAAATTTTCTAGAGTTAGCCTTTTCTTGGCACCCCTCACTGTTTGGGCCAAGGGTTCTGCTCCCGTTCTCCTGGGCATCTCTTTCTCTGGCACAGAATGGGCTCTTAACTAGATGTTGAAGGAGCACCTGAGTGGAAAGCCCACTCATATCCCTTCCACTTAGTGTCTGCCCTTCCTGTGTTTTGTCTTTTTAGAGACCAGCCCAGCACCGAGTCCCCCTGCTGTGTTCTCTGAAGTCTCCCCTGCAGGACCCCTTCATCTTTTTCCTGAATCCTCTGACCCCAGTTCTTTTTGTCTGCCCAGCCTCCATCACTAACCACCCCTGTTACTCCTGCTTTCCACAGCTCTGTGGACTCAGAGCTGACGTCACTTTGCCAGTCCGTCCTGGAGGACTTCAACCTCTGTCTCTTCTACCTGCCCTCCTCACCCAACCTCAGCCTGGCCAGTGAGGATGAGGAGGAGTATGAGAGTGGATATGCTTTCCTCCCAGATCTTCTCATCTTTCAAATGGTCATCATCTGCCTTATGGGTGTGCACAGCTTGAAGAGAGCAGGTAACTCTTCCTGGGTTCCTCTTTTCTCCCCAACTGGCTACCCTTTTCTGCAACTTCTTATCCATAAACTTCCTTCCACAAGCAGCTCCTTAATTAGTGTGTCACTGCTTGGCTGTGGAAAAGTATGGAACACGGCGCCTTACCCTAAAGGGGCTGCTGAAAAATGAACAAGGCAACAGCATATTCCCTTTCCCTTCCTCCTCACTCCCTCCTACACACACCCTTGGCCAGGACCCAGGCAGACACTCGGTCAGTCCTGCAAACTTCCCTGGTGGAGACGTGTGTAGAGCCAGGTTGGAAGGAAAGAAGGGAGTGGCAGGGCTGGACGTGAAGGTGCTTGGGCTTTGAGGAGCCTGTGTGAAGGCATCAGAGCCAGGAGGACGAGGCGGGACAAGAGGGTACACTTATACGAGGAGGCACTGGGTGAGCTGGCACACTCTGGCACACTTACAGAATCACAGTGTGGGGACCTGGGAAATTTATTTTGCTTTAGAAGAAACTTTGGGATGAAGTTCAATCCTTGGGAGGGCTGAAACTACGAAAGATGGGGTTGGAATTACTGGTGCTGCCTCCTCCTCAGGGTCCTGGGCCCCGGACCCCTAATACCTACCTGGCTTTTCCTGGCTTTAGGATCCAAGCAGTACAGTGCAGCCATTGCCTTCACCCTGGCCCTGTTCTCCCACCTCGTCAACCATGTCAACATAAGGCTGCAGGCTGAGCTGGAAGAGGGGGAGAACCCCGTCCCGGCATTCCAGAGCGACGGCACAGGTGCGAGGATGGGGAGGATGTGACTGGAAATGTGAACGTGCGGATCAAGGAAGGGGGAGCACAGGCGTGACAGGGTGGCAGTGTCTGAGGGTGCCTTCCAGCTTCCAGCCTCCAGTTTGTCTCTAGGCCCCACCTGACCATCCTCTTTCCACAGATGACCCAGAGTCCAAGGAACCCTTGGAGAAGGAGGAGCCTCCTCCCACAGAACCTCAAGTGGGCGAGGCCCGAAAGAGCCGGAAGTTCTCCCGCCTCTCCTGCCTCCGCCGCCGCCGCCGCCACCTGCCTAAAGTTGGTGATGACAGTGACCTGAGTGAAGGCTTTGACTCTGACTCGAGCCGTGACTCGGCCCGGGCCAGTGAGGGCTCAGACAGTGGCTCTGACAAGAGCCTTGAAGGTAGGGGAACAGCCTTTGATGCTGAGACAGACTCAGAAATGAATAGCCAAGAGTCTCGATCAGACCTGGAAGACATGGAGGATGAAGAGGGAACACGGTCTCCAGCCCTGGAACCCCCTCGGACCAGGTCAGAGGCTCCTGAGTCCCTCAATGGCCCTCTGGGCCCCAGTGAGGCTAGCCTTGCCAGCAATCTACAAGCCATGTCCACCCAGATGTTCCAGACCAAGCGCTGCTTCCGACTGGCCCCCACCTTCAGCAACCTGCTCCTCCACCCCACCACTGAACCTCACAGCTTGGCCAGCCACAAGCCTTGTGTCAATGGAGATGTGGATAAGCCCTCAGAGCCAGGTATTTGGGCCTCTGTTTATCATCCTGCTCTGGTCCACACCTCCATGTCATCAGCACTTACCCAAGAGAGGCCACCTCACTGTGCTAGCACCTCTCACCCTGACCCTGGCTGCCTGCCCTTTGGCCCTCTGCATAGCCAGTAGTTTTTTTCCTGACAACCCTTCTGCTCACTTTCTCATCCCCAACTCCCAGCCTACTTCATGGTTTTATTTCTCTGCCTTCACCCTGTCTTGTGGATTTGGGGCTTTCCTCTCCATGTGACAAGTGCACCTACATTTTTTTCCCCTGGCACCATCCCAGGTCCCACCATGTCTCCTGGAAGTTAGAAAAACAGCACCACCAGGGCAGGTGGATTAGAGTTGAGATTATCTCCTGAGAGTCTTCCCTGCAGAGGGGCCGCCCAGTCAGCATCAGCAGTGAGCACTGCTTGAGTCTGCTGTCTGCCAAGCACTAGGCTGGGCTTTTTTGGAGGTGTTGTCTTAACTGAACTTTCACAGCAATCTGATGGTGGAATAGTCACCATCTGTGATCTAAATGCTGTCCTTTCCCTCCAAGCTGCTGTGCATGGTGATCCCTTGGTCTGGAGTGTATTTTTCCTCTCTCATCCCTGTTGCTTGACACAGTTCTTACTGGCTGTATAGATTTTACCTTAAAAATCGCATGGTCTGGGACTACCAAGGTTAGGTTAGATTTTCTTCCTGTGGGCTCCTGCAGCCTCTGTACCTCCTCAGCTTCCAGCCGTGTCCCACTCAAGCGAAATTGTCTGTTGACATGTCTGTCTCTCTAACTAGTCTGTGAGCCTCTTGAGGGCAGGATGGTCCATGTTTTATCCTCAGTGTCTAACATAGTACCTGGCATTTGGGTGGGCGTCGGAAATTCTGGCTGAATAAGAGAAATACGGAAGTGGATGCTCAGGTGGAACGACCCGCTCAGTGTTCTGACCTGCCAAGTTGAAGAGCTAGGAGCTGGAAGTAGTTCTTATAATTCTGTGCCCTTTTCTTCCTCCCTACAGCCCCCTTATCTCTGCCCTGCCTTCTAGCAGAGTAGCACTTCATAAATACCAGTTGAGTGTGGCTGTAGACCAGCCTCACAAATTAGCTTAAATGAAAAAGAATCACATTTTAAAGGGTACCAGGCTCTTGGTTTAAAAGCAACCAGTTAAAAGTTAGTAGGCCTGGAAATATTAGGCAGAGGTCTGTAAGTAAATTCCCTATCTTTCATATCAAAATTCTTCAGAAGAGCCAGACAGGCTGGGGCGCACTTCCCCCACAGAGCTGAGACCTGTGCCGAATGCCTGCTGGTTCATCCCGGTTCTCTTCACCCACCCGCAGCCTCTGAGGAGGGTTCTGAGTCGGAGGGCAGTGAGTCCAGTGGGCGCTCCTGTCGGAATGAGCGCAGCATCCAGGAGAAGCTGCAAGTCCTGACGGCGGAAGGCCTGCTTCCCGCCGTGAAGGTCTTCCTGGACTGGCTGCGGACCAACCCCGACCTCATCGTCGTGTGTGCACAGGTCTGCTGCTCCTCCCCCTAGTCGGGTCTCAGGGCGTTGGGGGCGGGTGTCAGCCAGGGCGGGACCTGGGACTCCCACTGATGGTCTGATGAAGATAAGAATTGTTGCCAAGGGCCTACTCTGTGCCAGGCTCTTACACTTTCCACAAGAAGATTAGGCCTGATCTTTGTCCTGGAAGAGGCTGCGACCTGGAATACAAATCGTGTGGATGGGAAAGTGAGAGAGCAGCCTACTCTGCTCTGTGTCTCCAGTGTTGGGCACGGTGCCTGCCGTTAACAATGAGTGTCGACGAGAGTATTTGTGCAGGGTCTCTGTAGAAAGGAGAGCACGCTAAGTGGTGACGGAAGAGATGGGGTCTAGGGAATGGTGGGGTTTTCAGACAAGGGCCGTGAAGGTGCTCTGGGCCGGGGAGCAGCTCAGGGAATAGCTTAGTCCTGCAGCCACAGCTGAAGGGGTCAGACTGACAGCTCAGGAGGCTGGCTGGGGTGGTGGCTGCCCTCTCTCAGGTTCTGAGTCTCAGTCTTGAGCCCCTGGTGCCCTGAGGCTTTGTTTCAGGGATGCCGTACCCTGAGTAGCACACCTGCCCTGCGCAGAGGTCCCCTCTCCCTGCAGGCTGCCCTGGATGAGAGAGAGGTCAGGTGCCCTCGGGTGTGTGCTTATGTCTGATGACAGCCTGGTTACTCAGTCACTGTCAGTCACTGAGGGAGTTGTGGTAAGATGGATGTGCAGTGTCACATCCCTGAGAAATACTCCCACATGGGCATGGTGAGAGTTTGTGCCAGATGGAGAGAAGCCTCCTCCAGTGTTCTGGCTTTTCCCGCCACTGATATCCAGAAAGTCCTTCCTGTGGTCTCATGCCTTCTCTTTTTTTGAATCCTTTAGCTGGTGGTAAAATTCATCAAGGTTCCGGGGCCCCTTTCATTCCCCATGGGACCAGCTCCATGTTTCCAAGTCCTCCACAGCCCTCCTTGGCCTCTGTTCATTTTTTATCAGATCCCTCTGGGCTTGTGACTATAGCCCTCAGGCTTCCCAGTGTAGTGGATTTCTTGCTCACTGCTGTCCCCCTGCACTGCCCTGGCTGAGGTCCTCCTCTGCCCTCTCTCCCCAGAGCTCTCAGAGTCTGTGGAACCGCTTGTCTGTGTTGCTGAATCTGTTGCCAGCTGCTGGCGAACTCCAAGAGTCTGGTGAGTGAGTCCCTGGCGTTACTCTCCTTTCCCCTCTCCCTCCTTGGTCCTGTGAAGTCCACCCCACCCCCCTTCCTGGTAACCTGGCCCTTTGGGTAAGGAGGTTAATGGGATTCACTGCCAAGCCTCCCTCACACACAGCAGTCATTGTGGCCTTGGCCTCTCTGGTTTCTCACCCCAGCACTGCCCCACTGGGCGAGCGCCTGGTCTGCCAGGGAGTGTGCTCCCTGGGGATAGCAGTGGAGTGGGCAAGAGCAGAGTGAGGGGAGCCTGGAAGCCACCCCCAGTCGCTGGGGTCACACTGGTGCGTTGGTCATTGAGAATTGATCTTGACCTCCAGTACTCATCTGCCTGGCTTATTCCCTCCTGCACCTTCTGGCTGGAAATCTCTACCTTCTTGTACCTCTGGACTCGCCCAAAGGCTATTCATTCCTTCCTCCAGAGCCTTTCTCTCACTTTCATCCTCATGTAATTGCCCTGCAGTCAGGGAGCCTTACTCTGAGCTGTCCTGGTTGTCCCCACCTGCTCTGCATCTGCAGCCCTTCCAGCTCTGGGCCCCTAGCACTCTGCCGCACAGCCCCATGCATATCTCTCTCCTTTCCTCCCTTCACCTCTCCCCCGATTCTGGTGCAGGGGCATATCCTATCTCATTAGCCTGATAATTCTCAAAAGGCAGGGCAGGTGGTCTCACAGGTCCTCTTTCTCCCCAGGCTTGGCCTTGTCTCCCGAGGTCCATGTTCTTCTTGAAAGTTGTGAACTGCCTGACCTCCCCTCTACCCTGCTGCTCCCAGAGGACATGGCCCTTCGCAGCCTGCCTCCCCTCCGGGCTGCCCACAGACGCTTTAACTTTGACACGGACCGGCCCCTGCTCAGCACCTTAGAGGAGGTGAGGACATCATTTCTCAGGGTACAGCTCTGCTGCTAGTCAGACACAGCAGCCAAGTAGGGGCTCAGAGTCGGAGGGGGCAGGCGAGAAGCCCTCCCATCCCGGCAGGTTGCGGGCTGTGGTTTCCTCCTTAGTCATCGAGCCCCTGGAACTTTCTTTCCTTCTTGGCAGGATGTCTTGCTGTGGGTGGTGTCTCCTGTTGTAAAATGAGCCTTCCTCCCTTTATCCACCTTTTGTAGAGGGCAGAACAGATGGATTATTAGGGCTTCGACATCTTTTATCAGGCTTTCTTTACTGTGGGCCCAGGCTCATCTGAGCTGAACATCAGACAGAGTTGGAGCTGGAAGGGCATGTGCTGCCTTAGTCCAGTGACCTTCACCCTTGTGTTGCCACATGGGCCATCTGGGGGCAGCAGAGGAAGGCCGAGCCGGTGGGTCTCCCGGGCTTGCTCCCTCACGTGCCCCCACAACACAGACACACCTTTTGTTTGCTCCTGCTCTGGCCAGAGCAGCAGTTTAGTCTATTTAATATTTCTGGGTTCTAGGTAAGATTTTTGTTTGATGGGGAAGAAGGATTCTGCTGACAAAAAAAAGTTGGAAATGTTGGTCTAGCTCAGTCCCTCATTGTACACCTGAGGAGCTGAGACTTGGAGGAGAGAGACAGCACTAGAAGCCAGGTCTCAGTCCCAGCCCGGTGCCCCAGCTCAGTCTTCTCAGCCCAAGTCCTGGTACTCTGGTCCTGTGAGTCTCCTCGCCCTTCTTACTCCTTTCCTGGCAGCTATGCTAGAGCCTTTGGGCCTTGGAGCTCCTCTCTTTCCCCCTCCGACAGACCACAGGCCTCTCTGAGGAGCACTGTGGCTAAGGGGCCTGGTACTACAGGGAGGCAGGAGGGCGGTGGGAGCCCCGATGGGCAGGAGCCCTGGTGGGTGGTCCTGCTCATCTGGGCTGGGCTCCCATGTCTCTTCACAGTCTGTCGTGCGAATCTGCTGCATCCGCAGCTTTGGCCACTTTGTCGCCCGCCTGCAAGGCAGCATCCTTCAGTTCAGCCCGGAAGTTGGCATCTTCGTTAGTACTGCCCAGTCCGAGCAGGAGAGCCTGCTGCAGCAGGCCCAGGCCCAGTTCCGCATGGTGAGTTGGCCCTCCCCAGGTCCACTCTGCTCCTGTTGGGCTCATTGGGGAACCAGGGTAAGAGGCTCAAACTGGTGGCCCATGACTGAAGAACATGGTGAAGGGGTTTGGGGAAACCAAGCTTAGGGAAGCAGGAGGCAGGGAGGGAACTGAAGGATAGTTGATGGACAGGAATGAGCGTGGCTTAGAGCAGAGGCAGAATGGCTCTGCACCAGTAGCCAGGCTGCCTGAGGGTCGAGGGCCATCTCCGTCACCTCCTTGTCTGTGAATTGAGCGAGTCACTGACCCTTGCTAAATCTGGTGCCTTATCGGGTATGTGGGAATAATAGAATTAGCTTTTGTGGGTGTGTAATGATAGAATGATAGTGCCTGTGGGGCACCTTGTCCGTTTTCACAGCAAATGCTCCCTTCCCACCCCTTTCCGAGGGATGCACACTGAGCGATGGAAGGGAGTAGAGGGACCTTGGTATCAGGAACACTGTGCAGGAACCCTCCCATCCCAGACCGGACGCCATCCCACAGAGGCCCTGAACAGGACGAGATGGCCTGTGCTGCCCTCTTTTCCCTTCAGTAATTCATTCCATAAATGTTTACTGAGAGTCTACTGTGTGTCAGTTTTCTAGGCACTGGGGTTACAGCCCCAAACAAGACAGAGCTTTCTCTTGTGAGGCTGACACTGTGAGCAAGGGTCTAGGGTCCACAGTGGGGCCTGCACAGCCCTGGGGCACGTTGTCCTTGCGTTTAGTGGCACCAGCACGTTTGGGGGCTGGGGGATATCTGGCACAAGAGGCATGGCCCCTGTGGCTCGGCAGGCCTCAGGCTCTTCTTTATCCTCAGCTGGTCCCCTCCCCCGAGTTCTTCCCTTCCTGGGGGAAGCTTCCCAGGCTTCCCCATCTCTCCGACTGTCCTCTTCCTGTGGACAGTCTGTGGGAGGGGGCACAGACTCCCCAGACACTCCCTTCCTTGCTGTCTTAAAAGCAAATACATCTTGTTAAAAACAAACCCTTTCTGTTAAGACTTTTATTACCGTTCCATAGGGGAAAGCACAAGGGAGTTACATGGGGAAGTTATACAGCTTCAAAAATATTAGCGTTTTTGCAGGCATTTCCTCCAGTCAGATTTTTTGCGGGGGCGGGGGGGGCGTGGATTTTATTTATTCATTTTTAGACAGGGGAAGGGAGGGAGAAAAAAAGGGAGGGAAACATGAGTGTGGTTGCCTCCCTGGCGCCCTCTACTGGGGACCTGGCCTGAAATGCAGGCATGTGCCCTAGAATGGGAATCGAACTGGTGACCCTTTGGTTCGCAGGCCAGCGCTCAATCCACTGGGCCACACCAGCCGAGCATAGCCTGAAATTCTTGAAGACTCTTCCTGGGGGCAGGCAGTACCTGTGGATATGGGCCACATTGCCTGCTGGGGCTGCCTCCTGCTGTGCCTGAGTCACAGGTTTGCACCCATGAGGTTTATGCCCTAGCAGCAGTGTGGTCATCATCATATTGCCATGCCATCTGTCATTTACTGAGAGCTCTCTATGTACAAAGCCTGGTTTGCATGTGACATCTCAACCCTTAAAGCAGTCTTGTGAGGTGTGTGCTGGACCCTCATTTTCTAGATGAGGAAGTGTTGGGGCTCTGAAATTGGACAGCCCAGGCTCTTGTCCTTGTTCCAACATAATGTGGGGCTCGGCTTTGCTACAGGCAGGTAAGTGCCAGAAGCCACTCCGACTTTCTGGGTTCCAGCAGCTGTCTGGTTTAGGGACCCCTCTTTCCTGATGGGACCTTGGGTTTCCCCTGAGGGGCATATCCCACTTCTCTGAACCGCTGGACCAGTGATATCAGAGCCGAGATTCGTGCAGCTCTCCTCTGCCTGGGCCCAGGTGGATCCCCACTCACCTGTGCTGGTTCTCTGGCGGAGACTTACCCAAGTGCCCACGTCCCCCTGCCTGGAACATGGGGTTTCACAACTTGAATTTTAGCCTAAAAGTAAGATTCCTGGGCTTGATTTCTGCAGTGAGAAGAGGGGTAGTTTGTCCACAGTGCTCCACTTCCTTAGCAGTTGGCCGACAGGGCCTGTTAGGAAACAGCTCTCACTTAGGCTCCAGTCTTCTTTCCTTCTTCTACCAGCATTTCTCAAAGGGGACACTCTTGGCATTTTGGGCAGGACCACTCTGTGGTGCAGGACTGGGGGGGGGGGGAGTTGAAGTGGGGTGGATCTTATATAACCTTAGTGTAATTATCAAAACTAAGAAAGTAAGGAATGGTACATACTGCTGATGGTACAATTTATTTAGATTTCACTGTTTTCCACTAATGTCTATTTTCTCTGCAAGGGTCCCACATTGCATTGGTTGTTCTGTCTCCTAAGTCTCCTGCAGTCTGTGTCAGTTTCTGTCTCTCTGTCTTTCACGACCATGACACTTCCGAAGAGTATTGGTCAGTTATTTTGCAAAGTGTCCCTCACGTTGGCTCATTCTAGACTCATGTTTCAAAGCACCACTCTGATGCTGCCACTTCATTCCCCATAGAACCTTCAGGGTTCCCCATATCTCTTTAGGGTAAGCCCGATCCGCAGCCTCATCTTTCAGACCATATTAAGAAATCTGGACTTCATCCAGAAGACAGAGGAAAACCAACAAAGGACTTTTAGCCAGGGCCATGACAGACGCCGGCTGGTTTTTAGAAGATGCCCTGGTTATAGGTGGGAGAAATGGATTGGGTTAGAGGAAGAGTCAATAAGGAGGTGGTTACAATGGTCCAGGTGGGAGGTGCTGTCTTAGACTAGGCTTGTGCAGTGGAGATGGAGGGATGTGGAAGGATTTGAATGAATGATTTTTGGGGAAGTACAGTTGACAGGACTGGGAAGCCAGTAACTTGATGGGGCTGAGAGAAGGAAAAGTCAAAGCCAGCTCAGCTTTCTGACTCTGGCAGATGGTGCTTCATTCGCCGTGCTGGGGAACACTAGAGGGAGAGGAGCGAGTACTGAGGAGTAGAGGAGGCCGCCAAGCAGGCAGTTGGACACGTGGGTCAGGGGTGGTCAGGTCTGGGCTGAAGCTGCAGATTTGGAAGAAGCTGGCAAGTGGATGGTGATGGAAGGCAAGGGGAGTATGTGGTTTCCCTGGAGCAGAGGGGCAGAGCTCAGACCCTGAGGCATAGCCAGGCGCTGCGCTGTCTGCTCCCCATTCCTGGGTCCTGGAACAGAGTGAGGAATGTGTTTCTCCCATGTGCCTTTTTACTTAGCAGGATTTTGACAGCTGACTGTGTGCGGCCATACCTACTGCAGGCCTCAGAATGCTTCCTGGTCGTCTTGATCTCTGGAGAAAGGAGTATGGCCCCGCCCCTCTTCCCAAACTTAGCACTTGGTTCTTTCCCTCACAGGCGCAGGAAGAAGCTCGGCGGAACAGGCTGATGAGAGACATGGCACAGCTGCGACTTCAGGTCGGAAACCAGAGCCCAAGTCCTCCTTCTGCTCGTGACCTGTTATCGCCTCAAGCCCTCTGTCAGGCCCTCATCCTTCAGCTCAGCACCCGCCCCTGCTCACCTGTGGCCCCCCACTTTGCCCAGTGTACCTTCCTGGCCTCCCAGGTCCCCCTCCTGAAGCCCATTTGTCACAGAGCCTTGGCGTCCTCTTGCTGCCTCCACTTATCTTTCCCTTCTCTTCCTCTCTACGAACCTTGGATTCTGTTTACTTTTCTTCCAAGGCCATTGGTTGAAGGAATCCTCTGTCCCTGGGACATTAAGAGGAACCCCTTAAGAGCCCCTTTGAGTACCATTTCCACGCCCCCACCCCCGCCCCGGCCCAGGCTGCGGGCACCACACAGCTCCACCCACTCTGCCTTCTCTCACCAGCTCGAGGTCTCTCAGCTGGAAGGGAGCCTACAGCAGCCCAAGGCCCAGTCAGCAATGTCACCCTACCTCGTCCCTGACACCCAGGCCCTCTGCCAACACCTCCCCATCATCCGCCAGCTGGCCACCAGTGGCCGCTTCATTGTCATCATCCCAAGGACAGGTGAGCATACTGGGGAGGTGGGAGGATAAATAAAGTGTGATTAAAAGACACTGTGTGCTTGGGATTGAGAGAGCCTTACCTGGGGTCCAGTTTATACACAATGGCCTTCATCAAGTCCTACCACTTCTGAACCTCAGTCATTTCATCTGTGAAATGGGTGTGATAACCCCTGGTAAACGCTGGCTCGTGACATGGTCAGGAGAAGCATGAGAATGTGTGAGTGAAAGCACGTGGTAAACTGCCAGGTGCCTGGCTGGCAGAAGGTCATACTTTGAAAAGACTTCAAGGGCTCTGTCAGACCCATGGTCCCCTCCTTTTCCTGCAGTGTGCCAGAAGGGCTCAGACGCCCCCTGCAGAGCCCCATGTCACAGCAGTCTGAGTGCTTCTGTTTTGTCCTTGCCCACTAGTGATCGATGGCCTGGATTTGCTGAAGAAGGAACACCCAGGGGCCCGGGATGGGATTCGATACCTAGAGGCAGAGTTTAAAAAAGGAAACAGGTGAGTGAATGCGAGCCTGCCAGACCTCTGCTTCCAGACGACAAGTGCTTATGTGTCACTTGTTACCTGTGCCACACAGTTGCAGTCCCTGCTCCCAGTTTGCTCACTGATGGGGAAGAAACCCAAAGACATAATAAGCCCAGGTCTTGGTGCGGAAATAGAGGGTGATGGGGGAAGCCAAGAGCCCTGCAGGGGAGCACTTACCTGCTGTCCACTTGCTGGTGGGGCGAACATGGAATCAGCCTCATGGAGCAAGGGGAGCAGACCCCCCCAGCTCCAGGCTGTGGGTGCCTTTGCTAGAGTTTCTTCTGCTTTAGGGTTAGGACTGGTGATCAGGTTTGCTAGGGCGGGAGCGTTTTCCATGGTGCTGCCTAGGGCTTCCCACCTCCCGCCCAAGCCACCATGAGCAGACTGCAGCACGTAGGTGCTCAGCCCCATACAGCCCCTTTCCTTCTGACCTCCCTGCTAGCTGACACCCCTTGTGCCCCACCCCACCTCCACGTCTGCCCTCGCCTGCCCAGGAAGCTGCACAAAGCCTGCTTGTTTGGACCTTGTCTCCAGAAGCCCTGGCTTGAAAAGCATCTGCTGCTCTCCCTTCCCAGCTCCTCCCCCTGGGAGGAACCGAGGAATTGATGTTATCAGGAAGAAAAGCCAGCCGGCCAGGAAACTTCAAAACCGGCCATGACTCCCAGTAGACCTGCGATGGGAGAGATGGGCTCCCCCCCTGCTGTAGAGCCGGGCCCCTGAGCCACAATGGTCTGCTTTGTATGCGGTGCCCTCCCTCCGCCCCCACCTCCACTCTCCTGTGTCCTTTGCAGGTACATTCGCTGCCAGAAAGAGGTAGGGAAGAGCTTTGAGCGACATAAGCTGAAGAGACAGGATGCAGATGCCTGGTAAAGTTTCAGCCCCCACCTCTAGAACCTCAGATAGGCTTCCTGCCTTGCTCCTCTGTGCCACCCCCTGAGAGAGCAGGACAGGGCCAAGGAACTTGGAAACAGGTAGTGGGACCAGCCTGGGGCCTCCTGCAAGTCTCATCTTGGAGGAAGAAACTGCTTCAGCACCCGAGTCCCTGGGGCCTTGAGATACTCAGTCATGGTGTCCTCTGTGCGCCCTTGCCCATTCCCTGTAGCACGGCCTCCAGTGTCAGTGTCGAGGACCCGCTGTCTCGGCTGCCTGCCTTTGCTCCCTGCTGTCCCCTTCCCCGTTCCCTAGCTTCCCTGTGCCCTGGAAATGCTGTGTTCAGGCTGTGCTAATGCTGGGCCTTAGCCTGCCTTCTCTCTCCTCCTCACCAGGACTCTCTATAAGATCCTGGACAGCTGCAAACAGCTAACTCTGGCCCAGGGGGCAGGTGAGGAGGACCCAAGTGGCATGGTGACCATCATCACAGGCCTTCCACTGGACAACCCCAGCGTGCTCTCAGGCCCTATGCAGGTGGGTTATAGGGTGAGGTGAGGGGACTGGAATGGAGAAGAGGTACCAGAATAGACTCCTCCTCAGATCTCCCAGACAGCTGCTCTTTGCTCATCCAGCCCCTCGGTGACGTAGTTCAGGAGATTGGACTCTTGCCCATCTGTCCTGCCCTCTTCTACAGGCAGCCCTGCAGGCCGCTGCACACGCCAGTGTGGACATCAAGAATGTTCTGGACTTCTACAAGCAGTGGAAGGAGATTGGTTGAGACTGACCCCCAAGCCCTGCAGTGGGGCTGACTCCAGATCTCTCCTGCCCTCCCTGGCTGCCAGGACCACCTGTAGTCATCCCACCACACGCAGACTCACGCACGCACTCAGAAAGGAAGCCCAGCTGCACAGGAGCTGAGGGAGGGCCCAGGAGCCAGCTGGGAGGGTGGGGTCCCCCTGTTGCCAAGACGAAGTCAGGAAAGTGCTTGGAGCAGGAGAGGCCTGTGGGCCCCTAGTCAGCCTTTCTGCCTCAACCCTCCTGCTGTCCCTAGAGGTGGGTGGCAGGCATGGGTGTCTATGTTTCATTGGAGTGATTCCTGGACCTCCAAGGGGAAGGGATGGCAGAAGAGGCCCTTCTTCCTTATCCAAGACACAGGGTGGTTGGGGCTAGGAGTTTGGACCCACCAGCCCTGGGGGAAGAGTAGGTAACAGCCATCTGAGTGGTTCTCTGCAGACCCTTCTCAAAGACCACCCACTGTTTGATTTCCCCTTGAGTGGGCTGGGCAGCTCTGGAACTTCGGGGACTCGGAGAGGAGTGGTGTGGAGCTGACTGCACTCGTAACAGGGCCCGGGCTTGTACGCCGCCTCACACGGGGGCTGCACACCTAGTTGCCCTGCTTCTGCTTCCTGTCTCCCTCTGTCTAGCTTCCAGGGTGGGGGGCAGGCCCCGCCAACGGCTGCCGGCGGTCAGGCCTCTATGCCAGTGAGGGTTCCTGTGCCCACCAGACCCACAGTCACCGTGCTTTGTGCTCTCGGCTGCTGTGCTAGGGCAGAATGGGATACCAGTTTGAGGGGGGGTGCAGTCTGAGGCCAGCCCCCGCCCCCGACTGGAGAAAGGAGAGGCCTCCTGAAGCTGCTTAGTCAGGGGTCCTTGTCCTGATGGGCTTCCTACTGTGTCCTTCCCCAGGCCTGAAGGCCTGATGGGGTGGAGCATGGGGCTAGTATTGGAGTGTGGAGGTGACTGTGTGAGCTGAGATCATGAATAGCTCGGAGCAGTGAATGGAGCAGCCAGAGCGGGGCTGTGGGAAGTGGCTTTAGCCAGGATTGCCTTGGCCCCTCCCCCTAGGGGGTGGAGGGTGGGGAATTTCAGCTCTGCTGTCCCTCACCCCCATGCTAGCCTAGCTTCCCAGGCTGTTCTCCGAGGAGAGCAGGTTCCTGCCTCCTTCCTCCAAGATAGCAAGTCTGAGACAACCTGGGGTGGGGAGTAGGGTCACCCCACTCCCAATCTCTGACAGAGACTAAAGCATCACTTAATAAAGACCCCTGGTGCCCACACCTGTCTCCTGGTGCCTTTCTGTACAGTTTTGTTGAGATGTTGGAGATGGTATGCAAAAAGTGGCATTTTGGAAAGGTTTCTTTAAGGTGGACTCATTGGAGGGAGATGTTGGCAATTCCAGCAGAAAGCTCCAGAGATGGTTTTGTGACATTGTCAGGTTCATTGATCTTGTGAACTGAGCTGGTGCCTTCATAAGGGTGATGAATGAAGCCAATATTTTGAAGGCCACAGTGCTTCCTGGGCCTAGTTGTCTGTCTCCAGCTGGGTCCTCTGAATCAGATAAACTTTTCCTCAGGGGGGAGGAAGGGATAAGCCTTGAAACAAGCCTTAACCCCTATGTCTGCAAGGACTGGCACCTCAAGTGTGTCTCTGGAGGGTAAGCTTGGCAAATCCCTTGTGCTTGAACCAACATACTTGCAAAAGGCATTTGCTCTGGACACTGCTGAGTACCAGGTGCTAGGAGGCAGTGAAGCACCATGAGGTAGTTTCTGAAGTCCAAACCCTGGATTTAGAAATTTCTGCCCAGCCTGTGGCAGAGCCCAGTGTCAGCTCCTGGTTGAACCAGAATGGTGATGGGGCGTGTTCTGAAGGGGGCTTGCAACACACTAGCTGCATCCTGGCTGGGCCACAGCCTATTCTGGCCAGTCTGATCTCAGTGGGTTTGAGTCAGCTGGAGGGGCGGCTGTGTGCAGAAGGCCCAGTGAGCTGCCTGCTAATGGGGTTGGGCCACCCTCCTCTGTTCCTTGGAGGCTGCACAAGGCTGGGATTGTTCCTGGCTCCCCTTTGTCTCCCGATCCCCGCCCAGGCCCGGCCTGCTGGCCTGCCACTCTCCTCTCCCTCTTGGCCTGCCTGGCAGGAGGACCCCAGGCCTGCTGACCCACCTGCTTAGGATCGCCGGTAAAGCTCTGGGTAAGGAAGCTCACCTGGGGCTCTGCCACCCATTCTGGGGAATTAGGACCTGCTCCAGCCGCCACCGCCCCCATCTCCAAGGCTACAGCACACACTACACAGGCCTCTAAACCCTGTGCTAAGTGAAGGGACCCTGAGGGCAGCTAGAGTGCAGGCAGCAGCATCTTTCCCACTCCTGCCCCAGGTCACTGGGCAGCACTTGGGTTGGGTCAGACCACCCTGATTCTGCTTTTAAGGCTGTCTTACAGCTCAACCAGGGTGCAGGGACTAGGGACCAGGGTTGTCTGGTGCCCAGCCCAGCCCAGGAGCACAGAGCCCCCAAACAGGACTGACCGACTGGTGGTGTGAGGCCCACTGTACATCAGGGAAGCTGGTAGCAGGAAGAGGGGTGGGGCTAGGCTGTAAAGGTTTGGCCCTGGGAAATGGCGGGGAGTGTCCTATTCTCCCTCCTGAGGTGGTTCCAGCCCCTAGGCCCAGCCCCACCACTGGTGCCAAGGAATGTGCCTGGGAGAGGGGGCCCGAGGCGGGTGAGGGCGGCAGAGCCACCGCCACCCGGAGGCAGCACACAGGTCTGGGGTGGAGGGGCATGGGGCTCAGGAGGGCCAGGGACCCTGAACATCCCCAGGGGCACATGTCTCCCCAGAGAAGAGTCAGGCATCTTCCTAATTCCTTGACCCTGGCATCTGGCCTCCTGGAATTCTCCCTCAGAGGACCAGGAGTTTTCTGTGCTCAGCCTGCACACCATGGGCCAAGGGCTTTTGGTGGTGGGTGGGCTTGGGGGTCTCTGTGCGCTGACCTCTATGAGCTAGGCTTCTCTTAAGACAGAACTGGGGGGTTGGGGACCTCTACCCAGAGTCTGGGGTTACTAACTGAGGCAGCATTCCCACTGGGGAGGAAGCCCCTTCACTCTGTGCTGGGCTAAGGCTGACCACCACCCAGTGGGGAAACTGAATGCCCACAGGCTAGGATCAGGAGCAGTCAGGGAAGCTGGGCCAGCCTCCCCTGGCCTAAGGGAAGCAGCTGGGGGGCCAGCTACCAGCTGCCCCAGCACCCATGCGCACACAGCCCACTGAGGTGCTCAGTGACCAGGTGTAGCCTGGACCTGGGGAAAAGGAGTCGGGTGGGGGCAGACACCTGATTTCCCACACCCCCACTCTGCCTCTAGGTCAACGTGGAGGTACCCAGCCACCATGCTCAGTCTCAAGCTACCCCAGCTCCTTCGAGTCCACCAGGTCCCCCGGGTGAGGAGCTACACTCTCCAACTCCTACTCCCCAGGGGACTCACTGGGGCTGAGGTTCTTCTCTTTTAGCAGTGGGGAAGTCCCTCCTGCAAGCCAACTCTGCTCTCTCCCATTCCATTGTGAGACTGTCTGAGGACAGGCTTGTGACCCCACTCCCTAGGCCCAGAATTGTCCTTCAGTCCCCTTCCCCAGAGTGCCCTGTCTTCGCCCCTTCTGCTGACTTCTGTTTCTCTTCTGCTTTTGGGGTTTTGGAACCTGTGCTAAGAGGGAGTCAGATTTAGTTTGGCTTTGGGGCCATTGCGACCCCAGCCCATTCTCTTTAATCCTGCTTCCACAGCTCTCTCACGAAGAGAGACAGTCCAGCGTAGTGACCCCCGCCCCCCGCCCCCCGCCCCACCACCACTAGGTGTTCTGGGAAGACGGCATCATGTCTGGCTACCGCCGTCCCACCAGCTCGGCCTTGGACTGTGTCCTCAGCTCCTTCCAGATGACCAACGAGACTGTCAACATCTGGACTCACTTTCTACCCACCTGGTGAGGGAGGCTGTCCCCAGCTGCGGCGGGAATCGAGACACCTCCTACCCCGACCCCCCCCCCCCCGGCCCCCCGCGGCCGCCTGAGTCCCTGCCACCGCAGGTATTTCCTGTGGCGCCTACTGGCGCTCGCGGGGGACCCGGGCTTCTGGGCGGAGCCCTACCACTGGCCGCTGCTCGTCTTCCTGCTGCCCGCCTGCCTGTACCCTTTCACTTCGTGTTGTGCGCACACCTTCAGTTCCATGTCGCCCCGCGCGCGGCACATTTGTTACTTCCTGGACTATGGCGCGCTCAGCCTCTACAGCCTGGGTGAGCCCCGCGGGAGACAGGGACGCGGGACAGCGGGTGCTATGGCGGGGGAGGGGAGGGTGGGATGCGTCCCCGGAAAGGGGTGGGGTGTTCCATCCGAAGCACGCCCTTCGGGCCTCAGCGCCTGCCCCGCCCCCTCAGGCTGCGCCTTCCCCTATGCTGCCTACTCCATGCCGGCTTCCTGGCTGCACAGCCACCTGCACCGGCTCTTCGTGCCTGCCGCCGCACTCAATTCCTTCCTGTGCACTGGCCTCTCCTGCTACTCGCGGTGCGTTCTTGGCCTGTGTTGGAGGGGATGATGGAGGGACAGAACAGGGCGCCCACAATCACACTTGACAATTAGGAGGCCAGCAGTCCTGTGCCTGTGCTTGTCTCTGGAACAACACTAAGAGCAACAGGACCATTTATTGAGACTGACTGTGTGCCAGACAGAGCCTGTGTGCTAGCAGCATACCTACACTGTCTCCTTTAATTCTCCCAGCCACCTAAGAGGCCGATGTCTTTACCCCCATTTTGCAGATGTGGTCATTTAGAGAGGGGTCATGTGTCACTAAGCTACAATGACATTCCATCCTGGTCAGTGGCCCCCTGCCTTCCTCTGACCCCTACCCTAGCACCAGGATGGTGACCAGCTTTTCTTCCAGGTTCCCTGAGCTGGAAAGCCCTGGGCTTAGTAAGATCCTCCGTACGGGTGCCTTCGCCTACCCCTTCCTGTTTGACAACCTCCCACTCTTCTACCGGGTAAGGGCACCTGGGACCCCTGCCCAGGCCCCTGTTTTCCTGTCCTGGGCCTCACAGTGCCCCTTCCAGTCCTGCCACCCTCCCTGCAGGCCCAGCACCCATCCTGGCTGTGCACCCCCCCCCCCCCGCCCCCATTCTCACTAGATCCCAGACAAACCCCTCCCACTCCTCCCTGCTTTTCCTTTGCCAGCTGGGACTGTGCTGGGACAGGGGCCACAGCTGTGGGCAGGAGGCACTGAGCACCAGCCATGGCTACCACCTCTTGTGCGCACTGCTCACTGGTTTTCTCTTCGCCTCTCACCTGCCTGAGCGGCTGGCACCAGGACGCTTTGACTACATCGGTGAGAGCAGGCCCGCCTGGCCTGGAAAGGGCAAGGGGGGACAGCTTTCCAGAGCACAGAGTGAACTGAGTAAATGGCGTATTACAGCCGGAGGGCTGGAGGGTCCTCAGGGTCCAGACCCACCCCCACTTCTCAGATAGCAGCAAAACTAGTAGCATGTACACCAGGGCATGTGTTTTATGTATACCAGCTCACTCATTCCTTCCAAGAATCAGGTTTTCTTACTCCTAATTTTAGGATAGTAGCAGGTCCAGAGGATGGGGTGACTTGCCATGGATCAGAGGGTGAATTGGGGCAGCCCTAGGAATGGGGATATATGGTGACTGCCCACCCTCCCCACAGGCCACAGCCATCAGCTGTTCCACATTTGTGCGGTGCTGGGCACCCACTTCCAACTGGAGGCGGTGCTGACTGATATGGGATCCCGCCGAGCCTGGCTGGCCACGCAGGACCCCCACCTGGGCCTGGCAGGCACAGTGGCCACGCTCGGCTTGGCAGTGGCTGGGAACCTGCTCATCATTGCTGCCTTCACAGCCTCCCTATTCCGAGCCCCCAGGGCTTGCCCCCTGCTGCAGGGTGGCCCACTGGAGGGGCACACAAATGCCAAATAACAGTGAGTGAGGCCTCATCACTGAGCCTGTCCCTGGAAGGAGGCAAAGGCCAGGCCTTGGTGTTGGGGAGTAGCCCAGACCCAGAGCTGAAAAAGTGGGAGCACATTGGAGCCTGGAACCAAGAGGGACTGAGGGGAGAGTGCAGAGGATAAAAGGCAGAGGAGGGGGAGGAGCTGGTGGAGCTGGCAGAGAACAGGGGGTCTGTGGGGGTGCTCTTGATGGGGCTTGAGGAAGTGCTGAAGGTCTGAGAGTGGAGGTGACTGTGTTCAGGCTGGAGAGCCCCCAACCCAGCAGAGGCTGGGATGGGGGTGGGTGTTGGGGCCCTTTCATCTGGTCCTATTTCTGGTGCTCCTGGAAGTCTCTGCCCAGCCCAAGGAAGAACTAACATAACCAGCCTAGGCCTACCCTGAACGCTTGTCAGCCAGGCCAGCAGGCCCACTACTGCCCCCCTCCCAAACTAGTCAGTGCCTTCTGCTCTCCTTGCCTGTAGCAATGAGTCTGTCGTGGCCACAGTCATGTATTCAGGGTGCCCAGGCCTTTGGGGTCTGGGTCTATTTGGGTGTGTCATCATGGATGGTGTGGTGGGCTAGGGTGAGGGGAGGGTGCTGGGTCAGAGGGGAACCCTGGTTAGACTTTAGAAAGCCACCTTCAATGATTCTGAGGCAGGTACAAATAAAAAAATCAGACTCTGGAAAGCACTTTTTGGGACTTGCCATACCCCGTCCTCTCAGTAAACCTTCACCCCACAACTCCATAGATGGACAAAGAGTCGGAACCCACCAATTCCTCTTCTGGAGTTTATTCTGGAGCAGCTGGGCGGATGGTGACCCCACACTTGTAGGGCAGGGAGGTCAGGGCGAGGGGAGGGGAAGGGGTCATAGAGAGAAGCCAGGGTGGGAAGTGGGTCGGGGGCCAGCAGGCCGGCAGAGGTGCAAGCTCTAGGCTGTGCCGTAGAAGCGCAAGTAGGCCTCCTGAAAGCCGATGTGGTCAGCTAGCTCGTCACAGTCCGGGTTGAGCTCACACACCTCCCTCTTGGGCTCCAGAGGGTCCGGGTAGGGGGCTGGGGCTCTGAGAACCCAACACAGTGGCATCAGCCTCCACACAAAATGCCCCCTCCCCTCCCACTTCGAGCAGGGCTCCAGAGTCCTCACCGGGGCCCCCCCTGCCCCCTCCCCCAGCATCTCTCTCCTCTCACCCCAACCCGTGATCCAGATAGCGCCGGAGTCTCTTCACTACCTCACTGCCCTCCTGCTTGGACACGAAGGCTGTGGAGCACAGGGGCAGGGGTCAGGTGGCTGTGAGTTTGGGGGAATGAGGTGGGAAGCAGGCTGGCCTTTCTGACAGCCAGGCAGGCGCCAGCAGGGTGGAGGGAATGAGACCGAGGGGACCCGGGTGAGGGGGTGCTGGGCAGCTGAGTGGTGTGGCACACGGTCCCCATCAGGCCTGCCTCCTACCTGCACCTCTGCCAGACTCTGCACCGCTGGGCTTTGCATCTGTGAAGTAAAGAAGCTGGATTCACCCCTCCTCGCCCCTAGGCCCCCTCCTCCCCTCCTGCTCTGGCAGCTTGCTCTTTCCCCTCTCCCTCCACCAGGACAGGATTGGGGCGAATGGACTGAGGCTATGGGAGGGTGGTTAGACAGCCAAAGGGACTGCCAGTGGCAGGGTGAAGGGAAGCGAGGCCTTGGTGCTCCCTTCCTCACCGGCTGGGGTGGGCAGAGGGACACTCACCTGCCTGGGCAGTGAGGCAGAGTGCGGCCAGGGCCAGGAGAGCGAGGAGCATGAGGGGCCTCATGGTGCGTCTCAGAGTCTGTGTTCGGTCTGCTGCTGGGACTCTGCTGGGCTGTTTCCATCAGCCTCCAGCACCATTTATACTCTCTGGGCTGTGCCCCGGAGGCCAGGGTGGGGACGCCTGGTCATGGTGCGGGTGGGTCACGGGGAGTCTGCCAGAGCTATTTGGGGGTCATCCGCCCAAGATCTATAGGCCAAACCCCAAAGGATGTTGTGGTTGGAGCTGGGGCAGCCTAGGCAGGCCCTGGGAGTGAAGGGTGGGGGGTGGTAACCGGGACTGCCAGCCTCTGGATGTCCCCTACCCCTCTCTAAGGGAGTCACCCACAGTCCCCCAGCCCCTACTCCCTCTTGGAGACCCAATCTCAGCCTCAGTTTAAGCACCAGCTGAACAGACCAGGAGGGGCATGGAGGGACCCAGAGAGGAAGGGGCCCAGGCGTCCAAAATAGATTGGAGCAGAGCTGGGCTACAGCTCTGCAGATTGTGATTTCCACTGTCAGCCATGGGCAGGAGCCAAACCCCAGGGAGGAGTGCCCAGCGATGGCCTCATTCACCCCCAAGACACCAGAGGCAGGCCTGGTGTGGGCCGGCTCGACTCTGGTCAGGCCCTCTGTGTCGGGACAGGAGAAATGGTCAGGCAGCACAGGGCCAAGGGCCAAGAGCCAACACAAGTAGGGCTGGTTGGGCATGAGATTAAGGACAGCCCTTCATGGGGGCAGACCAGGTGGTCAATGTGGTGGGGACACCCTCTCCTGTGCCTTGAGGAGCAGAAAGAGGGAGAGCACCTCTGGGCTCGTGCCCCTCCCTGCCCTTGCAGCCTCCCCAGTATGGAAAGCCCAGGGGACCTGTCCTCCAAGGGACAGAACATCCAGCCTAAAAACCCCCATCCCACACCTGAGCTCTGCCTCTGCCTCAGATCAGTCTGGAGAGGAGGGGAGGGCGACCCCACTCCCCTGTTGGGCAGGTTGAGGGCTGTGGCTCCAGGGCCAGAGAGAGGGCCATGGGCTCAATTTAGGGGTTGGGGCCGGAGTGCAAGCAGGGGCCACCTGGTACCTCCCTGAGTGTCCCAGTGCTCCCAGACAGGCCCACCCCTACCACTCTCCACAGAGTTGGGGTGAGACCCTCACCAGGGAAAAAGTCTGGCCTGTTCACCCTCTCCTCTTCACTTTGTGGTCTGGAGGAAGCACCTACCCCGCTGGTGCTGAGCCCCTCCTGCTGCTCTGCTGGCCGAGTGAGGTGTGAGACCCAAGGACTAAGTGCCCAGCTATGTGAAGGGCTTGTGCGTGCGCACTGACCAGATGCAGACATGGAGGCCCACCATGGGCCCTCTCCCAGAATTAACCCAAACTGGCGAAGAGAAGTAGGCTCTTCTCCCTTGAAAGCTTGTCCTGGTCTCAAGGAACCCAGTGGTCCTGGTTTCTGTGTCGAGGGCCTTCATTATCCTTCTGCACGTGGTGGTCAGATACACGCCTGTTGACCCAGCCGAGATTGGCGTCTCTCAGTGGGCTGCAGCACAGGCCTCGAGGAGCCCGAACTCAGGAGCCAGGAGGGTCTCGGCCCACGAGTGCCCCAGGCAGAGGAAGCATCCTCACAGATTACAGTGTAGTGCAGGAAGTTTATTTACGGATGTGGAGAGAACATGGCAATCAGTGGAGATTGAAAACAGATTCCCCGAGCCAAGTCCTAGGGAGGGCTCAGCAATGGGCAGGGGTATGTGGGGTGGGATGGAGGTAGGTTTTGCCAGAACCTAAAAGAGAGAAGGCATGGTGACTGATTCCCAGGTGGGACCTGGCCAAGAATCCTTGTTACAAGGAAACAGAAAGGAATCTGAAGGTTGTGTATGACACCTCCAGGGAGTCCCAAGGCACAGTGGCAGTGGGGACTGTTCAGACATCAGCCCCCAGCAAATTCCTTCACTGCTTAGGGGTGGGGCAACATTTCAGCTGTTCCTAGGGGCTGCTTGCCACAGGATGACCTTGACCTTGACCACCTTTTGCTCCTGGGCTTGGCCATCCTCCTCTTACTCAGACTCCCTCAGCACGGCCACCAGTTCTTTCTGTCCTCTGTGTAGAGCCTGCCATCAGTGGGAGAGAAAAGACAGACACATTCGGAGAGGAAATCCAAACCCTTTCCCTTTCCAACTACTGTCCTTGCCCCCAGGCCAGGTTCCCCCAGAATGGTATGGGTCTGTGGCTCATGTCACAAACTCAGCAGGGCATGTGCAGAAGTCCCCCCGCTCCATTTAGCAGTTGCTTATGGCATGGCAGGCTGGGTGCCTTGGCAACCTAGCCTGGGCCTCTCCAGAGTAGGACCCATCTTCAGTAAGAGCCCCAAAGCATCCCCCTCATCCTCTGACCTCACTTGGTCTGTCTGCCCAGCTGCAGCAGGGGAACAGGGGGCTGAGGGCAGGGCCAAGGCACTCACCTGCCAGGCCTGCCACTGGGCCTGGCCCTGCAGCTGCAGCTCCTCCACCTGCCTGCGCCCAGCCAGGACAGCGTCTGCCAGCTGCCTGTTCTCAGCCTCCTGTTTCTGCACACAGCGCTGCAGGGCGTCCCTCTGCTGTAGGAAGTAGGGCACCAAGGTGCTGCGCAGGTCTTTCTCTGGTATCCCACTAGGGCGCCTGGAGGGTGGCAGGGAGCATGGGACGGGAGGCGGAGGACAGTGTGGGGTGAGGGCTCTACTTGCAACTCCAATTGGTGATATTCCCACCTCCAATTTCAAGTTGGACTGGCTTTCAAGGTCTCTCCTTGGGTCCCTCTCACCTTCTTAGACCCAACTGCATGGCTCATGCTCCTGATAAAAACACTAACCTCCTGCCCCTCAGCTTTAGTGCCCAGGAATCCGCCTCCCCCCCTCACTCTGCCAGTAGCCTCGCCTTCCCAGCTGCACTCACACTCTCCTCCCATCCACATGCACTCCCCATCTCTAACACTCCAGGGCAAGAGGTGACTTTTCAGCTTTTGCGTCTGTCCTACGGACCAAGCTGGAGAGGTGTGGGGGTGGGGGTGTAGGATGAGTCCTCCCAGATGGAGTGGTTGCCTGAAAGTGGGCCCAGACCTGGGGAGGCCCTGGTATGAGCTAACAAGGAAGCATAAGTAAAGACAGGTCTGGGGAGGCAAGATTATAAGGGCTTCTGAATGTCCAGAGAGGAGATGGGTCAGTTCTGACGAGCACTAGGGTAGAAGCCACTGTAGGTTCTTTTAAAATTTCTTTTTCAATTTAAAAACTTAAGTTTTTTTAAGTATTGCCCCAGCTGGCGTAGCTCAGTGGATTGACCTCAGGCTGCGAACCAAAGCATCGCAGGTTCGATTCCCAGTCAGGGTGCATGCCTGGGTTGCAGGCCATGACCCCCAGCAACTGCACATTGATGTTTCTTTATCTCCCTCCCTTCCCTCTCTTAAATAAATAAATAAATAAATAAGTATTAAGGTCACAAAGCATTAAAAAAAATTTGGAAAGTACAAAAACTGTTTTTATTCCCTCTGGCCTAGCATCCTATTCAGGCGGGAGAGAGTGCCAGGAGCTCAGGCCACTTGTGGTCTTGGTGGCCTCAACTCTCCTCTTGTCTCAGGGCCTCCTCTCTGCCCTACACAGGGTACTCCAGGAGGCAGAGCTCCCACTGAAATGCCAGCTCAAGGGAGCAGGCCTTCTGTGTCTTGTTCATTGTTAACTCTCGGGCATATGAAACAGTACTGGGTGTACAGTTCGTGCTCCCTAAATATTTGTTGAATGAACAAATGAATGAAAACCAGATGTCTGGGACAGCCTAATGAACATAAGACTCCAAGCATACTATTCTGCCTCCTTCTACACCCCTCCCTACCCTTTCTCCCACAGGCTAGATAAACCCTGAAACCCCCCAGGAAGGTTTCTCTCGGTCCAACACAAACCCTGGACAACATGCGCCTGCCCCGGGACTCTCTTTCCCCAGAGTGGGCTGTGCATTTCACTGTTTCGGGTTACTCTCTGGTGCCTGCCCTCCCCACCTGTCCCTGTCCCAAGGTCCTCTCCGTGAGCCCAGAGTCTCGTGCATATGGGCCCATCACAAAAGCTCCTTCAAGATCCTAAGATGCTTCCTGTTCCTCCTGTAGCCCTCCCGTGGTTCTTTCTCACCAGGCGGGCTCCTTGCGGTCTTTGCCTTCTTCCACAATTGTATCCAAAGCGTTCAAGACAGCCTCCAGGTTCCCCTCTGCTTTGATGTCAGAGATTTCCTCCTGAAGAGAGGGGAAAGCTACGATACTAGACAAGCCTATAGTGGAAATATGCTAAACTGCTAACTTAGTAAGCAGTTTCTCTACATGTGACTTTTACATGAAGAAAATAAAGGATAAAATGGGAAACATTTAAAAAGAGCCTGCAGTACATTGACAAGTGTGGCTCAGTTGGTTCGCTGTCATCTAGCAAAGTGAAAGGTTGCCAGTTCAATTCCTAGTCAGGGTGCATACAAAAGGCAACTAATTGATGTTTCTCTCTCACATCAGTGTTTCTCTCCCTCTCTTTCTCCCTCCCTTCCCCTCTCTAAATACAGATAAAATCTTTTTAAAAATAAGGAAAAAGAGCTTGAAGCAATCAAAAATAAAATATTTTTCAAAAGAGCTTGCATCAAGCCTTTCCTTCTGCCCATCATCTGGGTGCCAGAGGCCTTGCTGTTACCCCCACATTCTTGCTGGTTCCACACTTGGGTGCTTAAGAGGCCCATCCTGCAGTGTAACAGCAGGGCAGTTTAATTCTCAAGAGAGATCGTGAAGGGAACACTGTCTTTTTTCGTATTCCCTCTCACACACAGTTCTATTGGATCCGACAATCTGTGAAAGGCCTCCTTTGGGCCAAGCACTGCACTGGGTGCTGAAGACACAGAGGAGTATGACCCAGTTGTGCCCTCGCTGAACTCACAGGTCTGGCGGGCAGACAACGTATAAACACAAAATTACAATACAGAACAAGGGGCATTTAAGACACCCACGTTGTTGAAGGGAGGGACAATTGCCACTGCAGCCTGATGCACACAGAGGACAGTCATAGGGCCTGAGGACAGAAGGGGGTGACAGCATGGAGGCAGGACCTGAGCCGACAGTACCTACTGGGCTTCTCACCACTCACCCGGACAGACGTCTGCAATTGAGTCATGAACTTGTCATAGATTCGCTGTGTCATCTCAGGCTGCAGCTGGTAAAAGCGCTTGTAACAGTCAGTGAACCTCTGGTAGCTGGTGGGAAGGAGAGAAGGCAAAGGTGGGGAGGTTTAAACACACGGCCAGTCATCAGTCATCAACTTTTGCTGGGGCACCACTGCCCGCCATCACGGGACTCTGGGCCTTGTCTTCACCGCCCTGGTCAGAAGCAGTGCCATCTGCAATGCCAGTCAGTCACTGCCGAGGGCTCACCCCCCTGGTCTTCACCAGTCTCCCGCTTCCCCTCTGCAGAGTCCCCCGCAGGGGGGGAGTTCAGGCATTTCCCCCAAAGGGTGAGTCACAATTAGTCCAGCCACATTGTGTGGTTCCCATAACTTCACTGAGCATCAAATCACCAGGAGGGCTGTTTAAAACTCAGGTTGCTCAGCCTCATCCCAACATTGTCTAACTAGCTCCCCAGTGATGCCTGTTTTGCTGGAGTGGGCACCATACCATGAGAACCTTGGCCATTCCAGTCCCCTTTCAAGGCTGGATTAGGAGAAGGCATGTGGCCTCTGTGAGAACTTCCCTTGTTCCTAAAGAGAAACACAGGAAGGAACCGATGCCCTTCCCACAGGACAGGACTATGTCCAGGTGATGCCAAGTCCTCACAACCACAGGGGGTCTGGCCTGAGGGCAGTTTATCCCTAAGGAGGCAGAGCAGAAAGAGGGAAGAACTGGGGTCGCTGAACATACTGTCAAACTGCTGAAAACAGCACCTGGAGCCACCCTACCTTAGGGCTTCCTGTCAGTGAAGAAATGGATTTCTCTTATGGTTCAAGTAATTTAAAATAGGTCTCTGTTCCTGGCAGCTAAGCACACCTCACTGATACATCCCTTGTATCCAAAGGCACTTGGGACACTCCCAGTGGCTGTTCCTCTCAGACAAAGGAACCAAGTAAGTTAGATGGACTCCCCTGACCGTATTCTCCCCTCTCAGGACTTTGACTGAGCGCCCACTGGGTGCTGGTCGCCCACCAGGTACTGGGCGGTGTCGCCCCAGAGCTTCCATCCCCCGTAGGGGTGTCCAACCTTTTGGTGTCCCTGGGCCACAATGGAAGAGTTGTCTTGGGCTGCACATTAAATACACAACACTAACGAAGACTGATAAGCAAGAAAAAAAAAGTTTTTGAGTAAATAGACGACTTTGTGTTGGG
This sequence comes from Phyllostomus discolor, assembly GCF_004126475.2. Classification (NCBI taxonomy): domain Eukaryota; kingdom Metazoa; phylum Chordata; class Mammalia; order Chiroptera; family Phyllostomidae; genus Phyllostomus; species Phyllostomus discolor. The sequence continues at coordinate 49,640,440 of NC_040916.2, read as the reverse complement.
CCGCATTCACGGCCATTCCGGGCAGCATGTGGCCCGCAGGTTGGACGCCCCTGTCTCTGAGAGATGGCAGCAAACAGCGAAACCCACACATGAATGTGGTGGTGGCCATTTGTGGAGAGTGCCTCTGGGATTACAGGACTAAGAGTGTATCGTGGGAATCGTCTTGGGGATCTCCCCTGTGTGGGGAAGGAAGTCAGGGGACACAGTAAAGGCCTCTCTCATGAGGCAATGTTCAATTGACCTACAGAAAGGAGTTCTCGAAGGCGCGGAAGCTCACAGCTGCGCTTAGCCGGGGTCCGGACGCTGCCCTGCAGTGTGTGGCAGGCCGGCGGGCCGCCAAACAGGGCAGGTGCCTGGGGCCCAGTGCATAGCCCCCGCTTCCTTCCCCACACAGGGAGCTACTGCTGGTTCTTCCCTTTCCCATGGCTCTCTAGGCTCCCCACCCTACATGAAAATTCCTTCCCCATAGCAATGTTTTCTGAAACAGGCGAAGAGTAAGAGCAGTAATGGGCTGGATGGAGCCCACTCACAGCAGCTTGCTAGAGATAATTGTCACATTTTCAGGAAGTCTGTGAACCAGTTGTTACATACAGCCATTATTGAAAATTAAAGTTTATAAACTTACAATAAATTACATTAAAAACAAAGGCACTACTAAACTAGTCAAAACATACAACTTCCTGCTTATTCTAACACACTTTGCTCTGCCCTTGAGACAGCGGACGCTGCTGCCTTGTCCACAGGAACACAAGACACTGTGCGGCTGCGATCAGGAGTGTTCACACCTCAGACACTGACAAAAACGTGAAGCCGGGGCTTTATTTTGAGAGCTGGTTGTAAGCGTCCAGCAGCACACCTCTGGGTAAGCGTGACATATCTCTCACCTTCCGGCAATACACATTTGATGTTAGCACCCGTTGGAGGGTGACCTAGTCACAAAAGGACAACACAAAGACCAGATGACGGTCAGAGTCCCAGATGCCTTGTTGTTTTGCTGCCAGCCCCACCAGCCACGCAGTCTGTGGCCACATGGAGGGTGTGGGCGGGGGGCATGTGACGCCTGGCCAAGCGGGGCTGGAATTGAAACCAGGTAATTGTGGCTGGAAACGGGTTTGGCTGGGACACAGGAGATCCTGCTCCTCCTCCCAGCCCACTCGGCAGGAAGAGGGTCTGAGCTGGACACATCTCTCCTCGGTCCGGGCAGCGAGCAGCAGAGAGGGCCCAGGGCGGGGCGGGGCAAGTTCTGCGCACCAGTGCTGCTCACGAACTCTTCCAGCGCCCCTGTGGGGCCTGAGAATTCTGTGAGAGTGAAGGGCCCCAGAAACGAGCACACTTGTCTAAGATGGGGAATGCCGCTGCGAACACTAAGAGGGAAGGCAGCCAAGCTGGAGGCCAATGTCAGTGAGAAAAGTGGTTCTTCTCCTTTTTTCCAGCTTTATTGAGATGTCATTGACATCCAGCACTGTGTAAATTTAAGGTGTACAGCATAATGATCTGAGTTACATGTATTATGAGATGATTACCACAGTAAGTTTAGCTAACACCCATCATCTTTTGTGAATACAAAAAAAAGTTTTTTCCTCGTGATGAGAACTCAAGATCTTTTAATAGCTTTCAAATAATCCACACAGCAGTGTTAACCAAAGTCATCATACCATGCATCACATCCGTTCAACATATTTATCTTATAACTGGAAGCTTGCACATCTGACCACCTTCATTCAATTTCCTCTCCTCCCATCCCCCAGCAATTCCTTTTTTGAGAGCCAATTCAGACTTGGGAATGGTTTGAACATCCTTGTGAACTTCCTGAAAAAAAATATAATCAGGGAAGCACAGAAAAAGTAAAGCACTTTAGAAAACATTCATGATCATCCACCCCTACCCTAGAACCACCCATCCACTCTCTCATGTAAACTGCAATAGTCTTGTGGATAGGGATGCCATCTACAATATCACTGTCATCTCCAAAGTTTCCAGAACAGTGCTGGATACATAACAGCACACAGAACATTCTGTAGACTAGGTGACTGGGACTGAGGTGAGGCCGGCCCCCATCCCAGCCATCTCTCCAACCCTGGACCCCCAGTGTACCAAGGCCTTAGTTACAGGGGTAGAGGAATACTCCCCCAAGAGCATCCTCGGAGGACTATCTGCCAAGCACCCCTTTGTCCTCTCCTGGAATGGTCTTCCAGACTTGGCCTTCCAGGAGTGCATAAGGGGCCACCCATCTAGGCACTGGGTAAGTACACTGGCTCTGAGGACAGGCTGCCTGGGTTCAAGCCCTACCTCTTCCACTTATCAGTTAAGTGACTTTGAACAACTTCTTTACCTCCATAAGTTTTAGTTTCTCCTTTGTCAGATGGGGTAACAACTCTCTATAACTCATGAAATTACTGTGAGGATTAAATGAGGTTATATATATATATAAATACAGTTCACAGCATATTGAAATGCTCCACATTAGCCACAATTACTATTACTAGTCTTAAAAGAACAGTCCTTACCTGTTCTTAAAAGAACAGTCCTCCACCCTCCTCGGAGGTATAGAACATAGTAACTTAACTTCCTAGAGTTAAGAAGGGTTAAAGCAACCCAGCTGCAGGAAGAACAGATTGGCCCCCAGTAGAGAGAGAAGATTAAATTGTGCTCCATCCCTAAAAATGCTACAATTGCCCTGGCTCTGTGTGGCTCAGTGGACTGAGTACCAGCCTACAGACAGAAAGGTTGCCAGTTCCATTCCCAGTCAGGTCACATGCCTGGGTTGCCTGCCTGGTCCCCAATTAAAGGTGTGTAAATAGGCAAGCCATCGATGCATCTCTCATGCATTGATGCTTTTCTCCCTCTTTCTCCCTCCCCCCTCTCTAAAAGTAAGTAAATAAAATAAAAATGCTACTTTTTTTTTTTAAGATTTTATTTATTTATTTTTAGAGAGGGAAGGGAGGGAGAAAGAGAGAGAGAAGGAAACATCAATGTGCGGTTGCAGGGGGTCATGGCCTGCAACCTAGGCATGTGCCCTGGCTGGGAATCGAACCTGCGATGCCTGGTTCGCAGCCCATGCTCAATCCACTGAGCTACGCCAGCCAGGGCAAAATGCTACTCTTATCATCAATGAAAGTAATTATTAAAACCTGCAGTTACTGAGTTTCTTTCAAAACAGAAATGATTCCATTAACTGAATTTTAACCTATTTTTTCTCTTAAGTAATTATGCAATATTTGAGATGCCTTCATTGTTTTTAAACTCATTTTTTTTTTTTAAGATTTTTTTTTTTAAGATTTTATTTATTTATTTTTAGAGAGGGAAGGGAGGGAGAAAGAGAGAGAGAAGGAAACATCAATGTGTGGTTGCTGGGGGTTATGGCCTGCAACCCAGGCATGTGCCCTGACTGGGAATTGAACCTGCGATGACTGGTTCGCAGCCCGCGCTCAATCCACTGAGCTACGCCAGCCAGGGCTTTAAATGTATTCTTAAAATTTAAAGTTAAATTTCTATGAAAACTCACTTTATAGTGAGCTTTTAAGTACAGTAAATGAAATGGTGACAAAATAGAGTTCAGAGAGTCTCTCTCTGTCTCCCTCTTCCAACTCTAAAAATAAAGTAAAAAAAAAAAAAAGAATACATTTATTGATTGGAGAGAGAGGAAGACAGAGAAACATCAATGTGAGAAAGAAATATCAATTGGTTGCCTCCCATATGTGCCTCACCTGGGGATCAAACCCTGTAGCTTAGGTATGTGCCCTAACTAGGAATCAAACCTGCAACCATTCAGTGTGTGGAAGGATGGACACTCCAACCAACTGAGCCACATGGGCTAGGGCCAAGTTTAACTTTCTTTTTTAAGCTTTTATTTATTTACTTTTTAGACAGAGGGGAAGGGAGGGAGAAAGAGAGGGCAAGAAACATCAATATATGAAAAATACATCAATCGGTTGCCTCTCATGCACTCCCAACTGGGGACCAGGCTGGCAACCCAGGCACGTACCCTGACTGGGAATCGAACCAGTGACCTTTCAGTTGGCAGGCTGGCACTCAATCCACTGAGCAATACCAGCAGGGCTAACTTTTGAAAAATTGACTTCAAAATATTTAAGCCCAGAATCAAGCCCTGGTGATGTGTCAGTCTGTCAGTTTATACAGGCAAACAGACTGTGCAAGGAAGGGAAAGATGAGAGGCACAGACAAGTAAACACGCACTTCCACAGTAGTGCTAGGGAGCCCCAGCTTGCCTTCCTCTGCCACAGTAACTTGCTGGTTGCCCAACCGTAGGCCTATTTCATAGACTGTCCACCAGAGGGCAGGCAGGGACTGGCACTTCAGTGAGATCAAGACTAGCTGGGGATGGAGAAGACAGGGATCCTTGTGACAGAAATTGATGCTCTCTGCCCAAACCAAACCCACCACCCAAACCCTCCCCTTTTCATTAAGAAATGTTTCTCTGGTCTTTTTCCGGCTCCTCTTCTCATCCTGTGTACACTAGGCAGCCCCAGGGCTGAGAAAGGGAAAGGGGGGAAAAAACAAACAGAAATGTCCCTTGATGAAAATAAGAGGTCAGTGACTTATGATGAAGACTGTATTAAACAATGTCTTTTAGCCATGGCTGGTGTGGCTCACTGGATTGAGCACCAGCCTGCTAACCAAAGGGGCACTGGTTCAATTCCCAGTCAGAGCACATGCCTGGGTTGAAGGTCAGGTCCCCAGTTACAGGCGTGCGAGAGGCAACCCACACATTGATGTTTCTCTCTCTTTCTCCCTCCTTTCCCCCCTAAAAATAAATAAAATATTTTTTTAAAGTCTTTTAAAAATTAATCTCAATTATGTCTTCAGGTTATTAGGGCTCTTGGGCTAATTTAAACTTCTTTGGAAACTTCTAGAAACTTACTGAAAATTTGAAATTCGGATACTTTTTCTGAAAAAGAAAGAAGAAAAAAACTTCAGATTTGATAAGTATTAGCATGAAGATAAAAATACCATCACGAGCCCTGGCTGGGGTGGCTCGGTGGATTGAGTGACAGCCTGCAAACCAAACGGTCACTGGTTTGATTCCCAGTCAGAGCACATGCCTGGGTTGAGGGCCAGGTCCCCAGTAGGCGTCGCATGAAAGTCAATCACACACTGATGTTTTTCTCCCTCTCTTTCTCCATCTCTAAAAATAAATAAAAATATTTATAAAAAATACCATCACGATAACTATATTCACCTATACATTTGACATTGAGCACTGACCTAGCTCAGTGGTACAAACCCAAGTACAATTCCTGCCTTCAAAGGGGGTACAGTCTATAAGGAAAGCATCAATCACTGGAAAATGAGGATGGAATACCATGGGGGGCCTAGCTGGGGGCTCAGGAAAGACTCCCTGGAGGAAGAAACGTTGGAAATCTAAGAGAGAAGTAGGAGTCAGCTGGAGGACAGGAGAGGTCCAGGCTGCATAGCTGAAGAGTGGTGTGCATACTCAAGTGAATGTGTAAAGATGTACAAACAGGAAATGGCTATCGACCACAGACTAGAACCAGGCACTATTCTAAGGACTCTACATAGAGAAACTCATTTAACCCTCACAATTACAAGGTAAGTTCTACTACCATCATCCCCATTTTCAGAAGAGAAAGCTGAGGCAGGGAGAAGCTTACCCAGGGCCACACAGCTGAGAGATAGATGGTGGAGCCATCTGGCTCTGGGTCAGGCGCCCTAGGCCTCCCTGGCACATAGCCTGCAGGTTGGCGAGGCAAGCAGGGAAGGGCCAGACACACAGAGGCTGGACTGTGTCATGATGAAAGGAGCTAGAAGGGTTTTAAGTAGGTATGGAACATCAGATGTGTACTTTCGAGAGCTCCCTCAAGCTGCTGTGTGAAAATGGACTCAAGAGGCACAGCTGAGAAGATGGCAGACTCATGCAAAGCACAGTGGGGGCAGAGATGGGGGGATGGACTGGAAACATGAAGAACAGAATCAGCTCGATGGGGCTGAAGCCACAAACCACAGTCTGATGAGTCATACCCACACTTCAGAAACAAATCACTGACAGTGGCTCACATCAGCAGCAGACTCAAAAAGGGCGAGATATTGTATTTCTGAGGCATTTATTCAGAATATTTTATATATTAAACAACTCTCTTTCCTGTAAAGAACTGTTTCCTGTGAACACCAATAGTGTTTGCCATTAGTTTAAAACTCTACCAACCAGTTCATGTACAGTTGCAGTTAGTTCTCTTTCCTCTGTTGCTGTCAGATGTAGGCTTTAATCAGCTTATCATGCAAATCATACTCTGCACAGCACATTCCAGGCTGGAATTCCTGACCAGGACAGGCATGGACACAGTCTGGCATCCAAGAACCTAAGAACTGTCAATCGCCTCTGGCTCCCTCAGCCCCACAAGCTGACACCACCTGAGGCACAGCTATGGGGTGCCGTGGGCAGCTGCGGCAGACCCACCTTTCCTCTGAACAGTGCTAACTGGTCTGCAGCCAGGGCCCTGCCAATACCACCTCTGTCTGACCAGCAGCCTCTTTTGGAGGGTCCTGATATGTAACAAACATAGAAAGAGGATAGACAGCCTCACTGTTTGCTGTAGCTAAAAAGAATGGTTGTTTCTCAGAAGGTCCAGGATGCTGTGAGGGCAGAAAAGAACCCTTCATTTTCAAAGGACAAGGCAGAGGTCACAAATGGTAAGCTCCTTCAGGGCCACATTTCTAAGTTCTGAAGCCTAAGGGGACAGATGCCGGAATCTTTGCCTCAGCTGGTCCAATGGCAAGAAGAAGCCTCAACAGAAGATGGTAAGTTGAAGGGTCTGTGGGATCCGAGAGCTCAGTGCGATTGATTATCTGTCAATTAGAGGTGCATCACATAATTTGCCCTCCTAGTCAAGTGAAAATGTACGTAAAAAATATGCTAAGTTCTGGGGAAAGTCATTCTGGGGTTTAAAATATCCCTTTGGATCACTGACATGTGAATAAACTAGCTTCTACTATGTAGAGACTTCTGTCCTGAGTATAAGTATTTGGTCTTTGAGATTGAGGACTTTTAACTAGCTGTTGGGGTCACTTTCACTGAGAGGGTACAGGTGGCAGGGAAACAGAACTGGCTTGGAGTATGAGACTCGGGTTCACTGAGGGCCCAGCTAAGCCCAAGACCATGATTTTGTGGAAGCACCATTTTCCACCACAGGTGAGACTCTGCAGTGCTGCTCAGCAAGCTGGGTATAGGGACAGAGGAGTACAGAGAAAACACTGAACGTGGGGTTTTGCCAGTGGTTGCAAAGATGAGGTAGCCAAGGAGCCATAAGAAACAGAAGTGTGGCTGCCTTGCAACTCCAACTGAACCTGTTCAAACAGATGTCTTGATTTGTAACCCCAGACCTGTTTCTCCTTAAACTCTTCGGGGGTGGGGCAGGATTTCCTCCCCATCTCAGTAGATGGCACCACCCTCCACCCAATCACCATCATGAAGCGTTGGCAATCTCCTGGAGTTCCCCTTTCCCTCATCTTCCCCTCCAAACCATCCTCCCTCCAATCGGCTAGCATGCACCCACATTTCTCCGCTGCACCATGTCTCTTACCTGGGCCTCTGTGGCCCCACCATGGGGTTAGCACCCCAGGCACAAAACGTTTGGCTTGACAAGCTTTTCAAGGACAAACAAAACTTTAGACTTAAAAAAATTAAATGGCTTTAAAAATAAAAGCTCCAAATTGAATAATTATTATCTTAAATGAATATACAAATCTAAAATATATTATATCAATTGCAATTTCAACTAGATAAAAATTTTATTTAATATGATATGTTTTTCTCTCCATAATCAATTTTAAAATTTAGCATTATAACATGATAATTTTTCCATGTGCCAATATTAGTCAAAATGGCATTTTTAGGAATTTTAAATACCTATATAATACTTTATTACATAAAGTTATTATACTTACGTAACCACCACTATTCAAATGTTGAACATTTTAGGTGGTTTTCAATCATTTTCTACTATGATACCTTTTTGTACAAAAACTTTTTTGAAGTTTTTATTCTGAAGTAATTAGAAATTTATATGAAGTTGCAAAGAACTATACTCTCCTCAGTGTTAAAATCTTATATTAAGTACAACATCAAACCAAGAAACTGACATTGGTGTAACCCACAGAGATAATTCATATTTCAACTGTTACACAGACGTGTGTGCGCACCCACTTTTGCAATTTTAGCATGAGTGTGGCTGCGCACAACCACCACTTCAGTCAAGACACTGGGTGCTTTCTAAATGCATTTGACGTGATGTGCGCTGGGGTCTCACAAAAATCAGAGTCTAGAGCCTAGGAAGACTGTAGATGGTCTGATCAATAGTCTATTCTCTACACAGCAGAGTACTTTTTAAGAGACCTGTCACTGTATTCAGAGCACTGCAAATAAATGAAGGTTTTTAAGCAAGTAGAGAGGGCCATTTATCAAACATTCTAAAACAATAGCTTTCCATTTCTCTTAGAATAATAAATTCCCTTGCTGCTAATAAAAATAATAACCCCTACATATTTAATGCAATACAGATAGACTATGGAAAGAAATAAATATAAGCAACTGGGATCAGAGATTTTATAATAGAAATGGATGGCTCAATTAAGATTTTAAAAATAAGCCCTGGCCAGGGGGGCTCAGTCAGCTGGAGCATTGTTCTCGGTTAGGGCACCTACCTACGGTCCTGCATGTAAGGGAGGCAAATGATTGATGTTTCTCTCTTGCATCAATGTTTCTCTTTCTCTTTCTCTAAATCAATAAATGTATCCTTGGGTGAGGATTGAAAAAATAGTAAAATAAAAATGAGCATTTAAAAAATTTCAGTGATATTTAAAAGTTCAAAATAATAAATAAGTATAGAATTTTACACTCAAGAAACAGAAATTGCAGCCCTGACTGGTGTGGCTCAGTTGTTGGGTGTCATCCTGCAAAGCCAAAGGTTGCCAGTTTGATTCAAAGTCAGGGCACATGCCTAGATTGTGGGTTTGGTCCCCGGTTGGGGCACATAGGAGAGGCATCCGATTGATGTTTCTCTCCCTCTCTTTCTCCCTCCCTTTCCCTCTATAAATAAAATTAAAAATTTTTTTTTGAAAACTCTGGCTAGTGTGGAAAACTCAGCGGAATGAGTGCTGGCCTGCAAACTGAAAGGTTGCTGGTTCAATTCCCAGTCAGGGCACATGCCTGGGTTGCAGTCTAGGTTCCGAGATGGAGGCATGCAAGAGGCAACCAATTGATGTACCTCTCACACACTGATGTTTCTCTCCTTCTCTTTCTCTTTCCCTTCCCCTATCTCTAAAAATAAATACATAAAATCTTTTTTTAAAAAAGCCCATTATCTAGTTATGCACAGTAGGAAATTGATAACATACTTGGGTTCTGTAAAAATAGAGCTTAAAAAGAATTTTTTTAAAAAGATTTTACTTATTTATTTTTAGAGAGAGGGAAAGGAAGGAGAAAGAGAGGGAGAGAAACATCAGTGTGTGGTTGTCCCTCCCATGCCCCCATCTGGGGACCTGGCCCACAACCCAGGCATATGCCCTGACTGGGAATCAAACCGGTGACCCTTTGGTTCACAGGCTGGCACTTAATCCACTACACCAGCCAGGGCAAAAAATAATTTTTTAAAAAAGAACAGAAACTACATTCTTTTCAAGTCCTTATGTACCATTCACAAAAATTGACTATATACTTATACTATAGTGTCAAAGTGCAAAATTCCAAAAAAAAATCAACATCATACAGACTGTGTTATCTGACCATAAGGCAATAAAATTAGAAATCACAACAAAAGGAGAAGTTTTTAAAAATTACATGTCTGGAAAAAAATAACATACTACTAAATAACCATTGAGTTAAAGAGAAAATCATAGGGAAAATTACAAAGTACATAAAATTAAGTGACTATGTTCACATATAAATGAATGAAATTGGACCCCTTTTTCTTTAACTTTGATTTATTGATTTTTTTTTTTAGAGAGAGAGAAGAAGGGAGAGAGAAAGAGAAACATCAATTTGTTGTTCCACTTATTTATGTACTCATTGGTTGATTCCTCCCTGTGTGCTGACCAGGGGACTGAACCTACAGCCTTCACATATCGGAATGATGTTCCAACCAACTGAGCCACCTAGCCAGCGTGGACCCTGTTTTCATACTATATACAAAAACTAACTCAAAATGAATCGAACACCTAATATAAGCTAAAGCTATAACATTCATATTAGAAAACATATGTTTAAACCTTAGTGACTTTGAATTAGATGAGTTCTTAGATACAGCACAAGCAATCAAACAAAAAATTCTTTGCAATTTTTATCTAAATAATAAAATTTAATTTGGACTTCTCAAAATTAAAACTCTTACAAATTAACAATAAAGACAAATAAGCCAATTAAAAATGAGGGAAGTATTTGAATAGACATTTCTCCAAAGATAAACAAATGGTCAATGAGCACATGAAATATGCTCAGCATCATTAGTCATTAGGAAAACGCAAGCATGAGCCACCATGAGATACCACTTTATACCCAGGTGGATGGCTATGGACTGTAATAAAAAAAAACAACAGACAAGCCCTGACCACTGTGGCTCAGTTGGCTGGGCGTCGTTCCTCAAAGCAAAAAGTCGCTAATTGGATTCCCAGTCAAGGCACACATCTAAGTTGCAGGTTTGGTCCTGGTTCCCAGTCAGGGAACACATGAGACAATCGATTTTTTTTCCCTTTCTCACATCATGTTTCTCTCCCTCTCTTTTCCTTCTGCTCAAAAAAAAAAAAAAAGAAAGAAAGAAAGAAAGAAAAGAAAAAGAAAAAGAAAAAAAAAGAAAAGAAAAAGAAAAAGAAAAAGAGACAGACAAGCTCTGAGGAACATGGCTCAGCTGGATGGACCATTGTCCCGTAGCCAGAGGGTTGCAGGTTGGATTCCCAGTTAGGGAAATCCAACTAGGTTGTGCCTAGGTTGTGGTTCAATGGCTGTTCCGAGTGTGTACAATCCCCAGTCTGGGCACATACAGGAGGCATCAATATACGCTTCTCTCTCTTGCATCAATGTTTCTCTCTCTCCCTTCCTATCTCTCTGAAAGCAATGAAAAAAATGTCCTTGGGTGAGGATAAACAATTTTTTTAATAAATAAAAATAAAAATAAGAAAGATTAAAAAAATAAAAGACAATAACAAGTGTTGGTGAGGATATGGATAAATCAGAACCATCATAAACTGCTAGTGGATATAGCTGCTTTGGAAAACAGTTTGGCTATTCCTCAAAGAAGTAAATGTAGAATTACTGTATGATCCAGCAATTTCACGCATAGGTAGATCCCCAAGAGAACTGAAAGCACTCGTTCACAGATGTTCGCAGCAGCATTATTATAAAAACAAAAAAAAAATGAAAACCCCAAATATCTATCTAATGATGAATGGATAAAAATGTGGTATTACCCATACAATGGAAAATTATTCAGTTATAGAAAAGAGTGAAGTACTAATACATGCTAAAACATGGATGAACCATGTTTTATGCCAAGTATAAGAAGGCGGGTAGCTCTGGCTGGTGTAGCTCAGTGGATTGAGCACGGGCCTGCAAACTGAAAGAAGCCAGGTAGATAATGCCACATATTGTATGGTTCCATTTATATGAAACGCCCAGAAGAGGCAAATCCATAGACACAGAAAATAGCTTAGGGGTTACTACCAACTGGGAGATGGGGGTGAGGAATGTCCAGTGACTGCCAATGAATACAAGGTTTCCTTCTGGGGTGATGAAAATGTTCTGGAATTAGGTAGTTTTGATGGTTGTACAGCTTTGTGACCATACTAGTTGTATACTTTAAAGGGTGAATTTTGTGATATATAAATTATATCTCAATGAAAAAACTGAAATGACACCCTGACTGGTGTGCCTCAGTGGACTGAGCTTTGGCTTACGAATTGAAAGGTCACTGGATTGATTCCCAGTCAGGGCACATGCCTGGATTGCTGGGCAGGTCCCCAGTTGAGGGAGTGCTAGAGGCAATCCATTGATGTTTCTCTCATACATTGATGTTTTTCTCCCTTTCTCCCTCCTTTCTCTCCAATAATAAATAAATAAAATCCAAAATAATTTTTTAAAAAAGATAACATACTATATGATTTCACTTAAAAAGTTTAAAAAAATAGGCAAAACTAATCCATGGAAACACAAGTCAGGAAAATGGTTGCCCTTCCAGCTTAAGGTAAAGAGGGAATGGAGCACATGAGTACCTCCTAGGGCTCTGACCATTGATTTGGGTGCTGGTTTCACACGTGTGCTCATTTTGTAGCATGTTATCGAGCTGGGCACCTATGATTTGGGTACTTTGAAGGAGGTTAAACTTTAATAAGACAAGCAAGACTGCTAGACACAAAACAATCTTACAAAAATCAATAATTTCTCTAAGGCATCTGCAACTAATTTTAAAAGAAAATAGAAAATAAGAGCATTCACAATAGTAACAAAACTATAAAGTATTAGGCAGTACCTAATAGAGAATGCATGAGTTCTCTAAAGACCTTTGGAACTTCATTGTACATTGCAGAGACAGCCAGTTCTCGCAAACTGATCTATAGACTCTTTACAACCCCAACCAAAATTGCAGCTGAATGTTTTGAGGAATGAGAAAAATTCGCTTTAAAGCTTACAAGGAAAAAATCAAGGTCCCCTGGGCCAATTTTAAAGAGGAAGGAATTTATTTGCACCACACCTAAGGTTTCCTAGAAGGCCTGATGTTAAGAATCCACATGCATAGGCACAAAGATGGCCAACACATCAGTGGTGCAGAAGATAAGCTGAGGGGCACAGTAGGCAGAGGGACTTGCCATGTGATAGGGGGGCTCCATAAAGCAGTGGGGATGAATGAACTATTTAGTTGACAATGACTGGGAAACAAGAAAAATGAAACTGGCTAAGGCCACCACTTTCACCTTAATCCAGAAAGATGAAAGATTTTAAGTAGAGAGTAAAATGATAAAACAGCTAACAGAAGAAAACATTGGAGACTATCTTAGTGACTTAGGTGTGAGTATAGCCTCTATAAACAAGACCCCCAAAGCACAAAACTATAAGGGGGGGAATGTAATCACATGAAAATTAAGAGTTTAAATAATAGGTTAGGCAGTACTTAATTTACCATGACGTCAGGATGCTGACTTAGTCTGGAGGCTGAGAAAAGAGAGTCATAAAGATCCGAACAGCCTGTGAGGGACACCCTCACATTACTGCATTTCTCTACTTTATTCTCCTGGGGTAAACTGCAAAGTACCATAATCTGTGGGGTTTTTATTTGATTGAAGATTTCTGTTCCTGCTCTGGCTGGTGTAGCTCAGTGGATTGAACACCAGCCTGCAAACCAAGGGATTGCTGGTTCAATTCCCAGTCAGGGCACATGCCTTGGGTGGCGGGCCAGGTCCCCACTTGGGGGCATTCGAGAGGCAACCACACATTGATGTTTTTCTCCCTCTCTTTCTCTCTCTCTCCCCCCTCTCTAAAAATGAATAAATAAAATCTTTAAAAAAAAGATTTCTGTTCCTCAAAGGACATTATAGACAAAGTTAGCACCTAACAGACAAAGATAATCCCTTCTTTGGTCTAAAACTGATAGACTGATTTCTACACTATACCAGGAACTGCACCAAATCAAGATAAAAACCTCCAATTTAAAAAAATGGGTCTGAAAAAACAACCCTGGAGGAAATGAGTAGGCAGTTTGCAGAAGAGGAAGCCAAATAACAAACAAGTATATGAAGAAATGCCCAAACCTATGAGGAAATCAATAACATGCAAATACAAACAATAATGAGATACCCCTTTCACAACTTCAGAATAGCAAATACTAGAATGGTGGATACCCATTGAGGGCGAAGCTATAGGAGATAGAAACAGCTTTTCTGGAAAGCAATCGGATAAAACTCTTAGGCTCAGTGATCCCTCTCCATTACAGACTCAGAAATTCCAGCACTGCTCCAAGAGGGGACGTACAAGATATTCACCCTGATGAAATTTGTGGAGGCAGGAGTTGGAGGCAAAGAGGTGTCCATGAGAGACAATGGGTATGAGCTGGATGCTTATCATGGAAAGACAAGCAGCTCTGAACCACATGCACTTGCCAAACATGGTGAGATCTTTTTAAAAAATGGCATTGGTGTGACCATGCCCTTCAAACTAGATGTGTGTTCACTGCGTGTTATATAATTTGTGGTTCCTTTACTCGACATGCCTAGTTCAACTTTTTCCTCCAATCGATCACATCCTGGAATCCAATATATAAATCCAATATTGCATGTCTAGTGCATAACTATTGTAAAGGATCTTATTTTGTGTACTTATGCATCAGAATAGTGCACACTGACATATAATGTAAAAAGTCTATATGTTAACAACGTAGACAACTATCCAAGTGTCATACCAACTAAAACACCAAATAAACCTTAACAGTGAAAAAAAGGTGTTGAGTGAAAAAAGATATGTAGTATAATAATCATTTATATAAACTTAAAACATACACAAAACAACATGCTTTACAAGAAAACAAACATATTAAAATGTCACTTCCTTGCACTCACACTAACCCAGACCCCTCTCCTATTCCTTTCTGTTCCCTTACCTTGATTTCTTTGTCTTTTAAAAAAAAATTAAAAGATTTTATTTACTTTTTTAGAGAGAGAAGAAGGGAGGGAAAAAGAGAGGGAGAGAAGCATCAATGTGCAAGAGAAACACCTACCCACTGCCTCTTGCACACCCCAAACCGGGGACCCAACCCACAGCCCAGGCATGTGCCTTGACTGGGAATCAAACCAGCAACCCTTTAGCTCACAGGGCAACGCTTGATCCACTGAGTCACACCAGTCACACCATTTTTCTTTATGGCACTAGAATGTCTACTCCATGAGAACAGTACCTTCCTGTCTTGATCACTGTCATATCTCCATTCCTAGAACAGAGCCTGGGACATTGTAGATGGTTGATAAATATTTGTACCTGAATAAATGAATAAATGGTAGACATAGAGCCAATAGACAGCAGGGCCTATGAGGAGGGGAAAGGGGCAAGGATGAGTAGCGGGAAATCGACCAAAGAAGGGACATATAATAGTGTGTCATGAATGATCCATAAAAATAATTACAATTATTTTATCAAATTCATTACTGTGGAAATTAGACCCTGCATGATAAGGCTGTCACCTGGCTGTCCGGCTTCCTCTGATTTTACTCTCTCTGCCCACTATGTTGTAGCCAACCAGACCTCCCTCTGCCAGTTCCTAGAATGCCCTCACTGTCTCTGCGTCTTTGCACAAGCTGTACCCTTTGCCTATATGCTTTTTCTCTAGTACTTTCTCTCATTCTTCAAGTTTCAGCTTAATATCACTTCCTCAGAGTGGGCTCCCCTAATCATCCTAGCTAGTGTTTTCCTTTCCTCCAAATTACTCTTATCACATCACCTGTTCTTTACCTTTCCAAGCTCTGTGATTATTTTGTTCACTGAACGTCTCTATCCATTAAATATAAGGTCCAAGATGGGGGCTCCATCTGCTTGGTCTTATCTCCAGCACCTGACACAGTGCCTGGCAGAGCGGGTACTCAAATAATTGCTGTGCGAATCAATGAAAGAATAGATCATAACGTTTCTGCCGGAAAGGAGGGAGGGAGGAAGACTGGGAGAAAATGGGAGTCCTGAGGCGGTCAAAAAACAGGTGTGGGGACAGACAGGGCTGGAGGGAGAACAGGCTGCGGTCAAAGCCCTTTAAGTTCTTGTAACTGTTTCAGCATTAACATTTTGGGTGGTGGGATCATGGGCAAAACGCTTCCTTTAGAATTCCAATATCGTTACAATACTGTCCACATAACATGAAAATCAGGACAGAAGTGTTTCTATGGTAATGCACTAAGTCCTCACCCAGTGAAGGCATTATTATTCCCAAAATAACTAAAATCTAATGCTTTCTCCGTGGCAGGCACTGTCTAGCGCCTTTCATGTATGTACTCATTTAAATCCCAAAAAGACCTCTGAGAAAGGTCCTCTTGTTGCCATTTTACTGATCCGGGCGAGGCACAGAGCGGTTAAGACTTGCTCACATTATGTTGGGCCATGATTCCAACCCTGCTCTAATTCCAAAGCCTGCACCTTCCCTCTCAACCACCTGAAGTTCAGGCACAAACTAGACTGGCTGGAGGACGCGGTAACTAGTCGTTCTCGGTAACCTGCGTAAGCACACCTCACGTGACTCGCTAGGCTCCGGGACGCTCAGTGGTCCACTAGACTGCCAGTCAATACCCTCTCGCACCCGGGACCCACGTGACGGACCTTTCTTACCGTTTTACCACCACAGTCTCGCGGGATTTACACTGACGGACCAAACTCGGTCCTCTGTGCTTCTGCGAGGTGGGTTCTCGTCCCCGCTTCCTCCACCTTACCTCCCGGCAGCGACTAGCTTCTGGAGAAAAGTATCCACTGTGGTGTCGAGGAGTTTCAGTCTGGAAATGGTAGTGCTGTGGGGCACGGATTCGGCAGACGACCCCTCAGGCCCTTTTTCCTCACTGCTGCTGCCTACACTGGCACTGTTTGCTTCCGCCATGTTGAAGTCGAACCGCCAAAACTAACTGGCCCGGCTGCCCCACCCACCAGGGCCTCCGATTGGCCGCCCCCGGCATGGCTGCTTCCGATTGGAAGCTGCGGAACGTCTCTCAGCGAGTCGCTGGAGGCTGACGGTTGACTGCTGATAAAAGCAGTGCTGTAGCGCTCCTGAGTCTTTCGTCCGCAAGCCTGCAAAATAAGCGCCAGCCAAAGCTCAGGGGCTTAATACAAACTTTTAATTACAATTCACAGACTTGGTACAGTGCAACAGTGAATGAGTGTTTGCAGCTAATATTCACAAGAGTCCACTTTATCAAATGTTACCGCATCTGTCTTTTCGTTCCTCAGTCCCTCAATACTCGCTTCAGGTTTCCTGTCTCGCTCGGTCTCCCGAGTTTCTTCCAGTTTTGGCTACGGACCAGTACATTAGAACTGCTGTCTACGGTCCTGGGGAAACGGAAGCCCACTGTCCCATTCCCACCAAGTCATGGTTTAATTGAACCCAATTAGATGGGAAAGTAGGGGCCAGGGGTTCTTTCATTATTAAAAAAAATAATAATAAGTTCATCATCCTTTGAAACGAGAGAGAGGGAGAGAAAGAAAGGCTGAAAGGCTATGAAATACTGTACAAGAAAACAGAAGGAAAGGAGTCTGGAAAGGAGAAACATCCTAAGGCATGAGAGGCAGGAGATGAGTCCTGACCGTGACACTCCACCCACTTTGCCACAGTGGAGACAAGTTTCTAGGGAGGGGAAGGAGTGGAGCTGGAAAACAATCTCCAAAGGTGTCACTAGAATGAGTTTAAAGAGAGAGAAGGCGAGCTTCTATTATGTTGGGGGTTCTAAGGTAAAGGGGTGGCTGAGGGGCAGGAAAATTCAGAATGATCTGTGGCCCAACCCTTTGGATGACCATTTGTAGACAGAAATAGAACCCTTGACAAAGTACAAGAAAAGGCAAATAAAAATAAAGATAAGTTAAAGGGAAGATAACCCTCAAAGATAAAAGACCAGGATGGACAGTGGTGGTGGTGGTGAAGGTAGAAAAATGTGGTTTTCAGATTCTGATCTGAATCTGGCCAGGATGACAGAGTGTGGGGCAGCCACAAGAAATAGAAAGGCTTCAGAAGGCAGCTAGCACCTTTCAAATTGGCACCATGGCCCTTCCCGGGGGGTGGGACCAATAAGAAGGTTTAAAGAATCATCCTGGCCAAATGTCTCACGTAGAAGTGCAGGGTTTGATATGATTTCTTCTCATCCCGTTTCCTGCATCTCTCTTCACCTGCAACACAGGCTAGGTAGACAAGGTGGGGAGGATGAGGCAGGGAAGCAGCATTCATCATCTAGCTCCTGCGAGCATCAACAGTCTCGGCAGTATCAGGCTGGTACGCAGTGGTCCTGGTATTGGGTGATTTCCTGACCCGCTCTTTACTCTCTTCCAAGCATCCCTCTAAAGGGCACTGTGACTGGCATGAGTTCACATTGGGGAGAAGAAAACACAAACAGTTCCACATATCAGAGACTCCCATTATGAGACAACCACTGTTTCCACGAATCCAAGTGATTGGGTATATATGCGTTATGTTATAATTGCTTGGGGCTGAAAACCTACAGTGCCCTCTCCTAGGCCTTGCCCAGCTGGTCTGGGGAGATGGGCTGGAGCACACACACCCTCTTGTTGTTTTCCAAACCTGACTTTCCAGGGTAGTGCTCCAAGTTCTGTGTGCCCCAGACAGCCCGATCTACTTAGAATTATGCCTACCACGAGTCATTTGGGTCAGGGGAAGCCAACAACTTATATGTCCTGGGGCTACAGAGACGGAAAGGACATGGAAGGAATGGGGAACTGAGACTGAGGGAAAAGCTACATTACACTTTTCCACCTGTCTGTGGGAGGGGTAAGCACTGACTGTGGGACTGTATTGGTGCTTTAGCAGGACAAAGACAGTACCTGGTTCACAGATGTTAAAAAATATAAACACACAAAATAAAGTATTAACATTTCTCCCCAACCTAGTAACTCCAAAGAGAGGATGAGTACTCTGAGGTTTTTTTGCTGTTTCTCCTCCCTGTGCAAAAGTGCCTGGCACCTTGCCCCCAGTGGCAGGAAAAAGCATAGTAGTCTGGTGGACAAATCAGTCCCAGAATAAAAATAAGCAAGCCTAAGAGACGAAGCAGGAAAGGGTTGGTGGCAGCTGCTTGGAATCTGGGCTGAAGGCCCAAGTAGAAGAACCAGTGATAGTAAGCAAGCTCTATGCACAGCTCTTACCAGGATCTCAGGGACAGAGATGGAAGGGAAAGCCAAAAGAAGGGTTAGCAGGGGTGGGGTGGAGTGGGACTGGCGGGGAGGGTGGGTTTCCTTAGGGCAGCATTGAGTACAAGGACTGAATGAGGGAGCCCAGCTCGGCAAGAAAACTAAAAATAATCGGCGCAGGAGATGCAGGTGTGGAGCCTCTTCAGCGAGAGCAGTTCAAAGTCTCTGCTCCTGTCCCAGACAGGGTACCTGGCCCAGGGCAGGGCTTAGGTATGTGTCAGGGGCACTTGGAGAGGGTGCTACCCTCCCTGCTCTGCCCCGGACCCAGAGTAGTGTGGAAACAGCAGGCTTCTCTCCCACCACTGGTTACCAGTGTCTCGAGTCCACCAGCTCAGGTCGGAGGCTGAGTTTCTTGAGGCTCTCATAGCCCACCACAATGACAATGGTAGAAGGTGTGGCTGAGATGATTCTAGCTGAGAGGCCCTTCATGAGGCCCCAAGGCCCCTCTTCTGCCATCAGCTGTCTGAAGGTCAGGATGATGGAGTTCTTGCCCTCAACCTAGAAAAGTCAATACAGTGGAGGGTCACGGTCTGCAGTCAAAGCTCCTCTGCTCCTTCCCCCTCTGCCTTAGGGTGAATTTGAATTCTGGGATGAATTCTGCTCCCCAGTTTACTAACACATAACCCCAGGTAATTTACTTAACTCTTGCACCTCCGTTTCCTTGGATGTAAAACAGTGATAATTGTTCCTATGCCATGTGGTTGTTCTGAGCAGTATACAAAAGAATACTAGTAAATGTTGAGAACGGGGTCTGGCAGACAGTAAGTGTTCAATAAACATTAGCCATTACTTAATATCACCAGATGAGCTACACAGCTATGAGTCTTTGGACTGGGTGCTTCTCTCTGGTCTCAGGGCGGCTGGATTAAATCACCTCTAAGGTCCTCTGCAACTCTGCCAGTCTGTGATTTTGACTCTCACCATCTCAATCCCTCTGAACACCCTTGGCTAGAGTCCTCCCCTATGACTCTGGCGTCTCCTGGGCATCTATCTTCTCTATCACATTGGAAGCCTGGCTAAGGCAGGAATCTCTTTTCTTTCTCCACAGTTCTGTCCCCTTTCCCCCCGCCCCATACCCTGCCACCAAACCACACCTTTAGAGGCTGCCCACTCAGACCCTCAGTCAAGGCGGGACAGATACACTCCTTGTTATACACCCCCCTGCACTGTGACCTTCACAAGGTGATCTCATCCATGGCTAAGAACCTTTCCCTACTCATCATGCCTCTCCCACACTCCTCTCACAAGTCCTCTCGTCTAACCGCCTCCGCTCCCCTAACCCTCACACTTATCCACGGCCATGTCGAGGGCTTTACAGCTATACCTCCGGCCCTCACATGCACTTCATGTCCTCCAGCCTGGGAGCACCTCACAGTAGAGACCTGTCCTTTCCCTGGATCTCCTTGTGAAACACCTAGGATAAGGCTCAGGAGAGAATAAAGATGGAACCTATGTACCTTATTATTTGCAAACCAATCAGATGCCAATTTACTGATTTTCAAATGTGTGTGGTGGGGAAAGGACATTCTTGAGACAAAAGTACCTAGATTTTCCCAGACAGGAAAAAGTTAAAGGAAATCATCACCACCAAACCAATATTACAAGAAATGTTAAAGGGACCTTTTTAAAAAGAAGAAGGAAAAATAAGATAAAAAAATGTAAATAAAATAGCACTAACTACATACCTAATTACTTTAAAGGTAAATGGATTAAATGCTCCAATCAAAAGAGGTAGGGCGGCTAAATGGATAAGAAAACAAGACCCACACATATGCTGCCTACAAGAGATCCATTTCAGATCAAAAGACACACAGACTGAAAGTGAAGGGATGGAAAAAGATACTTCGTGCAAATGGAAATGGGCAAAGAAGCTGAGGTAGCAACACTTACATCAGACAAAGTAGACTTTAAAATGAAGCTATAACAAGAGAGAAAAAAGGACCCAGCAATTCCATTTCTGGGTATTTATTGGAAGGAACCCAAAATACTAGTTCAAAAAGACATACGTATCCCTATGTTCATTGCAGCATTATTTACTATAACCAAAATATGGAAGCAATCTAAGATATGGAATCTAATATTCCATATACAATGGAATATTACTCAGACATAAAAAAGAATGGCCAGGAGGCTCAGTTGATTGGAGTGTCGTCCCACACAGCAAAGGGTCACAGGTTCAATCCCTGGTCAGGACATGTATGGGAGGCAACCGATCAATCTCTTTCTCTCTCTCTCAAATTAATATCTACACTGAAGATTTAAAAAAAAAAAAAAAAAAGACCTGGCTGGCATAGCTCAGTGGATTGAGCTCGGGCTGAGAACCAAAGCGTCACAGGTTCAATTCCCAGTCAGGGTACATGCCTGGGTTGCAGGCCATGGCCCCCAGCAACCACACATTGATGTTTCTCTCTCTCTCTCCCCCTTCCCTCTCTAAAAATAAATAAATAAATAAATAAATAAATCTTTAAAAAAAAGAAAGAAAAACGGTGCCAGGGATGTAAGGTATAGCACAGGGAATATAGTAATAACTATGAATGGTGTCAGATGGGTACTAGATTTATCAGGATGATCATTTCATAATTTATATAAATGACTAATCATTACGTTGTGCACCTGAAACTAATATAATATTGTGTGTCAACTATAACTGAAAAATAAAAAATTATTTAAAAACAATACCTAGATTGACCCTGGCTGGGTAGCCCAGTGGGTTAGAGCAGGGGTCCCCAGCTTCCCTCCTCCTGGTATGTGGACACGACTCACATTACCACCTGAGCTCAGCCTCCTGTCTCCCTTTACTCCATCCCGGTCTGTGGAAAAATTGCCTTGCACAAAAAAGGCTGCTGGTGCCAAAAAGATTGGGACTGCTTGGGTTAGTGTCATCCTAATACGCCAAGGTTGCGGATTTGATCCCTAGTCAGGGCGCATACAAGAATCAACCAATGAGCCCTGACTGGCGTGGCTCAGTTGGTTGGGCATTGTCCTGCAGAGTGAAGGGTTGCTGGTTTGATTCCCAGTCAGGGTACATGCTTGGGTTGTGGGTTCAGTCCCCAGTTGGGGGTACATGAGAGGCAACCTACAGATGTTTCTCTTGCACATCAATGTTTCCTCTTTCTCCCTACCTGCCCCCTCTCTAAAAATAAATAAATAAATCTTAAAAAGAAAAAAAATAACCAATAACTGCATAAACAAGTGGAATACCAAATCAATTTTTAAAGAGGACTACTCTCTCTAAAAATCAATAAATAAAATTTTTAAAATATTGGAGGGATTGACCAAAAAAAGAAAAAAAAAAAGAACTCATGGACATGGACAACAGTGTGGTAATTGTTGAGGGGAGGGAGGTGGATGGAGGTGGAAGAGGGTACAGGGGGATAAATGGAGGTAAAAAAAAGTGTTAAACACACCTAGTGGCTCATGGGGGAGGAGGCTGGGGAAGGAGGCTGGTCTTACCTGCACTCGGGTTCGGATGACATCCATGGGATTGGTGAGGATGGAAGCGGTAGCTGCAGCCAGTGGCCCTGAGATGGCTTGAAAGACAATGTGAGGGCACTCCTTAGGACAGAGGTGTGAGAGCTGCTCTGGAATGGAGGGCAAGACAATGCCTTAAGACATGAGGCGCCACCCCATCTGCCCTCACACTGCTCCTACCAGTTGGCCCAAACCCCCTATCCTTAACCACCTTAGACTGATCCCGGCCCCATCCCTGTAACTCCCATCTTTTTTTTCTTCTTTGCATCCTTCTGAACCAACAAAACACTATACATCTCTGGCTCTTTCCAGAAGTCATCTTGGTTATCTCCTCTGGAGAAGGAAATTTCAAAGCCTCTTTTCTTGTTTATTCCTTTCATCTGATGAAGTGAAATCTTTCCTGATATAAAAATATTATGCCTGGGCTCTGCTCCACCCAACTCATAGGCTGGAAAAGCACACACCACATATTCTCTATGCTATGCACTGGGTAACTGGCAAGACACCTTGAAAGCTGGTAATGCTGCCTGTGGTGGGTCAGGGGCCTTTTCACAGTACACCCGTCTTCCCTTTTGAATTTTGAACCATGTAAATGTTTTTACATATAACAATAATTACAGTTAAAAAAAAAAGTCATATTCTACAGTGAGAACTTTTCTCCAACCTATATTGAGAAAGGAAAATTCATTTTTCAAAATGCTAATGAAGAAGATTGAATAATACCCAGATTCACCCACTTCTAGTACCACTGGGAAGTTCATCTGCAACTGAGTTGTTTGCTTTACACTCTCTGGAGGTGAAAGACAAGATTCATGCATTTACTCAACAAAGACATATTAAGTAGCTACCATGAGCCAGTCACCCTGGTTTTTGAGGATATGACAGTGAATAAAAGTGCCTCAAAATCCCTGCCCCTACGAAATTTACATTTTAGTGGGGAGAAACAGACAATAAACAAATAAAAAACAAAATACAGAGCTTTATCAGAAGGTGATGTGTGCTAGCTATGATAAAAATAAAGCAGGAATGCCAGGCCTGAGAATCAAAGGGTTGCCGGTTTGATTCCCAGTCAGGGCACATGCCTGGGTTGCCAACCGTGTCCCTGGTTTGGGGCGTGCGAGAGGCAACCACACATGGATGTTTCTCTCCCTCTCTCTAAAAATAAATAATTTAAAAAATCCAAAAAATATATTAAGAAAGCAGGAAAGGAAGATAGGAAATACCAAGGGTAGGGGATGAAGGGGTTGTCATTCTAAACAAGGCAGTCACGGAAGCCCTCTTCAAGAAGGTAAGTTTGAGCAAAGTGCTAAAGGAGCGTGCAAGCCATCTGGCCCCGTGGGAACAACTTTCCAAGCAGAAGTGACATCCTATGGAAAGGCAGGAGCACACCTGACGTCTTCGAAGGGCAGCAAGGCCAGTGTGCTTAGAGCAGAATGAGGGAAGTACAGGAGATGCTGAGGTCCAAATGGCAAGTCATTTAGGACCTTGAAGCCATTGCAAGGCTTTGGCCTTTAGTCTAAGTGAGGCTGGATGTAAAACAGATTCATCATCTCAAAGATCCACTCAGTTTCCTCTCTACAATTCCATCATCATAACACCTTTCAGAGTTTTTCCTGAGGCTCTGAGTGTGGGTAATTTGTGGTTGGGCAACTAAATATTAGGGGGCAAGTACGATGGTGGATGCTGGCAGGGCAGAAGTGAGCGCCTCGAAGTCCCGGCAGCCGGCAGAACTCCTTAAGCCCTACCAGAACTGCCTGTCCCGGGTTTCTAATCGCTTTCTCCCCCAGGGTCAGCATACAAACAGAAACAGAGAAAACCGGTAGCTCCACCTCATGGGTGTCCTGTTTCTCTTAAGAAAACGTTTCATAACCATTAGAAGGGAGCCTCTGGACTGGCACTGCCAGCCTCCCTGGGCCTGTCTGCACTGGCCCCAAGCCTGTGAGCTGCAGTGGGGCCCGGACTCCTATTCTAGTCCTGCACACATGCCCTTTTCCTGGGGCTTAGGGAGATGATGGGAAGTCAAAGGCAAGGGGGTGGGGGAAAGAGCCCCAAGTCTTTCCTTCTCCATTATTCATTCAGCAAGTGTTTACTGGACACCTATTATCTAACTTGGTTTAAGTCCTTCCTGGCTAAATGACTTTGGACAAATAATATGAATAAATATTTATTTAATGCTTACTAGATGTCTGGCATTGAAATAAGCACTAGACATAAAACAGAGAAATGAACAGAGAAATGCCTTCATGGAACTCAGTCTAATTAAGGAGCTGGGAGTTGGAAACAAAATGACTGCAAATTATAACAAGTGCTCTTATGGAAACAAGGTGCTGAAGAAGAAAAGAGAAACAGTCCTCTTTCCAAATGGGTAGTTGAAGAAGTTCACTTTGCAAAGGCGGCATGGAAGCTAAGGCCTGAAGCATGAGAAGGACCAGCCACAAAAGACTAGGGGAAAGGGTATTCCAGGCAGAAAGAACAGTATCTGCAAGGGCTTTGAGGTAACAACAGAGCCTGGTGTGTTTCAGGAACTGAGAGAAAGGCAGTGAGGATGGACCAGAGTGAGGAAGGGGAGAAAGACAAGATGGGGCTGAAGAAGAGACAGGAGCCAGATCGTGTAGACCTGTGCAGACAAGGGGAAGCACTAGATTTTATTCTAAACGCCCATAAAGCAGCATTGGTAGATTTTAAGCAAAAGGGAATGATGAGAACCAATCTACTCATTCAACAAATATTTACTGAGTACTTCAATTCCCCGGTCCCTGAGACACACAGTGGTTGCAGAGCCTGGCATGTAATGGGTATTCAACAAACATTAATTTCCTCCCCTTTCAAGAAAATTTCCAATCAATTATATCTAAAATAGCTGGGAAAATAAACATTAAAAAAAAAAAGAACACTTCCACATTGTAGAAGAGATAAGGCATACACAAATAACATCAAGGCAAATGTTATAACTGCCTTAACCAAGATACAAGCAATATCATGAAGGTTGAAAGGAAGGAAAGATCACTTCTGGGTTAAGGGCTACATGGAGAGGATGGGAAAGACAATAAGAAGCGATTAAGTCAAGATTTTGCCCGGGGAAGTGTCCCTGGAAGGCACCGGGGCAGAGGAATGATACGAACAAGCACAGGGAGGAGGAACGATGCACGGCTGAAGAACTGTGCGTTTGCTGGCCCAGCTGCAGCAGGGACTGTACAAAGGGAAACAGCAGGAGGTTCCACTGTAAAGGAAGGTTGAAGCCAGGCTGACAAGTTTGGATTTTTATTCAGCAAGCAGTGGATCCACTTAATATCACCACAGGGTTTAAAAAGTTAATTAATTTAAGAGGTGAGTGAGGGGCAGGAAGGCACAGACTTAGAGAGAACAGGCTGATGCTGTGGTCCAGAAGGGTGTTATCAGTGACACAGTTTCCAGCAAAGGCAGCAGGAACAGAGAGAAAGTTGGGAAAGGTATTCTGTGTCACAAGGACTACATGTGGTAACAAGGAAAAGGGAGTGGCTAAGCACAACCCCCCAGGCTTCAGTCTCAGTGATTTGGAGAATAACATGACTACTGACGGATAAAAATAAGTCAGAAGGGAATGAAGAATAGTTCATTGAACAAAATTTCACATGAATATACATGCATCCAGGTCATGAGATCAGTCAGAATGTTTGTCAGGAGCTCTGTACAGGTTAGTCTGGGAATGGAAATAGGGATTTTTAGACATATTAGAGAAGTATAACTCAACTGTAAATAAAATCAAATGAGGAAAAAAGGGCAAAGATAAACTCCAGAGAAAATATTCATATTTCCTAGAAAGTTGTTTTTAACATTAAGATTGCTAGGATCACCCTGGGTGGCACAGCTCAGTGGGGTGGGCGTCATCCCGCAAACTGAAAGGTTGCGGGTCCAGTTCCCAGTCAGGGCACACGCCTGGGATGTGGGCCAGGTCCCCGTTTGGGGGTGTGAGGGAGGCAACCGATCCATGTTTCCCTCACACATTGATGTTTCTCTCTCTCTCTTTTATCCCCTCCCTTTCCCTCTCTCTCAAAATAAATAAATAAAATCTTAAAAATAAAAATAAAAAGATTGCCAGGATCCAATCCTAAAGATCTGATACAAAGGATCAGAGTTAGAGTCCAGGTATGTGAATTTTACCAAATACTCTATTGTGTTACATAGAGTAAATATTGAAATATTGTAAATAGTAAATAGATGAAATATTGTGTTAAACAGAGGAAAAAAGAAACAGAGCTAGCAAAAAAAGGAGGAGGGAAGAGGAAGGGAGGAAGGAAGGGGAGAAGAAGGGGAGGAGCAGGAAGAAGAGGAAGAAGAGGTACAATCAGAAAAACAGGAGAAACAGAAAAGTACAGTGCCCCCAAAACACAAAGACCATAGGCTAGGAAGTCCTATGTATAATATGGTTAGAAAAGTCCCAGATGGGATAAGACAGAATGTCCACTGACAAGGGTGACAAGCCAGCAGCAGGATGAAGGAGGCTGCAAGCGTATACTGCCCTAACTAGAATTTGATAGTTACTCAAAGCTGTGGGTGCCACAGGGTAGCGGGCATGCTCCAATCCTACTCTTGGCAATGTGTTCTGTCCTTTCAGAAAGCGATCTGGCAATATGTTCATTGAGGCCCTCAAAAATCTTATCTTTTGACACAATAATTCCACTTCTGAGAAATACTTAAAAAGAAGCAAAATGTGTTATGAACAAAACTACATTATAGCCCTGGCCGGTGTGGCTCAGTGGATTGAGTGCTGGCCTGTGAATCAAGGGGTCACCAGTTCAATTCCCAGTCAGGGCACATGCCTGGGTTGCGGGCCAGGTCCCCAGTTGGGGGTATGAGAGAGACAACCAATCAATGTTTCTCTCACACATCAATGTTTCTCACCCTCTATTTTTCCCTCCCTTCCCCTCTCTAAAAATGAATAAATAAATAAAAGTTAAAAAAAATACTCCCCAGCTGGTATGGCTCAGTGGATTGAGTGCCAGCCTGCAAACCACAAGGTTGCTAGTTTGATTCCCAGTCAGAGCACATGCCTGGGTTGCAGGCCAGGTCCCTAGTAGGGGGCACATGAGAGGCAACCACACATTAATGTTTCTCTCCTTCTCTTTCTCCCTCTGCTCCCCTCTGTCTATAAACAAAATCTTAAAAAATAATAAAAAATAAAAGTAAAAAAATACGTTATACAAATGGAGAGGTTCATGGTTATATCACATCCTGAATTTAACAATGGCAAGAAAAGGCATCCAACTCTAAAGCTCACTATTATTCATTAATTTTATCTTCAAATACCAAATACCCCTTAATTTTGTCCTTTCCTATCTTCCAATTCTCTGCCAATATTTCACTAGCCCCAATCCATTCCAATGCACCCAGAACACACTCTGTGTTCTACAATCATCTAATTCACTTGTCTGATTCCCCCCACTCTAATATAAGCTCCTTGAAGGCAAGAACTATGTATTTTTTTTTACCAGTTTTTAAAAAGACTTTATTTATTTAAAGAGGGGAAGGGAGGAAGAAAGAGAGAGAAATATCAATCAGTTGCCTCTCGCACACCCCCAACTGGGGACCTGGCCTGCAACCCAGGCATGTGCCCCGACTGGGAATTCAACCAGCAACTTTTCGGTTTGCAGGCCAGTGCTCAATCCACTGAGCCACCCCAGCCAGGGCAATTATGTATTATTATTCATCTTTGAATCCTCTTGAATCAAATGTCTGCTGAATGAATGGCCCATTCTCCCATTAATCTCCTATTGTCACATATATAGAACTATGGTATCTTAGCCAGATTAGTAACCCACCCTTCAACCCACTCTCCTGGTCCCCCGCTTACCTGCGTAGAAGTGATAGAAGGGCCACCAGACAGCACTGTTTGGGATGTAGGTAAGCAGTGAAGCCACATAGCCTCGGTAGAAGCCTCGAAGACCATCAGCCCGTAGGATCTGCTTGATGATGTCCTTGGTTTGACCAAAGGCAACTACCCCTTGTCCCTCTGGGTTCCCTTGCACTTGGAAGCGGCCCATTCTCTCACCCTTACGCTGCATCATTAGGTGCTGGGAGACCACATCAATGGGCACTGTGATGCTCTGGGCCACAAGAGAGGCTGAGCCGCCAGCCACCAGTGACTTGACTGTATTGCTCTGGCTGTAGTCAGCTACAAACTTCCGTGTGAGCTCATAAGTGGTGACATAGCACTGGCCCGAGATGAGGGTAAAGGTGTTGACCAGGAACCCCCGGTAGAGGCCAGTCACACCATCTGCTCGCAGGATCTTGATGAAGGCGTCGAAGGTCCCATGGTAGAGGCTCTTGCCTTTCTGAACCTGCAACCGAGTGCGGATGAGGGTGAACGGATAGACGCTGACGCGGATCATCATTGTCATTGCTACACCAAACACATAGAACTTCTTCTTGTCCAGGTGTTCCCACTCGATGATCTGGATGTTGCGCTTGTCCTCCATTGTGCCTGAAGTCCTGGAGATTTGAACAGGGTGGGGGGATGTGAGGAAGGAGGTCAGAACTTCACACTTTCCCCTTCCGGCTAGGCTCTGAAACCACATTCTCAGGCTTCATCTCCCAGGGTACTCACCTACCCAAAGCTTCAACTTCACCCAGTCTTGTTCCGGGTCTTCCTTCACAGCCCAGGAGACTGCCCCCTTCTCTATCCTTTCTCAGTGCTCCTCAGTTCCAGAAACCCTGGCTTCACTCCCACCTCAGCTCCCTACCCTTGGCTTATAGGCTAT
Organism: Phyllostomus discolor; assembly: GCF_004126475.2. Lineage (NCBI taxonomy): Eukaryota > Metazoa > Chordata > Mammalia > Chiroptera > Phyllostomidae > Phyllostomus > Phyllostomus discolor. Next base: position 49,611,340 of record NC_040916.2, on the reverse strand, counting down.
TTTGGTCTTTCTGCCTCTGTCTTGTCCCATTCTCCTCTGGCTCACCCGGGCAGCGTTCAGGATGCTGTGGACAAACCAACCGGCTGGCAGGATGTAAGGACTTGTCCTTTTAGTGGGCTCATGAGATGTCACTAGGTGACATTCAGGGGGTTCCGAAAGGCTGGAGGGAGGAGCTCCATTTTCAATGCTCTAGGCTCACTGAGGAGGCACTGCCTTTGTTGGCCCTGCATCCTCAGCCGGGTGCCTCTTTCATCACCATTTACCAGCTGACTCACCTGACTCCACTTCTGGTTTCCATGCTGGCCCCTCTGAGCTCTCCTGGCCTGCACTCACTACCCTCAAATTTTCTTCAGTTTGCATTAGAAGAAAATGTGGTGAAAAAGCTAAGTGGGGCTTTCATAGCACAGGGCATCCCCCCCACACCCACCTCCCCTCCCTCCAATGAGAGTAGAATGTTAGGGACAAGGCAAAGGTCAGAGTCCTCTCTGGTTATTAGATAACTCACTCTAGAGAAAGAAAAGAACCATCTAAAGAGTCTTGAGAACTACAGGGTAAAGAACATGCTTGACCCCTTTCATTCCTAAGCATGTAAACCACAAAAATCATGGAACTTCATTATCAGTTCCAGATAATGAAGGGAGATCTGAGTAACATAGTATAGGTTCTGCCTTCAAGGAACTCACAGTGTGTTCAAGAGATACAGTATCTCTCTGGGAAATGGATATCAGATATAGAGGTAAAGAATCTAGGGCAAATTACTGTACATGTGACCCTCATGTTAAGTGTATCCACTGCCTAAAGAAACAAAACTAAAAAGTTTAAAAATCAGGACCTTCCAACTGAAGAACTATCAAATGAGAGGACATCATATATTGGACATATTCTTAGTACAGTGTATATGCTCCCATGTGGGGTACTGGACATTTTCAGCCAGAAGGGGAAAATGGGAAGTTCAGTTCCAGGATTGAGAAGTCAGGGGCTCCCCAGGGTTTGACAGAAATTCTGAGGGCTGGGAAAGGAGGTGGCCACATCAAAGGGACAACTCCAGAGGGCTGAAATGTTCTACACAAGCAGTCCCAGCGCTAATGCAGGCATCAGTGGGGAGCAGGTTAGCTTTTTCCGTGTTCCTCAGCTGGACTGTATCACTTTCATTGAGTACAGAATACCTGCAGTGCACACTGAGTACCTGGTAGGCAAGGAAAACCCTCACCTTCAAGATGAGTCAGTCATAGGTGAAGGTACATGTAACCAAGACAGGCTTCCTGGAGGAGGACAAAGCAGTTTGCATGATGTGGCCCCCAGTGAAAATGAGTGTGACACCCCTGCTCTAAGAGAAACCAAGAGCTGCCCTGCTCTCTCTGTATGCTTGTGGAGTGGTCAAGCTGAGTGGCTAGTCACATTGTCGTCACAGGACAAACACAGCGGAGCTCAAGGGGGAGAGCATCCCTACAGGGCTCATGCAAATTGTGTCCTAAGCAGGGCAGAGAGGCGGAGCAACAAAGGATTCGTTCCAGGACCTGGCTTTGTGGGTACAACAGCTGAATCACACAGTACCAACATATCCTGATGAGAAATCCTAAGGCAGGAACCAGTGCCTGCTTTTCTCCACCTCTGACATGTGCCAGTCTAATTTTTAATCTTTTTAAAAATCGTCACCCAAGGATGTGTTTTATTATTTTAGAGAGAGAGGAAAGGAGAGAGAAGAGAGAAATATGATCAGTTGCCTCCCTATACCATCCCAACCAGGCATCAACCTGCAACCTGGGGTATGTGCCCTGACCTGGGCAATCGAACACGCAACCTGTTGTGTATAGGATGATACTTCAAGAAGCTGAGCACAGGGCCAGGGCTGTGCCCGTCTATTTCAAATTCCAAGAGGGAAATGAGGACTCTCCAAAGCTGAAGCAGGTAACTTCTATTGTTTGTGGTGACAGAAGAAAGCCACTAAGAGTCATGTCTCAGAGGGATAAGCCTCTATATTTGAAGAGGGAGAGGGGCATTGCAACCCCTCCCCTCTTCCCTTCAAAAAGTAGGACTGCTCCTAAAAGGTTGAATCTCAACCTGCTCTTGAGTATATAACCTCCAAACTTCCTGCTGAAATATCAAAACGAGTTCTTGTTTTACCCTTTGGAAAATACTCCTTGCAGATAGCTGCATGTACACTTCCTTCAGCCTCCCTCCCCACAGTGCAATCAGCCCAGGTTCATTATGGCTCTTCCCAGACCCTTATTTGTATACATAACTCCAGTTCTAAATTTTCCCCATCCTTTAACACTGCTCGGGTACAAAGGCTGAAGTGCTTGCTATTAAGATCCGACAGCTAACCCAAGATATTCTGAAGTTATTGAACAAGATGTCAGAGGCAGAACCCCCATTACCAAGCCCACCAGTGAAAAGGGACAAACTGGTGGGCTCAGCACACCTTCTCTCCACTTCTACCTTCCTTGTACCAGGAAAATCACACTAGACTATTCACTAGGTTCTGAGGTAAGACTCTGGTTCCGGACGAGCAGTGTCGCCTGGAAGGCAAAGTCAGGCAGTGTGACACTAGTAAGGTCAGGAAAGGACACTAGTAATCAGGAGATCCAAGTTTGAGCTCCACTTCTATTATTTACTAGTAGGACTGGAACCAAGTCACTTCACTGAAATTCCGTTTCCTCGTCTGTGAAATGGGTATAATAAAGCCTGCTATAGCTATACAGTCATGTGCCACTTAATAACAGGGACACATTCTGAGAAATGGGTCATTAGGTGATTTTGTTGTTGTTCAAACGTCATAAAGCTCACTTACACAAACCTAGACTGTATAACCTACTACCCGTAGGCTGTATGGTACAACCTGTTGCTCCTGGGCTACAAACACTTACAGCATTACTACTATACTGAATGCAGTAGACAACTGTAACACAATGGTAAGTATTTCTGTATCTAAATATACAGAAGGCACAATGTAAATGCAGTATAAAGTATAAACCATGGTGCACCTGTATAGGGCACTTACCATGAACAGAGCTTGCAGGACTGGACGTTGCTCTGGTTGAGTGAGTGAGGGGTGAGTGGATGGGAAGGCCTAGGACATTACTGTACATACACTACTGTGGACTTTATAAACACTGTGCACTTAGACTAAACTAAATTTATAAAACAATACAAGATTAAGTCAAGCACAAGAGAAAGTTATTCTATCAAGAGACTTGGTACATATGAGATGAGTGAGCCCGCTGTCGGTGTAATATGGCATACTCTTTACAGCAAACTTTTTTTATAAGTAGAAAGAGGAACATTCTAAATAACATTTAGTCCTGACCAGTGTGGCTCAGTTGGTTGAGCGTCATCCTACAGAGCAGAGGGTCACTGGTTCCATTCCCAGTACAGGCATATGCCTGGGTTGTGGGTTCAGTTCCTGGTCAGGGTACCTACGACAGGCAGCCAGTAGATGTTTCTCTCTCACATCAATGTTTCTCTCCCTCTCTTTCTCCCCTCCCTTCTCCTCTCTCTAAAAGTAAATAAATAAAAATTTAAAATGATGTTTATGGTAAATACGTAAATCAGTAACAGTAATAGTAACAATTATCAACTATTATGTATTGTACATAATTGTATGTGCTGTGCTTTTATACAACTGGCAGTGCGGGTTTTTTACACCAGCATCACTACAAACACATGAGTAAAGCGTTATACTACGATATTAAATTATGATAACTATATCATCACTAGACAGTAGAAATTTTTCAGCCCCATTATAATCTTATGGGACTGCCATCATATGTGCAGTCCGTCACTGACTGACATGTCATTATGTGAAGCATGATTATATAACAGTGTGGTGTGGGGCAACTCATATGAACTAATATGTGTGGAGCATTTTGTTAACAGCAAAGCATTTCTATAATTGCAGAAAGCTCTTTTGAATGGTGCTGCTCTAGACCCTTGCTGTTCAAAGTGGTATACAGACCAGCAGCACGGACATCATCTGGGAGCTTGTGAGAAATACAGAATTTTAGAATGCACCCTAGATCTGCATTTTAACAGCCAGCATTTTAACAAGATCTGGAGGGATTAATGTGTGTGTCACAGTTTGAGAGACATTACTGTGAATATTAAGGATTGTCAGTACTGTAACAATGATAACCACACTCTAAAAGCCCAGGACCACTGTGACTAGGTTAGGAACCCTGACTCCATCCGGGCTTGTCACTGGAACTTGGCCAATAATGTCTACTAGACTCATTCATATCTTTTCAGTCAACCACCCCCTGCCAAATTAAATCACCTTCTGTAACTCCTGAGATCAAACCCATGGAGTTTGATCCCCACTGCTCAGCTGGAAACAAGATCTTTGCTTCCTCCTTCAATTTTTCTGTTCTCCCTACTGCATCTGCATCAAGGCTCTGCATCCTGGGAGCTATCTACATGAACGTGAATACCTTTACATGCTTGCTCATCTGTGTTAATGAATATGCATTTCCTTAGAGGAACTCCAGGGTGATATCTCCGACCCCTCCCTCCAGAAATCTCCCTTGGATTACGTGGGATTCCATCAAGCCTTCCTTGGGTCTTCAGTAGGTACTCATGTGATCCCTCATCACAGACATCACGTGACAATCTTCTCCACCTACTGTACATGACACCCCCTTATACACTTCTGTCCTGGCTCCCACGGAACTGCAGCGGGACACTGCAGACAGACACCCGTTGCCTCCTTGACATGTCCAGGTCCTCGGAGATCTTAGTCTGCAGGCACCCCAAACCGATGGTTTCTTACCTTCTCAGATCAGGGCGGTCCCGCCGCGTCTGAGGCGAACTCCAAGCCGGGACCGCTAGGCCGAAGCTCCCACTCTATCCGCGATTCCTGGCGACTGCCAGCCTCGGTGTTCATTTCCCCCCATCTTGACCCGGCTCCCGGCACTACAGGAAGCGGAAATACGGCCGCTGTCATTCCCGCCCCCTCCGGGGACGGGAATGAACGGTGGGAAACTCTACCAATGGTGTTTTGAGTCCGGAGCGAGGGTGGATGCTCCTGATGGCCATCTTGAATTTGGTCAGAAGCCACGCCCGTATTAGCTTCACCTTGCCCTCTGCTCTACGGCGCATGCGTATGTTTTAATTCGCAAAATCAAGTAACCCGGCGCTTCTCGAAGATCCAGATCAAAATGTGTCATCTGGTGTTTGTGGTCTATTGGAATTCTTAAATTAAAATCTAACCTTTAACTTTCGTGTAACTTTTCTCATCTATGGAGACAAAACAGTAGAGGCCAATGTGCAGCAGGAAGGTCTAAGGGTACACAACCAATTTACAAGCTTGGCAACAAAAAAGTGCAGAAATAGGGGGCATCCTGGGGTTGAGGTAAATGACATTAAGCGTCTCTTCAACCCTGAAACTATTTACCTATGTGTGGATTTAACAAGAGGAATAGTTCTTTAAATGAGTGACTGGAAGGCCTGGAGTGGAGAGTTAATTTATTTCAAAATACATAGATATTTCTATAACTCAATGACAAAAACGCAAACAACACAATTTTTAAAATGGGCATTCCTGACTAGTGTGGCTCAGTGGGTTGGGTGTCATTCTGCAAACTGAAAGGTCTCTGTTTTGATTCCTGGTCAGAGCACATGTCTGGATTGCTGCTGGCCAGGTCCTGGTTGGAGGTGTGCAGTAGGCAGCCATCGATGTTTCTCTCTCACATGGATCTTTCTTTCTTCTCTTTTTCCCTCCCTTCCCCTCTCTATAAATAAATAATTTTTTAAATGGGCAAAGGATTTGAGTAGATATTTCTCCAAAGAAAATATACAAATGGCCAAGAAGCATATGAAAAGGTGATCAACATCATTAGGCATTAGGGAAACACAAATCAAAACCATAATGAGATCCTACTTCACACCCACTAGGATGCTTGTAATTAAAACAAACAAACAAAAACCCAGATAATAACACCATTAGCAAGGATGTGGAGAAATTGGAACCCTCAGACATTGCTGGTAGGAATGTAAAATGGGGCACCTGTTGTGAAAAACACTTTGGTGTTTCCTCAATATGTTAAACAAAATTACCATATGATCAAGCAATTTCACTTGAATATATTCCCTAAAAAATTGAAAACAACTGTTCAAACAAAAACTTGTACAGGAATGTTCATAGCAGCACTATTCACAGTAACAAAAAAATAGAAACAAACCATGGTATATTCATACAATAGAATATTATTCAGTGATAAAAAGTAACAAAGTATCAATACATACTACAACATGGATGAATCTTGAAACCATTATGTTAAGTGAAATAATGCAGAATAGAAGTCACATATTATGTAATTCCATTTATATGAAATATGCGGAATAAACAAATCTGTGGAGACATAAAGCAGGGTGGTGGTTGCCAGAGGCTGGGGGAAGAAAGAGTAAGGAATGACTGCTTAATTAGTACAGAGTTTCATTTTCAGGTGATAAAAATGTTCTGAAAGTAGAGAATGGTGATGACTGCACAACATTATGAATGACTAAATATCACTAATAGTAAGTTTTATATTACATGTATTTTACTACAATTAGAAAATTGATACATCTAGGATAGATCCCTCCCAAACACTAGATTAGATATTCAAAATATCTAATGGAGATTTCAAACTTAGTGTGATGGTTAGTTTTATATCAATTCAGCTAGGCTATAGTACCTAGTTATTCAAACACTAATGCTGTTGCTGTGACGTATTTGTAGGTGTGGTTTGCATTTACAATGAGTTCACTTTAAATAAAAGAGATTATACTCTGGTTTCTCTTCATATCATATGAATCTTTCACCTTTTAAATAAAAGAGATTACCTTGATAATGCAGGTGGGCCGAATCTAATCAGTTGAAAAAAAAAAAAACTTTAGGCAAAACTGAGTTTTCTATGAGGAGGAAATTCTACATCAAGACTTTGGCATCAAAGCTGCATCCTAGCCCTGGCTGGCATAGCTCAGTGGATTGAGCTTGGACTGTGAACCAAAGTGTCGCAGGTTCGATTCCCAGTCAGGGTACATGCCTGGGTTGCAGGCCATGGCCCCCAGCAACCACACATTGATGTTTCTCTCTCTCTCTCTTTCTCCCTCACTTCCCTCTCTAAAAAAAATAAATAAAATCTTTAAAAAAAAAAAGCTGCATCCTGGAAGAGGCTGAGGAAAACTGTTCCTCGTGCCAACACTCAACCAGGCTAGACCAGATGCAGTGGCAGCAGCAATGGCCTCATCAGAAGGCCCCAGGGACCGAGAGCTTGCTCCAAAAGCATGGGCCTTGAAACAGATATGGACACCAGTTCAGGTGGGAAGCTGGCCCACCATCTAAAGGCCATCTCCACAACTCACCTAACTTTCATTACCTACTGTGCTTGTGGGAAATAGCTCTCCCTGACAGTGTCCCAGGTGCCTCCCCAAGCCCTAGTCTCAACCTAAGATCTGTCACCTTTCTGATAAATTCCTACATCTTGTTCTGTGGGAACAGACAGCCCCATCTGACTCAAGCAGCCCTAGGTCAGAAGGGTGTGCACCTTGCCCAGCTTCCTCACCAGTCAGCACACTCTGAAGCCAAGGGGAGCCCTTTGAAAATGGTGTCCACAAGGTCTTGGGCTTGGGGAACAGTAACGGGCCTGACCATGAGAGGAGAGGGTTGGCAGGCCAGGCTCAAGTGTCCAGGGGCTGCAATTCCCAGAGCTCACTGCCTCTTTGCTGGGGTCTGAAAGATGCCAGGGAGAACACCATAGCTTTTATGGAACTTATATTCTTGGAGTGGGGGATGGGTAGGAGGAGGGAAGGGAAGCAAGTTAAACAACTAAATAAATAAAGATGATTTTGAACAGTGACAAAATGAACACTGGTAGAAACTGAGATGGGGTGCAGGAATGGAAAATGATTCAAGTACGATCTAAAGCATGAGAAAGAGCCAGCACTGGGAGCCACCCTCCCAGGGCCATCAGCCCAGCACCTGATCCCAGGGTGGGGTCAGGACGTCCCAGCATGACAGGCAGGGACAGCACATTGGCTGTTGTCATCTTGGTTTACATGTAAGTGTGTAGGTCACCGAAGGACATGAGACACAGACCAGGGAAATTCAAGAACCTAGGTGGGATCAGGCAACCTGAGAGTAATAAAGGGAACAGGTGGCCCTAACTAGTGTGACTCAGTGGACTGAGTCCTGGCCTGCAAACCAAAAGGCTGCTGGTTCAATTCCCAGTCAGGGCATGCGCCTGGATGGCAGACCGGGTCCCCAGTTGGGGTCTTGCGAGAGCCAACCTGATCGATGTTTCTTCAAATTACATTGATGTTTCTCTCTGCCCCCTTCCCCCTCTCTAAAAATAAATGGATAAAATATTTTTGAAAAATGGAGGGTGGGGGATATGTTTCTCAAGAAGGGGCAGAAGTGTGCAAAAAGAAATGGAATATCATATTTGAACAAAAAGAGGGAGATATTATTTATTGGCCATCTACTACATACCAGGCCTATGTTGTTCCCTAGAAATGCAGAAAAAAGGGGAGTGGGGGTGGTTCCTGCTCCATAAGGCAGTCATGCACTCTAGAAGGAAGTGTGGTCCCTGGTGTGAGTGAGGGCATGTGGAAGTCTAAGAGATGCATAAGGCTGTGTGAAACTCTAAATCAGCCCATATGAGGAAGTGTCTCAAAGCTTTCAGATGGAAACTGTTGAATGTTCACTAACAAAAAAAAAAAAACCCTTGCTGGTGTGGCTCAGTTGGTTGGGCATCATCCCGCAGAGCGAAAGTTCTCCTGTTCAATTCCCAGTTGAGGCACATGCCTGGGTTGCTGGTTTGTTCCTAGGTCAGGGTGTGTACAGAAGGAAATGGATCCGTGTTTCTCTCTGACATCAGTGTTGCTGTTTCTCCCTCTCTTTCTCCCTCGCTTCCCCTCTCCACAAAAAAAAAAAAAAAAAGAGAGAGAGAGGGAGAGAGAGACTTCAGCTTCAGCTCCTGCCCCCAGAATTTCCAGACTGCACACCTGCCCTACAGATTTCAGATGCACCAGCCTCTATAATGAGGAAGGATATATATTGGAGAACCCTGATTTATACTTAATATGTAAAGAATAGAACTATTTCTTCACCCAAACACGGACTACCCGCTGTCTTCCTTATCTCGGTTCACTGGCAACTCTATCCTTCCATTTGTCGAGACCAAAAATCTGGGAACCATCTTTGAATATTCTCTTTTCTCACACATACCGTAGAATCCATCATCAAATACCATTAACGTCATCTTAAAAATACATCCAGCCTTGACCAGTGTGGCTCAGTTGGTTGGGTGTTGTCCCACAAAGTGAAAGATCACCAGTTCAGTTCCTAGTCAGGGCACATGCTCGGGTTGCAGGACAGGCCCCGGTCAGGGCATGTGCAGGAGGAAACCAATTGATGTTTCTCTCCCTCTCTTTCTCTTTCCCTCCACCTCTTTCTAAAAATAAATAAAATCTGCCCTGGCTGGTGTGGTTCAGTGGATTGATTCCTGGCCTATGAACCAAAAAGCTGCCAGTTCGATTCCCAGTCAGGGCACGTGCCTGGGTTGTGGGCCAGGTCCCTAGATGTGGGCATGTGAGTGACAACCAATTGATGTACCTCTCTCACATCAGTGTTTCTCTCCCTTTCTCCCTTCCCTTCTCTCTAAAAGTAAATAAATAAAAATAAATAAAATATTAAAAAATATATGTCCAGAGCTTGACCACTTCCTACCACCTCCATGCTACCAACCCTGGTCTTAAGCACTGTTCTCTCTCACCTGGATTATTACAGTAGCTTCCTCACTGTTTTTTTTTTTAATTCACCCTTGCTTCTGCTACATTCTAATCACAATAAAGCAGCCAGAGTAATACTTTTAAACACTAAGTCTGATGAGGTCCCTCTTCTGTTTAAATCCCCCAAAAGCCAAAGTCTTTGTCATGGCCGACAACCACCCCACGCGCTCCCATCATCCTTCCCACATCATCGACAGCTGTCACTCCTGCCCCACAGGGCCTCTGCATCAGCAGCTGCTTGTTTCTGGGGGCTGTTATTGCAGGCAGGCACATAGCTCATATTTTCATTTATTTTGTTTCTTTGTTCAATTCATTGTTCAAACTTTGCTTTATCAGTGAGACCCGTTCAAAACTGCGGGCACCCCTCCCACTCTCCATCTTCCCACTCAATTTTTTTCTCCATAGCACATCACCTTCTAATGCACCCTGCCTGCTTTACTCAGTTTAATACATAATCCATCTGCCACACTAGAATGTGTGCTCATGGCAGCAAGGGTTGTGTCTTTTTGTTCGTTGATGTGCCCTCAGCATCTAACAGTGCCTGTCATGTAGCAACTGCTCAGTTAATATTTGTTGAATAAATGAATGGATTTCACCTTTGAGGGAGTACCTATCATAGCCTAGGCACATGAAAACACAGCAAAGCTGCAACATTGTATAACAAGAGTTATACTGAGGTGTGCATAGGGCACCAACTCTGATTGGGAGATTAGAGGAGAATCCACAAAGGATGATGGTCTAGGTGGCAGAAATAGCAAGCCCTCAGGAACCTCATTGTCAGTTCCTTTAGGCTGGATGGTATTCATCTCTGTGTAGCCAAGTCCTGGAATAATGCTGGACATGCAGTATAGTTTTCTAGGACATTGTACAGAGGGGCTCAGGAACTGCAAGTATTGCCAAGGTGTGTATGGAGGAGCTGGTGGCAAAGCATGCTATCCCAAGGAGATTTAGTTTTTCATTTTGAATAATGAAAAGCCATTTGGAGTTTTAGGCTAACTTTTTTCTTAGTAAGCTCCCCTTGGCCCTGACCAGAGAAGGTGCATGCAAATGGGAGTGGGAAGAGGTGGGGTTTGGCTATGGTTGTCAGTGAAGTGGCCTGGGACTGATGGGACAGGGAGAGCTCAGAAATGTCAGGGAGCGGGAGGAGGAGGAGGAGGAGGAGATGGGACTGGTGGCCCACTGAATGTGAAGGGGGTGAGAGAAGAAATGTGGGATGAGCCCCATGCTGCTTCACTGCAATGTGATTGACCAGCATGGGGAACAGGGAGGAGAAGCAGGTTTGGAGGAGAGGATAAATTCAGTTTGGGACATGTTGCATTAGACGTGCCTATGAAGTATCCAGGTGGGGAAAACCAGTAGCTACAGAGGAAGCAAGAAACCTGAGCTAGCAAGACACTGTCCCACCCAGCTCTGACTGTGGCCACCCTGGCCCAGGGCTGGACTGTGAGCCCTGTGCTGGCAGGAAACAGGTCTTATTCAGGTGCCTCCCCAGCGGTCTAGACCAGGTTCTAAACCATAGCAGGTACTGAGTGCATATATGCTGATGAGCAAATAAATGAATGGGCACCCTTAATAACAGGTGAAAGTGGGAGCAATAGGCATGGAAGACATCGATATGTATGTATGTATGTATGTATGTATTTATTTATTTATATTATGACCTGTAATTTCTTTAAAATATTTTATTTATTTATTTTTAGAGAGAGGGGAAGTGAGGGAGAAACAGAGGGAGAGAAACATCTACGTGTAGTTGCCTGTTGTGTTCTTCCCACTGGGGACCTGGCAGGAAACCCAGGCATGCGCCCTGACTGGGAATCAAATTGGAGACCCTTCAGTTTGTGGAATGGTGCCCCACCCACTGAACCACACCAGCCAGGGCTAATTTTTTTTTTTATCATTGTTCAATTACAATTGGCTCCCTTTCTCCCCCATTACTCTCCCCTACCCTGCCCACCCCTCACCACATTCAATCTCCCCCCAACACCTGACATTGTCTCCAAGGGGAATTTTAAAGGGAGATAAGGGAAGAGGAGCATTTGGATCTTTTTTTTTTACATCTCTGATTGGTGTGGCTCAGTTGGTTGGGCATCGTTCTGCAAAGCAAAGGGTTGCAGGTTCGGTCCCTGGTTGGGATGCGTACGATAGGCGACCAGTTGACGTTTCTCTCCTTCTGTTTCTCCATTCCTTCCCCTCTCTCTCTAAAAATAAGTAAATAAACTATTAATGAAAGAGAAGAGGAGCCCTTGGAAGAAATGGGAAGCAGTGGCCAGCAAGGTAGGAAGGTGGCAAGAGCACTGCAACCAGAGGCCAAAGGAAAAGAGTGACCAGGAAAATCTGTCACCAATTTTAAAGCCTGCAGAGAGGCCACATGAGACTGACCAAGGCTTTCCTCTCATAAAAGGTAAGCCTTCCTAAGGCCTCCTTTGCTGTAGCATAGTGCCCCTCACTGAAGGCTGTGGAGACAAGGCTGCTATACTCCTGTCCCCAGACTGCTAACAGTCAGCAGGGGTTCTCTCTGCACACGTGCTGCCCACTCTGTGTCTTACACTCATATAGTTGGGTCCAAGTGCCTCGTGAGTGATACAGACAGTGAGTGCTGGGGAAACAAGGTGTTAGGGAAGAGCAATCAGCCGGCATTAGGGCCGACTGGGAAGATGGCCCAGAGGAAGCAGTCTCTAAATCGTATCTGAGAGAGAAATGAGGAAAAAGTACATTCCAGAGTGATGTTGGGAGAAGGCAGAGAAGGGGAAGAGGTCTACACTGGGCAGTGAGAGATCCACAATGATTAAATCAGAAAGAGCTGACTTCCCTGGCCAGCATGGCTCAGCTGGTTGGGCGTCACCCTGAAAGCCAAAAGGTCACTGGGTCAATTATCGGTCAGGGCACATGCCTAGATTACAGGATCTGTGCTCTGTCCCCATGGGGACACTTGCAGAAGGCAGAAGACAACCAATGTTTCTCCTTCACATTGATGTTTCTCTCCCTCTCTTTCTCCCTCCCTTCTGCTCTCTCTAAAATAAAGTAAAAAAAAAATTAAAGATTTTATTTATTCAGTTTTAGAGAGAGGGGAAGGGAAGGAGAAAGAGAGGGAGAGAAACATCAATGTGTGGTTGCCTCTTGCGCACCCCCTACAGGGGGCCTGGCCCGCAACCCAGGCATGTGCCCCAACTGGGAATCGAACTGGTGACCCCTTGGTTTGCAAGCCAGTGCTCAGTCCACTGAGCCACACCAGTAAGGACGAATTCTTTTTTTTTAAAGAGCTTCCTCTGCATTTGTTCCATCTGAGAGGTGAAGAAGTTGATGTGCAGACTGGGAAGCCTGTGTGAGTCTACAGCAGATGGAGGCTCCAGGAGCCCAGTCCTGACCCAGTGCCCTTTCCATTGCCCCATGCTGCCCCACTGCCCTCGGCTTCGAGGTCAGCAGCGGGGCCACTGGAGAGGAAGTCTGGAAAGGGTACTTGAAAAGTGAAGGCCAGGCCTCAGGGTAAGATCTAGCAGGGAAGAAAGAAAGAACTAGAGGAACCAAATAGTTCCAATAAAGGAGCCACAGCAGACGGAGTGTGGACGAGAGCTCTGCACACCCACGTTTACTGCAGCATATTTACAACAGCAAAACATGAAACGGCCCCGATGCTCATCAGCAGACAAATGGATTTTAAAAATTGTGGTGTATATGGATAAGGGAAACCTCAAATTCAACCTCGAAAGGCAACAGAATCCTATCACATGCTACAATGTGGATAAACCTTGAGGACATTACAGTGAGTGAAATAGGCCAGTCACAGAAGGGCAATCATAGTGTGTGATTCCACTTACATGGAGTACCTCAAGTAGTCCAACCATAGAGAGCAGGGTGTTGGTTGTCAGGAGCTGGGAGGAAAGGGGCTCGGGGGTTGTTGTTTAGGGGACTCAGACTTTCAACTCCGAGGGATGAAAAAGTTCCAGAGATTCATTCCACAACAATGTGGATATAGTTAACGCTACTGAACTGTACTCTTAAAGTGGTTAAGAGGATACATTTCATAGTGTGTGCTTTTTATCTCAATTAAAAATTGAAAAAACAAAAAGAAGGAAATATAGAAGAGAGTTGTGAGGAGATTTGAGTGGCCAAGGTATGAAGTCTGCATAGAAGTCAAGGTCAGTTAGGGTTTATGGGTAACTGTGGAGTCATTTGAGTGGAGAAGTGGGGGGAAAGTCAGATCACAGGGGATTAAGGAGGAGGAGGGGGACACTGGGAGTGGGGGGGGTGCGATGAGGTGGGGCAGGCAGCCGCACAGACCCTCTCTGGTGTTTGGTGGTGCCGGGAGAAGAGCAAGCAGGGGTGGGGGGCACAGATTCAAAGACTGGAGTTGGGGAAGGTCATTGTTTTGGTTTTTTTCCTACAGAGAACACCTGGCACAGCTGGGGATGAAACAGGGGAGGATAAGCTGAGGGAGTGGTAACGTGAGGGGCAACGCTGGGGGTCTTTGCAGAGAGGGGGAAATGCACTGGTAGTCGTGGTTGGGAGAGGGACATGCGCCTCTCTGAAAGGTGGGGGAGGGGAAGGTGGTGTGGGGGAATGGAGAGAGCACCGTTTGTCGAATACTGGAAGGGTGTGGCCAGGATAGGGGCCGTTGCATGGTCTTTCTATGAATTCAGTCCACCAAGAGTTGAAACCAACTGCTGCAGTGGGGCAGGGGGGCAGAGCTGGAATCACAAGGAATGTGGGAGAGCTGGGGACAGCAAGTGCAGGGCTACAGCAGGGACACCTGCCAAATCATCACCCAGAGATGGGTGAGGTGCTGCCTGGCCAGCAGACACAGGCTGAAGCTGGTCAAGGCAGAGCATTGGACTGAAAGACAAAGTCTGAGACACTCTGACTGTTGGGCTGGTTCAGGGTGGAGCTGGCAGGGCAGCAGAGTTCTAGGGAACAATCAGCTCACAAACTTGGCCCTCCTCCCACCGATGTCCTCGATGCCTGCTCCCCTTACATCTCGCAGTCCTCTGCTGGAGAACTCTGCTCTGACAAAAACAGCACCAGTCATAAGCTTTGTCTTTTTAATAAAAAATAAACCATCTGTGACAAGCAGTTTTCTGAATCCCAAAGCAAAGGAAACGGGAGAGGACAGAGGTCAAAGGGTCAGCCAGGGTAAAGGCTCAGATTACCCCTGTCCAACTGTTCCAGTTGGGCCAGAAGGGATCGCAACCAACTGAAGCAAAAAGGAAGGTGGTCAGACTTCAGGAAAACCTCCCAGGGCGTCAGTGGCATACAGTTGATAATGGAAGCAGGAAAGGGCAGCTCCCTGTAGAGCCCTAAAGATCCCTGGGAGACGGGAGTGTTGGAGTCCAAGGTGGTAGCTGCTATCAGAGTGGAGTCTCCAGGAGCGGTGCGCCATCTTATGGTTGTTCAGATGTTTGGTGTTTATTACCATAGGATCCTGGAACAGCATGTTTCTGGAGGTCCTGGAATGGCCAAAACTGAAGCATCCTCTCTAGGTCCTATCATAGCCTCGGTCCAGGTCTGGAGCAGCTCCCCTTGACAGCCCATGTGCTTGGTAGAAGGGAATTCCATAGGTCAGCCAGCCACTGTGCCCAGGCCTGCTGAGTGCTATTGGTGGTACAGAGGCAGTGAAGCTACTCTCACGGGAGGAAGGTGATCTTTTGTGCTACTCCCACACTGGTCAGGTCTACAGTGCTCCAGGCTTCCCGGTCAGCATGGCCAGGTGCCATGGCCTCCCCCACAGCCCCAGTGTGTCCAGGGTTTAAGCCACCTCGGTGCCCAGGTGGTTGTTGTCAGCATCCACATCACTGGCAGAGGTCCTGCATTCGTTGGGAAATTGGAGGTGCTGCTCCCGGCTCAATGGAGCCTTCTCTCCCGGGGGCTTGGTCTCATAGCCCTGTACCTTGCCCCGGCCTCGGAGTGCCCCCAGTGGGGACATGAGGAGGAAGATCAGGGCTCCTGAAAGCACTAAGGCAAACAGCACAGTGACAGTGAGAAAGTGGGGCCAGTAGGACCGCTGGGCAACCATGGCAGCCCCGCCATCAATCCTGGTCAGTGCGGCCTCCACGCGCTCTCGGGGAATGCCTGCCAGTTCAGGGTCCAGGGCCAGGGGATGATCCTGGTTGTCCACCCAGTACGAGACCACAGGGTATGAGAAGCTGTTCTCAGTGGCCCAGCACTGGTAGAGACCCTCCACCCCATCCCGCAGTAGCAGCAAGAGGGAGCCATTGCAGACCATGGAAGAGGCTTCCGGGACTGTCGCTTTCCCGTGACTCCAGTGGTAAGAGGCCAGTGCTGAAAGGTGGGGGCAGGGGAGCTCCAGGATAGAGTTGGGGACAGCCAGGACCTCCTTAACTGTAGGTGAAGAAACAGGGGGAAATGTTAAAGGATTTGGGGAATAAGAAAGGTAGGAAAGTGTCTCTACCCTACATTTAGACTCCAGTGAACATCTCCAATCTCCACTTCAACTCTCAAACTCAACTCTGACCCCTCCTCTATCTCCATTCTGGACCCAAAACTAACTTCCAGTCCATCTGACTCCAACTCTGACACTGAAACCAACTTTACTTCAATCCTAAATCCCAACTTAGAACTCCTACCCCTCTCCCGACAGCCAGGACCCAAATCATCCCCAACTCGGGGTGTTCAGGTTTCAAGCCAGGCAGGTGCTGGGGAAAGACATTGAGGCAAGAATGCCTACCCTTGCCCAGAAGTCCCCCAAGCTTTTGCACTTCCCCTGATCCCACACTCACTGATTTGAGGGCGACTCTGAGGCTGGAGGCTCCTGCCAATGGGCCATTGGCACACGCCCACTGTGGGTTCCCTCTCTCCAGGTCCTGCTTCCAGGACTCCCTGAGAAGGCAAGAAAATAAAAACTCATCCCTTCAAACAGAGCAGAGAGGAAGCAGTGGGGAAGAAGGTGGGCAGAGTGTGCAGGAGGGATAGAGACGGGGTCACAAGAGAATAGAGAGGAGGAGAGAACCAGGATGCTGGGGCAGCTTCTAAAGTTCTGAGTGAAACCCCATCCTTGGAGGAGCTCACCAAAGGAGTGGGGATGTTGAAAGGAATGTTTCAGACTTCTGGTCAAGATGGAGGAATAGGTAGATACACTGTGTGCCTTCTCACACAACCAAAAGAAGGACAACAACAAATGAAAAACAACAACAACCAGAACTGACAGAAAATCCAACTGTATGGAAGTCTGACAACCAAGGAGTTAAAGAAGAAACATTCATCCAGACCTGTAGGAGGGGTGGAGACCGACAGCCAGGCAGAGAGGACTTGCAGCAAAGTGGTGACTGGAGGACCAGGAGGTCCCACATTCGTGGGCAGATAAACCGGGAGGAACAACTGGGAAGCGAGACAGATCGCACAACCCAGGGCCCCAGCTCAGAGAAAGGAAGCCTCAAACCACTGATTGAAAAACCTGTGGTAGCCCTGGCTGGCGTAGCTCAGTGGATTGAGCACGGGCTGCAAACCAAAGTGTTGCAGGTTCGATTCCCAGTCAGGGCACATGCCTGGGTTGCAAGCCATGGCCCCCAGTAACCACACTTTGATGTTTCTCTCTCTCTTTCTCCCTCCCTTCCCTCTCTAAAAAATAAATGAAAATAAAAGTCTTAAAAAAAAAAAAAGAAAACACCTGTGGGGCTGAGGCAGCAGTGGGAGAGACTCCCAGCCTCACAGGAGAGTTCTTTGGAGAGACCCACAGGGTCCTAAAATGTACACAAGCCCACCCACGTGAGAATCAGCACTAAAAGGGCCCAATTTGCTTGTGGGAAGCAGGGGAAGTAACTGAAATCAGAGAGCGGGCAAGCACCATTGTTCCCTCTCGGACCCCCCCTCCCCACACATATAGCACCACAACCCAGCGACTGGGTTGCCCTGCCCTGGTGAACACCCTGAGGCTCCGCCCCTTACTACATAACAGGTGCACTGAGACAAAAAAAAAATGACCCAAATGAAAGAACAGATCAAAGCTCCAAAAAATACAACTAAGCAATGAAGAATAGCCAACTTGTTAGATGCAGAGGTCAAAAACAATGGTAATCAGGATACTCACAGAAATGATTATGGTAGCAAATACAGGAAAAGTGAAGGCTATGAAAATGAAATAAAGGAAAATATTAGGGAACCAACAGTGATGGGAAGGAAACCAGGACTCAAAGCAATGGTTTGGACCAGAAAAAAGAGATAAACATTCAACCAGAATAGAATGAAGAAACAAGAATTAAAAAATATGAGAGAGGCCTAGGAACCTTCAGGACAACTTTAAAAGTTCTAACATATGAATCATAGGGGTGTCAGAAGGAGAAGAGGAAGAGCAAGAAATTGAAGACTTATTTGAAAAAATAATGAAGGAGAACTTCCCCAATTAAACAAAGGAAATAGCCTTCCAGGAAGTCCAGGAAGCTCAGAGAGTACCAAAGAAGTTGGACCCAAGGAAGCACACACCAAGGCACATCATAATTACATTAGCCAAGATTAAAGTTAAGCAGAGAATCTTAAAAGCAGCAAGAGAAAAGGAGACAGTTACCTACAAAGGAGTTCCCATCAGATTGTCAGCTAATTTCTCAAAAGACCTTGCAGGCAGGAAGGGACTGGAAAGAAGTATTTAAAGTCATGAAAGGCAAATCTACATTCAAGATGACTCTATCCAGCAAAGCTATCATTTAGAATGGAAGGGCAGATAAAGTGCTTCCCAGATAAGGTCAAGTTAAAGGAGTTCATCATCACCAAGCCCTTATTAAATGAAATGTTAAAGAGATTTAGCTAAGAAAAAGAAGATAAAAAATATGAACTGTAAAATGACAACAGACTCACATTATTAACAACCCACTAAAACAAAAACAAAACAAAGCAAACAACTAGAACAGGAACAGAACCACAGAAATGGAGATCACATGGAGGGTTATCAATGGGGGAGTGGGAGGAGGAGAGAAGGGGAAAAGGTACAGAGAACAAGTAGCATAAACGGTAGATAGAAAATAGACAGGGGGAGTTTAAGAATAGTATAGGAAATGTGGAAGCCAAAGAACTTATATGTATGACCCATGGACATGAACTAAAGGGGGAGGGCGGAATGTGGGTGGGAGGGGATGTACAGAGTGGAGAAGAATAAGGGGGGGGGGGAATGGGACAACTGTAATAGCGTAATCAATAAAATATGTTATTTTTAAAAAGCAGCAAGAGAAAAGGAGACAGTTACCTAAAAGGTGTTCCCTTAAGACTATCAGCTGATTTCTCAAAAGAAGCCTTGCAGGCAGGAAGGGGCTGGAAAGGAGTATTCAAAGTCATGAAAGGCAAAGATCTACATCTAAGATTACTCTATCCAGCAAAGCTATCATTTAGAATGGGAGGGCAGGTAAAATGCTTCCCAGATAAGGTCAAGTTAAAGGAGTTCATCATCACCAAGCCCTTATTATGGAGATATTAGAGGGACTTATCTAAGAAAAAAATTAAAAATATGAACAGTATAAGGGACATAAAGGAAAGAATAAACAAATGGGACCTCATCAAAATTAAAAGCTTTTGCACAGCTAAGGAAAACAGTATCAAAATAAAAAGAACCAACTGTATGGGAAAACATATTTGCTAATGATACCTCAGACAAGGGTTTAATCTCCAAAATATATAAAGAACTTACGCGACTCCACTCTAAAGACAAATAACCCAATTAAAAAATGGGCAAAGGACTTGAACAGACAATTCTCCAAGGAGGACATACAGAAAATCCAAAGACACATGAAGCGATGTTCAATATCGCTAGCCATCAGAGAGATGCAGATTAAAACCACAATGAGATACCACTTCACACCAGTCAGAATGGCCATCATAAACAAAGCAACAAACAACAAGTGTTGGAGAGGATGTGGAGAAACGGGGTCCCTAGTGCACTGTTGGTGGGACTGCAGACTGGTTCAACCGTTATGGAAAGCAGTTTGGAACTTCCTCAGAAAACTAAAATGGATCTGCCTTTTGACCCAGCAATTCCATTGCTGGGACTCTATCCTAAGAACACTAAAACACCAATACAAAAGAACCTTTGCACCCCGATGTTCATAGCAGCACAATTTACAATAGCTAGGTGCTGGAAGCAACCTAGATGCCCATCAGTAAATGAATGGATCAAAAACTATGGTACATTTACACAATGGAATTCTATGCAGCAGAAAGAAAGAAGGAGCTCATACCCTTTGCAACAGCATGGATGGAGCTGGAAAGCATTATGCTAAGTGAAACAAGCCAGGCAGTGAAAGACAAATACCACATGATATCACCTTTAACAGGAATCTAAACAACAAAACAAAACAAAACAAAACAAAAACTAGCAAATATAACCAAAGACACTGAAATAGGGGATAGTCTGACAGTGGCCAGAGGGGAGAGAAGAGGGAATTTCAGGGGGAATGGGTAGGGATTACAGGAACAAACTTGGAGGACACATGGACAAAACTAGGGGTGGGGGTAATGGGGGGAAGGGGGGAGGGTTGGGGGGGGGCTGGAACGGGTAGGGGGGAGAAAACTGTACTTGAACAATGATTGAAATAAAAAAAATATGAACAGTATAATGACAACAAATTCACAATAATCAACAACCAAACCTGAAAACAAACAAACAAACAAAACTAAGCAAACAACTAGAACAGGAACAGAATCACAGAAATGGAGATCACATGGAGAGTTATCAGCAGGGAAGGGGAGAGGTGAATTGGGGGAAAGGTACAGGGAATTAGAAGTATAAATGATATGTACAAAATAGGGGAGGTTAAGATAGTATAGGAAATGGAGAAGCCAAAGGACTTATATGTACAACCCATGGACATGAACTAAGAGGGGAGGAGTGCAGGTGGGAGGGTGTGTGAAGGGCAGAGGGGAATAAAGAGGGGAGAAATGGGACAACTATAATAGTATAATCAATAAAATATATTTTAAAATAATAATAAATAAAATTTTTAAAAGAAAGGAATGTTTCAGTAGCCCGCAGAGAAAGGAATACAGGAACAC
The DNA here is from genome assembly GCF_004126475.2 of Phyllostomus discolor. Taxonomy (NCBI): domain Eukaryota; kingdom Metazoa; phylum Chordata; class Mammalia; order Chiroptera; family Phyllostomidae; genus Phyllostomus; species Phyllostomus discolor. The sequence goes on along the minus strand of NC_040916.2, from coordinate 49,590,589 downwards.
AAGCCAGGTAGAAAGGGCCCTAGTGCCATCCAGGACTGGCACTCACGGGATGGAGGTGGGCAGAAGGCGGCAGGTTCCAGACTCAGGGTCCCAGGCACAGTGGGGGTCCCGGGCAAGGACACAGTCTACACAGCTCCCATAGACACTACAGTTGGCTCGAGGAATCCTCAAGACACCTCCTGAAAAGCCTGCAAACAGTGCACCCTAGAGAGATGGAGAGTGTCAGGGTGCTCCCACCATACCTAGCAAGAACCCAGCACCCTAGGTCTGCTCCATTAGAAGGTCTCTTTTTACCTGGGTCAGGGCCAGCTCCAGGTTTTGAACAGGTTCAGGGTCAGGGAACAGCTGGATCTCCTCTACCAGATAAGCTCTGCTGCCTGCACTCACCACAGCCTTGTGCAGGAACCCTGTGGCTGTGGAGAGACAGAGCTGCAATTGTCTCACCTCTTCCACAGACCCCTCCTCTCTCCTCCTTGACTCCACATGGCTTCCCAGCTATCAGGAAGCTCTTTCTGAAGTGTCACACACACTGGATGCAGATCTGTCAGGCCATTTCCTTCTGTGCCAGGGAGATGCAGCGCTCTTATAAATAGCTTAAAATCGCCGCCCCTCTGTCCTCCCTTTGTACCACCTGATAAAACTCTGTCCCTGAAGGGACCCAACTGTCCACATTCTCCATGGACATGGGGCAGTCGAAAGCTGAGTACTCCTGTGGAAAATCACATCACCAGCCTCCCTCACTTCCATCAAGTGTTTCTACTCAGAGACATTTCATTGAGGTGTATTCTGACTACCCTTTAAAAATTTCACCCTGGACAGTGTGGCTCAGTGGATTGAGTGCTGGCCTGCAGAGGTCACTGGTTTGACTCCCAGTCAGGGCACATGCCTGGGTTGCTGGCCGGATCCCCCTGGTTGGGGGCGTGTGAGAGACAGGTGCTCAATGTTTCTCCTCCACTCTTTCTTCCCTCCTTTACCCTCTCTCTAAAAATAAATAAAACATTAAAAAATTGTTTTCAACCACCCTGACTGGCATTCCTGATCCTCCCTCATGTTCAAATAGTTTTCTAATCTCATAACATCTGACATTATTGACTTGGTATGTGTAATGTCTACCTCCCTGCACTCCACAAGGACAAGTTTTCTGTCTCTTTTGTTCTCTACTGTATGCCCTGTAAATGCACGGCTGATATGGTGCCTAGTAACAGGTCCTAAAAGAACGAACAAACCTGGGAGGTTTCTTCCACTAAAACTCAAAGTCATCCACCTCATCAGGTCCTCAATATGTCTCCTCGCAATCTTCTACATTCTCCTGCGACTCTCTCCTTCTTTTCACAATGGCTATTTGAATCCACCCCTCTCTCCTCAAACCTCCCGCCGTTTCCACCCCTATTCCCACCTCACGACCTGTGTTCTCCTACTTCATAGAGAACACAAAAGCCATCACATAAAAGCTCCTTTTGCTTCCTGGCCACCCTCCAGGCTATACCCCTCCCCAGTCTTACCCCTCTTCTACTCCTGCTCCCACCCCTGCAGAAGGGCTGGCCCTCCTCCCTTCACAGCCAGTCACTCCATCTGTGTCCTGGACTCTGGCTTCTTGCTCCCTCTGCAACTTCACCTGCCAATTACCCCCTTGCCTGCCCATCTGTCACCAACTCCCTCACTATTGGATCCTGACACTCTTTCCCATATTTAAAAAGAGAATACTGGCTGGACCCCCTACTCTCCTCTGGTCACCCTCCTTCCTTTCCTCCCCTCCTCAGCCAAGCCTCCTGAAGAAATGATCTCTGCACTTGCTGTGTCCAGCTCCCCTCTCCCCATTCACTCTTCACCTCTCTAACATGGCTGCTCCCAAAAGATAAACAGCTCTTGCTGAGGCCACCAAAGTCCTTCTGTGTGTCTCCCCAACCAGACTGAAAGCTCAGAAAAGGTAGTGACTGGGCTGCTTTGTTCCCCCACTGTATTTTCAGAGCCTGGCAGGGTGCCAGGCACATAGGCACATAGTAGGTGCTCAAAAAACATTTGTTGAATAAATGCATGAGTGAATGAACTCAAAGATTTCCCTCCACTGCTCTAGTTCCCTGAGGGATGTCCGGAAGTCCTTTACTCACCGGTACCCAGGTACATGACCACATGGCTCTTCCCATCCAGGCTCTGGATTGCCTCCACGGCAAGTCGTGTGTACTCCACACCTGACTTCACCAGCAGGGGCGTTCCCACCACCTGTCCATCCATCAGGAAGTGGTCCTTCATGAAGGTCAAGGCTTTATCGGAGGGGGAGCCCACTGAGCACTGAAGGGGAAAAAGGCAGACCAGATCAGCTTTCCCCTTCCTGTAAGCTCGCCCATTGCCTCTTCCCTCCCTTCTTCCCCCTCTGCTAATCTCCGTTGCCTCCTTCCTTCAAGGCAGTCCTCATCTCCAGATGGTGGTTAAAGTTCAGACTCTGGAGCTGCCTGGCTTTGAATTCCAGCCTCTGCATGCCTGAGATTCCTTAACAGTAAAATGGGCACATTACCAATACATGATAGGGTTGCTGTGAGGGTGAACAGTAAAATACACGACAACTAGATCAGTGATTGGCATGAATAAAGGACTCAATAAATGTTAGCTATTATGACTTTCCTCCTTCTCCTCGCCTTCATCAAGGATGCCTGGCAGCCAGCAGGAAGCAGGGTGAGGGCCCTTTGCAGTCAAGGGCCCTGTTTTACTCACGTCTATAGCCCCAGGCTTAGCGCTAACCAGGACATGGCACAGAATTGGTGCCCAATAAATGTTTGCTGAGTCAGTGATCAAATGAAAGATGTCACATAAAGGGGTGGTGTAGCAGGGAGTGTTTCTTATCAAGGTTTTGCATGAACTTGCTGCATGACTCTGGGAGAGTTTCTTCTCCATTCTGGGCTTCCTTTTCTCATACATAACATGAGGGGTTGAACTGGCTGTTCTCTGAGGCCCTGCCAACACCAGCGTGCTGGGGCTCCTGGGGCGCCCGTCTTATGATCTTTAGTCAAGATCCTTGCCCTTCAGGCCCAAGAACACTGTCTTAGGGCCAACCCCAACACTTGCCTACAAGCTGTGTCCCCAAACAAGTTACCCCACCTCTATGAGCTTCAATTTCTTCACCTGTAAAGTAAGGTAATACTATCTATGTCTCATTTTGGTGCCAGAATAAGCATATGCACCTATTCTTGCTTCCTCCCAAAGGGGTTTTTTTGCAAGGCAAACCTACAGGGATAGGGAGAACAGGAGAGGAGGCAAAAGCCCCACATTTTGGAAGCTGGAAAACAAATGAACGAATAGCAAAAATCTTAGCAAAAAAAAGTCCTCTTAAGATGGGCTGAGTTGACCAAAACTATCTGATTTACAAGACAGTTTCTAAAGTTCATAAATTAGTGGCCCCAGTCACCTCTGGAAGTGGGGTAAAAGGGGAGCTGAATAAAGAGAATTATTGGAAAATCTGTTTATCTCTGGCCAGTGTGGCTCAGTGGATTGAGTGCCAGCCTGTAAACCAGAAGGCTGCTGGTTTGATTCCTGGTCAGAGCACATGCCTGGGTTGCAGGCCAGGTCCTCAGTGGGGAGTGTGTGAGAGGCAACCTATCTGTGTTTCTCTTTACACATCAATATTTCTCTCCCTTTCTCCCTCCCTTCCCCTCTCTCTGAAAAAGAAAAAAGGAAAGAGAAAAAGAAAATTTGCTTAAAAGCAAGCAGATCTCCTCCCAGCCCCATCCGCCCCAGTGGTCATCCATTCCACGCCCTGGTTCAAGACTGGAGGTTTATTCCCTAGACGGAAGACAGCAGGCACAGCTGGGGAGGGACGCCACAAGAAAGCAGGAGTGGGGTGGGAGTTGGGGGGGGGTTAAGGGTGGGTAGGCACAGTACAGGCTGAGACTTTTCCCCACACCCAATCCTCTTCCTGATACCTCTTGGCGCCCTGACACCAGGAACCAGACCATCTCCCTCCAAGCAGAAGACTAGAAGGGTCTGCTCTAGGGACACTGACTAGAGGTCCCAGAGGAAAGACTTAAAGATACTAACATTGAAGGTCCCCAACAAAACTTCCCAGCTACACCATCCACAGTAAAGTTACAGTGGAGCTCAAGTTGCCAAGTCACACCCATGGGCACAGAGTTTCCAAACAGCTTCCTGGTCCCCTGCTCTTAAATATGTGCAGATAGCCAAGGATTACCAGACACATGAGCAAATCCATGAACATAAAAGAGAACCAAACAAACAAATAGGGAAAATGAACAAAAACAAACTTAAGAGGACACAGAAACGATTTGGAGAAAAGAAACCTTTGCATCAAAGTATCATTACTGTCATGAGAAAGATAAGTGAAGACAGTGTACCCACAAGACAAGAACGTAATGCTACAGAAAGAGGAGCAGGCTATGACTTCAAGAGGACAACTGGACATCACGAATGTCCTCAAGGAAGAGCACACTGCCATGATGAAGCAGTCTCCCCGCCCTGCTCCGACTTCGATCTGATCACGTCTCTAGACCCAACCACCAGTTTACAGAGAAGGCTTGCATCCCACCACGGGGATGCAAAGTTGTCAGATCCAGACTGGAAAACTCCACGTGACAAATAAACTGCAAGAGAAAAAATGAAGATAGAAAAGGAACACCTAGATTAAAAGAGACTTAAACAACCAATCCAAATTTATAGATCTTATTTAGGTTTTGACTCAAGAAACAAACTATGTTTAAAAAATCTCTTATGATATTTTATGAGGTTATTAGAAATTTGAAATTAAATGCATATTATATTAAGGAGTTAAGTTTTTGCTGTGATAATGGTGCTATAGGTAGTTTTTAAAGCCCTATATTTTGGAGATACATACTAAAATACTTATGGATGATGTAGTAGGTTGAATGGTGCTCTGCCCACCCCACCCCTGCACCAAAAAAAACCTGTCCATCTAAAACCTGTCCCTCTAAGACACTTTCCCAAGAAGTAGAACAAAATTTAAGCCTTAGAAGATAGGAAAGGGCTTTAAAAGTTAGAGGACCATCCAGGAGGTCCAGAAAGCAGAGAAAAAAACCTTCTGACATTAGAATGGCACTTCATGAGGGAAGGGACTTGTTTCATTCACTGCTCTACCCTGGGTGCCTAGACCAGTAAGCGGCCTTAAGAAATATTTGTTGGATGAAATAGGAGGAACTAGTTCAAGAAAACTTCTTAAAACTGAAGGAACTAAATTTCCCATCTGGAGGGGCAAATTTAATGTCCAGCACAATAAGTGAACAGAGATTCACCAAGATGCAATAGTGTGAAATTTCAGAACAGCTAGGGACAAAAAAAAATAAACAAAGAAAAGAAAAAGAAAAAGACCCTAGACTCCTGTGAGGGCAAATCAGGTGACACCCAAAGAGTTAGGGATTGGAATAGCTTGGGACTTCTCAACAGCACCACTGGAAGCTAGAAGATAATAGAGCAAATCTTCAAAGTTTTTTGTTTCTTTGTCCGTTTAAGATTTAATTAATTAATTAATTTATTTATTTCTAAAGAGAGGGGAAGGGAGGGAGAAACAGAGGGAGAGAAACATTAATATGTGGTTGTCTCTCATGTGCCCCCCAGGGGCAGCCTGGTCCACAGCCCAAGTATGTGCCCTGACTGGGAATCAAACTGGAGACCTTTCAGTTTGTGGGGTGATGCCCGACCCACTGAGCCACACCAGCCAGGGCAAGTCTTCAAACATTTTTAAGGAAGATTATTTCTAGTCTAGAAGTATAGGTACCCAGCCATCCTATCAAATGTGAAAGTATTATAGAATAAGGACATTTTCAGACATTCAAGTTCTCAAAAGACTTGACCATCAAGTATCTCTATCTAGGAATCTACAGAGACTATCCTCATCAAAAAAAAAAAAGAAGAAGAAGAAGAAGTCATGAGGTGCAAGAAACATGAGATCAGCACAAGAAAGAGGCAAAGGGAATGCCCATTATGATGAGAAAGGGAGATTCCAGAATGGCAGCTGAGCACAGATGCAGACGCACCCCCTGACTAGGCTGCGCCGTCTAGGCTGCAGGAGGCTGGAAGGAACTCCAGGAAGATGAAATTATCTTTAGAAGAGATTCAGGTAATTTGGTAAGAGTTTGGGGTTGGCTGCTGTCTGTGGAGTAGCCACTCTCTATCTCACTAATAAGCTTTCACTAAAAAAAAGAAAACACACACACACATTTGGGGTTAAATTAAAGAGCTTAGAATTCAAAGTGAGCAAAGAAACACCAACATAATTAGTAACCCCAGGGAAAATAAAAATTTATGTGCCCTGGCTGGCATAGCTCAGTGGATTGAGCTCGGGCTGCGAACCAAAGCATCACAGGTTTGATTCCCAGTCAGGGCACATGCCTGTGCTGCAGGTCACAGCCCCCAGCAACCACACATTGATGTTTCTCTCTTTCTCCCTCCCTTCCCTCTCTAAAAATAAATAAATAAAATCTTTTTAAAAAACAAAAGTGGAATGAGAAATGCAGGTGAAGACGCCCAACACAGTCCCCAGCACAGCCGATGCTCCCTTGTTTCCTCAGTGTGAGACCCAGGGGTTGTGTTGTACTGAGCTGGATGGAAGGGGCTATGGTGTGTGTAGGACAGGGCGGGACCCCTGTGGAACCTGGGTAGGTGGACCAGATGTATATCTGAGCAGATGGGACTGGTGGTGGTGGAGGGGAGCTTTCGTATTACTGGGCATTGATTGTGCCGTGATAAGTACTTTGATAAATGCATTATGTGTGCATCTCTGTGGGGAAGGAAGGGCTTTGCCCAGGGTGGGGGGTGGTACTCACACTGCCTGGCCGAGGACTGATATCATCAGGGACCCTGCGAGTAGTCCACCGTGAAGTATCTTTGTTCAGTGCCTTGAAGTTTCCCTCAAAGACACCCTTGATGTCTTTGAGAGAGAAGGCACAGACAGCGGAGCTCCTGGTCCCTCCAACCTGCCTGGAAACAGTCAGGGGGGACATTGTGATCTCCTTTACTATATCAGGAAGCTACTCCTCTAGCCTGGCCCACCCTTGGTGAAAAACCCCAGGAGGGCAGGAATGCGGAGGGCTGGGCCAGCCTCCAGCTGCCTCTCCTTCCTCTAGCTATGGTGGTTAGGGCTAGGAGGGCCCACTAGCCCACCTTAGCATCTGCAGTGTGATTGTCCTTAAAGAGAATTAACTGGGGCTCAGGTCCTGGGGTTATAGCTATGGGAAGGGCAGTGTACCATTTCCTGACAGCCTCCAGAAGAAGTCCTCCTCCTTTAGGTCCCCCGGATCCCTGGTCCTCAGAGAATGAACCAGAGCCTGACTACAAGAGTATTTTTGTTCCTGCAGCCCTGGTCTGTGGAAACAGGTGTGACTTTCTTGTTCTCACTGACTTGACTGTGGCGCACACCATGCTCTAAGTTCTGGATGCCGTTGATACCAGACCTCGCTTACATCAGACCTTTGGGCTGACGCATTTTCAGTAGGTCTCTAACACGCCGTGGAGCCAGACCACAGCAAATCAGTTAGTCTTTCTTAGCCTCCAAGTAACAGCTACATGTTTTATCTTAAGATGCTGATGGTGTTTCCCTCCTTGCTCTGGCCATTAGGAAGTTTAGAGCTAAGTATGTGACTGGAATCCAGGGACCGTACAAATGACAGGCATTTGTGATGTGTTGATCTTGGCTTCTCTTATTCCCCTTTTATTCCCATTTCCTTATTGGTATTATTTTATTTGTTTATTTATTTTTTAAAATGGTTGTGTTTTTCGAGCTGCCTCCTATCCTTTTTGGAACCAGGCAGGATTATAAACTATTAAGAACCTCTCTGAGCTTTATTTTTCCCAGCTACATGAAGAGCATAAATCGAATTCCTAGGAGGTGGTGAGGATCTGTGCTCCACTCACATCCTTTCCTAGCCTCCACCCCGCCCACTCGTGGCGAGCCAGGGCAGCGACGCGTGCTGGTCTCAGACCCCGCATTCAGCTCCCAAGTTCCCGCCCAGGAGCTCACCACTGAGAGGTGAAGACTGCATAGACTTGGGGATCGGTGGAGTCCGGCAGCAGGACGGCGTGGCGGATGACGTTGAAGGGCAGCTGACCGCGCTGGGAGCATAGCAACTGGGCCTTGAGAAAGGTGGTCCACTTCTTCTGCAGAAGCTTTTCACCGCCGGTGTCGTTCTAGGAACCAGGCAGAGTCAGGGACCCGCTGTGCTCGACGTGTCCCCGCCCCCTAACCCGCCTTTTCCCTCTACCATTGGGCTCTGGGCTCTGAGTCCCGCCTCTTCCATCTCCCCATTGGTCCCTCCACGGTCAGCCCCGCCTCCCACCCAGGCGACAGACCTTGCAGACTCTAGCCACCCGGGACGTGCGGAGCTTGTCGAAGAACTCAAATTCGCTGGCTGTCTCCTCAAAGAAGAAGTAGACGACCTGAGTAGAAGGGATGGCTGCCACAAAGGAGGCGTCCGCTGCGGCGGGGTTTGGGGGGGAGGCAGATAGGCTTAAGGACTGAGCACCTGGATGTCCTAGGTTTTTTTCCCTTGGTGAAAACTCTTAAGTTGGCTCTGGAGGCCAGGAGACTGGATGCCTCGGGTCCCACAGCTGATAGAGGGTAGCCGTGGGTGTGAGGGTGAAGGGAAGGGGACTGGTACTTCTTTATTTAGGTAAGATGAAACCTTCATGAGGACGGGAGCTTTGTCTCCTTCCCTGCTCTATCCCCACCGACTAACAGTACTGCCTTGAATGCAGTTTGCCCGTAGTACATGAGAGTTGAATTGCCAGGTCTGCGGAACATGGGGAAAGAGAAGAGGGCCAGACCTGTGCTGGGTGGGGTTCGAGTTCTTACATTGCAGCCAGCGGAGGAAATTGTCCGTCTTGAGGACAGGCTGGGATCCTAGCGTGCGGATCAGGATGGACTCACTGCCCAGGAAGTTGTTCATGGTGCCAGAATAGAGCATCCCGTCTGGTGGGGAAGGAGGCATAGACTTCATCAGCTGGCAGGTGACCTGCCCGCTCAGACCTGCCTGTCTGGGGCCAGCATCCACATCAGTCTCATTTGTTCTACACCTTCCTGTGGACCCTCAAAGCCCAGCTCGCAGTCCTCACTGAGCACCACTTTTAGGTCCTTCTGCCCATAGGAAATGGCCAACCCGCCTGGCCCTTTGTGTTTGGGCACTTTCCCAGCCTTTTTCTGGCTACTCCCCAACACGCCCAGCTGAACCACTTGCCAAGTAGAATCACTCACTGTTCCCCTGCCTCACACTGTCTTCTGCTTCCACACTTTGGGTCCCACCCTTCTCTTCCTGGAACACCTTCCCCTCCCATCTACCTGTCTTTCAAGATCCCACTCAAAAGCCAAAGGCCACCTCCTCCAAGAAGCCTGGTTGGCAAGTCTGTCATGGTGTATGTCCGGGAGGGCTCAGGGCTGATTTCTTCTCTGTAACCCCAACAAGTTGTTAGCACAATGCCTAGCCTACCACAGGAAGTGTTCACGTAGTACCCATTTGTTGAACAATTGAATGAATCTTTTCCTGGCCCTCCTGACTCTATGAATCTCTCCACAGCCATTTCTCTTCCCCTACTTTGTAGCAGCTTCAGCAGGAGCTGGTGGGTGGAGTGCCTGATTCTTCCTCTGATCTTGTGCTCTGAGGTCCCTGGCTTTCCCTCCCTCAGTCCCCTGCCTTCCAGAAAACTCCGTCAGATTCCATATGTCACAGAGTGACCTGGGAAAGCAGATGTTGGGATGGACCAGGGAACCTGATACTTACCTACCAAGACAGCCGTGTGCCTATGGGAAGGGCCAAAGGGGCTTTGGCCTTTCCCCTCCACAACCTTGTCCTCCAAGATTGGCAACAGGCGGGAGTTTTGGAGTTCCTATTGTGGGGAGAGGATGGGACACTAGACTGCCAGAGCCTCATGTCTGGAAAACAAGGGGTATTGAGGGAGGAAGGGAAAGGGATGTAGAGGGGAAATTTGTCTGGGACCAGGAAGCTCCCAAGAGTTCTGCATCTGAAAGACTAGAGGTTTCCAGAGCTGCAGAAGATGGGCTGGGAGTCGACATGAAGAGGGAGGCTTGGGACCGACAGCGGGGTGCCAGGTAACTCACAATGAAGGTACAGGCAGGGCTGAAGGCGAAGGTGCCACAGGCATAGAGGTGGGTGGCATTGAGAGAGACCAGGACGCGAATATAGTTGAAACACTGTGTCTGAAAGACATAGAGAATTCAGGCCTCCAGGTCAGTTGCCCTAAACTCCTGGGCCCCCCAAACTCCAATGCTCCCTTACTTCCTAGTGGGGAGAAGAGCTAGGCAATGCTGAGGTGGTCTGCATATGTCTTCATAGAACACGATGCAGTAAGTAATCATTAAAGCAAGCAGTCTCTGCTGCCTGCCCCACTGGAGGTGATGGTCTGGGGTCACCAGGGTTCTCTACTCAAGGGCTCTTATATCCCTACCTCTGCTTACCTCATTGCTCTTCTTAAAGGCACATTCACTCTTTTTTTTGTCACTGGCCGGCCAGAGTATCTGAAGAGGAGAGGTGAGAGGAGGGAGATGAGAGGGTATGAGGTGTTCACCTCTAGCTTTGACTTGCCACCCCCTCCTTGGCTCTGGTGTGATATCACCAGCATGCATGGTGGTTAGTGGCCTACTGATGGGCTATAATAACATCAGTTGGTGACCAGAACTACTACTTTGGTGATACTATTATTCATTGGGATCAGCTCCATGCCAGAACATGACCTATAGAATCAGACCTGAGTTTCAATCTAGGCTCAGACATTTACCAATTATTTGATCTTGGTCAATTCCATAGGCTTCTGGAGGCACAATTAAGTGGCACATGTAAAGCACCTAAGGCAATGCATGGTGTACAAAGCAGCAGTTGTCAAACCACACATTTCCTACAAAAATGGTTAAACATACCAGTTCCTGAGTCACACCTCAGAGAATGTGCATTTTTAACCAGTATTCATGTGTGAGCCCGCAGACCACACTGATCAACATGGACTGTGGAGATGCTACCTAATCACCAGTTCCCTCCCTCCCTCCCTCCCTCCCTCCCCTTTTTCCATCCTTCTCCCTTTCTCCCTTACATTGTTGCCATTAGCAGGGTGAGTAAAATTTACCACAGAAGCTTCAGTGATTCCTATCAGTGGGTGGATATCACATTATTGATACAATTTGAGTCAATGTTTCTCTCAGGTGTCAATATTTTCCACCATAGCCATTTTAGCAATTAATATTATTCAACCAGTGAACATGACACCAATGAACAGTGAGGCCACTATAGTATTTCTGGTCTGTTATACGAACCAGACATACATAAAAAGAGTTGCTGATTATTGCTGAATGCAGTTGACCCTTGAACAACATGGGAGTTAGGGGCACCAACCCCTTTGTACAGCGAAAAATCCACATATAAATTTTGACTCCCCCAAACTTCACTATAGTTGCCCCTCAGTATCCACGGGGTATTGGCCCCAGGCCTCCCATGGATGCTCAAGTCCCTACATGCAATAAAGAAGGGCAGGACAGCGCATACTGTCCTCCTTCTGTGTCCAGGGTCCCCAACTGGGGACTGAAAATGCTGGTGGAATTCGAGGATGGGAAAGCCTGGAATACAAAGGGCCAACTGTATATTTATTTTTAAAAATCTACATATGAGGGGACCTGCATAGTTCAAGCCCATGTTGTTCAAAGGTCAACTGTATAAATAAAAGAATTTGGGCAATTATTCCCCCATAGGCTGTCCAGGCACAGGATGCTGCTGGCCCCTCCTCACTTCTAGCCCATGCCCTTGATCCCTGGCCTCCTCACCATGCTCTTTAGCTTTGGCACACCTGGATCCTGGATATTCAAGGCCAGAATGGCTTCTCGGGCCCCCACATAGAGAGTGCCTCCATCACCACTCAAGAGCAGAGTGTCAAAGTCCTGGAGGTGCTTCTGGTGGAAGAGGCTGAGAGCCCTGCGTCCATCCCCTGTTGAGAGGCGGTGAGAAGGTGTGAGTGAGGAGGAGCTGCTGGGGGGCAGCTGCTCCCTCCTGATTGCTGAGCAGCTGACTACTGACATAAAAGTGGGGGAAAGGAAAGGTTTGCAGAGTATGCTCCCCAGGTCTTGGCGGCTGGACCCATCCTTCCTCAGCAAGCCGCCCCTTCACTCCCGCCCTGCTGACAGCCACAGGACCTTTGTGTGCTGAGCCCACAGAAGAGAGGAGAGGCAGCCAAAGACTGGGCTATGACAGCCTGGGGCCAGGGGAGGGTGGCCCATACCTGAGAGACAGACAAAGGGACAGGATATAAAGTGAGGCATGAGGAATGCCCTTCCGGGCCTGGGGGCTGCGGTAGTGGAAGGATCAGGGGTCCTCACAGGCAGGGGGGCAGAAGGCATATAGACAGACAGGACAGTGTTGGCAGCCACCAGCAGGATGGCTAGACACAGACTAAACTGCGTGTCTGAGTAGCTGTGGGTGGCAGGGTCCCACTCACCAACCCCACTTCCTTCCTCTCCTCTACTGCAGGAAATTTCCACCCCTAGAATCACTGCCATAGGCTGAACAGAAACAAAAGATCTTTCTTCAGAGGCCCCATGGGCATGCCTGGATGTCACCTGGACAGGAGACATGAGCCTAGGTGGCTCATCGAGGCCCTCTCCATCACCTTGGTGCAGCGATAGGGTATGTGTGTTTTCCTGCCCCACCAGCCATCAGCGAGGGGGAAGGAGCTCCTCAAACCCTCTCTCATGGGCACATCTGCGCTTTGCACCAGTTAGAGGTCTGACAGGTAATTATTACCTCTGAAGTCTCAGAGCCTTAGACAAGACCAGCAGGAGGAGTTGGGGGGAGTGTGTGGCAAAGCTCTGGAAGACCCGGCCTCCTCCACAACTGTGCAAACCCCTCTGTTAGGGAAGGACCACCCTGCAGCATGACTGTCTGATTGCTCTTTGGCTTCCCCTCAGGACTACAGGCACCTGCAGCGCAGGAGCTGAGTCTTGATTATGTTGGTAATCCCAGCACCCAACACAGAGGCAGCCTCTCCATCAATGGGCAACATGCATTTCCTTTACCACAATGCCCCAGAAAGATGCTAAGTACCCAGGATCCCCTGCCCCTACTACTCCCACAGGGCCCGTGTCCATCCTTGAATCTTCTTCCTGGAGGTGAGAGGACCAGCAGTCCCGCAGCCTCAATAAGAAAGCAGCCAAGTTGTGCCCACAGGATCCTGGGGCCTGCAATCCAGTGGGTCACCCTAAGTTTCCATATCCCTGGTGTCCATTGTACTGGACACAGCATTGTCCAGCATGATCTGTGTGGTCATAGACCTGGAGTGTCCTGAGTCACCAGGACCACAGGTGATTTTCTAGCATGGGCCTTGGCTTTGAGGGCACCTAGGGGCACAAAAGCAGTTTCAGGTTTTAGGTGCCCAGTGTGACGTTGGTGACATTTAAGGAGGGAAAAGAAACCCACCAGTTTTGGAGAACCAGAAGGAGTGATGCCCCGGCTTCTCTTCTCTCTTTCCTTAATCTTCACCCCAAGTGGTTTCATCTCTCACTTCTCTCTGTCTCAGTCTGAACTTCTATTTCTGTCTATCTGTCTCTCTCCGAGGCCATCTATCTCTCCCTAACATATCTCTCTGTTTCTCCAAGTCTGTTTTTCTCCCCCTCCCCTCATTCTTCTCTCCTTCCTCCACACTCCTCTGCCCCCAGCTTGCTGTTGCCATCCCCACACTTCCTGGCCACCCAACACTTACCTGCGTAGTATCGGACCCTGGGCACGGGCCCCTGCCCGCCGCCCCCTGTTGTCGTTGTTGGCAGCAGCAGGAGGAGCACTTGGAAGAGGAAAAGGCCGAGAAGGCTCCATGGGTCCAGGCCCAGGGCTGGTAGGGCCATGCTCAGCCAGAGGCTGTCACCAGATGGCTCTTAGAAAACAGGCACAGGGGCAGTCTCTGAGTTAACAGTCCTTACCACATCCCCCCACTAGGGACCAATCAGAGAGCCCCAGGCAGCAGAAGTACATAAGGGGAGGGTGTTAGGGAAGGGGACAGTTTCCTCTCCGGAGGGCCCTGGGAAGTCTCACTTCCATCATCCTCACAGGCCTCAGCCTGTGGCCTCACTCTCCCCTCTGAGTAGGAGTCCAGTTGTTCCCCATCCTGCCCTTCTGATCTCTTTTCACAATAGCCCGGCTCTGCCTTTTCTCACCTTACTCTCAGGGAAGTCCTACTTGCTGTCTACTCTTTGCCTTCTTCCCATCGCCAAGAGCCGAAACCATTGCCTGGCCCCAGGCAGGAGACTTTCCGAAAAACAGATTCCTGTGCTCAAATATAAATTCCTCAGACCTGACTCTCCTGGCTCTTTCAGATCATCTGGATGCCCTGTCTCTCACATTTACCCCTCTCCTGTGAAGACCCACGCAGGCACAGGTCTGAATCAGCTGCTCTGACCTTGCCCCAACCCCAGCTGGGCGTGGGTCTTTGATGCTCAGGCCTGCTCGGCCCTCTTCTTGTAGGGAGGCCATGAGACTGCAGCCCACCAAACGCGGTTAAGAGCATTGCCTGGGAAGTGGCCCCGGGGCAGGCTGTGGCAGCTGTCTCCCAGCCTCTGCAGCTCCCACCCTCTCCCTGGAATCCATGCTGCTGCTGTCTGTCTCCTTAGGTCTCCAGATAAACTTCTCCCCAGGACCACTGACCCCTAGCCACCCGTCTTATCTCACCTACCCTTGAGCCAGCCACGGTGTAGAACCCAGGTGTCTGGACTCTCGGATGGAGGTGCCATCCAAGAGCAAGAAGGTGAGTGGGGGTTCCAGGCCCCAGAGGCAGGGGACAGAGGCTCAGCCCGGCTGGGCCAGGAGTGAGACCCTCCAGCTACCCATCGTGCCAAAGCTAGCACTGGGAGTTCTAGGCAAGGGAAACCAGAATTTCCACTCTCGAGTTGTGACAGATCCCAGGCTTGGGCGGAAGTTGATAAATTGGGAGGGGAATAAAAGGAGACACACCTCTCTCTTTCCCCCTCCTCTCGCCTCTGTCTATCCAGAAAGTTCAAAAGGCAAGAAAGTTTCTAAATCATTTCAGCTGTTTTCCTGTCCCTCTGTTTATGTCACATACAGTCTAACCAGCCTAGTAATGGTTTCTCCTCTTGCTCAAGATTTCCCAGACAGGAGACAAACACTCTCTTTCATTTTTCTTCTTTCAGTTACCCACGAGGGGAGGTATCTCCACTCCTACCTACTGGGAAGTCCCTGCAGTGGTCTAACCTTCAAACCTCCCACTTCCAGCTGAGCCATAGTCTTTCAAAAATAAAACAACTGCATTGGACTCTTATCTGTGGCTTCGATGAGAAACTCTCCCCTGCAGTCTAATCTCCATCACTCCTAGGGCAGCATCGGGCTAGTAGGAGGCCCAGAAAATTTTCCATGTGAGCTTATACTTCTGAACATACCTCTGAGGCACCCAACACCCGCCCCCATGGTGGCTGCTCACCCCTCCCTGACGGGCCCAGGGGAGCCTCGTAATGCAGGGTTAATGGTGCATCTAGCACCAAGGGCTCCATGACCTACAAAAGGGGTAGTTTCCTGCCCACTCAGCCCCAGACAGCCAGCTGCTAGTTAAAGAGCACAGCCATCCCAAGGCAAATCCGACTCCAATAAATAACCCACCTCCTTCTTAAGTGCACATTCCGCACAGTCAGGAAGTCCTTCCTGTAGTGTGACTTCCATCCCTCTCTCCACAGCCCCAGCCTGCAGGGTGATGGTACAGCCTGAGCTTTTCCTTAGAAGAATTTCTTGTCGAAGGCTGTTCAGCCTTCTTTCCTTCTTCTACTCTCATTCTCCCTCAATTTCCCTGAAGCGTGGTCCCAGCCAGACCCCTCTTGACAATGGTTTCTGTCAAGACTTGCCGAAGGCTCCCTCAGACTCTCCCGGAGGCTGGAAGCCGGGTCTGTGGGAGAAGCTATGAACCAAGCCCCCGGAGAAAGTCTTCCTGATTCTCAGAGTCAAGGGAAACTCCCACCCAGACCCCAGGTCAGAGCTGGGAGACTACCCTGCCCCTGGGCCTCTCTGCTGGAACAGACTGACGTGTCTGCGTTGCTAGGAGAAGTTCTGTTGGGTGCCGGTGAGGTGGTGAGGTTCCAGCCCCCCATCCCAGCCCTATGCCCTGTTCTGGCCTCTCTGGGATTGTTAGATTAATTCCCTGTTCCTAGTTCCTCCTTCTCCAGACACCCAGGGATTCTTCTTCCAGTCCCAGGCCTCCTTTTCTCCAGCCCCTCCAGCCAATAGCAATCATTTGCACTGTCAGGCTGTGGTCTACCCAACAATTTTAGCAGATAGGTACCACCAAGATCCCATTTTACAGATAAGGAAGGTGATTCCGGGAGGTTACACAACTGAAAGTCAAGTTCAACTCAGATCAGCCTCATTCAAAGCTAATTCCTTAGTGCGCTGACTAGTGTGGCTCAGTGGGTTGGGTCGCCAGTTTGATTCCTGGTCAGGGCACATGCCTGGGCTGCAGGCCAGGTCCCCGGTTGGGGACAAGTAAGAGGTAACTGATTGATGTTTCTCTCACACATCAATGTTTCTCTCTCTTTCTTTCTCCCTCCCTTTTCCTCTCTCTAAAATAAATAAAAAATCTTTAAAAACAACAACTAATTCCTTAGCTACACTGTCTCCCTGGAGTCCTACTCCTGCTTTAGTCCAGGAAACTCACTCAGCCTCTTGGATGGAGAAAACAAATGGGAGAGGGCGGCCAGCTCCAGCCCTTCTGGGCTCAGAAACGGTGTCTCTGGGATGGTTCCTGACTCAGGAGGGAAGAGAAACCTCTGTGAAGAAAGGCCATCAGATGCCACCTCCTGCCTCCACGGGGCCCACTGGTCCTGCTCCATGACAGGCCTCAGGGGGAGACAGGGCTGTCTGTGCCCTACCTACTGCCCTTCTTGCACTCGAGCCCCTGGCATCAGGTTCAAAGTCACACTGCCATCCCGCTGCTGCAGCTGGCAGAGCCCACCTCTAGGGCTGGCTTCATGAGCACATGACCGAAGAAGTCAGTCACTCAGGCCCCTGTTCAGAAGGGCCCATGCTCCACCCAGTGCTCTACTGTAGCTGTCTTGAAAGTCTCGATCATTTTTGAAAAAGGGGTCCCACCTTTTCACTTTGCACTGAACCCCACAGATGATGTGGCAGGTCCTGCCTACAGTGTAAAGAAAGCTCTGAGCTGACGGGCCCCATCAGCTTGTACAAATGAAGAAACCAAGACCAGAAAGCAGAAGTGCCTTGGCTGGGTTGGAGTTGGGCAGCGGTTGAAGTGGGGGGGGAGGTAGGGGTCAGATGTTCAGGGACCACGCTGAAGGGGTGCTGTCAGTTCAGAGACTAATGTAGGGGTTCCCAGCTCCTTTCTCCCCAAGCCCTTGGAGCCCAGTGTGGGGATCCCCTTGACAATAATGCTGAGTTCAACCCCACCCCCAGGGTCCAGCTCTTCTAGGGACTCCTCCCACACAGCCCCTAGACCACATCAAAGAGTATCCCCTTCCTGCTGGGGTTTCTGGCGGGGGGGGGGGGGGGGGGGGGGGGGGTAGAGATCCAGATGTGGGGGTGGGGGTGGGAGGGGAGATTCGATGTCATTCTTCACCCCTATCCCGTGCTCACCCCAGGGCTCTGTCTCTGCTGCACCCCTGGAGCATGGATACCTCACTAAAGGAGGGGCTCCTGGAGCCAGGAGAGAAGCCACTCTGGGCTTCACCCAGCAGGCCCAGTGTCCCCTCCCCCGTCTCCCTTCTAGCCTCAGGGGCAGCCCCAGAGAGCACAGTCCTGGAGAACATCAGCTTCCTGCTTCCCCTTCCTTAGCCCCACCTTCCCTGCCCATCATTGCCCTCATTTCATAATCACAGCCTAGTCAAAGGAACTTATATTTCTTAAGTGCCTTCCGCGTGAAACGCACTAGGGTTGTCCCCAAGCCTCTGTGCCCTCAGGATCCCCCCACAGCCTCCCCCTGCTGTCTCTCAGCTTTCTCGCCACCTGCCCATCCCAACCCCTCCAACCCTGTATCCACCCAACACCTCCCAGGTTTCCCCCTCCAGTCTGACTAGTGCTGGAAGGCTGAGCTGAATATCACACACAATGGCCAGACCCCTCTGCCTGCCCCCTTCTCAGGGCAGAGCCAGCGCCAGACAATGGCCCGCCCTCTCCTCTCAGAACTGCCAGTTCTCCTGCTTCCTTACCTGGAGCTTGGGGATGCTGCCGCGTCTCCCTCCCCCTGGAATGCCAGGCTCTCCGTCTCCGAGTGCTCAGTCCTGCCACACCCCCGCCCCCCATCCCCAACCCCATCCCACCTCACTGGTCCTCAGTCACCATGGCGACCACATCTCTAAGTGGGAGGGACTAGAATCTCCCCATATTCTTCCTCCTCCTACCCGTGTCCCCCTGCACCCCACCTTCTGCAGCTTCTGGATCCACATGTGGAGGAGGCAGGGCTCCAGACATGGGGGGAGGTGGGAGGGGGCACACTAGCCCCTGGGGGTCCTTGTTCAGCTCCCTTGCCCATTGTTAGACAGGCACCACAACACAGATGTCCCCAGGCTGGGTTCAGGGTCAGCTGGGGTCACTTCTCTCTATGGCCAGTGCCTCTAGTTTTCCGTCTTCCTGCTGTGTGTATGCAGGGTGGTCACACCCGGATGCCAGCCGGCCTGACCCCGTGAAAACTGAGCCAAGACACAGGGTCCCGTCTCCATTGAGAAGCCTAAGAAGCCCCCTTCTATTACTACTATCCTGACTTCTGTGGAAGGGGAGCACCTCCAGGTTCCGGGTCAGCTGCCTTACCGGAAGATGACTTCTCTGGAAGTCTTTGACTGACCCCCTGAGACCTATTAGGAGGGGACGGTTTGTGCTATAAGGAGACTTCAGGATGGACTTTCCAGAGGTCTAGACTAGACAGGGGTAAAAAAAAAGCAGACAAGCCTGATCTGGGTCATTTCCCATCCTCGAAGGAGCAGAGGCAAAAGGGGTCTAGGTGGGCACTTCGGGAGCTGGGCGGTGGGTCCTCTCCCCCCGCTGATCCCGGGGAGCCCTAGTGAACAGACGTCTCTCCTGTCCTCACTGGACCTCTTCGAGATAACAGAGGAGATGGAAAAGCCCCCTGCAGGCTGGCTTCCGTCAGCTTGCAGGAAGACTGTGAGCGGAAGAGACGCTCTGGGCCGGCCGGCCAGACTGCCTCCTCCTTGCTGTGCGACGGGGCAGCGGGCTTGCCCGCTCTGACTCACACACGCGAAATGATGTCTTCGCAGCCTATCTGGGAGCAGCGTGGCTCATTTCTAAACGTAATAGTTTTTAGAAAGAAGGAAGTGAGTGCTCTGGTTCCAGCCCCAGCAGAGGGTTTCACAGTCACATTCGGTTCCTTTTTAGGTCTGGGTTGGGGGGGTGGTTAGCATTTCCGCAAGGGCGGGCAAGGAGGGCATGGCGCGTGCTGAAAGCAGAAGTGGCCTCTAAGCAGAGCTGCTGTCACGTCCCCCACCGCTCCTGACTCCATCCGGTACCGCCCTCAGCACCTAGGCCTTGGGGGCGCAGAGGGTGCCTGTTTGCTCAGGTGCTTCTCCCTTAGGCTGGGCCATATGGTGGGAGGGGAAGAAATCACTTGGAATCCAGATGACAGGGACTGGAGGAAACTGGTGTTATAATAGGAAGGAAGACTTCACACCCAGTGGATATCCTGGGGTCCCTGCCCCCCCCCACCCCTGTTTCCTTCCCTTTTACGGGAACTGGATCTGGTCTCTGGCAGAGCTGAAAGGGGCTGCATTTCGGAATAACCCAAGGCAGTAAAGTAAGGGAGCCTCCGAGCTTCCCTGGCTGCACCTCCTCCCAGCTACACAGTTGGGCTCCTGGGAGTCTCTCCTGGCCTTGACTACCCTGATGAAGGAGCAGGGACCTAGTCTAGGTGGTGGCCATGGACATAGTCAGAGACTTGCTGGGGTAAGCTGGACACCCAGGTTCCCTGTGTCCAGCTTTCTGAAGTGGAGAAGGAGGAAGAAGCTTTTTGCAGTCTAATCTCCATTTCTCCTGCTGCCTCAAACACAGTTCCCTTTCCTTCAGTTTGCTGTGCCCCGGGTTTCCCCACCTGTGGGAAGTTGGGGTGTCAGAGCCCTCTCTTATTGCAAGAGGGACAGGATGTGGCTGATGGCATTTAGCAAACTAGGAGTTTCCTAGGACCCATGAGGGTCCTAGGAAAATGATATGGGGGAGTAGAAGGTGAGGAGACCCCCACATCCTGCCCCTCTAGGCTCTGCCCCTCAGTATCTTCTGCCCTCCCCCCCCCAGTCTGAGGCCAGAGGACCACCCAGCCAGGGCCCCCTACACTAACCACTGAAGTTGGCACATAGACACTCCATGTCCACAGAGCTAGGAAACTGGCATCCCATGCCCCCCAGCCCAACCCAGGGACCATGGTCCCCCTTCCCCACCATTTTCAAGCCTTACCCCCAGCCCAGCAGTGGAGACCCTAACCCAGGCGTCCAGACTTCCAGCAGAGTTTGTACCAGGCAGGGGGAGGAGCAGAAGCAGGCATGGCAGGGTGAGCTGTGGGGGCTCTGCCAGCCCCCTCCCGTGCCCCAGTTCCCAGGCAGCTCTTAAAGGGACCAAGACGAATTAGTTAAAGGGAGCTTAAGGGAGTGGGTGAAGAAGAACGTGGGTGGTGGAAGATGATTAAGTTTGCCAGGAGCACGAGGGCCAGAGTCAGGGGCTTGACACCTCCTCTACTGCCCTGCAAGCCTCAGACTCCCCAGTCTAGACTTTCACTCATCCCATGTGACCCCCATGTTGGTTTCCCAGCTTCTGAGTGCCACCTCCTCTATCCTGGTCCCTTGGGCCCCAGCCCACTTCCCCCTCCCACCCCCATATTCATGCCACCTCAGTCTCCGGCGAGAGCTGCCAGCTGGCACTGACTGGTACTAGGCACGGAGAGTTGGCCCAAGGATTGTAAGGGTCTGAGGCCTGGCCCTGGAGGGGGAGGGGAGGCCAGCACCTCAGAGTCACTCAGGGGGGCAGGAGCAAGAGGCACTGAGGTGCTGGAGAGGCTAAGAGACACAGGTCCTGGCTCATACCCGTCCTTGACTTCTCCCTGGTAGGTGGTCAGGGTGGTGACATAGCAAAGAAAAATGACTTAGTTACTTCTGGCCATGGAAGGGCTGAGGACAGCTGAGAGAAATACACAGATAAAGAGAGGGACAAAGAAATGGAAACTAAAAGACGGCAGACCGACAGAGGGTGACCCAGCATAAAACTTCAGTTCTTGTGTCACTCCTTTGATCAAAACCTCCCTGGCTCCCCAGTGCCCATGGCATTGACTTCAGACTGCTTGGCTGGTGTTCTTGGCCCCCTCCTACCTCTGCAGTGTGCAGGCCCCACCCCAGCCCACCTGGGCCCTGCCTATCCTTAAGTTTCAGTTCCACACTACTATCTCCTGCCCAGAGTGTAGCAGTGTGGAAATACCTAGAATTTCCTCTCATTTTTACCAGATAGAATTGTTGCTATTCTTCCATGCCCACCGTAAAAGAACCCCTTAGTCCATAAAACCCTCCTGGATCTTCCTGCAGTACTCTAAGTTGCTACAGTATTTCCTGGCAGTCAGGAGTCCAGGCTCCACCACCAACAAGCTCTCTTCCCTGGGTCTCAGTTGCCCCACTTGAAATGGGAATATTGCCCTGGCTGGTGTGCTCAGTGGACTGTCAGCCTGTGAATTAAAAGGTTGCTGGTTCAATTCCCAGTCAGGGCACATGCCTGGGTGGCAGGCCAGGTCCCCTGTTGGGAGCTTGTGAGAGGCAACCAACTGCATGCCAGTGTTTCTCCCCCTCTCTTTCTCCCTCCCTTCTTATCTCTCTTTGAAAATAAACAAAATTAAAAAAACACACCTTGTTATATTGTGCTAATAGTCTGCCCACTGGTGGTGAAAGTAATTTGGCAACAGGTAAAAATGTTCACACTGAGAGATTCTGTTTCTGAGTCTGTACATTTATAATACTCATAAAGTTTTTACTATGTTGTTGGGTGTTACACCAGGTCCTAGGGACAAGGAATGAATAAAACAGACAAAAACACCTGCCCTTATGTGAATGTGTGCTGGTATGTAAGGTAGAAAATGGACACATATACACATGAAATATGTCCAGCCCTGGCCAAGTAGCTCAGTAGGTTAGAGAATTGTCCTGATACGTGAAAGTTGTGAGTTCGATCCCTGGTTAGGACACATACAAGAATCAACCAATGAGCCCTGGCTGTTGTAGCTCAGTGGATTGAGTGTGGGCCTGCAAACCAAAGGGTCACTGGTTTGATTCCCAGTCAGGGCACATGCCTGGGTTGTGGGCCATGTCCCCAGCAGGGGTTGAGTGAGAGGCAACCACACATTGATGTTTCTCTCCCTCTTTCTCCTTCCCTTCTCCTCTCTCTAAAAATAAATAGATAAAATCTTAAAAAAAAAGAATCAACCAATGAATGAATAAGTGGAACAGCAAATTGATGTTTCTTCCCCCACCCCGCCAAGATCAACTTTTTTAAAAAAGAAGGAAAAAGAAAACTTTATTTAAAATGAAATATAAACAAAAGGAAATATATTCACTGGTGTGAAGTGTCCTGGAAAAAATAAAGCAGGGAGAGTGGCTTGAAAGCGATAGGGCTTAGGATGCAGAGGAGGTTACTATTTCTTAACTCTTGGTCAGAGAAGGCATTATTGGATGGTAACATTTGAATAGACACCAGGAGAAAACGAGGGAATGAGCAGGCAGATGTTTGATGGAAAGAGTGGTCCAGGAAGAGGGGAGCACTAGCGCACATGTCCTGAGGCAGGTGTGTGTTCTGTGTGCGCCGGGGGCTGAGTGAGCACCAGTGAGAGCAGTGAGGGATAAGGCGAAGGGACTGCCTTGCCTGGCTATGCAGCATTGTAAGGACTTCAGCTTTTACACTGAGTGCTGTGGGAAGGCTCTGGAGGGTTTGGAGCAGAGGAGTTACCAAACTGTTACAGGATCACTCTGCTACTATGTGGAGAATAAATTGTGTGGGTAAGAGCAGGGACCACTGCAGAAACTAATGCCATAACCCAGACAAGAGAGGACGGCAGCGATGGTGGTGGTGGTAGGAATGGGCCAGATCCTAGATACATTTGAAAGATGGGGCTGACAGGACTGGCTAGCAGATGGAATATAGGGTATGAGAGGACCGGAGCAGCTAATGATGAACCACAGGGTTTTTGACCCAAACAACTGGGAAGAAGGCTGTTCACCAGCTGAGATGAAGCTGACTGTGGCTGGGAGCATGCGGGAGTGGAGCTGGGGGTGGACGGACCCGTGGCTATCAGTTCTGGACATGTTGACTTTGAGAGGCCATTAGACCATTGAATAGGTATTCTTGACTAGGGTTTAGGGCAAAGGGACGGGCTGAATTGTAAACTTGGGAGTCCTCAGTGTGTGGACACTGTTTAAAGCCACGGGGCTGGAGGGGGTCTCCGGGCCTAGTGTGGACAGAGAAGAACTGAGCCCCGGGGCATGCCATCTGTTGGAGGTCAGGGAGAGGAGGGAGAATCAGCAGTGTCATCTAAGAAGGGCTGCAGAGTAATCATCTAGACAAACAAGGTCAGGAAAGATGAGTCTGAGAAGTCACACCAGGTGAGCAATGTGCAGGGCATGGACTTTGACAAGGGCAATCTTTTTGCAATGAAGAAGGAACAGGTCAACAGCTGAGCATGAGAAGGGGAAGTCTGAAGAGAGGGTACCTGGGGAAAAGGGACCCTGGGCTAGGGACAGGAGCAAGGAAGACAGTACTTTGGGGCGGCGGGGGGGGCTGTGGTCATGTATTTAAAGGGACTCCCCAGTCATCAAGGATCAAGGGATCATTAGGATTGCATCCTAAGAAATGGTCTGAAATATTTAAAGAAAAGGCATTCACTGTAGCATTATTTACAATATAAACTGGGAATGAATGAAATGTACAGAGGGGATGGTTAGATGAAGTGTTGTATAAACATTCAGCCATGGAAAAGTATGTTTATATAGTAAATGCCCTTTATGAAATATTTTCAAAACATTCGATCTTAAGAACCAACATGAAGATCATCTTGACAATAAAAAATGAGCAAAAGGAATAGAAACATGTTACATCAGAAGAGAATGCAAATAACCAATGTATATTAATTTAAATTTTTCAACTTCTCTTCAAAGAAATGTAATATGAAACAATACTGAAAATTGTTTTCCTATCAAGTTGGCAAAGATTAAAACTGATGACACTTGTGGTGTTGGGAGGGGGTGGGGGCAGAGAAGCTCTGACACAGGTGAGAGTGACAGGGTCCCATCCCTCTGGAAGACATGCGGGAATGTTAGCAGTGGCCTTTATACTGCGTATACCTTTGAGTGAGTCAGTCCCCTTCCCGGAATTTCTTTTCTGGAAATTCCCAGAGATATGTGCAAAGATGTGCATTCCAGGAAGCGTTATTTACACCAGCCAGCAAAGAATTATAAACATTGCAGAGATTTCGAAACTGAAAAAATAAAATTAAATGCTCACAGCCTCCCACCATAGTGTGCATGGCTGTCACTGAGCTATTTTTTTCTCGCTCCTTTTCTATCCTCTCTGTAATGACAAAGTATTACATACATGAAACAGAAAAACACCAACTATTTAAAAATAATGTTTATGCCCTGACTGGTGAGGCTCAGTGGACTGAGCACTGGCCTGGGAAACGAGGGGTTGCTGGCTGGGGTCCTTGAGGACAGAGGTCAGCACCTGCCTGGGTTGCAGGCCAGGTGCCCAGTTGGGGCGTGCGAGAGGCAACTGATGCGTGTTTCTCTCCTATCTCACTGCCCCTCTCTCTAAAAATAAATAAATAAAAATGCTTAAAAAATAAATAAAAACAATGTTTATAAGTGTTGAAATAACATGGGAAAGTACTTAAACATGTTAACTGAGAAAAATAAAAATGAAATTTTAAGCCACAGTGAGATCTTAACTATGTAAAATATATCTGCTCAGGGAATAAACGTCTGGAAGGAAATCCATCAGTGGTTGCCTCTAGGCGATTGAAAAGGGATGACTTCTTCCCCCTACTACTTTGTATTTACCTGTGTTTTCAGTTTTACTACACAGTATATGTTACATTCTTACAGCAACAAAAAATGTGTAAATAATCACATGTGGCCTACTGAGGGTCAAGTTGTGTCATCACGTGTGGTGACCAGCCTGCAGCACCCTGAGGGCTTGCCTTATCCCTACAGCCCTTCTCAAGAACAGTGACCTCCTCTGCTGGTTCTGGTGTCCTCCAGCCCACAGTGGTCAGTGGTCCCAGGGCCCCTGTAATTCAGAGTCGGATCCATCCACCAGACTCAACAGAGCCCGAGGAAGCCGGCGCTTTCCCGTCCATGGGTGGGGCTCTGGCGCCCCCGGGTGCCCGGACATGGAAGTGCATGCGAATGCCCTCAGACTGGGATTCTTTCACCGATGTCCAAGACCCAGTGGGGGACTTGGGGTCTTAGCCCTGGACTGGGAGAGGGGTTTCCTTCTTCTAAACTGCCCCTTAAGGCAGGGACCCCTCCCTGTCAGAACCCCCACCTTTTTTTTGGAACCCCTTTTCAAGCCTGGGGGGAATGAGAGGTTTCCAGCATGAACTCAGAGGCTCTTTTCCTTTTATTCATTTTGCTTTTCCCAATGTTTTCCCATAATCCCAGACATGCTTTTTCTCACTGACTTGAAAGCAGCCTCAACTCCTCTGCCCCAGGGAATGTAAACTTATCTTTTATCATCACTGTTTTCTGTTGGGGGGCAGGCAGGAGCAGGAGTCTGCAGCCAGAACCTTTGGGACCCTGCAAGTCTACCATCTGTGTGGCCTTGGGCAAATTAACTCTTGAGTCCCTGTTTCCAGGGACAAAGGGGACAATGACTGCCTCTCAAGATAACCGTAGGGCCAAATGGAGCAGTGCAGAGGTGCTCTGGAGTCCACAAAGGGCCGCAGAAATTTTGGTTACCTTAGCTCATTTTCCTTTCTGGGGGCCCTTCCCTCAGTCCAGGCTCCTCGTCTCCCCCAGATCACAAGCCGCCTTCCTCCTGAGACCCTTGCTCGGCCTGACGCCTCCCTTTTTCTACAGAGGTCCCTGTTTTCCGACTCCCACTGAAGTGTACGTTCCCTGAGGGCGAAGATCATGTTTTTAAATTGATTTTTTAGAGAGGAAGGGAGAGAAAAAAACACCAACCTATTGTTTCACTTATTTGTGCATTCCTTACTTGGTTCTTGTACAAACCCTGACTGAGAAGTGAACCTGCAACCTTGGCATTTTGGGCCAGTGCTCCAACCAACTGAATCACCCAGCCAGGGTTGGACATGTTGTCTTATTCATCCCTGTCCCCAAGCTGAGCACAGAGTGTGGCACAAAGGGACATCATCTGCATGTCTGCAGTCAGTCCTTCTCCTTTCCTGTGGCCCTCACTAGCTCTGAGAAGTCACCACCTTCAGACTGGGCCCATGTTACACAGAGGGTGCCCAGTATGTGGGAGGTGCCGGGACAGTGCTGGGGGGTTGGGGGGCCCACTAGCCACCACCGATGTACACCACCCAAATGTGTACCTGGGGTGCCCTAAGGGGTGCCTCTTGTCCCTCCCCCTGCCCCTAGAGCAGGGGTAAGGCTGGGCAGCAGTGGGCATGAGGATGCTGGTGACTGTATGACATCTGCGTGTCTGCCCCTCAGAACACATGGCGACACCCACCAACAAAGACACCACAGCAGACAGGGATAGAAACAACTAGTGTATTGATTCAAGGAGGAGAGAAGGGGTGCAGATGGGAAATGGGGAGGCAAGGGGATCCTTAGTGTTTGCCAAAAAGTACTGCCACATACCCTCCACCCCTTCTCACCTTCCTCCTCTGGGGTGGGGCCCTGCAGGCTCTCACCCTTTCTAGTAAGCCTCCCTCTCCCTCCGCCTCTACACCCACTTGACTTTGGCCTCCAGTGACTGCGCAGACACCACCTGGCTCTAAGGCTGGGTGAAAGCAGGCTCAAACTAACCTTTCTTCCCCCTTCTTTTACCTTCCACCTCATTCCCATCTCTTGTCTACATAAAATACAGAAAAAGCAAGCGCAGCTGGTACCTGGGAGAATCAAGTCACCCCGGGGCTGCGGGCAGGAGTGGGACGGGGGTGGGCAGGCAGAGGAGCCTCAGTTAGGTACACTGCAAGGATGGGGGCCAGCCCAGGGGCCTGGCTCGGCCCTCTTCCCTTGGGGGTGGCAGAGAAGACTCCACACCTGCCTCTCAGGCACCATATTCGTGGGGTCCCGGGGTGGGGGCTGCAGCAGGGCAGAAAAGCAGAAACTCGGCTCTGTAAAAGCACCCCTACCCTTGACTCCTGGAGGAGCCCTCTTTGGTTTAAGGCAGATACGGAGTTTCCTGGAAGCAGGGAAAATGAGGAGCAAATTGAGATAGAGGCCTTTGTTTTTTTTGCTTGTGTTTTCCTTCAGTATCAAAACACTGTAGAAAATAACTTCTCTTAGAAAAAAAATATAGAGAAAAAAATCAAAGGGGTATTTTCCTTTGGCTTCAAGCCCCCTCCCATGACGTGCAGGAAGGGGGTGGGCAAGAGGTGAGGAGAAAGCAGGAGTCCTGCATCCCCACTTCTGCCTGGCAGGTCCCAGGTTACATGATGCTGCAGTTCTGGGGGTTCTAAGAGAGAAGAGAGAAGGAGAAACATGTGAGCTGCCTTGCTTGTCCCCCCACCCTGTACCCTCCCTCCTCCCTCCCACCCCTCAGCCCTGCACCTGCCCTCCAGTCTGGGGCTCAGACAGGAGGGGCAGGGTGCAGGCATGGACTATCTAGGATCTTGGGTGGTGGTGGGGAGGCTCCCACTCCCCCGGGCTGCGGAAGAGAAGGCTCTCCCCCTCACAGGGCCACCTTGTCCTAACCCTCAAGGACCAGGGTCCTCTGCCTGTGGGGTTTGGAGGCAAAGGGACAACTCACCTGGGTTCGGGGACTGGAGTTGCCCAGGAGGTAGGAGCGGGTGACCAGGTTGTCCCCGAAGCTGCCACCCCCACTGCCCCCCACACTGCGGTAGCTGCGAGTGACTGTGACACTGGAGGCAGAAGAGCCAGAGGAGATGGATCCGCCCACCTGGGCTGCCGAGCTGCTGGCAGACGCCTTATCGGCAGGCTGCCCACAAGTCCCGCACAGCACCGTGCGAGAGCGCAGGTTGTACTCGGCTGGGTCCCCCGAGCTGCTGCAGTGGGATCCCTGAGGAGGGAGACAAGGCTCAGGCGGGACGGCGAGTCTGGGACTGACTGCTTAGGACTAGCACCCAGCTCCACACTCCTGCGGGCTCCCAGCCACCAGGCAGGTAGGTGGGGTTCTGTCCTCAAGGACCAGAGGGCAGACAACAGGGCTTGGGAGGCTGGGCTGAGAGGAGCGGGAGGGAAGACATGAAAAGGGAGAAGGGTCAATCAGGAAGACTTGGGGACAAGGAACTGGGGTTGTGGTTTTGACTCTGTCCCGGCTACTCTAAGCTTAACAGGGAAAGGAGAGAGCGAGCAGCCTTGTGAGGGCAGCAGCCATGCAAAATACATTGGAGAGGGTGGGAATGAGAGAGAATGTTCTTGCAGGAAATCGGGGAAGAGAAGACATGCATACAGCAGGGATGGGAGGGACAAGAAGGGAAGTGCATGCAACAGGAATGGGAGGGAGAGAGGCAGGGCTGGCTGCCCCACATCTGTCCTCCCGTCCCCTCCACAGGAGACAAACCCAGACCCTTGTCCACTGCTCCCATGGGAATAATCCGTGGCATCAAAGAGTCCCCACTCCCTTCCTTACCAGAGTAGGGCACCCAGATGCCTGGGTTCCCTGTTCAAGGTATAGGGAGGAGAGAGAAGAAAAGCCAGGGCAGCAAGTAAAGTTCCAAAATATTCTTTAATGAAAAGATTTTTGGCATGGAAAGGCCAGGGAGAGGCTGCCCCCAGGCCTGGCTGGGTGCCCCGTGTGGGCTCAGCCTCAGCGGCGGCGGCTACCACTCACGTGGTGGTGATGGATCAGGTCATCTCCATCCTCATCGTCGTCATCCTCAACCACAGTCACTGAGCGCACCAGCTTGCGCATGGCCACCTCCTGCCAGGGACCCAGGACCAAGTCAAGCATTAGAGTCAGGGAAGGTCTGTGTGGCATAACCACCCACAGTGAGCACCTAAACACCTTTCTCGTGGTCTGCCCTTGGTCTGGCTTGCTGCTGACTTGTCCTCCGTGGTGCTGGAGCTAAGGGGCTGGTCTCCACCCCAGAGGAACACTGCCAGACTGTCTGGGTGGCAGCGTGGCTCAATCTTCACTGCCTAACCTCTACCACTTGGGCTGCTGGGGTGCCGTCTTTTGGTTTGCCCAGTGGGTGGAGAGTTTGGGGTCCAGGACTGCCCCACAGAGACAAAGGAAAGGTGGCCCTGAACAGGCTTCCTTGGGCTGGGGGCAGCCGGCTCCCATCTGCCCCAGGGGAGCCGTGCCCAGGGAGAGGCCAGCCTGCAGTGTACTCACCTCCCCAGTGGAGTTGATGAGAGCCGTGCGCAGGCTATTTCCACAGCCCCAGGTGTTCTGCGCCTTCCATACCAAGTCAGTAGGGGGGCTATGGGTGGCCCCGGCTCCTGCAGCCCAGATCTGGAGAGGGAGGGTTAGAAAAGGGCACTCACTCCAGCGCACCGGTCCTCAGGCCAGCCAGCCCCACCCGAGAGTCCAAACTCCCTGCCACTCACCGTCACCACCTGCCCAGCCTTTAGGGTGAACTTTGGTGGGAAGCGGTAGGTCAGCAAGGGATCATCTCCATTCTGGCGCTTGATCTGCCAGTTGCCCATGGACTGGTCCTGCCAGGGAGGAGAGGGATGGTGGGGGCTGCTTGTCCAGGCTCCTGGGTTTATCTCACTCAGGCAGGCGCAACTGGAGGCCTCTCCCTCCACCCCCCAACGCTGCCCTCCCCGTCAAGGGTAATAGTCATGACCTGTGGGCACTTCTGCTATGCTACACAATACTTGCACCTTCTCCACAACTCAAAGAGTTAGGGACCACTGTTCATCCCCATTTTACAGATGAAGACACTGATGCTCTGAGAGGTTAAACAACGTGCCTAAGGCCTTACAGACAATGATGAGTCCTGCAGCCAGGACCAGAACTAGAGTGTGGGGGAGATACACACACTCACCGGGTCCACCTCTCCCCGAACTCCATCCCTTCACCTTCCTGTGTCTCCCTTACCCAGCTGTGTTCCCTCACACCGGCCCAAGCACCTACCTCATTGGACTTGTTGCGCAGCCGCACGAACTTGCCTTCCTCGTCCACCTCTTCCACAGCTACACGCCCGCTGGTGCGAGCATGCTGTGAGAAGCTGCTGCGGCTCTCAGCTGACTCCAGCTTGCGTTTCTTGGTGATGCTCCCCCCGCCCTGTGTCTGGGATGAGTGGGAGGAGGCACGGCCACGGCTTCGCTGCGAGCTGGGGCTGGGGGACAGGCGTAGCCTGGAGATGGGGAGACCAAGTGGGGGACCTAGTCAAGGCCAGTCACGGGCCAGAGAGGCTTCGAGCACCTCCTGACTCCTCCCTAACCCACCTCTCCTCCTCGCCCTCCAGGAGCTTGCGATAGGCGTGGATCTCCATGTCCAGTGCCAGCTTGATGTCCAGCAGCTCCTGGTACTCGTCCAGTTGCTGCTGCATCCTTGCTCGCATATCTGCCATCTCCCGCTCCTTCTCGGCCAGCAGCCGCCGGCTGGTGTCCCGCTCACGGGCAAGTGAATCCTCCAGGTCTCGCAGCTTTGCTTCCTTGGCTGCCAGCTGGATGAGGAAGGTGGGGGGCTGGTGAGCTCCCAAGGACCCCAAGTGTGAGGAGGTAAGGGGTAGGGGACACCCAGCCACACTCCTTAGGATCTCCAGGCTCCTATAAGAAACTATCATGGGCCCTGGCTGGTATGGCTCAGCAGGTTGAGCACCGGCCCGTGAACCAAAGGGTCACCAGTTCAATTTTCTGTCAGGGCAAGTGCCTGAGTTGCAGGCCAGGTCCCAGTGAGGGTCACATGAAAGGCAACCACACATTGATGTTTCTCTCCCTCCCCTTCTTCCTCCCTTTCTCTATAAATAATTAAATAAAAATCTTTTTTTTTTTTTTTAAGAAGAAACTATCACAGGCTCTAACATGGCCTGGGCTGGTGACTCGGAAGTGGTTCCCAGTATCTAACTGAAATCTCTCATTCTGAGACTAGAACCTATTTCTTCCTGTCGCAGTGGCACAGCCACGAGAATAATAATGATGCTTTTAACACATCACACTGAGTCTCCTGGCCGATCTGTGAATTTGGGAAGATATGAATGATCTCCATTTTCAAATGGGAAACCAAGGCTCCGAGAAGTGAAGGTCCTACAGGTACAATAAGAGGCAGTCCTGACACAGCACACAGGTCATGTGACCCCGACGCCTAGGCCCTTTGTCAGTCTGTAGTTCCCTTCCCTTCAGGAACCCCCCCTGGACGTCTGCCCTACACCCTGCCCAGGCTGCTGGCTGCCAGGGAAAGACGGGAGGTGGGGCATCACCTGCTTCTGCAGCTGGCTGAGCTGGGCCGAGAAGCTGTCCAGGCGAATTCTAGATTGCTGCAGCTCCTCATGGGCGGCCCCCACTAGGTTGCTGTTCCTCTCAGCTGACTGCCTGGCATTATCCAGCTGCAAGGGAGGACACCAGGTTAGGGCTACAGAGAATGGAAGGGAGGGAGGAGGAACCAGAGAAGGGTACCACCGCTGCAGCCACAGGTCCTGGGCACCCCAAGCTCCCACCACCATCCCTCTGACCCTCTGCCCAGGTGAACAGTGGGCACAGCAGGGCTGCTGGGGCAGAGGCAGCACCTTGGCAGAGTAGGTCTTCTCTAGCTCCTTCTTGTACTGTTCCACCTGCTCCTCATGTTGGGCCCGTAGCTCCTGCAGGGCATCTGCCAGCCGGCTCTCAAACTCCAGCTGCTTGCCATTATCAATCTCCACCAGCCGGGTCTCATGGCGGCGTTTGGTCTCACGCAGTTCCTGGAAGGGTGGGACACAGAAACCAAAATCAGAACTAGGTCCTTAAGGCTAAGACCCAAGTGTCTGAGCTCCCTGCCCAGTCCTAAGCCTGTTAGCCATGGTCAGCCCCACTTTAACCTGGGAGCTGGATGCTGGCCACCCCTCCACCCCCCATCCACTAGTGCAAAGAAGTGAGGCGAGCAGACTCTGCACACAGCTGGTCCTCCAGCCCCAACTCTGGTGTCTGCCACTGCCCGCCCTGGTCCTCTCGCCTGGAGAGCACAATGCCCACCTCACTGTAGATGTTCTTCTGGAAGTCCAGCTCCTCCTTCAGGGTCTGCAGCCTGTTCTCAGCATCCACCCGCCGCAGCATCTCATCCTGAAGTTGCTTCTTGGCCTCACTTAGGGCTGCCTCAAGCTGAGAGGAAGGGGGCAGAGGTCAGGGAGAGGGTCATAGAACAGCAGAGCTGGAAGGAGGCTGAGAAGTGGGCTGCTCCCAGTGCATCCCTGGGTATGTGTGAAACAGGCTCAGGGCAGTGAGTGCCTTGAAGGCTTACGGAGGTAATAAAATCTCCTTACTCAGAGTAATGAGTAAAGAAATAAGAGATAGCCACTCCCCTCTCTGGCATAACACAGCAGCTGCTACAAAAGAAGTATGTCCAAAGTCTAGAGGGAGCACGAGAAAAGGAATCTGGGGCGGTAGAAGAGGGTCTGGGAAGGGCTCTGAGAGACTGAGACATGAGGGACAGGTTAGCGGGACCTGAGGAGGGATGCTGCTGTGACTGCAGGACAGAGAAGGGCACAGGCTCAGAGGGATGCAGGCCCACGTGCTTTTCGGGATCTTCAGGAGGGTCCACGCTGCTGATGCCTAAAGGGTGGGGGCAGGGGTGGAAGGACGGCAGAGGTGGCTGGGATCAGAGGCAGGGCCGCGTCATGAAGATGTGCGCCCTTACCTGCCACAGAAAGACCCTTTGAAGTTCAAGCAGGGAAGTGCCTTTCTTAGATTTTCATCTTAGAAAGCACAGGCTGGTCTCAGGGCTGGGAAGGCCCAAGGGACAAAGTAAAGCTGGAGGCAGGAGACCCAGGAGGAGAACGACCTGGGCTCAGCTTTGTTGGGACCTGTTGGTACGTCCCGGTCCCTCCACGGTGTATTGTGCCGCCAGGGCCTGGAGGACAGAGAGTCCAGGACAGAATCTTGGTGACTGACTAGTCCTAGCTCTGCTCTGAACAGAAGAGGGTGTGGAACTGGGAATACGCCAGCTTTTTAAACACTCTTTGCTAGCTTGTGACATGAGAGATTAGAGGACAGAAGAGACAGCAAAGTGTTTTGGAAGTAAAGACCACCACATATACACGTCAATTGTTATGAACATGTGTCCCACGTGTGATTAATTATCAGGGCCTGACGATGGGCTCTGTGGACGGTCTACGCCCCTCTCCTGTCCCCCAGAGGGGCTGCAGCTCTCTACAGGGGGGCCAAACAAGAAGAGGATCCAGGGCCGAGCAAAGGTCATTGAATCATTGAATGGTGATGGCTTGTGGGTTATTTTAAATTCACCACGCTAGATACCATGTGCGGCAAAGAATGCAATACGGTCTGGAGCAGTGAAATGCTGCTAGGAAGGTGACGGCTCTGTGGCTGGCAGACAAATCAGACCAGGTACCTCCAGAAAGCAAATGGGGTGGAAGAGTGAGTGTGCATTTTTTTGAGGGGGGCAGGTACCGTGGGCAGGCCTCACCTTGGCCACCTGCCCCCGCAGGTCGTGCAGCTCGCCCTCCAGCGTGCGCTTCTCACTGAGCGCAGTGCTCAGGGCGGCCTCCTTGGAGTTGAGCAGAGCTTCCAGGTCCTTGAGGCGGGCCTGCGCAGCCATCAGGTCTCCTTCCTTCTTGGTGTTGCTAAGGAAGCAAGGGAAGAACGGGTTGAGAGGAGGAGTCTGTGTCCCTAGGGAGAGCCCGGGTCCCCAGGGAGAAAGAGAAGTCACTTCTGTGGGGCGTGGCTCTGCTGTCCCTCCAAAAGCCAGGAGAGGGCACTCTGGGTTTTGGTTTGTTGGCATCTGCCAGCCTCTGGGGCTGGACTCCCACTTCCCCCAAAGTCCCCCAAACCCCTTTCCTGCTTCTCCACCCTTCCTATGACTCAGTGCTCAGGAACGTGCTTGGGGGCAAGGGCAAAGACCGATCCCGTGAGATGAATGCCTTGCCCTCTCTCCCTCCCATTCCTTCCCAAAGAGACAGGGCCACCTTTGTCTCCCGCCCCTTCCCACGCAGTGCCTTAACCTTCTCCTCCCGGACTCCACCCACCTTCCATTCAGCCAGTTCTCCCTCCTCTGGGACCCAGACAACCAGACTCCCAGCTCCGAGGTCTATGCATCCCTAATGTTTCTCAGTTTGAGCCCCACAGGTGTTGCTCACTTCCCCTAGTCCCTTTTACACTCTGGGGACTGTGGGGACAGAAAGTCTGGGCAGAGCTCAGGGAGACCTGGGTTGGTCTCCCAGACGTGGTAGGAGCCCTCCCTTTCTCAGATCCAGTCTGGACCCCATGATCTGGGCAAAGCACGGGGTTCCAGCCTCCTCCTTCTGGGCCTCCTCAGAGCCTGAGAGAATGCTGATCCCTACCCATCAACCACAAGCCTCGGCATCTGGCTCCAGTCATGGCCCCAGGCCCATCTGGGCTCTAGCCTTGAACCGCCCCACTCTTCAAACGGGGTAAAACTTTAGCTAGAACCAAGCAAACAGAGGTTGCCTCTGCCACTCCCTCCTCTTTTGGGGCCCCTGGTTATTTTTGCTGGATAGTGAACTGGAGAAATAGAGGGGTCCTATTTTCTTAAAAACTTCTGGGGAATCCAAGAACTCTCCAGCTGTTACGATCCCTTCACCAGTGTCTGGTGAGAAAAAAGGATTAGGCCCAGAGGGTGAGGGAGAGTCAAAGGGCCTGGTCCCAGCTGCCATCTGCAACACATCAGCCCTTCAGCGCGAGCCCACCGCAGCAGATGGAAAAAAGGAAACAAACGTGGGCAGGGGAAAACATTCTCTCCTGGAAAGGGAGAGAGGGGCCCTGCCAACATTTTCTCCCGCCGCAAAAGTATGAAGCTCCAAGAGCCCCAGCAATTCACTCTGAAGCAGAAGGGGAAGGCCAAGACCCAGGCAGAGTTCTCCTGCGACCTTAGCATGTTTCAAACAGGAGTCACCGCCCCTTCGACGGGGCTCCCCTGGGAGGGGAGCAGGGTGCCGCTCAGACAGGCCCCGGAAGGACGGGAGCACCTGTGGCCTGCATGCCTGCTCCTGTCTGGCCTCCGGCCACACCTCAGAACAAACTGTTTAATGCAGCGGTGTCTGTCTCCTGTGAAAGAAGCCCTTCCAGAGCTAGAGGACGCCTCCCCTCCTCTGTCTCAGCCCAAAAATGCTAAAAATAAAGTCAAAACCCAGCTCAGGTTCTGGCTGCTATCTGGCCCTGCCCCTGGCTGGGAGCTCAGCCCCAACTTTCCATGACTTCACAACTTTTCCGAAGCTGAGGCAGCTGTAGGGGGAGGAGGGAGAAAGAAGAAAAACCGCTGGTAAAGTGAAGCAACGTGGCGGACATAGATTCTGAGAGCCTTGAACTGACTCCAAGGCTGGCGAGGGCTTCCCAGAAGCGGCCTCTCTGCCCTGCGGGCTAGCAGCAGCAGCAGCCGTACTGGGAGGCTCTCAGAATTGTAGAGAACTAGAAGGAGCTTAGAGCGGGTTCAGCTCAACCCTCTCCTTTTACAGATAAGGAAACTGAGGCACAGAGGCAGATCAAGGGCCCAGTGTTAAGCACTGCAGGCAGCAGCAGGGACGGGTCACAGGACTCCTCCTCCACCTCATCGCTTTCTAAGCCACAGGCCCAGAGCGGGTGGAGAGCTGGCAGAACGACCCAGACAGCCTGAACTGGGAGGAACAGGAATGAGCGATGCTTTTGGAAGACAGAGAAAGGGTGTCTCTTCCCTAGTCCTGCTCCTGGCTGCCTCAGACCCAGAAGAGGAGCTCCAGGAATTCCCCTTAGAAATGACCTTTCTGTGGCAGACACTGACCTAGGAAAACAGAGGTTCATGGTCCCTGCTCTCTGGCAGCTTACAGGGGAATGACTATAGGAACTTTCCCTTCAGTCTAATCTCTGTCTATTGCTCCCAAAAGGGGGGCAGTAATAGTAACAGCAATATGATAACGGCAGACACTTATACAGGGCTGATTAGGTACCAGGAGCTGCTCTAAATATTACACTGTTAAGTCAATTGTCACAGCTTTCCTGCAAGATAGATGCTGTTACTAAGGGACTGAGGAAGCTGGGACACGGAGTGGGGCGTCCAGGTCCTGCCGCCGGTGTGTGCCCGGAGGCAGCGGTGCTGCTTCAACACCTGCCGCAGTGTAGCGGCTCTAAAGGAACTAAGGGGGCTATTTCCCTTGCCTCCTGGAGGCTTCGACTGTCAACTGTCGCCTGAAAGAGGCACCATTAAAGAACTAGGACACGCCCTGCAGACTGGGAAACCATGAGCAGAGAGGGAAGTGAGGGAGCGCCTCTGCGGTTTTCTCGACCAGGTTTGGGGAGCTCCCATCTGTGGGGAAGAAGCCACTATCACTCACGGCCCATGACTCAGACCTCGGATCTCTGCGGCCAGGGAGCCGCACGCACTCCCCAAGACGGCTCTCCCACCTCCTCCCCAGGCTTGCCTGCTCGCCAGCCCCCAAAGCTACTTCCTAGCTAGTCGGGGTCTTCAGACCTAGCGCAGACCCCAGACACTGGCCAGGGGCTCAGCCCCGGAGCAGTGGTGCTGCCTGTGCCCCAGTGCACTGCGGGCTGGCAGTGGCAGAACTGGGCACGTGCTGACTGCTGTCCCACACTGAGTTGGCAGGGGGACAGGGTGGGGCAGGCAAGGGTTGCTGGGAAGGGTGGGAACCAGGGGCTCTACAGGTGACTCATCCTCAGGCAGACAATACCCGGGCAGGGGTCGGGAAATCCTCTAGTGCTCACAGGGGAGACCCTGGCTTTGCCTGCGTCCTGCCCCAGGCCCCGAGCCATGCCAGTGCAGGGGTGGCTCCTTCCTCTGCACCTGCCAGGTTCCTCAAGCACAGGAGTGGCTCCATCCCACTACCCTCATGAGGCAAGAAGGGGGGGCATCCTGTTGCTAACTCTTCCACCGCTGGTAAACCTGGTCTCTGCAGGAGGGAAGAGAGTGGGGTAGAGAGAAGGACAGCGCAGCAATGAGAAGAAAAGGTAGAAAGGGTGGCAGGAAGCTGGCTCCTGGCCCAAGGCTGGGGGCCTGCTGGGCTGAGGCTGGCCAGGGGCGGAAGCCCAGATCCAGGCCTGTCTGTGGATCGGGGCTCTGGGACTGCTTTTGGGGAAGAAAGGCGCCCAGCGCAGCAAAGGGGCTGGTGGGCACAGGGCCAGTCACCCGCTGAGTCACCCTCCTCAGCCCAGCGTGGATGCCAGATATGGAAGCCAGGGCCTGCCACAGGCCGGTTTGGGCCTGGTTGCTGGGAGCAACTTGCCAGGCCCTGAGGGAGGGCCCCCATTTCCTCCCCCGGGCTGAGGAAGAGACATGGGGAGCGGAGACAAGGGCTGGAGCTAAAATAAGAAGAGGGAGGGGAAGATGGTCAAGAGGGCTCCCTCAGACCCACCCCAGGCCCCTTGAAGGCCACTCTTCAGCCTCACCAGCCTATGGAGTTCCCCATAGTCGAACAAATGGAGACCTGGAGCAGTGGGGAAGGGAGGAGAGGGGAGGGGTAGGAGAGTGAAGGTCCCCTGGGCATTTCCTGCCTGGCAGGAAAGGGCGCCCCCTGTGGCTGGGCAGAGCTGCCAGGCAGGGGGTCCTGGTTTGGGAACAGCTCTCTCCTGTCCTCCCAGGTGTCTAGATCTCCAGCCTGGCTGACTTCCTGCCTGGTGATGGGACAGCTCCTAGGGCCACCCCAAGCCTGCCCGCCTGTTCCTACCACTCCCGGCTTTGTTCCAGCAACTCCTCCCACTGCAGTATATCCCTCTTCCCATCCTCCCTCCACCTACCCAAATCCACCCCCAACCTCCAGCCACCTCAGCCTTGCCCTTGGGGCTGAGGCCTCAGCCCCACCCACCTCCTCCTCCCAAAAGTGTTCAGCTATTGTTTTACCTCCTGGTTTATTCTCTTTCCACCTACACTGCGCCTCTGGGGCTTTTTCTGTATGCCCCCTGATGCCCTGACACTGGGAGGTTCATATGCTCAAGGCTTCTAGAGGGGCCTTCTCCTGGACCAACTCTTACACTTTTACAGATGGAAAAACTAAGGTCTGGAGAAGGGCAGTCTCAGACAAGAAAAAAAAAACAAACCCCTGCCCACCCGGTCACCTGAGGATACTAATAGCAGACAGGGCAGAACACAGACAGTGGTATGATGCATGCAGGGGGCACAGAGCATGGCAGAGACACGCAGGGAGAGAGCCTGGGAGACGCTCCAATCAGAGAGGGAGACAGAGGCCTAGTAAACTGGCCGTCAGGTGTCACACACTTCTACAACTGTGTGCAAAGCCACGAGGTTTGACATCCTCCACCTTCAAAGGGCAGCTCTGCTCGGTTTCCCGGCTGGCCTGTGGGTCTGGCCTCATTTCCAGGTAACGGCAGGGTGTGGGTGGGACATCAGGCTTCCCCACTCTAGCCTTCAAGGCACCATCCCTCTCTGCAGAGGAGACCGTAAAGAGAGGAATGGAGGGGGAAGGTGTTCCAGGGGCGTAGAAGCCCCTAGAGGCTTCCTCAAACTCCACCTTGTGGGTTCCAAGTGGCTCACACCCAGAAAGCATATGGTAGGCCCTCCAGGATAGACCTCCCACTCCTGACCTCCCCACACAGGCACATGCACCCACAGCAGGCACAGCTCTGCTTCCACGTGCCTCTCCCTTGGGTGTGACGCCGCCACACATGCTCAGTGTCGGAGGCCCGTCAGATCTCCTTCTGGAGCCGCCAGGCACTCAGCTGTCCTCCCTCGGAACAAAGCCGGGTCTTAATTTCAGAGGGAGGGCTGGGATGGGAGAACTTGTGCTGAGAAGGGGGATAGGAGACCTGTTGACATGCTCAGACACTGGGCCTGGCAGGGGGCCCGGCCTGAGTCACAGCTGCTGAGTACATCAACGTGGCATTGTACCGAGGCAAGGGAAGCCCGCGGCCACAGGCAGGGCACCGGGGTCCTGGGCAGCAGGAGGCTGGCTTCCTGGCCAACTGCTCCCTTCAGGCCCCCTGCCAAACTTCACTTTCCTTCTTTCTGGTCCCTCTCTACAGAAATCACTTCTGTGTTGCCACAGAAATGCAGGGGTGAGGCCTGGGAACAGACGGGAAGAAGTAGTGGCATGGAGGGAGGGGGATGGCCTAGGAAGAGAGAGAACATCTTGGGCAGTGGGAGGAAGGGAGGCCCCTGGCCAAAGGAAGGGACAGTTAGGAGATCCCCACAAGAAGGTGACTCAGCAGGCCCCTGGTTATTAACCCTGACAATAGTGGGAGCGGGTGGGAGCCACACCCCAAGATCAAGAAATGGGGTTGGGGCCTGGGTCGGGAGGACCTAGGAGTTCTGGTCACACTGCATTCCAGCTCCAACCTGGGCAGATGCAGCTCTCACTCACAGCCAGCAGGGGGTGGCAGCATTAGTGCTGGGGAGGAAGGGGGCACTGGGGATCACAAACTGTCTCCTCTCAACTCCCCAGAACTGGACTCCTCAAAATGAGAAGTCTCAGGCTCCCCTGAGCCAGCCTGAAAAGAACTCGCAGGTCCTGTCCACCGCCCTGTGTCTCCCACCTGATGCAGACTCAGCCCCCTTGCTGCTCCTCGGCAAGAACTTCCAAGGTAGTTTTCACAAAAAGTGCCCCTCAGCCTTTTCTCTGCCTGGGAAAGCGTGGGGTCTCCTGTCCACTCTCCGCTCTGCCCTCTACTGTGACTCAGCTCCTCTGCTGGGCCAGGGATCCCAGCCAGAATTATTCCTGGCTTCCACAGGCAGGATTCGGGCTTCCTCTCCCACAAAGGGATGGGGAGCACCCCTCAGCCCCGCCTCCTTCCCAAACTGTCCCCTCCTTTGAAGGGTTGTTTAGGGCCAAGACCGCCTCATAGCCTCGGGTTAGAGGAGGCAAAATGGGTTCAGGGAGGGTAGTAGCTGGGCATCTCCAGATCACAGCACACCTCCATCTGGCTCCAGGCACAGGCTGCTGCCTGCCCAGGGCCTCCCCTGGCCCCCAGCACAGGTCCATCGGACTCTCTGCCTCTCCTCCACAGGCCTTGGGTGGGGACCAAGCGCCCTTTCCTACCAGCGATAAAAGCAAAGCACAAGCCAGGGGTGAGATGTCATAATTAATCGTTCCTAACAAACTTTCTTTGAGAGAGAAAGAGGGTGTTAGTACTTTTAATTTCATAGCTTATGGGAAATATTTCTATTGAGAATAGCACTGGCTATTAATTATATTAATGGCACTTGATTTTAATATTTATAGCTTGGTATTTAGAAGGCTGTTTTTTCCCTTTGTGGGTACTATTGCTTTGGAACCTGAGGGACCTCTGGAGACCTACTCTGACCCCTTTCTTTTACAGCTAAGGACGTCCAGAGAGGGGAGGTGATTTGCTCAAGGTCACACAGCAATTCAGTGGCAAGACCAAGCCTAGGACTAGGGACACCAAGGGACAGGGCTGTTTCAACTCCCTCACACAATCTGTCGTTTCATTGGTAGACCACCATGCCTCTCGTTAAGGGGTGAAGGATGAGACTCGGTGACCTCCCCAAAGACAGCTCCAGGAAGATCTGCACTCAGCCTGTGTCGCCGTCAATACACTGGGTGCCCAGGGAGGCAGGAAACAGATGAACTGCTCTAGCATCTGGGCCTCTGAGCCAAACCTGGTCTTGGCTGCTACAGCTGCTAGAGATGGTAAGGGGCTGAAGGGGTGGGGGTGGCGAGGGGCAGGAGAGCAGAGGGAACAGTTGGTAGGTGAAGGTTTCTCTTACCAGTTGTCTTCCCAGCTGTCCCTGGCTTCAGCCCTGACACTAAGCTACTGAAACACTACGATGGGACTGGGAGTGCGGACAGTGGGCACAGCCCAGACAAGAGTATGTCTCAGACTCCTAAAGGCCAGGGGAAGTGCCAACCAGAGGCACTGATTGTGGGAAGGCAATCGGGGGCCCGAGTGGGGATTAATATCTCTTGTTTCTCTTAGGATCCTCAAGTACTGTTCAGCCCCAGGGTTTAGCTGCACCTTCTTCTTTCCCTTTGAGTCAGAATGCAGACTTGGCCCCGGCTGGTGTGGCTCAGTGGATTGAGTGCCAGCCTGTGAACCAAAGGGTCACT
The DNA here is from genome assembly GCF_004126475.2 of Phyllostomus discolor. Taxonomy (NCBI): domain Eukaryota; kingdom Metazoa; phylum Chordata; class Mammalia; order Chiroptera; family Phyllostomidae; genus Phyllostomus; species Phyllostomus discolor. The sequence continues at coordinate 49,549,336 of NC_040916.2, read as the reverse complement.
GGTTCAATTCCCAGTCAGGGCACATGCCTGGGTTGTGGGCCAGGTCCCCAGAAGGGGGCACTCGAGAGGCAACCTCACATTGATGTTTCTCTCCCTTTCTTTCTCCTTCCTTTCCCCTCTCTCTAAAAATAAGTAAATAAAATCTTAAAGCCCTGGCAGCGTAGCTCAGTTGATTAGAGCATCATGGTGAGAAGCCACAGTTGTGGGTTCGATCCCAGTCAGGGTGCATACAAGAATCAACCAATGAATGCATAAATAAGTGGAACAACAAATTTTTCTCTCTCTAAAAAAGTAATGAATTTAACAAAAATGTAGACTTCGGTGAGGTTGGGGGTAGGGCAGAGATGACATCAGTAGACTTCCTCAAGTAAGGACTGGGGCTCAGGTGTCCTCAAAGGCCTCCATGCAAAGGGCACAGCTCCCTTTGGATCCAGGTGGACAATTTCCATGACAAGTCCCAAGACAGGAATCACCAGCCCCTGATCCACAGCCCGGCAGGGTCCTGGGTCTTTCAGGCTGGAGCGAAAGCTATTGTTAACAGGTCCTGGCAAAATAGCAGAGCATTGAGGTATCCTGGGTCCCAAAGCAGAATCTCCAGACCACAGGAGTGAGCCTCAACAACCTCATCCCTCCCTCCTGGACCTCCAACTGTTCCCTAAGCTAGAGGAGTAAGATTTAATGGTATGATCACTCAACTGGAAGTCGGAAGTGGACCTGTGCTCAAGCCCTGACTTGTCACACTCCCTCACTGTGTGACGTGGAACCTCTCTGACCTTTGCTATTCTTATCCTGATAAGAGTTTGAATGAACCTGGGCCTGCACCTCCCTGCCTGTCCCCACTGAGGTGGCATAAGGCAGGCAATCCAGGAAGTTGTCAAGTACACAGGCCTCGTCCGGAGGGAAGAGGTGCTTCTGCTTTGTGGGCCAGGGATCTCCCCACTTCTGACTCACCCTTCCTCCACCAGTTCCCCACGGGAAGACGCAGACCCTGGCACTGTCCTGCAGCCCAAGCCCATAACTCTGGCCTCAACTCCAGAACTACTTGTGCGCACTGCCTGTCCCGAGCCCTGGTCCCAGGCCACCACCAGAGGCCCTGGGGAAGGAGGCAGGAAAGAATCCAAGGGTGCTGTGGTGAGTGGGGAGCAGGAGTTTGGGGTGGAGATACAGACATTTAGGCCCCCATCTCTCCCTTTAAGACACCTGCTGTCTCTTGTAAAGCCACCAGGGTGGGAGGGAGGGGGACAGCATCTGAGTCACCCACCCAGCTGTTCTGCCCGGGGTGGGGCCCAGCCCAAACCTGGACCCCAGGCGGGCCTTCCCTGCTGCTTTCAATCTCATTCTCCCTGCACGCATGTAGGCTCCAGAATAGGAAGAATGTGTGTCTGCGTGTCGGGGGTATGGGGAGCCTTGAACCCAGTTCAAGGAGAGGGCGCCCCAAACCCCTGGGTGTGGTCGAGGCACGCAGGCTGGGCCACAGGGTCCCTCTTCATCCCATCCCAAAGCCTGGCCCTGAACTCTGAGCTCTAATTAAACATTAAACCAAACAGACACCCTCTTTTCAACTTTAGTGGGAGGAGCTAGGACAAGGCCTTTCCTCCTCTCTCGAATCTTTCATTCTACTCTTCCCCTCATCCTGAGTACAGTAGACAAAAAAGGGAGCAACAAATCCTAGCTCCTCCCACTAGGGACATAGAGGAGGACTGTCACCCCAGTCGGAGTCCCTCTTTGTCTCCACCCTGCTGTCCATCAGCCCGGGACCCAGATGTGCAAACCCACCCCCCTTTTCCGGAAGCCCAGCCTCCCCAACCAGATCAGTGGGGGAGAAGAGAGTCAGGTGGCTAAATATAACAAGTACATACACCACCCCCGCCCCTGCCCCACGTGTGCACACCCCTCTCTGGTGTTCCAGGCCCAGACAGCTGCACCAGGAGACAGAGCAAGCAGACAGACTGGTGTGGCCGGGTGAGCGTGAGACCACAGACTCCACTGTCCTGTTTCCTGACCAGTGTCTGCCCAGAGAGAGACCTGCGGAGAATGCCCTTCACAGTGATCTGCCATGGGGGCTTTGGTGGTCGAGTGGACCCGTTTAGAACACTAGCATTCTCTGGGGTTCTCCTGGCTTGCCTCCTGTCGGTCCAACTAACTAACTTGTTCAAATCTCGAGTGAAAAAGTCAGGAGTGTTCCCTTTCAACAGAAATAAAGTCAGCCTATCTGCCCACACAACTTCCACCTATTCTTTACAAGGGGATGGATCTGCCATACCCACCACGCCTGGGGCTGGAGCTAGCTAGCGTAGGGGTGGAGAGGATACGGAATGTGTGCAGACTCTAAGAGCACGAGTTTGGTACCTAAACAGAGAGAGTAGCCCTGGCCCAGTAGCTCTGTTGGTTAGAACAGTGTCCTGATAAGCCAAGGTTATAGGTTTGCTCCCAGGCAGGATGTACACAAGAATCGACTAATAAATGCATGAGTAAGTGGAACAACAAAATTGATGTTTCTTTCTCTCTCAAATTAATCTTAAAAAAAAAAAAAGGAGAAAGAGGGGGACTCAAACCATAGTCCACACCCCCCCACCCACCCGCCTGTGCCTAGGGATCTCCGAGCACCTTTAGAGCTCTTTGACTTGGGTCTTCATACAGAAAAGGGCAAGAGAGAAAAGGAAAACAAATTATTGGGGGACCGAAAGAGGGCCTAAACTTTGAGGCTCCAAAGGCCTTTTTAGAAAAGAGGGTGGAGTCAAGTAGGGTGGGGTAGGGTGGGGCAGGGGTGGGTGAGGTAAGAGAGGCCTGGAGCTTCCAACTGCTGGATTTCAAAAATGTCGCTGTATTCCAGCAATTTATTAAGGCGCAGGAAGGGCGGCAGGGGGAGGCAGTGGTTGAGAGGATAGGCCAGAGCAAAGACAGCTAGGCTTGACTGGGAAAATGAAAGTGGCTCACCCGGAGAAGGGAGGCAGAGGGAGGGACACAGCCCTAAACCCCGTGAGGCACCAGGCAGAGGAGTCCCCCAGGAGGCTGGGGGAGCCACCAGACCTGGGTACAGCACAACTTCCTGAGGTGGAGCCTCTGCCCTCCGTCTCCCTCCCTCCCTTGCATTCCTGGGCCAAGCAGGCCAAGGGCTGTGGGAGCTGCGGGGGAAGAGGAACGGACCTCCTGGACCCGATCGGTGGGCCTGTCAGGACCCAGGGAAGGTCGCAGACAAGCAGGAAGAGAAGGATAGCCTCCCAGTTCTTAGACAGAACCCCAGACGCTGTGCCAAGAGGGCCACCGACAGGCCCCGGCAGGGGAGAAGAGGGGTCGCCCTGCCTTGTGACCTCTCTCCAGCACCACTGGACATCTGCCAGCTTGGAAGCTCTGTCTTAATGAACATCATGTGTTCAGAGCCAGTCTGGGCAAAACTGGCTCTGTGCCAAGCCTGCCAAGAAAAGTTCTAATAGGACCCTTTCACCCATTCCGATGTGCCCTGGGGTGCCCAGATTTCTCAGACCGGGCAGGTTAGTTCTGCTTCGCTCAAGTTCCTCCCCCAAGCTCCAAAGGGCCGGCAAACCTAACCCCTGGGCCCGCCACCCGCCCCTACTTGGCCTTTGATGTCCCCACCATTCTTTATGTCCCCCGACCTCCCCCAGATAACCCTCCCTTATCTGTCCCATCCAGATGATTCCCCTTGGCACTGTCAGTCACCCGCTGAGGGCAGTTCCGGGCAGGGAGGAGACTAAATGGCAAAGTTATCAGAAGCCTGGGGCCGGGCAGGTGTGACCGGCCCGCCCGCACGCCGCCACCTGGGCGCACTCACCGCGCTTTAAGCTCCTTAAACTCCTCTCGCACTTTGCTCAGCTCCAGCTGCAGGCGGGCGCGCTCCTTGGCCACCGAGTCAAGGGTTTTGCGGGCATCGCCGAGCTCGGCCTCATAGGCGGCCTTGATGCCGGACACCTCGCGGCTGATCACCTCCTCAGACTCGGTGATGCGAAGGCGTAGACCTGCGTTCTCCGTCTCCAGCGAGCGCACACGGTCGATGTATACCGCCAAGCGGTCGTTGAGCTCCTGCAGGTCCTCCTTCTCCTGCAACCGGGTGATTCGGGTGGGCGAGAGCGGAGTGGAGCTGGCCTGCGCCCCACTGCGGGTGGCGCGCCGCTGGGACGGGGTCTCCATGGCCGGCAGGGTGGCAGTGCTGCCCGCAGGGCAGGGGTCCCGGGAAGGGCGCTGGGCTCGGGCCGAAGGACACAGATGGATCGGATTTGGAGCGCGCCGGCCGGCTGGCTGTCGGCTTGCTCCTGGCAGGAGTGGAGATCTGGGCTGGGCGCTGTCAGACCTGGGATCGGGGTTGGCTGGTGTGGCTGCGGCACTCCCGCGAACACTGAGTCACCGGAGTCCAGGCAAAGGCTCTAATAGGTCCTGGGAATGGGAGGAGGGGCCACTGTTCTTAAAGGGGCCGTCGCACACCCACTGGGGTTAGGGCGGGAGTGGGGGGCAGGGGAAGAGGACCGCCCAGTCTCGGCGGAGTCGGGCTCCACCCTCTCCCGCGCACCCAAATCTGTTGGAGCTTAGCTGAAGCTCCCGTCGCAGATCTTGGCTGCTTAGCCCTCCTACTGTCTCAAGCCTCAGGCGTAGAGGGCAGAGCCGAGGGGCGACAGTGGGTGGGTGAAGGGCAGTGGGGAGAGGGAAAGTGCAAAGCAAATGAGAATGCCAGGCAGGCAGATCCAGGAAAGGCGGTAGGGGGTCGGAGGCTAGTGCCCGTCAGGGTGACTCACTCTTAGTCCCCCACTGCTCCCCCTTTCCTCCCCATGGCAATAATGAGTCACCCCTACCCACCCCCTCCCCCCCACACACGTGGGCAGCCCATTCAGAGCTACATCTCAGTAAGCCAGCATGGGTGGGCAAGGTATGCTTGGGGGGAGTTGGGGGAGCACAAAAGTTTCTAGATTCTGAGTTCCTTTTACAGCCTCAGTTTTGGGGTGGAGACCAGGAGTTTGGGGTCCCTATTTTCCTAGCTTCTGCACCAATTAATCTTCCTTCAGACGAGATAGGGGGCATTCAGGGTGGTATGGCCATAGATTTAATCTTCCTTCGAAACCAATCATTGGGTCTCAGACCTAAACAAGAAGCCACAGGCCCCCAGAGAAGGCCAAGACTAGGACTCGGGCACTGCTCCCTCCATCCGCTGCCCCCTTCCTTTGGACCCCAGCAACTGGAAAACAAGGCTGCCTTGGTTCCTCCCCTCTTCAGTCCCTTCCTACTGCTTACCCCACCCTATCAACTGTAGGGCTGTACTGGGTTCCTCCCCACTGCCAGCACTGTACTTATTTTAATGGATAATTTAAAACAGATACCGAAGCTGTGTGCACACTCATCATGTTGCCAGGACACCAGGTCCCAGATTTTTGTGGTTCCCAAAGAGGCCTGAAAGGGGGAGCAGAGCAGGGGGGCTGGACAGCCAGTGGTACAACAGATCTCCCTCCTGGCTGCAGCCAGGAAGGGGTGATGGGGGGCAGGGACAGCGAAGACCCCGTAACCAGTAGCCAGCACATTCTCCTCTTTAGCCAGGTCTGCTCTGCAGCTGGCTCTGGAGAAGGGCCAGGCCCTTTAATAAAACAGGACCATCCAGGTCCCCAGGCTTCCCACCCTAGCTCTAGAGCCTCCATCCTCAAGGTTCACCAAGAACTCTTAAAAAAAAAAGATTTTATTTATTTCTTTTTAGAGAGAGGGGGGAAGGGAGGAAGAGAAAGAAACATCAATGTGTGGTTGTCTCTCACACATTAAAGACCTGGCCCCTGACCCAGGCATGTGCCCTGACTGGGAATCCAACGGCAACCCTTGGTTCACAGGCCTGGCACTCAATCCACCGAGCCACACCAGCCAGGGCACCAAGGACCCTTTCGATCAGTCCTTCCACTCTTGTCCCCTAATCCTTGCCCTAACCCCACCAGCCACCTAATCCTCTCTAAGAGGTGGTAAAGCTCTGGAACCCATGGGTGCCCTGACCCTGTGCCTCCCACAGTTTATTGCGATGAGGAACCTGGGAAATGAAACGATGTTGCTAACTCCTGCACCTCTAAGACATCAGGGTTTCTGTAAGATGCAAAGGAAGGAGAGCTGGACCGGCCCTCTGTTCTGGGCTCTAGAGCAGGCCTCCAACAGACAAAGGGCTGGGGTGGGACTAGGCAAGGACTCTTAGTGCTCAGAGAGGTCACGTGGGAGGGCAGGGCTGCTCTGGCTCTCATTTCTAGGAGAGTGCTGTACAGTGTGGTGAGCATCCAGGATGCATCCAGGTGAGGGACCCAGGATATGGCTTCCCCTCCTGGCAGTCCCCTCCCTCAGGGTACAGGACCCACCCTTGGCTTCCCAGATAAAACAAAAAGTCTTGTTTGCTTCTCCCTCTTCTGTTCCCCAAACCAGGAATGGAGGACGGGTGGATGAGCCAATGAAACGAGAGGGACCGGGCTTGTGCAGTTCCCACTGCCTCAGCACCCCTGGCCCTGAGCACCTACGCTGTCCCACCCAGTCTGCCTCCTCCCCCCCACACACACTGTCTGGCTTCCCCTCCTGACTGGGGAAGCAAAACCATACTTAACTCTTCCTATCCTGGACCTCCCTATCTTTGGGGGAAAGAGGCAGGAGAAAGAAGGAACCTCACCCTAAATTTCACTCTAGGCTCTTTCCAAAGAATCCCCTGACTCACCATCACCAAAATGACCTCAATCCTAAATCTGAACTCCAAAGTGGGCTTTCATCCTAAGTATTCAACCCCAACTCTGGACCCCAGGTACCATCAGTCTGCTCTCCTGCTGCCAGGGCATACACAGATCCCCAGTCTCAGAAGAAGCAGGAGAACGCAGGGCAGGCCAGCCAGGTGCAGAGGAGCACAGCCTGCTGGGGGTTAGGGTGGGCGGCATTGTGGCTGGTTGGAGACCGGGTTCCAGTCCTGCCTCTGATTTGCTGCGTGTCGATAGATCTTACAAATTATCTGGGCCTCAGTTTCCTGATCAGGGCTGACTGGCTATCAAGATACTGGGATTGAGCCCTGGCTGGTGCAGCTCAGTGGACTGAGTGCTGGCCTGTGAACTGAAAGGCTGTCAGTTCAATTCCTGGTCAGAGCAAGGCAACCAATTGATGTTTCTCCCCCTTTCTTTCTCCCTCCTTTCCTCTCTCTCTGAAAAGAAAAATAAATGAAATCTTTAAAAAAAAGATATGGGGATTGAGTTACTGCTTTCTCCAAGGGAGCTGCCCACTGGTGGAGAAAATGGGGTGAGGCGGAGCCCAGTGCAGTGGTGCACGAGCAGCACAGGACCCTGAACCGGATGACCTGCAAGTGGGCTCCAGAATCCTGGGAGCTGGAGCATTTATGAGTGATATAAAAATAGAGGTGGTGTTTTATTTTTTGGTTGTATTAAACTATAATCATGTTCTGTTAAAAAAAAAAAAAGAATATAGTGGTGAGTCCAAGGGGCAGTTTGGGCAGTGAAGAGGAACTTGTCTTGAAGACCAATGACTTTGGAGGGGGCCCTTCAATGTTCCCATAGCATCCTATGCTTCCTTCTATGACCCTTCCCCTCAAAAGTGCTGTGGGCCCTGGCTGGCATAGCTCAGTGGATTGAGTGTGGGCTGCGAACCAGTGTCGCAGGTTCAATTCCCAGTAAGGGCACATGCCTGTATTGCAGGCCATGGCCCCCAGCAACCGCACATTGATGTTTCTCTCTCTCTCTCTTTTTCCCTCCCTTCCCTCTCTAAAAAAATACATAAATAAAATCTAAAAAAAAAAGTGCTGTGGGGAACAGGAAGGACCAAGTCTTAGTTATCTGTGTCCCTAGCACCCGGTACAGTGCCTAGAGCACAGGAGGTGCTTGGAGTTTTAAAACAAACCAATGGCCCTAGCCAGTGGGGCTCACTTGGTTGGAGCACTGTCCCGCACACCAAAAGGTTTTGAGTTCGACGAGGGGCTGGGAAGGCCCAGTCAGGGCTGCCCTGGTCAGGGCAACCAACTGGTGTTCCTTTCTCTCTCTCTCTAAAAGCAATGAAAAATGTCCTCAGGTGAGGATAAAAAAAAATTAAAATGAACAAATGGAACAAATGCATCTGGCCCTGCCACTTTTGGATGATTAACTCCGGGCAAGTCTCCTTATCTACAAAATGGAGACACTGCAATGATTAAGTTATTGCAGTACAAGCATCTGAAGGGAGGCTTCTTGGAGGCAGTAAAGTTAGGGGCTTTACAGAAGTGCCTTATACACAGATAGAGAATTCACTCACCCAACACATGTTTTTGAACACCTACTGCTCTAGACACTAGGGATACAGCAGTGAATAAAACAGACAAAAAAAATCTTTGCCTCATGGAGCCTACATACTAGCAGAGGAAGACAGTTAATCAATAAAAGACAAAATTATAGCTTGTTAGAAGATGATACATTTAAAAAACAAAAACTTTCATATTATGCTAATAAAATGTTTTCAAATCCCCCCCCCAAAAGGACAGTGTGGTATTGGCCTAAAGATGGACAAATAGAACAATGAATTAGGATAGGGATTCCAGAAATAGACCTACATGGATGTGGTCAATAGAATATTGATGAAGGTACAGTTTGAACATGAGCAGTGTTGGGATAATTGTGTATTGATGAGAAAAGACAAGTCTGACCCACACCTCACACCTGATACTAAGGAGAACTCAAAATGAATCATAGATCTACATGTAAAACATAAACTGTAAAACTTCAAGAAGAAAAATAAATCATTAACATTTTGGTACATTATATCTTTTGTAGTATTTTATTCATATGAAATTTTGTCAGACTGTATACACTGTGCTTATTACCAGATTTTGTTATTCAACATTAATTAACATTTTTCCATTTAAAAAAAAGAAGATGGTAAATGCTATGAACATAAAAATATAAAGCAGGACAATGCTCAGCAAATGAAGTAACTAACACTTTTATACTCTACAGTTGTATGTTTTCACCTGCATTCTCAACTTGGTCCACACAACCACTTCATGGAGTTTATTTCTCTATTTTACAGGCGAGGCTGACTTTCCCAAAACTGGACAGCATCCTGGTCCAAATCTGAGATGTGCTCCAGTATCTTATGCCACTGTGGTCAGAGGTGTGGGAGGTGATGGGTAGAGTAGGACAGGGAGGAAGTCTGTACAGGGGTGGGAACGTGTGGGAGGAGGTGCAGGCTGGGAGAACTGGGAGGGGAGGCAGGAGCTGGTGCTGGGATGAGGTCTGAGGGACAGGATCCGGCTGATGGATAAGGCGGGGTGAAGATGCAGAGGAGGGACGCATGAGGACCAGCAAGGAAGGAGTCAGAGGCACTGGCCTGGCAACAGGCAAACAGTGTGGGCCCAGAAGGAGGAAACCAGGAGGGATTCCAAAGCCCGATAATGGCTTGTGCAGGGAGCATTTGTAAGGACCTACTGTTATCAGGCACTAGGTACACACATTACCTTGTGGAACCTACACACTAATTCTACAAGATAGATACTAAGCCCTATTCTGCAGATGAGGAAACATCTTTGCCCATTACATGCCAGTAACACCTCCACCCCTAGGTTGTGACAATCGAAAATGTTCAGACATTGCCAAGTGCCCCCTGTGAGGCAAAACCTTCCCCAGTTGAGAACCACTTGTCTAAGATCACAGGGTTAGCAGCAGAACTGGGATTTTAAAACAGGTTGGCCTGACTCAATGCCAAGATCTCATCGGCCTATAACCCTGGACAGGTGGGGCGGGAGAGAGAATTCAAATGCATCCCAGGCTGTTGGGGAGACACTTACTCTCCCCCATAGGGGTGGAGAGGGGGGACTCTTTGGAGGAGGGTCTAGGGTAGGGGAGCTACTTTGAGAAGCAAGGCCATGGTTTGGAAATTCCTCTTCAGCGAGTTCTTGAGGGAGGGTGCCCGTCTTGTTCAGCCTTTGATCATCGTGGTCTGATACAACACAACACAACTGTCAAACTGCCGAGTCACTCATGCTTCATGCACAGGTGATTGTTTTAATCTTGAGACGCAAGAACTCACTTGTTCTCTAACTGGTTGCCATGTACCAGACAGTGGCGTAGGGTGTCCAACCTGCGGCCCAGGATGGCTGTGAATGCAGCCCAACACAAAATCGTAAACTTACTTAAAACATTATGAGATTTTTTTGTTTTCATTAGTGTTTGTTTATTTAATGTGTGGCCCAAGACAACTCTTCTTCTTCCAGTGTGGCCCAGAGACGCCAAAAGGTTGGACACCCCTGGCTAGGGTCTGTCTGAAGGTGATCCTGTCTATCACCTCAGCCTTATGAGGTCAGTATTCACTACATTTTGTATTCCAAGAACCCAAAACTCCAATAGGTTGAGTAATTGGCCTGAGGCAGCACAGCTGAGGAGAAATGATGCAGGGTCAGAGAGGGTTATCTCAGTTTAGTTGCAGGATGTCCAACTTTTTGGCATCTCTGAGCCACACTGGAAGAAGAGTTGTCTTGGGCCACACATTAAATACATTGTGACACATAATCACACAAAAGAAACAACTCATGTTTTAAGTAAATTTATGACTTCATGTTGGGCAGCACTCACAGCCATCCTGGGTGCACGTGGCCTGCAGGCCGCAGGTTGGACACCCCTGGCAGTGGGTAAGGCTCTCAGGAGGAGTGATTGACAGCCATGAGTAAACCCAGAGAACTCGTTTCAATGAAATCTCACCCATAAAGCCCAATGTACTAAAGAGGCAAAGGCTCTCTAATAGGGGAGTTTGGGGACTCCTGCCTGGTGATATTTTACGCCCCAGCCCCCACCCAGAAGGCTCAGGGGGAATAAGCCCCACCCTCTCTTTACAAGTAGGTTTCTGAGGCCAGCGGAGGAAAGATATGCCTAAAGTCACAAAGCCAGGCTTGCTCAGAGTCCCCCCAAATAGTGCTTTGATCCCCATCTCACTCTATCACAAGAGACAGGACGTCTCTCTGGACAGATCTGAAGGGGCTGATCCACCTTAAGGGACCTGCGACACTAACGTTTCTACAATATGTAGGGGCTGGCTGCTCAGCCCGAGCTGGCTGGCGGCCTTCCCTCACTGCTCCCGCCAGACCGGAAGTGGCTGGGCAGGTCTCCCAGGTGAGAGTCCTTTCACAATCGAGATTAGTACCTTGATCCTCTGAAGTCCGTGTGAGGTGCACAGAGCAAGCACCATTACGCCCATCATACTGATTAGGAGACTGGGGTTTGGTCAGGTTAACTGATTTGCCCAAGGCCACCTAGCTGCTCAGTGACGGCAGCAAGCCCCAACCTCTGTGTCTGCCTCCAGATTAACTATACTCCCCCCACCCCTTTCACCTGTACTTCAAGGAGACCAATGCAGTAGCAAAATCCTGGAGTCTGCCCGGGAGCTCCCTCCCAACGTTTCAAACCTCCCCCACCTGCTGTTATTAAGCACTAGGTAGGTTGGGCCGAGACAGCGGCCCCCACCCCCTGAGCCGTAGGCTCGGAACTGTCACAGTACACAGTACCGCTACGATACACACCAGGCCAGAGCCAGTGGGACGAAATTCCGTAGTGATATCCCCTTCTCCCCTTCCATCCCCCCTGCTTTGGCCCTGTCTCACCTGGGGGCGGGTGGGGGAAGGGAGGTAGGAGTGGCTAGGGGCGGGTTCCGAGGACAGGCGGGGCCTTGGGCTCAGGGACGCGCTCGGAACTCTGGCCCAGGCGGGGTTGTCCCGCCCCGACCGGGGGCGGGGCTGCCGCGGCTGCTGACGCAGGCTTCTGCGTGTGGGCGGCTGCCTGCTAGTCTGTGTGTGTCTGTGTGTGTCGTTGCCCCGGCCTCCCTGCCCTCCTAAATAGGGATTTCCTCTCTCTGTTGCCGAGGAAACAAACAGAAGTGCCACAACTCTTGGAAAGGGGCTGGAGGAAAGGGCCCCCGAGTTCTACACCCCTACACACTTCCAGGAAGTGAGGCAGAGGGGGACTCCCTTTCATCCTCCAGTCGTCCAGGTGCCCACCTACCATTCGTGGGGCCTGGAACGAGAGCGGCCCGCTGCCAGGGTCTGCGGAGCCCTGAGGAGGTCCCTAGGTTTGGGTGCTACAACCGGGACAATCCCTGGCAAATCCTAGCAGTTGGTCTCCCTGCATGTTCGTCCACTTTTTGTAGGGAGGCCCTCTTTAAAAAATATGAGAATATCTTTTTACAAATGTTACACAGATATATGACCATGTGGAAACGTAGGCAGGCTCCTCTCACTGTCTGGGAAGGGCCTGTGCAACTGAGGGGCTCCGAAGCTTCACCTTCGTTAGCGTCATGATAAACCTCACCCTGTCCCCAACAGCTGGAGCCCCCGAAGCCCCCAAGCTCCTCAGAGTCTCCCTGGGACTCAAGCCCCTGAAGTCAGCTGGGAAAGTGAACCCTCACAAAGAAGATGGTGGTTACTCAGCTGGTGTCCTTGTTGGGGGACAGAGTTGGGGCAAGGGGCGCTTTCTGGAGAAGTGGCGGAGGATACCAGGTGGGGCAGGTGGATGGGCTGGGTCTCTGCCAGGTTAGGAGCTCCTGGTGGGGGGGGGGGGGGGGCAGGGACTGCCTTGGGCCAGAGTTTCATCACCAATTGCCTAGAAGCCAGAACTTTCGAGTGAGGAGGAGTCTGAGGGCATCGTGCTGGCCAGCCCCTTCATTTCTAAACCTGCCTCCGCCCAGCTCCCCAGATCCTCTGTCCCTCTGTCCCACTGTCCCTAAGACAGCCCAAAGGCCTGCCCTGCAGCAGCACCCCATTAGTCATCTTTGCCCAACAAGTCCAAAGCTTACAGGGCATCCAAAGAGCCCCGCTGACTTTGGCCCTCCACCCCTGATAGGTAATGGGGACCCACTGGAGGGAGGGGGCAGCAGGGGCCTGGCTGGGAGGGACAGGATGCACAGGCCGAGGCTGTCTGCTCTCAGGCTGCCCAGGGAGAGGCCACGGGGGCATCTGTTTCCTTTTGGCCATGTTTCCTTCATCCTACCCCCAGAGGAGGTAAAAATGGTGCTGGCTTCCTGACCCAGAGCTTCCCGGACAGATAGGGTGTCCATCAAAACATCCCACATCCCCTCCCCTCTGTCCTGGAGCTTCAGGGAGTTGAGGTAAGGCTTAGGTGAGAGCAAATTTCCTCTTGAGACAGAGGGGTGAGGTCCTGGGGCTCGATGAGTACCAGAGATTATCCAGATCAGTAGCTAGGCTGCGTCCCAGTGGGATGCAGCTCGGGAGAGGCGGGGGACCTGTCTGGCTCACGGGTGAGGTCTCACCTTAGTGGACCACGGGTGGAGGGTGGACCAGAAAGAGTTGAGCAAAGAGAATAAGTGGGATGCAGGGAGAGATGAGTAGGTAAAAGGAGGAAGCTGGAGGGAAAGTCTGCCGTGAGGGAGGAAGAACTGAGTTTTGAAGCGGGGGGGTGGGAATCACATCTGGAGTCTGGGCCAGGGTTTGGGGAGCAGGGCAGAGGAGAGGCCCAGAATTGGGGAGCAGGACAGAGGAGATGCCTAGGAATTGAGGAGAGGGGCAGCTGCCCAGGCTGATACTACAGCTTCAGCCCCAGATCCTGGTGGGGCAAATATTTACCCAGCAACAGTTGCTAAGCAGGGAAGGAGGAGGGAGGCCAGTAGCCAGAGGGCCTTTGAAGCTCCACCCCATCCCTCACGAAAGACAGCTTAGAAAGAGTGAGCCACACTGTTCTCCCACCCTGAGGGCTCTGCTGTATCCCTCCAAACACACATATGTCTACCCACCTCCCAACCCCAGCCTGGCAACAGGCCAGAGTGCTGGGCTAAGGGGAATTTAATCCCTGGGCTGCCAGGTTTTCCCCCCAGCCTGGGACAGCTCTGGGGACTCAACCCTTAGAAAATGCCCTGTTCCCAACCTGCTGTAGGGGCTGGAAGGAGGGGTGGTCCAGGGAGTCAGGACGCAATGAGGAAGGAGATGCTGAAGAATGGAGGCGAGATGTCCAGGGGATGCAGACTGGAAGAGGGGGTGAGGAGGCTGAAGAGTGGGAGAGGGGCAACTCCATTAGAAGCTGTGAAGGTGCAGGTGGGGGATGTTGATGGGCCCAGAGAAGAGGGGTCCTCAGCACTCCCTGCTCTGGCCTCTGGGGTGGGGTGGGGTGGGGGGACAAAAGAAAACAGTGTGTGCTCAAATGGAGCCAGATGTGGCCCATGTGATGTGGGCTGTCGCTGGCATGGGCACAGTGGCGGCAGGACACACCACTGTTGCCAGGAAGGATTAGTCAGAAGCTGGGAGGGGGCAGGGGAGAAGGACAGCTAGTCCGGGACCCCCAAAGAAGCAGATGGGAGCTTTGGGGAGGGTGGAAAGGCTCACAGCCTGCAAGGAGGAGCCGGCTGGGGGCAAGGCTGCCCTCCCCATCCTACCACCATCCTCAAGGTTCCCACCTATTCCCCTAGCTGATACTCAGTTTCCATATGCAGAATGATGCCCCCTCCCAGGGCCCAAGACGTGTCCAGCACACAGGAAAGACAGATAGTAGTTCTCTTTCTTATCTGCCTCCAGGGTGAGGTTTATGTTCTGCAGGGCTTCTCCCTGGGGGTTGATAGGTTCTCACCTCTGCCACAGGCCCTCTGGAAACGGGTACAGGAACGGGAGGGAAGGGCGCAGAGAGGACGCTGCTGAGGCCAAGAGGAGGTGCCTGGTGCTAATGGAGTTCTTAAAGTTCGAAGGGTGGGCAGAGCGGCCGCAGGCCCCATGGGTTCACCCTGGAAGCGGGTAAATGGAGGGCAGTCACTGTGAAATGACGCTGCGGAGAGACTGAAACTCTACCCCAGGAGGGACTTTTTCGGGCCCCTACAATAGCATGAGCTGGTCCAGAGGGGGGACCCCAGGAAACAAAGCAGACGTAAAGGGTGGCCCAGGACACAGCAGTTAAGGCAAGACCTCCAGAAAGAGAACAAGGGATCCCTGGAGAGCCAGATCCAAGCTGGCAACCAAAAGAGTGTTGTTTTCCAAAGTCCCATCGGAAAGTTTGAAAAACACGCATGGAAACATGACTCACTGCCCCCTCCCCATGGCTCCCCTTTCCTGGTTTCTGTAATTTTTCTCCCAAGAGTTAATTCAAATCACATTCTCACAGAAACCAAGCTTACTGAGGGAGGGCAAAGGGCCGCCCAAGGAGGCAAGGAGGCGCCAAGGGAGGGGCTGGAGATGGAGAAGTGCTGGGCCGGCAGACAAGGCTCTGGGGTGACCATCCACCGCAGTCACCTCGGGGGGCAGGGAACTCATTCACACCAGCACCTCCGAAGCTGCGGTGTGACCACCACACCCTATTGCCCCGTGTACCCCAGGACCAGAGACATGGCTTCTGGTCCTCTTTGGAACCCTTCACAAAGCAACCGAGACCAGAGGCTGGGAGGTGGGGGTGGGGAGCTCCCCGAACTCACCTGCCTCCACTGCTCTTTCCCTCCAAAACATGTGTCTTGGAGCATCCTCCCTTTGGGCAGGAGAGGGTCCCACCTCTGATGGTGTCTCTGAGCCAGGAATTCCCAGCCTATCCCGAAGACGGGGAGCACGGCGCTTGGCCAAGGGTAAGCGGCCCTCCCAGAGAGTTCCTGGAAGAGGACTCCAAGCACTCCCAGGTCAGGGCTGATCCCCGAGCTTCCATACTCACCACCCCTCCTGGGATGCCCCAGACGTTCTCCGTGTCCCCCCAGCACCCACAGCCCCACTCTGTTCCTCCTTCTTCAGGGCCCGCCCCTGCCCTGATTTCCCTTTGGCCAGTGAGTCCCCCAGTCATGTGGATCCTACCTCCAAAATCTATCTCCGTTCTGAGCGCTGCCTCCAGTTCCCCGTTCTGAATACCCTCACCCCTGGCCAGGGTAACTGTGGGGTACCCCCAGCCAGCTTTCCTGCCCTCACTCTTGCCTCCATTAGGATCCTTTCTCCTCACTGAACACAATCATCTTTCCAAAAATGTCAACCCTGGCACGTTCCCACAAGACTTCAAACTATCCAGCCCTGGCTGGCATAGTTCAGTGGATTGAGCGCGGGCTGCAAACCAAAGTGTCGCAGGTTCGATTTCCAGTCAGGGCACATGCCTGGGTTGCAGGTCACAGCCCCCAGCAACCGCACTTTGATGTTTCTCTCTTTCTCTTTCTCCCTCCCTTCCCTCTCTAAAAAATAAATAAATAAAATCTTAAAAAAAAAAAGACTTCAAACTATCCGTGCATCCCACCGTATTAGGGATAAAGTCCAAACACCTCGAGCAGGCTTAGAAGCCCTCTGTGACCCAGCTCTGCTTGTATCTCCAGCTCATGGCTTGCCCTCTAGGTTCCAGCAACCCTGACCTCCCTTCTTGCACCCAAGGTAACCTGCTCGAAGTTGGCACATGCTTTGCTCTCTTACCAACTCCTACTCATTCTCCAGCTACAAGTGCCACTAGGACGGAGCTAGGTATAACCGCTAAGCCCCCACCATCTGTCGTCATTCTGTAGTGACACCGTTTGCCCACCTCTCTCTTCCCACTAGGGAAAGTCCTTGAGGGTAGATGCTGGGGGTGGGGTGGGGGGTCTGGTCCTCTCTTGTATTCCCAGCCCCCAGCACAGTCCCATGCCTGGGACATGGAAGGAGCTCCGTTCACACTTGAGCTGACAATCCCACCATAGTTCCATCATGAACCAGCACTCTCAAAGTGCTCGACTTCTCCCTCTACTTTTCCCACACACCCTGCTCTTTAATACCCAATTCTAACCTTACTTTCCTTCCATGCGCCCCTCACTGCCTCCCTTCACCAGAGCTCCCTGCATGCCCTGCAACTGGGCCTCTCCCCACATCCACCCAGGGGCGGGGGCGTACTCACAATACCGCCTGCAGTAACAGCAGCCACTGTTTATAGAGGCTCATTCTGTGTCCAGGCCTGTTCTCCGTTCTTTCCAGTCATTGGCTCATTTGACGCCAGCAGGAGCTAAGGAGGTTGGCCCAAAAATTGGACTTGTCTGCCGGTTCAGGACAGATCTTTCCAGGAGCTTATATCTCAGTAGTCACTGTGTGTAAAGGAAACGGTATATACTAGGCACTTAATAAATGTTTATTGAGGAAATGAACAATAAAATTGCCTGCCTTTATAGCAGGTTCTATCACTACTGAAACATCTCCAGGCAGCCCTGGCAGGTGAGCATATCAAGTACATTATTTTCATTTCATAAAGGAGGACTCACTCAGTTCAGGTGAGTGAGGAGGGACCTGCTTCCAGCCACACTCTAGTCATGGGCTCCCAAATTCTAGCACCTTCAGGGCGATGCAGAGTGCCATGTGGTATGGGACAGGGCACCACTGTGCCAGGAGTGGGTTATTGGAGTTTCCAGGGCTCGGGGCTGGGGGGAACCTTGGCGATCACGTATCCAGTGGTCTCAACCCTCCTTGGAAATCATAATGGCTTGGGGGAGGGAGCTTTCAAACTGCCAATGCCCAAACTCTCAGATATCTTGATTCATTAATTGGTCTAGGGTGGGACCTGGGCATTTTTCAGCAAATACCACTTCAGTCTGTCATTTTCCAGATGAAGGAGCTGAGGTTTGGAGTGAGAATTACAGTAACGGCTAGTACGTACTGAGCGCTTACAATGCCACACTCATCTACCTGACCCTCCCCAGACCTTGTACAGAAGGGACTGTTATCAGGTCCATTCTGCGGTGAGAAAACAAGACACAATGGGTCCCCAAGGTCACACAAACATTAAGTGGTGGAGCTGGCTTTGAAGCCTTCACTCAACCTTGACCCTACAGCTGTCAACTCCAAAGTGGAGAAGGAGCCCACGGAGGAGCCAGGCCCAGATCCCATGAGCCTGGGCAGAGAAGTCCAGAAGCTGGTGAGAGTGGGTAAGCTGAGGTCAGGGAAGCCACTGTCCAGGTGGGAGCCGGGAGGGTCCCGAGGGACTTCGGGGAGAGGGCGGGGCAGCACAGCCGCTTCCCCCGAGTCCGCCCTTGTTGACCCACCACCCGCTCCTGAAGGGCCCAACCAGCCCCAGCAGAGCTGTCACCCTCCCGTGCTGATGTGGCCTCCTAATTGCTGATCACGAGGAGGCAATTACATCCAATTAGGGAGCAAGAGCTAATTAGAGCTCAGCTTCCCTGGCCTCTGGGTCCCCAGTTTCAGGAAACTGTGGCCCTTCTTCCCCCACCCCCAGGGGAGAGAATCGCTGGTTGTATCCAGCACGCCAGAAGTTCACATTCTTTCCTTGTTCTTCCAGGGATCAAGGTCAAGCACTTCGGTTTGTCTCCCACCTCTGCCCGGAGAGGCAGCTCTGTCTCCCAGTCCCACTGGACAAGAACATTGACGTCAAACCGTAATTTGCACGTGCTGCCCACCATCCCATGTCTCCTCCCCATACTCCTGGAGGTAGGGGACCCCTCTTTGTCGCTGGGGCCCAGAGAAGGTAAGTGATCTGCCGAAATCAGTCCACTCTGACCCCAGATCTCATACTCCTGATGCACATTTGTGATAAATCTTTCCTCACCTCCGTATTCCTGACGTGACCTGACAGAGGTGGGACGGGAACTGCACCCCTTCTTTCTAGTGCTACACTGTGCTAGGGGGTCCCATTTAATTTGCCGTCACCCTCTGTTCATCTGCTGACTGTTCCCAGGAACCCAGCGCCACATTCAAGAGCCTGGAGACAAGGGATCTGGTTCCCCCTTCTGCTGGCTCCCCTGGTAACCTTGGAGCAGTTGCCTTTCTTTTATGGGCCTCAGTTTCTTTACCTACGAAACAAGCAGACTGAACTAGAAGATTTCCAAGGCCCTTCAAACCTCCACCCCTCTGCTGCAGGGCGAGAGATGGTGAAGGGTTGGGTTTCCCTCTTACAGGCCATCAAGGTCCAGGGGTGGAATGGGGATACCCCTCTCATACTGAAACTGTGGGGCCCCACAGCTAAACAAGAATGAAAGTGTCCTGAGGGTGACTGGGGTAGACGGGGAACTCCCAGGCTCTTGAAGGGCTGGGAGTGGGAGTGGAGGGTGGGTGGGCAGGGCAGACGTGATGCTCACAGCTATACACACGCACACACGCATGTGCACACACACACACACACACACACACACACACAGTCCCGCACCCAGAACTAGAACTGGAGGAGAGTGACAGGCAGGGGGATCCCAGTTTCTGGGCCCCATCAGGCCATGCATTTTGCCAGCCTTCCTCCCCGTCAGTGCTGGGCACACAGGGCAGGGCGGGCAGGCAGGCAGGCAGACGGGGAGGGGGAGGGGGAGGGCCCCTGCCCATCTCCTCCAGAGTCTTGGCCACACTCTAACTTCCACGCCCTGTTCTTACTTTTCTGTTTTCTGGGTCCTCACAAGCATGGTTAGAGTCAGACTAGCCTGGGTTCAAATCCAGGCTTTGCCATCCATGTCTTGTCCTATCCGTGTCACCCTGGGCTAGGGTGGCAGTGTCCTCTTCTATAAAAGGGGATAACAGTGATTCCACAAGGCCATTGTGAGCAATAAGTGAGACTCACAAATGCAGTGAGAGCAGAGAGCACAGTTCCCCTCCTAGCATTAGCAGAGCACAGGCCAGGGGCTGAGGTTGGAGGAGCATGTGCTGAGCACGGAGAAGGAGCGAAGGAGCCCCAGGGCATCCGGTCCCCGGCACCCAGTCCCTCCGCAGCCTTCCCCTTCCTGTGGTGAATCACTGTCCACAGGCCCTGGGGACTCGGGAGTCCCCGCTTGCCACAAACACTACCATTGCCATAGAAACCAGGCCTCCCCTTCCTTTCCTGCTGATTGATTTCGGCACACTGTCCCCCACGCTGTGTCTGGTTCCTAGATCTCAGCTTTTGACTCACTGATTGAACTCTTACTTCGTGCCCCCAAAATTCTGCCAACCACTCTGCCACTCCATGATCTGTATGCCCCCACAGCCCCTTGGCCAGGGCCTTTCCCCAGCAGCCTCATGCTCCCTTCCGGGCCAAGTTAGCCTGGGCACTCCCTAGGAAAACAGATGTCCGTGAGTGGTGAGCACGCGTCAGCCCTGGCTGCCTGGGGCCTGGAGCCCCCTCAGGCCTCCAGAGCCCAGCTCTCCGGCCCAGTTGACTCCTCAGCTCTGGGATGTGAGGCCAGCAAGGGGAAGGGAGGTGGCCACCAGCTGAGACTGACAGGCGCTGGCGCCACCTGCTGGCCTGGGGGGGGGGACCAGCCCCACCTTCTCCCCGTGGCCATGTCCAGGCTAGCCCTGAGCAGCAGGAGGCCCTGGCTCTGCCTGTCTCAGGAGAGACGGGTACCCACACCATTTGTTCATTCATCTTCTCACAGATATTTGCCATCTGTGTGCCCAAAACGGTCCTCCTTCTCGTGGAACAAGATATTAAATTACAGTGAGTGCCTCAAAAGGACACTGGGCTCAGGATGCCTAGGGGCAACGAGCAACCGTCTAACCGGGCTGTGGCTCTGGAGCCGGCCTCCCTGGGGGAGAGGTGACTCAGTCCAGAACAATGATGACAACATCTGTTAGGCACTTTCCGTGTAGTCGATGCTCCACCAGCACTTTACATGCCTCTTCCCACCAATTAGACAACAATCCTATGAGGTAATTGCTGCTATTATCTTCATTTTATTAATGGGAAAACACGTCCAGAGACACTGAGTAACTTGCACAGGTAGGAGGCGGAGCACCACCGCACCCCTGCAGCCCAGGTCTGGAGGGCGCCGCACTGCTGCAGACTGGGAAGGGCCTTGTGCTCCCGGCAGGACGAACTACAGGCGTGGGCATCTCTGGCCACGTGGACAGAGGAGAGCAGGGCAAGGAAGACTGAAAAGGAGCACCCAGGGCGGTAGAGGAAACGCCAGGAAGGAAATAGTTTGGAGGTGGGAGGGGCCAGCAGGGTCAGAAGTCAGAGATCAATCGAGAAAAAAACTGGGACTGGGCACAGCCCCTGCTCCAAAGCTGTCTGGTCAGTATAGGAAGGCGGGGCACAGAAGCACAGGGGTAGACAGTCTCTCTGCACAGGTGTGTGTCAGGGCTTGGGCCAGCCAACAGGCCTTGAGCAATCTTCAAAGGCTGCCTGGAAGAAGAGTTACCCACCCAGAAGGCACGGAAGTACTTGTAGAAAACTGGCAGTAAGGGGTACTGGGGAAGCCTGGGCACCAGGCAGCCTGGCATACAATGTTCCTCCTCTCTTTAGTACCCAGTCTGAACACAGCAGGAACTCCGTGCTGGTGCGAATCGCTGACAGGACTCCTGACTGACAGACGGCTCAGGAGGGATCTCTACCACAGGAACCCCTTCCCTGAATCACCACTGGTGGTGGGAGTCTTGCAGGTAGCCCACCCTTGAGAGGGCGAAGGAGTAGATACACACAGGTCAGTGCTCCTGCCAGGCCCCCTGGGCCTTTGCAGGTGCTGTTTCTTCTGCCAAGAACGCTCTCCGCCCCACTCCCATTGGCTACTTCCTCATCGTCCTTCAGAGGTGAGCTTAGGAGTCACGTCCCCTGGGAGGCCACTGACCGTGCTGACGGCCTTCGGGGCTCCTCCAGCGTCTGCTGCGGCTCCCGGCATTCGCCTTCCGCAAACACTCAGCCCACAGCGCTGCCGATGCCACTTCACATGTTCTGCAGGCTACACCACATTGGAAGCTCCCCCAGGACAGGGGGAGTGTCTCTCCAAAATTCTTCATAGGGGGAGGCACTCAAACATTTTTTTGAGTGAAGGATTAGTTGAATGAGTGAAAGGAAAAAAAAATACTGTGTGATACTGAACAAGTCATTCTTCATCTTTGGGCCTCAGTTTCCTCTTCTGTAAATTTGGGGCAGGAGAGTGTGAAACAGCGATGTGCTTATACCTGTTTAGTAACCACGGGGGAGAAAGCCCTGGCTCGTGGTGGTTGCCAGTTTCCACAGTGTAAACTCTCTCACCGTGACTGACTTCAAGTTGAACAGGGAGCTCTCACCAGCAGGTGCAAGGCGCCTCCAGCTCACCACTGCACGTGGGGCAGCTAGGGCCAGAGGGCCTCTGGGGCACTTTTTCTAGCTCAAGACCCCCACCCAAGAGCCTGAGGATCTGAGGTCAGGCTGCCCCACACTCTCATGGCCTCCCTAGCACCGCCAATTATCTCTTGTATCTGGTTCCAGGACCCATGTGCTCAAAGCCCTGAGGGAAGATGCATGTGGCTAGAGGGGAAAGTGGGAGGAAGGCAGGGTCAGCCAGACAGGGGTGCAGGTCCCAGAACATGAAGGGTGTTCTAAAACACGCGGAGGAGTTTGCTTGTGAATCTAGTGGCAGTGGGGAGTTAATACAAGGTTTTAAAGAAGAGAGTCTGATGCATATATTTTTAAAAAGTGACCTCTCTGGCCACTGTGCAGAGAATTGATTGCAGGGGGCAGGAGAGATAAGAGCAGAGGAGGGAGACCAGTCAGGGGCCACTGCAGGCAGGAGATACGATGGCTTGGGTCAGGAAAGTAGCAGTGGCGGCGAGTAGTTGATGGATTTGGAAAATGTTCTGAGGTATAGTCGAGAGGACTGACTGATGGACTGGATGGGAGGAGTTCCAGAAAAGGCAGGAATCATAGATGGCTCCAGATTCCTGGCTCGAGCAACCACATGGATGGTGGTCCTTTACTGGAAGCTGGGGAAGCTGGGAAGGAGCAGGTCTAGACAGTTTCAGCAATGCCAGGACTGAAAACTCAGGGCCCCTGGTTCCAAGCCAGGAAAATGGAAGCACCTGCTTTCCCTGTGGGGGCCAATGGGACTGAATGTGGAAAAAATTGGGACAGAAAGGGGAACATGGCAATGGAGAGGGACAGAAGCAAGGGCACAAAATAATAGTGACAACAGCCAACACAATGCCAAGCACTGTGGTGAGTGTGCGTCCGGTTAAATTCCCACCACACCATGACCGTCTTTGAGCCACCCATATCCTGCTTTAGCTTTCTTCACAGTGAGTGTCACGCCCAGAAACTGCACGAGGTACCTCTGTCCCATGCGCCCCCCGCCCCCCCCCCCCACAGATTACCGGTTCTGGGAGAGCAAAGACTTTGTCTGTCTTGCTCAGTCGTGTTATCTCCAGTGCTCAGAGCAGTGCCTGGTGCAGCAGTGGTCGATGTATATTTATTTTGACTGCTTATTAGTAGGGATTATTACTGTTGCCCTCAGACCCAGGTCAGTTGGACTCAGTGCCTGTTTCCTTAGCCTGTCCCCTGAACAGTGTCCCCCTCGACCTGGAGCCAGGCTAAGGGAGGTGGAGAGGGCTCAGGATAACCTGGGGAGCTTCTCGGACCACGGCAATATCCAAGTCTCAGCCACCTGGGTTTTGGTCCTGAGTCAGGAATGACTGGTAGCCTCTCTTTGTCTCTTACGTGTTAGACGCCCCACCAGAAACAGGCAAGGCAGGAGCTTGAGATGACACCTGAGGAGGCAGGGCTGGGCATGGAGCCCTAGCTGGGCAGAAAGAAACAGCTGGTCCCTGGTGTCATAGCTCAGACGGGAGCCGC
This sequence comes from Phyllostomus discolor, assembly GCF_004126475.2. Taxonomy (NCBI): domain Eukaryota; kingdom Metazoa; phylum Chordata; class Mammalia; order Chiroptera; family Phyllostomidae; genus Phyllostomus; species Phyllostomus discolor. The sequence continues at coordinate 49,525,928 of NC_040916.2, read as the reverse complement.
TTCCAGTAGTTGGCCTGCAACGCCACCTTGTGGCCAAGGTTCAAAGACCCTTTTCCTCCAACTGTCTCCTGCCCCTCAGGATCCAGGCAAGCTGGCCACCTGCCCAACCAGTAAGTTTTCCCTGGGAACCTCCAGTCATTCCTCCAGTCCTTTTCCTTCAAATGAACCTCATTCATCCTTTAGGGACTCTAGATCTACTTCACTCAGGGAGCCTCTCCAAACTCCTCTAGCTTTAGTGGTCCCTCCCTTCTCAGCCTCCAAAAACTCACTGGGTATCACTGTTGACCTCTGGGGTTCCAGGCTCTGAGGTCAGACAGATCTCACTTTGAACATTGGAGTGTCCACGTACCAGCTGTGTGACCTGAGCGAGTTACTTAATCTTTTGAGCCATAGGTCCCTGATGTTAAGCAGAGATGGCAATTCAAGCCTCACATAGTTATGAAGAGGATCAAATGAAGTCAAGTCCGGAAAGGCCCAGAGGGCCTGACAATAAGTAAGCACTCGGGAAAGGGCAAGTCCTTTCCCATCCCTCTCTCTGGCTTCCTCTTTCTTTCCCTGAAAAGGGAAGCATGGTGGAACAGCAGGCACAAGAGAGCCACAGGACCTAGGTTCTCTGGGCCTCAGTCTCCACCGTAAAACAAGGCCATTAGGTAGATGATGAACCTATTCAGTCATTCATTCATTCAACTTCAATTTCACCTATGACATTCTATACTTAATTCATCTGTGCCAGAGTGTCTCATGCTTCAGGGCCCCCTGTTATTATCTAGCACAGCGCCTGGCCCAGAGAGGGCCCTGGAAAAATCCCTCCTCAACAACCTACCAAGGGGATGTTTAATGCATCCCCCTCCCTGCCCCAAGAGAGCACCCAGCCCTGGCTGGCACCAGGAACCCCTCCCCCTCCCTCACGCTGGCCCGAAACCAGAGCTGGCGCCACTGGGTGAGGAATCTGGGGACCAACTGTCACAGCTCCAGTATCACCTGCCTCCTGGACGCCTGGGTCCAGCCCTGAGTCCCAGCGGGGCCCTGTCAGCCAGCTGTCCTGGGGGACCCCAGCTCTGCCCCAGCCCCTCTGAGCTGCTCTCCCTGGGGAAATCAGAGAGTGCAGGAGACCTGGTGGGGGAGTGTTGGAGTGGTGGTCCCAGCGGAGGGGAGGAGCGGAGGTGTCTCTCTGCACAGGCCCGAACCTCGGGCTGGGCTTCAAAGGAGATCGGGTCGCAACAACAAAAGGACCCGCATCTCTCCTCCAATCTCTGAGCCCTCTCAGTCCCAAGGACTGTTTTGCTCTCACATTTACTCCTATTTGTCCATGTTAACTGGGTCACGTAGACTAGTTTCTCTGTCCTGCTGAGAGCGAAGATCAAGTCTGATGTTTCTTTTGTGTGTCCTACAGAATTTTCCTAGGCATATCCTCATTGATTGGAATGAATGAGTTGAGTGTGTTCCAACAACCAAGAGAGAACTGGCTGCGCTCTTAGCAGGAAGGATGGTGTTTAGATAGCAAGGTGGGCTTCCCATAAGGGAGGGGTATTAAGAAAAGAAACAGAAGCCCCATAAAGCATAGGAGAAGAGCGCCCCCCTCAATAGGACAGATGGAGAAGGCGTCCTGAGAGGAGTAGGGAGATGGGTGAGATAACCCCTCTAAGGGCCAGCCAGCTGGGTAGGGCAGCCTTGGGGGTGTCTCCATCCTCCCTAGGGGCTCTCAGAATAGCGCAGAGGGGGGTGGGTGTTAGGTGTGTGCCCCCTTCCCTTGGGACTTGGTGTGTAGACAGTGATAATAGGTGCCCAAGTTTGCTCAGAAAAGAGACACAGACACACAGACAGACAAGCAGTCTGGGTCGTCCACCCAACTCCTGTCCTCTAGCCTCCACAGGAGCCCTGGGTCACTCTCTCAACCGGGTCACCTTTCCTGCCCTGCAGCCAGGCCTGCCTACACCCACACACACTTGCACACGAACACATGCTACACATACAACCAACTCAACAACTCCACAGGGTCCTTTGTTCCTCAGCAGCCTGGTGTGTGTGTGTGTGTGTGAGAGAGAGAGAGAGAGAGAGAGAGAGAGAGAGAGAGAGAGAGTTTGCCTGCATTCCAGTGCTCAACAGGAATTATTCTTGGAAATTATTCTTGGAATTATCTACTCTTTGTTTAGGATGATCTTATTTCTGCAAGTCTGCTGGCTCTAGAACTGACTCCAGTGAGTGAGATCCTGGTGGGTCAGGATCCAGTGCCTGGCACATCCTAAGAGTTCAATAGGAAGTAGTTAGCTGAATAAATGAATTAAAATTAATTGATGAAGACCACAGTCTAGCCAAAATCAACTGCAAGGGGAGAACGAGCAGGGGCTAGGAAACTGATATCGATTAAACACCTATGAGGGGCCAAGCACTGTGCTAGGAAGTTGGCTTATTATTTCCACTTTAGAGATGAGGAAACTGAGGTTCAGCAGTAAATAAATGCCCAGTGGGTGGAACTAACAGTCAGTAGTTCGACTCCAGAAGCCTGCTGCCTCCTCTTACACCATGAAGCTTCAAATGTGCAGTTACCATCGACACGCTCTTACTGACCTCCTTCTCTGGGCAAGGCCAGTGTACTGGCTGGACGCTGGGAGGTCAGGATGGGAACAATGACAAAGATGAGAGACACAGTCCTGTTCTCCAATGTCCTAAAGAGGAGAGATATGCCACCTACACACCTTTCTGGTTATAAGGCAGAAAGTTAGGGGTGGGATGTAGTGTGGGGAGCAAAGCCACCTAGCAAAACAGTTTCAGGAAAGCCTTGGGCCCTTGTCATCATGATTCTAGACTGAGCAGGCAGCAGAAGGGAGGCAAAGCCGGGCCGTGGAGAGAAACCTAGCTTGGCCAATGCGGCTGTCAGCGGAAGAGAGGTGTCCGCCGAACACAGGAGGCCACCAAACTCTGGGAGAAAGGGAAGGACTCATCAACACCCTGCCCTAGAACTGGCTCCTCAAGGTGTCCACCCTTGGGCTCCTCCACTGTGCGGGCACTCTGGTGGTCCCCGGTGTGGTTGGACACGGCCCGCACCATCTGCAGGCACATGTTCCCGTGTGTGCACCGGAGCCGCAGACCAAAGCACACTCAACACACACTCTGCCCTCCAGGGGCCAGGTTCATGGTTGCCTTTCCCATCTTGGATATCTAGAGCCTCACAGGACACCGGAGGTGGACATATGGAGCATTAACACACGGACCTGTCCTGGCTGGACCAGAAAGGTGGGTCCGGCAGGGATGACCACCTCCCCAACCTGGTGCTTCTGTTTACCCTTTCCCACCCAGCAGCTGTCCCCTCCTCACTCATACACACAAGTTTCTGTATTTTGTTTTTTCTCCCCAGTCAAATCCCCAGGGGTTCTTTGGTCATTAACCTCCTGCTTTAATTAGCTTAGTGGGGAGGAAAGTGGAAGCGGGGCCAATTCAGTGATGCATGTCTAGAGGGAAATCTCATTTGGGTGGGGACAGGAAGGCTCAGACCAGCTGGTGACAAAAATGCCTGGCACACAGTAAGTCCTATGCAACTGTTTGCTATTCTATTAATGAGAAAAACAGCCACCTAGTCCACAGATTAGGAATCTTCCTCCCAGTGAGAGTCCCACAGCCCGAAGTACCGCAGCTCCTCCCATGCAGGGTCCTGGGGCAGCAGGAGAAGGGATGAGAGTGGAGAGCAGCCCACTCCCACAGGGCTTTGTCTCTGTGTTTCTTCTTCTCCCACTCTTGCTTGGGGGCAGTGGCACCCCAGCCCACAGTGAGGTTTGTTGTTAATCTTATGTTAAGTCCCTGATCAAGGGGGCACCCCTCCCCAACTCCAAGGTTTTCCAGGGGTTCTTCAGTCATGTCTCTCCTTCCCTGCATCCTCTGCCTTGCAAAGGAACAAGAGCCCCAGCATGCCAACCCCTAACCCCTCCTGAGATCCTCCACTCTGGCTCCCATCCTCCATTGGTGTGCAAATTTACTCTTTCCAACAATCAGTGTAGGGACCTGGCTTGGCAGCTCAGCCCTCCCTCACGGCCTCACAGCGCCAGGTCTACACAGTCATCTCATCTGTCCCCTGCTTCCAGCAGTAGTGCAGCCTCACAAACTAGCCCAGGTCTTTTGTTTCCAAGATGCTCCAGAAAAGGACACCTTACTACTGTAACTCACCCACCCATTCTTATACAACTCTTGTAGGAAGTTCTACATAAAGTCTGACCTCAAGACCTCATGCTTTAGTGTCATCCTTTCTCCTCTTGGGAGGCTCAGGCATAAAAAGGGTGACAAAAGAAATGCTAAAGATGTAGGATGAGAGGAGAAGAAAAGATTGCACTATACTTCAACTTTCCCAAACTCCCACTAAAAGTTCAATTTATGCCTTAAATACTGTCAATTCATGCCTTAAAAACTTACATGTTTACTTCCACCGAATTTCCAGAGTCAAAGGATCTGAATTAATGGGTTTCAATGGGGGAAGAGGTGGGTGAGTGGAATGGCGGTGGAAGGTAACGAACAGATCGCCTACAAGCTGCTTGCATGACCCAGACATGACGGAAGTCTGGGTCCCCAATCCATCGTGTCTCCCCTCTCCCCTTCTGTGGCACCCAAAGCTCACGTCTCTCACTTGAAACTGTTCAGTCACATCATGTCTTTAAGTCTACCTCTCCCCCCCAATTCTCTGCCCCCCACATCTCTCCTCTCCCTCCACCCTCTCATCCTCCCCACCGCCTCACTCCACAGCCCTCCAGGCTCCCCTCCAATGATCTGAACGCCGTGAACTAACTCACCTCCCAGTCGGTGCCTCTCGGATCTCCGAGACTGGGGGGCGATTGGGGTAAGGGGTGAGTGGGGATGGCTTGTCGCTTGGAAATGAGGGGACCTCTTCTTTTGCCTGGGGGTCCCACATTCCAGCCCGGCACCCCATCCTGGTCCCTACTGCGCGCAGAGCCGGGTTCTCCCTGCATCGCGGCTGCGGGCTTTGTCTGCTCTGCGGAGAACCTCTCCCAGCGGCCCAGAGCCGGATCGACTGTAGAAGAGCGGGAGGGGGAGCGGAGAGGGAGCACAGCAGGGAGGAGGAGAGGAGAGGAGCGAGCGAGCGAGCGAGCGAGCGAGAGAGAGAGAGACAGCGCGCCGCAGTGACCCAGACGGGACCGCTCCCCGCCTTCCTGTCCCCCCCTCATTACCATAAGAAAGAGAGACCAGAGACCCTCCGGGACCGCGTGGGAGCCAGGCTTGGGCGAGGGGCGCGCTCCATTAGCCTTTTTTCAACCATTCGGTTTCTGTACACTGACTTCTCTCTCCTTGCCCACGAAAAATTAGGGACCTCCACTTTCATCCCACCCCCAGCTTTGCCTTCGAGCCGCGGGTAAAGACCGAAGGCACAGCCAGATCCTCCTCGGGTCAAGAATTCGTCCCCGCGCCCCCAAGGGCGGGAAACTACAACTCCCGGCATGCCCCGGGCGCCCCCGGCGCGCCCCCCTCCCGTCAGTTCCATGCTGCTCCATCCAGTTCATTTAAAACAAAAGAGTTTGAGCGCTGGAAGGGGCTGGGCTCTACTGGGGGCCACTGAGCGCTGCTCCTGGACTGAGGCTCGGTGCGGGAGCCTAAGGGGGGCGTCTGGACGGCGGGGTCTAGAGACTCCCGGGTCCGAGGAGGGAGGGGTGGGGGCAGAGATCCTGCAGCCCCCCGCCCCCCGTCACCCCCGGAGAGGAGAGGAGATCTGCTTTCTGGGTTTTGTTTCTCTTTCCCCCCCACCCCCACCCCGGGGGCTTGGGCGAGGGGAGTCGGGTTACAGGGTGTTTGGGGAGGGGGGCTTAGGGGGAGGGTCTATCTTTCTATCTCAGCGTCTTTCCCCCTCCCCAGTTCTTTGTTCCCCCCTCCCCACACACCCCCTCCTCTCCTCTCCCCTCCCCTCCTCTCTCCTCTTTTCCCTTCCACCACCTCTCTCTCTCTCTCTCCCTCTCTCTCCCTCTCTCTCTCCCCCAGCTTTTGTTTCGCCATGCCTAGTCTAGTGGTATCTGGAATAATGGAAAGAAATGGGGGCTTTGGAGAACTAGGATGTTTCGGGGGAAGCGCTAAGGACAGAGGGCTGCTGGAAGACGAGCGCGCCCTTCAGCTGGCTCTCGATCAACTCTGCCTCCTGGGTTTGGGGGAGCCCCCCGCCCCCACGGCAGGCGAGGACGGGGGAGGTGGGGGGGGCGGCGCCCCTGCGCAGCCGGCTGCTCCCCCGCAGCCGGCCCCACCGCCGCCGCCCGCGGCGCCCCCGGCCGCCCCGACGGCGGCCCCCGCGGCGCAGACGCCTCAGCCCCCCACCGCCCCCAAAGGGGCCAGCGACGCCAAGCTCTGCGCCCTCTACAAAGAGGCCGAGCTGCGCCTGAAGGGCAGCAGCAACACCACCGAGTGTGTACCCGTGCCCACCTCCGAGCACGTGGCCGAAATCGTGGGCAGGCAAGGTAAGCGGGCGCCCGGATCTCGGAGAGAGACTGGATGGGGGGCACCCCATCTCTAGCGCGGAAAGTTCATTTCCTTTCTCGTCCACCTCTGGCTCTGTCCCTTAACCCACAAAGGGGGACCCGCCCCCTATCCTGATTTCCTAGCGCCACAAAGTTCCTTGCTACCCCCAGTCGGGACTGTTCTCCAGACCCTTTTCCTCCCCCCACGGCTCTGCCCTTAGACAAAGAAATATCTTCTCTTAGAGAGAGGGGAAGGGGAGGGGGATTGGTTTCCCAATCTAGACAGGCTGCCCTGAGGGGGTGTCCACTCAAAGCCAGAAGAACTGGCAGAATGTGCTCAGAGTTACTCAGAAGCCCTTACTCTGACATCTGTTAGTAGATTGGGGAGGGAGTACCCCTGGGGCCCCCAGCCTCCTGGAGTTACAGACTTTGGGGGAGACCTGGCCCAGGGGGAGCCAGTCTGAGTATCTGTCTCTTTGTTGGGCTAAGTGTTGGAATGGAAGGGGGTGTGGCTCATGGGAGGGTCCCAGCCTGGGGGAGAGATGGGGAGGGGGCTCCCGGGAAGAGGGAAGTCTGTGGTCACCCGCACACCGAAGTTGAACGGTCTGTGGGGTTTTGGAAGGGGCGCCTCCAAGGAAGTGCCACATCCTGGTGTGGACCTCTTCTCCCTTTCAGGCTTTTGTTCTGGGATGGCCAAGGCCAGGGGCCAGGAGCCTGGAGAGGGGTCCCCGGTAGTCAGAGAGTAGGACAGGGTGGGAGGGGGCTTGCTGAGAGGGGCGGGGGGAGGGGTGAGAAACCCTCACCTGGAGATTAGGGGCAGGGCGTGTGTCTGGCTGTGTGTGTGGGGGAGGGATGTAGAATTAATCCAGTGTAGACTGTCTGATACCACACCCTCCTCCGCTCCAGCATCCCTGGGCGGGTCGGGGTGGGAGTGTTGGTGACCGTCCAGGTTGAGCAGAGGGGATCTTGGGGACCCTTCCCTCTCCTGGTTTCCCAAAGGGGATGGGGGGCCAGGATTTGGAAACTGTGAGGGGCTGGACTGGGGAGCTGGGGTGGGGGAGGAGCAGGGGAGGAGCTGTCCCACCGTGGGGAACAATAGAGGAGCGGCATTCCGGCTGGGGAGTGAGGGAGGAGGCCTGCTGCTGGCGGGGAAGGAGGGGAGGCGAAGCCAGGGGGCCCTGCTCTTCATCCCACCTCACCCCCTTGTAGTGCTGGGGGCTGGGGGGGGGTTTGCTGGGAGGTCCTGAATGGAGGAGGGGAGGATGCCACTGGCCTGCACAGCCCTCGTCCTCCCTGCCCCCTGCCCGCACCCATGCACTCAATCTCTTTCGATTTCTGGTTTAAAAAGTTGGGTTTCCCCTTGCCAGAAACTAGGGACCCAGAGCACCCTGGAATTGGGTGGGGACACCAATATATTTTCATGGGTGTGGGGGTGATCTTGGGAGGGCCCAGAATCTCATGGAGTCATTCTTTCCTCTTCTGCCTCCGCATCAGATGGAGCTATCTCTCATAAAAGTAGGGGGATTTCTCTCTTCCTCCTCATTCCTTAAATATATGGAAGTCCTCCTCCTTGTCTGATCTCCCTTCCCCTGTTGCAGCGTCAGTGCTCCTATATTTGACCTCTAAGAAGGTGAAGCCCAGTGGGTCTTCCCTTCAAAAGATGCTTCTTCAGGCTTGCAAAAGCCAGGGTCAGGTTCACCATCATTTCTGCAGCCCCAGGCCAATAGCTTTTCTTCTTACTCTTATGCTCTGGCCTGTCCTCTCCAACCCATCCCCAACCTCCAAAGGTACGTAGCCATCATTTCAGTTTATGGACCCGAAAGTTAGACCCAGAGCCCGAGCCCAGGTGCCTATTGGACACTATTGTGAGAAGAAGTTGTCTGAGAGAGGATGTCACTGTTCCTCCACACCCCATGCCTCACAAATAGAACAATATTTACTGGCAATAAAGCAACAAGGATGTGCGCTTGACAACAGGTAGGACTTCTCAACCCTCCAAGAGGTCTGAAGACAAAAAGGAATGAGTAAATTCCCCTTCCCACAGTGAGAAGAGCCACCCCCAACCCATATGTCAGTCTGGTAGGACTGGAGAAGAAGCCATATGGAGTGGAGGAAGGAGACAAGATAATGATAATAATAATAATAATAATCTCACCTCAGGCCTGTGGTTGGAGAGTTGGGGCAGAGTCAGAAAGCTCGAACTCCTAGTGTTCGTTTTCGAGGGGACAGGTAGTGTGTGGGGGTGCTGAGGAAGGGAATGGTGAGCGTGCCCCTGAGGGGGGGTGTGAATGTGTCTGTAATAATTGGGTGGAAGTTGTGGGCATGTGCAGGGGCATGCTGTCTGTGTGTCGGTGACGATAGGGATGGAGAAGTGGGAGGTAGCAGAGGTCGAGACAGGGAATCTGTGTGAGTGCGAGGGGTGTATGCAAGTGCCCCACGGGTGTTGTTTAGAGAAAGGCACATGGTGCATCACGGTTCTCAGGTCCCTGCGTCTGCAAACACACACTGGAGCATGTGCGCTTGGAGAAAGAATGTGAGTCTCTGTGAAGCTTGGGGCAGGGAGAGGAAATGCGGGAGAGGGAGAGAGACGTGTCCCGTCAGCCATGGAGGTGTACAGCCTTCAGAGATGCTGTCCCTGTCCCACCCTCCCTCCCTCTTCTCTTTCCCCTTCTCCCTCTTTGTCTCTTTGTCTCAGCTTTCTTCTTTTTCTTCCTGCCTCTCTCCTCAGACTCCCAGCTTTAATTCATTCCTACTTCAAAGTGGGAGTATGAGTCCAGAACACCGACTCCCTCCCCCCACTCAGCCCCCAGCCCGCCTCAGCTCTCCTCCCCGGGGACAGGGTGGGGTGGCGGGAGTGTCCGTGGGGTCCAGTGCTGCTCCTCACACGTCACTGTCATTATCTCCATACCCCTCTTTTTCCTCTTCAGCCTGATTGTCAGGCCCTTCCCCTCTCCCACACTCTACTAGTTGCTGCGAACTTGCTGTGAATTGGAGACGCTGGGAGATGCTGATGGGGGAGGGGCCATAGCACAGATGGGGTTGTGGGTTTGGTTGTGGGACACTCTTAATGAACGGACATCAGGTGAGGAGTAGATCGTGTGGTTGTGAGTACATTGGAGTTCTGTGGAAAGATCAGGGTCAGTGACAGATTTTGGGGGGTGGGGAGTGATTAATTGATTTGGAAGTTTGACTAGCAAGGAATCAGTAGAGAAATTGAGGGAATGACACATGGTTGGGGAGGCTTTAGTGTGTGGATTTGAGGTTAGCAGCTTGTCTGTTTATTTTGGGGTTTCAAAGAATAAATGAATTTGGAGGGTCCTGGGTGGAATTCGAGTGAAAGTTGTTACATTTTGAAAACCGTTGTTGACAGAGACATTGGGTAGATCTGTGACAGTGGATTGTTCAAGTCAAGGTAGTTTGTGGGGTGTGGTTAAAAGGTAGATTGAGAGGTTCCTGGGGGCCAGGTAGCTGAATAGGATCAGGAGCTTATTGGTGCCAGCATAGACCTTCTTGTCCAGTGAGTTTCTTTCTGTCTCCCCTCCCCTACCTATCCCAGGCTGCAAGATTAAGGCTCTGAGGGCCAAGACCAACACCTACATCAAGACTCCAGTGCGGGGTGAGGAGCCAGTGTTCATGGTGACCGGGCGGCGGGAGGACGTGGCCACAGCCCGAAGGGAAATCATCTCAGCGGCGGAGCACTTCTCCATGATCCGAGCATCACGCAACAAGTCGGGCGCTGCCTTTGGTGTGGCTCCTGCCCTGCCCGGGCAGGTGACCATTCGCGTGCGGGTGCCCTACCGCGTGGTGGGGCTGGTGGTGGGCCCCAAGGGGGCCACCATCAAGCGCATCCAGCAGCAGACCAACACTTACATTATCACGCCAAGCCGTGACCGCGACCCGGTGTTCGAGATCACCGGTGCCCCAGGCAACGTGGAGCGTGCACGCGAGGAGATTGAGACACACATCGCAGTGCGCACTGGCAAGATCCTCGAGTACAACAATGAAAATGATTTCCTGGCAGGGAGCCCCGACACGGCACTGGACAGCCGCTATTCTGAGGCTTGGCGGGTGCACCCGCCTGCCTGCAAGCCCCTCTCCACCTTCCGGCAGAACAGCCTGGGCTGCATCGGAGAGTGCGCCGCGGACTCTGGCTTTGAGACCCCACGCTTGGGTGAGCAGGGCGGGGACTTTGGCTACAGCGGGTACTTGTTTCCCGGCTACAGTGTGGGCAAGCAGGATGTGTACTACGGGGTAGCAGAGACCAGTCCCCCGCTTTGGGCGGGCCAGGAAAATGCCACGCCCACCTCAGTGCTCTTCTCCTCTGCCTCCTCCTCCTCCTCCTCTTCTGCCAAGACACGTGCTGGGCCCCCGGGAGTGAACCGCTCTCCTGCCACCTCCTCCTCAGAGCTGGCAGGACTCCCGAGACGCCCACCTGGAGAGCCACTTCAGGGGTTCTCCAAACTTGGGGGCGGAGGCCTGCGGAGCCCTGGTGGCGGACGGGATTGCATGGTGTGCTTCGAGAGTGAGGTGACTGCGGCCCTCGTGCCCTGTGGACACAACCTGTTTTGCATGGAGTGTGCAGTACGCATCTGCGAGAGGACGGACCCCGAGTGCCCTGTCTGCCACATCACAGCCACGCAAGCCATCAGAATATTCTCCTAAACCTCCTGCCCCGTGCCTACTGGGGCCACTCCCCAGGGGCCTGCCCCTGGAGCTGTTTTCCACCAGAGCCTTTTGGAAATCAGTAATCTGAGGGGCAAGGTGCTTAGAAATACTTGCTGGGAGAGGGGAGGGGAGGCTACGGTGGCTGGAGGGTGGGCCACTTTCAGACCCTCTGGTTACCCTGTCCTTGAAAGTTTGGGAGGGGACCAGATGGGAAATTTTACTAGAGTTACAACTCTGATACCTCAACACACCCTTCAATCTAGAAGCAGCTACGAGAAACTTGTTTTGCTGGAAGTGGCAGCTAAGACACCCTGAACCCACCTCTCCCACCTCCCCACCTGTGGCATGCTACCCCCTGCGCTACGGAGGGGGAGGGCGGGGTGGGAGAGGGAGAACGCCATCTGTATCCAGAGGTGCTCTCTCCACTTCCCGAGGCCTCTGGTCCTGACTCCCGACCTCCTAACATGACCCTTTGGACCCTCCGCTGCCATATCCTGTTTGAGAATCTGTTTCTGGGTTTCCAGCAGTGGGAGGGGGTTGGGGCCCTTTCAGAAGCCCACATAGATTGTGTGGGGAGGGGGAGCATGTCAGTCAATTAGGGGCTCAGACCTGTCTGTCCTCACAAAGCTGGGCTGGAGGAAACCGGCGGAGTCCCCTCTGTCCCCTTCAGCGTCCCCCTCCCCCTCCCATATGTCCTCCCTCTGGCTTCTCCTTTCTCCTTTGCTCTTTCCCAGCTCTTCTCTTTACTTCCTCTTGGTGGCTGTCACTCCCCCCTCGTGCTGCCCTTTCTGTGTCTTCCCTTCTCCCCTTTCCTCCTACCCCTCCTAGCCCAGCTTTGGGAAGACCATCTCCCTGCGGAGAACTATGGGGGAGGACTTTTGGGGGTCCGCTTAATTCTTCTTCTGGCATCTACAGGCCCTCTTTCCCCACTCCTCCAGAGAAACACCTCAAATTCCCGGTGAAATACATCTCTGTTCTCAGTGAAAGTTTGAGGAGGGGATTAATACTGGGGAACATAAAGGTCCGACTGCCCACCTGTATCAGCTTCGGTGTCACGTTTAGGCAGCAGTCCTCGGGCTGGATTTCATGGCAGTGGGAGGAGCGGAGCCAGGTGGTGGGTCTGCCGTTGGAAGGGTCAGGAGGGGCTGCTCCTTCCTCCCTGCATTGCCCCACTCCCTGTGCCCCCCTCCGGACCTCACTCTGACCCTTATTAGCCAGCGAATCATGGAGTGTCTGTCTTACCCATCGTGTCTGAGGAGGGCAGGTTTTCAGAGAGGGGTCATACCGGGGCTAAGCAGGGTTGGAATATGGCTGTTCCCCCCCGAGAATCGTGTTACAGGCCTCACACCCCCTTTGCTGCTTCCCTGCTGCTCACTTGGGGCTGCCACCAGCTTCCCACCCTCCTGGTTCTGCTGGCCGGGCCAGGAGAGGACGGGGATCGGAGTCCCTGGGGGTCCCAGGAGCTTCTTGTATATAGTGGGGTGGGACTGTTGTAAGTGACCTCTGAGCACTTAAGCTCTGGAGTCCCATTCCTGGATAGAGAGAGGGTGTGGGGATGGGGGTTCAGAGGGGATCCCACCTTTTCTTCCTCCCGTTGTGAATTAACTCGCCTCTCCTCAGCCTTCCCCTCCAGACCACCAGCCAGGGAGGGGAGAGGAAAGGGGTCACAGCCAGGAAAACAGGTCTGTGGCAACTTCCCTCCTTCCCGCCAATGTGAGCCATCCCGAGATGTCTGTACAATAGAAACCAAACCAAATGGGCACCCCTGGTTGCCCTGGGGAGGTGGGGGGTGGGGGGGATGTCTGTCTGTCAATTACCCTCCCCCTCTCTCCTCCTTACCCACAAAGGCAGAAGACTGTTATACTAGGGGGCTCGGAAAATTCAATCCCACCCTTACTAATTGAGCCAAACCTAGATAGACAAACGCAAACACACATAGTGAGAGACAAAACAGAGGTGAGAAAGAGCGCGAGAGGGAACGAGACAGGCGACCAACGCAGAGAAAACAAATAGCAAAAAAAAAAAAAAGCAGTTCTTTATAATTTAATATTCTATTTTAATAAAGGCGTTTATTACCATATAAATGTAGCAAAGAACCTGGGCTAATATGAAAAAAAAAGACTTTTTATTAGGTAATTTATTATATGAAAAGGATATTTTATTTTATGATAAAGTGATCCTTAAAAAAAATAAAAAAACTTTAGAAGGTTTAGAATATATGTAGGGAGAGAAGAAAAAAATACATTTGTATTCAGAGTTAAATCTTTAAAAAGTGTTTTTAATATATGTTCAGGTTTACGTTCCTTTTTCCCCCACTTTTTTTTGGGGAGGAATGTCACTTGCTTTTGGGGAGAGGGACCTGGTCCCTCTGGGGCCCCGCAAGTGGATTGGATTTCATTCCATGGGCTCCCTTCTCCTCTCCCCCTCCCCCTCGGGGGAGCCGGCAGAGCCAAACAAAGAAAGGAATTAACAAGAAAGGGAGAAGCTAGAGGACTGAGGACCCTGGGGTGCCCCCCCTTCTCCTGCCCTGTCCCAGGGGCAAGTGAGGAGGGCAAGTCCGGAACTGAGGCCTAGCAGGCTTACGGGACCCTCAGAGAGGTATGAGATTTAAAAGAAATAGTTTTTGTTTTTAACCAAAAATGAGAAGAAAAACCGAGGGGTTTAAAAGAAAATACTACAAAATAATTATTAATAATAATTCAAATTTATTTCATATAATCCTAGAGAAAAAAAGAGAATTACTAGTTACTTAGTAGATGGTATTCAGATAGCTTAAAGTTTAGTAGCATTGTGGGCCCCTGGGTCCGGTAGAATGTATAAAAGTCGTAACAAAAGGAACATAGAGGAGGGCAGTGGCCGAGTCACCCATCTCCAGGCAGCAGGGTGGAAGCAGATGGCTAGTTAAGGTTGGGAGCTTTTAGTCTGCTGGGGTCGACTCTGAGAGTCCTTGGATTTTTAACTTCCAGGACAAATTGATGAGGGTCGGCTCCCGGCATCTTTGAAAGGACAGACGTTGATCATTTCAACTGGGTGGGGGCAGCGTGGGAGGGCGAGCACACCCGCCCGCACCCCTGCGCCGCAGACAGGTACGAAGAGACGCACACGCACACACTTCCACTCAGCTTCAGGTGGCTGAGGGACCCAGACCGCAGCCTCTTCCCACCCAGTCCCCCACTTAGCTTGTGGCGACGGGGGGAGTAACAGTCTCAGTTCTTTAAAGCTGCACTTCTTTACAATTTGCAAGGTGCTTTATTGTCTCATAGAAGTTAGATTCCAAGAAGGACTTCCCACCCACTGGAGTGGAATGGAGACAGTGTCCTTGAAAGGCCTGGGAAAAGGGGCTCCCAAGGGTACAGAGACCGGGGAAGGGCAGCAGAGACGTGGGGTGACCCTGACCCCAGCCCTCTGCTCCAGTCCACCTCCATCTATGTGTTGAGGTAGGGGTCATCCACTGTGCTCTAGCCTGGGGGCATATCACCCTCCCCACTGACAACTGGGGAGTTTGGCTTTTGCACGTGAGAAATCAGTTTTCTGAGTACTTGCCTTGGCTTGCAGTCAGGTCAGGCCCCGTCCTCCAGGGGATCGATGCAGGAGGGCGTGGGGCCCCTTGGCTCACCTTTTGACCAGGAGAGTTGCTCCGTCCACCTGTGACTCTGTCATGCCCCTCCTGGCCTTGACCCCAAACACATCTCCCTCTCCCCAATTTACTCTTCTCGCCCCACTTAGGGACAGATTGCCCCCTGCTCTTTTTGTCCTAGAAACCCCCATAGTTTGGGAAGATAGCGTCTGTGGTGGGGAGGGCATCCCCTTCCCCACCCAAGGGTGCGGGTAGGGTAGGGTGGGTGGGTGGAGACGCCCTGGGGCAGGGGGGATGGTCTCTCCACTGTAGAAAGTAGAGTAGGATTGTGGTCAGACTTAATTTGAGGCATCTAGTGAGGACACATACAAATTCACCAAGGAAAAGGAGTTAAAAAGCAAAATAAAAGGCGGGAAACAAAACAGACCCATGAATAATCGAGTCAAAAGTGATGTTGCACAAAATGCAGAGAAACCAAGAAGGGGAGGGTTAATGTATTAAATGTGCTATTAAGAAGTTAATTTTATTAAAAGTATTATTACTTAAGGCTCTGACTGCTTTCTCTGAATGTGGGGGTTTTGTCTGGGGGTTTTCTCTGGTAGGATTCTGGGGGTCCCTGCTCACCTTTGTTTGGGAAGTGGATGGCTCCTGTCTGCTCTCTACCATGTGGTACTCGAGTCTCCAAGCACTCAGTCCCTTCTTTTCTGCCCATTGAGCCCCATTCCTTTCCCTGAGGGCACAGTCAGACCTTCCACTGTGCTCTGCAGAGCAGGAAAACCAGAGAGCCTGCCTGGACAGCCAGCTCTGGGCTGATGGAGAAGAGGCAGAGAGAGCTGAGAGCCAGACCCTCCCCACTCACCCCTACCAGATTCAGTGTGCCTACACACCACACCCCCTCACTGGGGTCAAGCAGAAAACTGGTGGGAGACTTGGACCTTCCACCTCCTCGTCTTAAACCCCATTTCTGTAGCACACAGGAACAGGCTGGTCCTGACCCCCCCTCCTCCAGCCCCACCTCACCTCCCCTGCCTCCTCCCTTTACCCCTGGCATTGGAGTGACCTCAGTTCTTGGCACCAGGGCCCTGGGCAACAGATGGTACCTGCTGATGGTCTCCTTTGTCTTGCCTTCCAGATACTCCCTCTCCGCCATGCTGTCCTCCCTCCCGCTTCTGCCCTGGGGGTTGGCAGAGGGAAAGGCAGGCACCTCTCACCCTCTTGGCACCCTCCCCAGACCACAGGACTCCAGGGGCAGCTGGCCCTGGGGGGCAGTGGGGAGAATGAAGGGAGGGGTGAGGGAAGGGGAGCAGGGACTCAAAGGAGGAGCCAGGTTTGAAGGGGAGGCACAGACAGGAGGCAGCAGTGGGATGGCCAGGCGTTGATACAAAACAGCTTTATTTGAGGGCTTTAGTCTGGGAGGGGTGGCAGATAACAGGGGGGATGGTGGGACATGAAGAACTTAGAGCTCTGGGGGGCTGTGAACAGGGAACTGGCCACTCTGACACCTGGAGCCACAGGGCAGGGAAAGGTCCCAGAGCACGGGGCTGGGGAGCACCAGAAAGCTCATGGGGCAAGGCTGGTGCCAGCTAAGGTCAGAGGCTGATGCAACAGGCCCTCTTCTCACCAGGGCCAGGCTCCTGCCCGGCCTGGGCACTGCTCAGGGTGACGGCATTGGTCCGTGTGCTGTTCTGCCTCTGCTTGGACACTTTCGCGAAAATCTCTGAGAGGGCAGACAGGAGTGGTTAGGTCAGAAGAAGCCCACACTCCCTCTACTCACACCACATGCCCCTTCCTGAGCACCGGGGGCAGTCACACTTACGGGAGGTTTTGCCGGAAGGAAGCGGAGTTCATGTCCCTTCTACTTACCTGGGTGGAGAAGAGCTAAGATGCAGCTCCCTGGGCAGTGTGGCCTTCTGGGTCCTTCCCTAAGCTCCAGGCTGGGTTGGGGGGAGGAGGGCAGCACTAGGGAATGACTGGGGAGGGGGGCTCTGAGGAGGTCGGGGGTGCACAGAGGGACTGAGGAACCGGCTAGGGTGGAGAGGGCTGGGTGTCTGCCTTCCTACCAATGCCCACAGAAGCCTAAGGGTGGGAGTGGGGTGCCAAATAGAGGCAGGGACTCTAACCTTTGAGGACAGTCTCAAAGGCCAGCTCCACGTTGGTGGAATCCAGGGCTGAGGTCTCCAGGAATAGCAGCCCATTGTTTTCTGACAGGAAAGGAAACACACCATCAATTGCGGGGTCAAAGGCAATAGTGAAATATTTACTTAATGTTTACTATGTGCTAAAACCTTGACACATGTAGCTGATTTAATTCTTTTTTTAAGATTATTTATTTATTCTTTAAAAAGTGATTTTATTTTTTAGAGAGAGAGGAAGCCGGGGCTGGGAGAAGAGGGGGAGAGAAGTGTGGCTTGGCAACGGGCTGCCTCTTGCACCCCCACAGGGGCCAGGCCCACAGCCCAGGTGTGTGCCCTGACCTGGAATCGAACTGGCGACCTTTTGCTTTGCGGGCTGATGCCCAACCAAGTGAGCCACACCAGTCAGTGCTCATTTAATTCTTTTTTTTTTAATATTATTTACTGCTTAGAGAGAGAGGGACACACACACACTGACCTGTCCTGCTTATCAATGCACTCACTGGTTGATTCTTATATGTGTCCTGACCAGGGATCCAGCCTGCAACCTTAGTGTGTCAGGATGACGCTTGAAACAAATGAGCTACCCAGCCAAGGCATGTAAGTCTTAAAACAACTGTGAGGTAGGTTTGAATAGTATTCTATTTTATAGAAGAGGAAACTGAAGTCCAGAAACACAGAGAGAATGAGAAAGAACTTGCTCAGTGCCCCACTTGCTAAGAGATGTCAGGCTGGGCCACGGGACTCCTGTGTCCGCACCCTTAACCACCACACCTGACTGTCTTCACACCCCAGAGAACTCCTGGGGAAAGTGTGCTGGCAATAGTCAAGGGAAGCCCACCTACTGCACTTAGAATCTTTGAACACTGCAGGGTGGGGCTGTCTTAAAATCAACCATAAATAATTGCCCATAAAGACAATCTCAGGGCAAATGGTGAGACATCACGAAAAACACGGGGTCACCGTGGGGAAGGGCGGATCCTGAGGAAGAGGAAGTGGAGGTAGGGGGCCTTGTGGAGGACGTCCAGGCTGGGGTCTTGGGGGGGGGGGGGGCGGCAGGGCTGGGACTGTGTGGGAGAGTGGGGAGGTAAGACCCCATCTCGGCCGGTTCTTACCAGCGAACATGCGGGCCTCATCAGTGGGCACCTCCCGGGCCTGGCTGAGGTCGCTCTTGTTGCCCACGAGCATGACGACGATAGTGGCCTCGGCGTGGTCGTACAGCTCCTTCAGCCAGCGCTCCACCACGGCATAGGTCTGGTGCTTGGTTAGGTCGAACACCAGGAGGGCGCCCACTGCACCGCGGTAGTACCTGGGGAAGGGCAGAGGGGCGGACAGAGGCAAGGTCAAGGTGGTCGGGCCCAGCCTCGGAGCAGAGCCCTCAAGCCAACCAAAAGGCCGGAGATGAGTCCCAGAGACTGGGAAATGCGAAAACTGGAGTCCAGGGACGCGAACCCAAACAGAACGGCTGAAGGCCCTGATGCCTGACACAGAGAGCCGTCAGAAATACTCGTCTCAGAGCCTCTGAAGATTCCCCTCCCAGCTCTAAAACCAGGGGCTCTCTCCTTCCTTCACAGCCTCTCTGCTTCCTGAGGTCCTTTGTTCTGATTTCAGCCCTGCAGTCAAGGCTGTCTCCTGGATGCCCCTCCTCCAAGATCTTCCTCACACGGCTCCATGACCCACAGCCCCCTCTTCTCTCTTACAACCATGTTTCTAGGACCCACTAATGTCCACGCCATGCGCCAGTCCCCGAGTCAACTACCCGATGCATCCTTGCAAGCATCTAGCCTTGCTCCTAGAGTTACGTGGAGCTTCTTTAGACTGGCGACACATAACTACTCCCATTTTATTGATGAGCCAGCTGAGGCCCACAAGAGGGCAGGTGACCAGATGAGTGTGTGTAACCAAAGCCCCGGACTCCTGCTCCCTGCCCCGGGCAGGTGCTGGCCCACACCACACACACAGACCACCTTCCCCACACTTCACCTGCTACTGGCTTGTGGTGTCAGGAGGCCTAACTTGTGATGTATCTTCAGAGCCGTTGTAAAATGTGATTGTGGGATCCAGCCCTTCACCTTTGTCGTTAGATGGTGAAGGCTGCTGAGCTCGAAGCAGTGTGCAGGAGGGAGGGGTGCTATCCGTCCCTGCAGCCTACTGCACCATGGCCCTGGGGTACCACGGGCCTTGGGGATTGCATAAAGTGCCTAATGCGAGGCGCCCGTACCTTCCTGGGCACACAGCAGAGGCACAGGCAGTGGTGGCAGTGACTTGTGGCTTTAGTCCTACTAGTCAGTGTCACTACATCCTCCCTGTCTCCGACTGTGTGTGGCTCCCAGTACTTGTGTCTCCTCAACCTGGCCATGGTGTCCTGTGATCCCACTGGGGAGCACACTGCTGAGTGCCCCTGCCTCCGCCCCATCCTCCTTCTCCCCTCCAGCAGTTTTCCCTGGCTTCCCCAGCACCCCCACACCGCAGCAACCCCCAGCCCCGGGCTCACGCTGAGGTGATGGCTCGGTATCGCTCCAGGCCAGCCGTGTCCCAGATCTGAGCCTTGACAGCAGCGGTGCCCAGCATGACAGTGCGGGTGGAGAACTCAACCCCGATTGTGGTGCGGCTGTCGTGGCTGAACTCATTGCGTGTGAATCGGGACAGCAGATTGGTCTTCCCCACGCCTGACTCTCCGATCAGCACCACTGGAGGAATGGAGAAATAAGGGCTGAGCAGGGCACAGCAGCCCCATGCCCACCTGAGCCTGTAGGGTTTGCCCATCAGCAAAGGGGAGCTGAGCTCAGAAAATTGAGGGGAGAGCCCAGGCTCATGGCAGAGACGGGTCTGCAGCTCCACACGTCATGTCCATTCGAGGCAGAAGGGCCAAAAGCTGCGCCCAGCTAAGGGGCTTCCTGGTCTGATGAGACAGGCCCGTAGAGTTAGCCTGCAGACCTGGCGATGGGTGACGTCCCTGGGCTGCTTGTAGGTGTTGGTGCTCAGGGACTACGGGGAGAGGCTGGCAGGCTGTGAATGCGGACAGAGACGGTAGGAGGCCTGGGGGAGGGTGCACTTCCCCAGAGTGGGAAGTGTGAGCACTTGTGCGTGTCACTGTGCATGTGAGTTGGGAGGACAAGTGGGAGGGGCGGTGTGTGTGTCTGCATGGGAGCAGAGGTGTGAGTGTAGAGAAAGTGTGGCAATGGCACATCCGGGGGGAGGGGCAGTACGGGTGTGTGTGTGTACGAAGGCGGGATCCATTTATCCCCAAAGAGGGTCATTCTTGCATGGGCCGGGCGCTGGGCCCCTGTGTGTGTCCTTCAGCAAGTTGTTAGCCTCTCAGACCTTCTTTTTTATACAAAAAAATGGGAGTAACAATAGTACCTGCCTTATGGGTTATTGTTAGAAGTAAAAGAGATAGTGCTCAGGATAGAGTGCATGTGCAGGACTGTTCCTCTCATGCCTGTTGTTGGTAGTCCAGCGCTTTACCTTCCAGGTTTTCAGGGGCCAGGGTCCACCAGAAGGGCCCTGCAGAGCCTTGGAGCTGGAGTGCTCAGTCCTCGGCCCCACCTCACCCAGAGTGGGTGAGCAGCCAGGGGCTGGGCAGAGTGTGGGAGGCTGATGTAAATAAGACTCACAAACCGCAGAGGCGCTGAGCTGAACGCCCAGGACCAGAGGAGGCCGCCCACAGTGGTTCAGGGAGGCGGGCTGGTGCCCAAGGGCTGTGAGCTGTGTGCTCTGGGGCTCTGGTCCCCACCCGGCCTCTGACTGGCTACGTGATCTCGAACAAGTGGCTGACCTTTCCTGAATCTCAATTTCCTTATTTGTGAAATCTAAAAAAACACTCCCCCCATCTTTAAAGATTCCTTATTTGTAGAGGGTAGGAAAGAGCATGGGTGTGTGCGGGGAGAGGACGTGTGTGTTCCTGCCACTCCCCTGCTGGGGACCCAGTCTGCACTCCAGCGTGCACCCAGCACGTGGGCGCCCAGCCCGACCCTCAGGCCTCAAAGGCGCTCCGGGCAAGGGCTTTGGAGTCAAACAGACTAAGGTTTGTGCTGACATTGTTACATTTTGTACGCCACTTTGTTTCTCATCCTCATTGAGAAATGGAGATAGTAATTGCTAAAGTTCATGGAGTGCCTGCAATGTGCCCCTGCCTGGCACTGTCCTAAAGCCTTTACACATGTTCACTCAATCCTCACAAAAGTGCCATAAGGCATGTGCCATTATCATCATTGCACTTTTATAGATGAAGAAAGGAGGCACTTGGGGGGTTAAATACCTTGAGAAAGAGAACACAGCCAGTGTGGTAAACACAGGTGTGCTGCCCAGGGGCCCTTCCAGAAAGAACGCCCCCAGACACAGGGAGTGCAGTCAGCAGACAGCTTTCAGCTATCGCTCCTTCAGCATCTGCCTCTGGTGCAGAGAGCGGCCTCACCTGTGGTCACGCCTCCCCCGGGCAGTCTGCACCCACTGCCCGAGCAAGGGGAGGGTATCACAGAGCTCCCTGCCTCTGGCCAGGGCTTGGTGATCCTGCCTTGAAGTTTAACTTCCTCTCTGCCCAATCCTGTTTCCTCCCCCTTCCTTTCACTGGTTTTGGTTCGTAATAAACATCTTGCACCCCAAACTTCTGAGGGTCTGCTTCTGGAGATCCCAACCTGCAACAAGGAGTAAGTGGTAGGGCTGAGATCTGAACTCTGTCTGGCTCCTGGCTCCTTTCAAAATGAAAGGTAACTTCCTGGGGTTGTTAAAGTGATTAATAAGCCAGTGGCTGGCACATAGTATGAGCTCAATAAATGATAGTCACTCGTAGTATTATTGCTCCAGACTATTGCTAGCTCTTAACCCAGTCTCCTCTTCCTGGGAAAGATGTTGAGAATACAGGTTCCCCAACACCTGGTCGCCTGAGTCCCAAGTGAGGGTGGGGCTCAGGCTGGGAGAGGCGGTAGGGTGGGGTGGCTGGACAGGGAGTCAGAGCTCTGCCAGTCCGACCTGCCCTGAAGGAGGTGTGGAGGTGAGGGTGGTGTGGGGGTGGGGAACAATAAGGGGGCCAAACACAGGGGCTTAGAATAAAGAGCAGAAAGATATGTGCACACTTCCAGGGACAGCCAAGTTGAACCCAGTGCCTGGTATTCAGGCCCAAGGGATCTGCCTGGCCAGGGACAGGCAGAAGGCTTGGCCCCAGGAGTCCTCTGAGCCCCAACAGACCCTGCTCCCAACTCGTTACGTCTTCCTGAAGTCTTCACCCAGCCCGAGGACAGCACAGACCTCTCCTCTTTCCTTTTCTGTGCACTTGCCCAGAAAGATGCTTTGCTTCCTCTTAAGTCTGCCTGTTTCCCCCTCCTCCCAGCAGGGAAGCCCTCTTGGAAGTCTGACCTCTATCTCTCTTGCTGCTGCAGCTCACTATTCCTAGGGATTTGGCCTTCCGTTAGGAGCAGGGCACAGGAGCCTAACTCGGCGCTGTTAGAGAGAGCGAGCAACCCCATTGTTTACAGCCTAGAGCCTTCTGGCTTTCGCTCCAGTAACCAGACCCTCCCCCATCCTTGCAGCTTTCTTTCTTATACAAAGGAACGTCAAGCCCTGGGGGGTCCTGGTGAGAGAAACAACAAGGCAGGAGGGCCGGCTCCGTGGGTCTCTTTCTGGGTCTGTGCCAGGCTCCCTCTTTCTGTATGAACTCCAACTTACCCTTGAAGACAAAGTTATAATCTTCCTCAGTTCCGTTCCCCATCTTGGCTCCACATGGAGGGTGCTAGTGTCTTCGGAGACAGAGGTGCCGGGTCTGTGCGTTGGCTAGTGCCCTCAACTCCCAGCTCTTAAGAGACCTGGATCCACCACTTCTCTCATTGGGGATAAAGAAACGTCTGCAACCAGAAGAACTGAGGGCTCACTTAAGGTTAGGCAAGGCCTGGGGAGGCTCGGCTCTGGCAGGTGGGGGTGTTGTAAGGAAGCCGAGGACGGAACAGGAAGAGCGGGGCAGCTAGAGACCTGGGGCCCAGGTGGGTGGAGACAATGACGTCAGACAGGTTAGACAGGTTGGGTGTCTGCTCTCAGCTTGGGCTCCCACAACAGGCGAGCAGGCTCCAGAGGGTGACAGTTGGGGAGGCAGGGACAGGGCCTTCAGAGAGCCGGCCGAGGACTGAGTACATTTTGCTAGGCTCCGGAGCCTCCGGCTGAGAGGCCCTCAATCCCCCGGGGAGCAGAAATCTACTTGGCCTTCTGCTTTTCCTTTAGAGCCTCCGGTTGGGGGCGACTGGGGGAACCTGAGGAAGGGCCCACAGGATGGCAGTCACCCTGCAGCAATGCAGAGCTCTAGGAGTTGTATCTTGGGTACAGCAACTTCTACCCCTCCCTGACTGCCCAGGGCTGGGGAGGGGCAGCATCTCTTACCCTGGGTGGAGCTGGAACTTGCAACCTATCTACTTCCTAGGATGGGTCCCTTCCTACCGCACTGGGCAAGGGGCTGGTAGCTCCCTGCTCAGACCTGCTCTTCAGGTCGCTGGGTAGGTAGAGAGCTGGGGCAGAACCAGCCAGACAGGGTGAGGGGTCTGAGTGTAGGGGCAGGACCTGGAGATGAAGGCTTCCGGCAGGTCTCCTGGGTTTCTTCGGATCACTGCCCAGGACCTGAGGCCCCACAGCAAAGCCATCCTGCCCGCAAAGGGCTTTAGAATCTGGTGTCTGGGTAAGCGTGTGAGTACCTGGGAGAAGAAAAAGGGGTGGTCCCTCCTAGCCCAAAGAGTAGAAAAGGCACCGTACCAGTCGGGACTGAAGGACAATGAAGTCCCAGGCCCCACATTATTTTTGTCCAGCATCACTCCCACTAGCCCCCTGCTCCTTGGAGCTTACTTCCAGGGTTTTGCCAGCCAGGCAAGTAAAATTCTGTTCTGAGTGGTGGGGGCCAAGTGAGGCCACACCACTGGAGAGGCCAAGGGAGCTCAGGCGCCGCTGCCCAGAGCCATTTGGCTGCTGGAGGTCCCAGTGGAGAGGCAGGTGGGAGCCGCCCCTGCAGGACATAAGGAACACTGCAAGCCAAGCCTGCTCCTCCCCATCTCCTGATTCCTCCCAGCCAAGAAAGCAGCCAAAACGTAAGACAGAAGTGAAATTTATTCTTGGAAATGAACAAAGTCCCACCCTCCCCCATAGTCCAGGAAGGTTTCCTCAGGGGGCCTTGCCCCTCCACATGGTCACCTCTCTGGTCTGACCCCCTACTTCCACCAACGCCCATTACGATGCTGCTACTTGGGTGAGGGGCTCCTCCAGGTACTGCACCAAGGCCTGGGCCTGCGAGAGGGGAGGAG
This sequence comes from Phyllostomus discolor, assembly GCF_004126475.2. NCBI lineage: Eukaryota > Metazoa > Chordata > Mammalia > Chiroptera > Phyllostomidae > Phyllostomus > Phyllostomus discolor. The sequence continues at coordinate 49,501,840 of NC_040916.2, read as the reverse complement.
AAATCAGTGCCACACTGCCCTTGCATGGCGTGCCATGAGAGGGAGCCCAAATCCAGGTCGACTCCCAATGCTGAGCACCCAGCCCCTGGCCCCACCAGAAGTGGACTGACTGACAGAAGGACTCCAGGAAGGTGGTGGGGATGGGAGAGGACACAGTGAGGAAGAACAAAGGCTGGGCCTAGGGTTGTAGCGGGACGGGCACATACACACCTTTGCCTTGAGCATTCCGAAGCCAACAGTCTCCTTGGCATACATACACAGCAGAAGGTTGGCCACTCGAGTGATGGCTACACGGCCCTCCTGGAGGGGTGATATCACGGGATGGGATGTTCTGCTTGGCGCCCTTAGCCCCTCTTTCTTCAAGGGATCCTCTTGAGAGAGACTATATCTTCCTTCCATGCCCTGGGCATGACAGGAACTTCACCCGGGGGTGGGGGGCTGGGGCTATGGCAACAGCCCTGGCCATGGGATCCTATGCCCCAATTGCAGCCTCAGCACAGCTGCCTGCTAACCAAGTTACTCTGGGAAACTCAACCTCCCAGAAACACCTCAGTTGGTTAGGGTGTTAGTACACAGGAAAGAGTTTTGCATCTTCAAAGGGCTATCCTAATGGGTGATGTTATTATGGATTCACCCCAAAGACACTGTAAAGGACTTGAGAGCAGTAACCCAACTTATATTTCTTTCCCCATGGTAATATTTTTCAAACTGCAGGTTTGACCCCAGCGTTAGATCAGTTAGGAAGGTTGATCAATATTAAAAGAAAAAATAAAGAAATAAAGTGCATCGCATGTCCTAGGGTTAGTACCGTCTCACAAAACTCGTTTCTGTGGGCGTGTGTGTGTCCTGGGCTCTGACTTAAAACGCACCTCCCGAGGCTGGGTTGTGGTCAGACGTTTGAAAACTACTGTCCCACAGCACCAGCGCTAGGCTAGGTTCCTAGTAGGGGTCATTAGTTGAACTGAAATGCACCCTTGGTTGGGCAGGGGGTGGGAAAGTGGCAGGCAGCCGAGTTACAGTGGAAATCCTTCACTCCTGGGGCCTTTTCAGTTTGGCTCAGGAAACTTGCACCAGGCATCCAGTGCGCGCCAGGAGGCTGGCGCTGACCCCTGCCTCTGCAGACTCATCTCCCAATAACCTGTCCCGTTCTCTCGTCACTCCTTCCCCCACAGCGACCTTGTGGGTCACGGACCAGGCTCCCTCTGGCTTCAGGGCCTTTGCACGTGCTGCTCTATCACAAATGTTTTTTCCCTAGATGGCCACACAGCTTGCCAACTTTCTTCAAGTCTGTGATGAAATATCAGCTTTTCTGTGAGCCTTCTCTGGAACATGCTCCCCTCTATCTCACTTCATTACGTCATTGTTCTCCATAGTGTTTTTAACACCTAATGTACTGTTTTACACTTACATGTTGTACAAAACATATTTACAAACTTAGTTAATAAAACATACACATCTTATTTATTTTAAAACATGTAAGCTGTAAACTTCATTAGGTCTGCAGTTTCTGTCTGTTCTGTTTGCTATTGCATTCCCCCCCACCCCCTAGTCCTGAGAATACTGCAAGAGACCTGTATGTTGAATGAACAAAGGTGATTTTCAGTTTCTGTTCCCAGGAAGTTCCCAACCTAATGGTCACTTGCCCTTGCTGGACCTAATCTCCTTTCTCTGTCAAATGAAGTAATTAGGGAAGGGTCTGCAGACTGTCATGGTTCTGTAAGTCAGTGAATCTGGGATGCCAACACTCTGTGCGCAGGCCACTCTACACTTTCTATTCTCCTTTCCATTTATCTTCACAAGACACTGTGAGGTGGGGAGGGGGTATTGTTTCCACCTTAGAGCTCCTGTAAGAAAGCTCAGAGAGGTTAAATGACTTAGGCAAATTTCCATAGATGGTAAGTGGCTGGCTGAGACCAGAACCCCAGACAGATACCGGGTCCGGTGCTGCTTCCTCACCACCACTTGATGCACAAGGTCCTGCCTATTATAAATGCAGCTGGGGGCCAACTCTTAGCAATCTTCCACAGATCCCAACCATCCAGGACGGGGTACAGTTCATCCCCTAGGGATCCCCTTTGGGGACAGAGGAAGTGGCTCCTCTCTCCATACCATGCAGTCCATTAGGATGAATTTGAGATTGTCTTCATTAAACGCTTGGTTCCCGTTTCGGTCGTAAGCGGCCCAGATGTTACTGGCGATGGCTGCGGTGACCCGGGCGTCGGTATCCCCGTAACCAGAGTAGGCCAGCAGAGATCCCTCGTTATTCAGCAGCCTGGCGAGGGACAGGGAGGGATAGTGACGTGCTCAGCATAGGGAGTAAAAGACTTGGGTTCCCAACACAGACCCACCACTGACGCTTCTAGAAAGCAAGGGTCTGGGTTGAGTGTGTCCTGGAACGTGACCCGAGCAACCAGTTCGTCAACTTCCCTTTTCCAGAGGCGCCCTCCACGCCGATAGCCCCAGCGGCTGCCCCCTCCCTTCCCGGACATCCTTCCCCACCCCTCCCTCAGAGAGTCGCGCGCTGCCCCACTCCTGTGCTCGCCGCTCGGGTCCTCGGTCCGAACTCACAAGGTGCTCTGGACACCTCCAGTGTTGGCCTGGCTTAGCACCTGGGTCAAAGCCTTGGGACGCAGCATGCCTGCGGCTCCTAACCCGGGGCTTTTCCAAGCAGACACTATACCTCCCTCCTGCCCAGCTCCGCCTGCAGCTTCCGGTACTGCCCAGCTCCGGAACTTTCTGGGAGTTGTAGTTTCCCCGGCCTGGCTTTGTGGTTCTGACTCAACCCCGCCCCACATGGGGGGCCGCTGGGAATTGTAGTTCCTTGAGGCCTCGCGAGGCACCTGGGAACTATAGTTTGCCTTTCCACTCAGACCAAGCAGTTGTGGCGGGGTGGGTCGGGGAGCGGAATAAAAGGACTGGAAGAACATTCAATTTCTTCGGAGAGGAAAAAGTTATCATGTCCGCTTAACAATCCACAATTCAGTGATTTAAAAAAAAATCCTATATTTGTTAGACACCCCTTTTGATTATTTTCAAAGCAATTTTCTACATCGTGCGCAATTCTGTGTGATGGGATAGATGCTGTTGAGGAAATCAAGGCTTGGGAAGGCCACTCAGGCAAAACCCAGGGCTCTGGAACCATACTTCACAGAGTTCATTCAGGATACAGCCCTCGGGGGAGTGAAGTCAATCCTAGAGATGAAATGTTAGGTGGACGTCCAGAAGTGGGAAAATTCAACCTCCAAGTCAGCAGAGGCCCCAGGCCTGGAAAGGATTTGGACCAGCTATCTCAGGGAGCGGAGTGAAAGCCGCGACACAGAGAGTCCTTTGTCCCGCAGCGGGAATGACCTGGAGAGGGGGCAGGGGCAGCTTTGGGCGGAAGGGGACCTCGGCTCCGCTCAGGCCCTCTCGGGTGTGCCCTGGTCTCCTGCGGGGAGCTCGCCCCCACCCCACATGTGAGTGCCACACCACCCCTGCCCCGAGTACCCCTAGGGGCCGTCACCCTGCGAGGTTCTGTCGCCCCTGCTGGACCTGGGGCTCAGCCCTGGGCGGACACCGTTGCAGTGGCCCCCCCAGTCCGCCCGGGGCGCTGTGGCTGCGGATGGTTCAAAGAGGGTGGCGAAATCTTGGGAAGGGGAGGGGAGGGGAGAGGAGCGTGCTGGAGGCACCCGAGCGGAGTGGGGTCAGCCGGGCGGGCGGGGAGGAGGAGGAGCTGGGGCGGGCTGGCGGGCGGCCGGGTGGTGGTGGCGGCATGGCGGAGCCGAACGGGGCCGAGACGAGGCCCCCAATTCGGGTCACCGTCAAGACCCCCAAAGACAAGGAGGAAATTGTGATCTGCGATCGAGCCTCGGTCAAGGAGGTAGTTTGGTGGGGGTGGGCGGGGAGGAGGAGGGGTCCGCGAAGAGAGGGGGTGGTTCTGGACGGTCGGGCGTACGGGAGGGCCCGGGAGAGGAGAGTGGGGGCCCAGCTGGCACTCGGAGGAGCGGGAAGGAAGGAAAAGCGGGTAGGGGGCGTTCTGCGAGTGTAATCTGGGGGAGCTTTGGCGCGTGTTGGGGAAAGGAGGCCGGGGTTTGCCTTGTGGCCTGGACTGGGGGCGTGGTGGAGAGTGGGGTGGGGCCACTTTGCGCAGGGAAGGGGGAAGGACTCTGGATTTGAGGGGAGTGTGCGCCCCGGTTACTAGTCGGGGTTCGAGGCGTGGAGCCTGAGTGGGGGCCGGGCAAGGTATTGAGCTCGGAGAGCGGGCGGGGGGCGCAGCGGAGAGCTCGCGACGCCTACGGTGCACCTGGGTGAGCGCCCAGCTTGCTCTGCCTCCGGGCGTTATGGGGAGGATTTCTCTCTGCCCAGGTCCTGCTTTCAAGTCCAGGCGGTTCCGTTTGGTTCTCAGCCCCTCTGGGATTTACACAGTGTGCAGATGTTCAGTAAAAATCATATTGAATGAGGGAATATTACCTATGTTCGCCACCCCGCTGTGGCTGCTCCAGAATTTCACAAAGGCGGGGCTTAAGATAGGCCTTCTGGTTGGAAGGGAGAATCTGGAAGCTGCCTTTGCTTAGCAAGTGCACTATTTTTACTTAGAGTGTTTGTTTGGTTTGGTTTGATTTGGGGAGGGGGTGATAGATTTGGGAGTCTAATTTCCCAAGTCAGACTTTAGTATCATCACTGCCCGCCCCCCAATCTTATTAAATGATTACATCCAGAATTTAAATCCATTTCCCTGCAAAGCAGGATTTGAAATCAGTTCCAATTGAGAGGCAATGTTTTGGTTAAGAGCCTGGCCTTCGGAGTGTGAGTCCAGTCTACCGTGGCGAGTTGCCTAACCCCTCTGATCCTTTTTCCCCCTTATCTTTAAAATGGAAATAATAATTAATGTGTATTTCATGAGGCTTAGATTCTTAACTCATCAATAATTTGTGCCATTATAAATAACTGGGATCTCTGTATTGTAGTTGTTACAAGCAGACTGGGAATAAAGGAATAAAGAGGGGAGAGAAACTTGGGGTCCGAGAAGAGGAAGCTGAGGGAGACAGGGCCTGGGTCCAATGCTGTTCTAGGAACTGAGGTGGAGAGTGCTGCCCAGGCAGGGCCCTCGCAGGGAACTGGGCAGAGGGACTGAAGAGGGAGGGACAGATAGCAGCAAGGGCTTCCTGGGGTGGGAGACCCTGGAGGAGAGTTGAAAGAAGAGCCTCTCACATGTCCATCTCCTTGATTAAGAAAGGAGCTGCTTAATTGCAGCTGGAGGAATGGAGTCGAGACTGCAGAAAGGACTTTCCACAACTAGAGATGGGAGCAAAAGAATGCCCAGGCTCTTGAAGAAGGGCCCGTGGTGGATGGAGTCCAGGCAACCTTTGCAGTGACCTCTGCCTCTTGATCACAGTTCAAAGAGGAAATCTCCCGGAGGTTTAAGGCTCAGCAGGATCAGCTGGTCCTGATCTTCGCAGGCAAGATCCTCAAGGATGGGGACACACTGAACCAGCATGGGATCAAAGATGGGCTCACTGTCCATCTGGTCATCAAGACTCCTCAGAAGTAAGTTTAGGAGAGGAGCAGGTCCAGCTTCTGATTGGATCACTTTTCCCCATCTGATAGTTTCTAACCCGTCACTCAGCTGTGCCTAGAGGGCCTATGCCAAGGCCCAGGAAGGTGGCCCTTGGATGGGTTGCCCAGCAAGCTTATCATCCTCACCTGCGGGGGAAGGGATCCTGACATACATCTCCCAGAATGCCCTGAGGACAGATGATACCAGCTCCTCCTTCCCTCTGTCTGATTTTCTGACTACCCCCAGCATCATCCCACCCCAGCTTCAGTGTTGCTTAGGATGTGGCCTGGGTTGGGGCAGTAGCTTCACAGCAAACACAGAGATGGTTATCGCCCCTCTTGAGTTCACGTATACTAGGATTTTCTTTCTCTGTCCTCAGGGCTCAAGATCCAGCTGCTGCCACTGCTTCTTCCCCCTCCACTCCAGACCCTGCCTCGGCACCCTCCACCACGCCTGCTTCACCTGCCACCCCTGTCCAGCCCTCCACCTCTGGCAGTGCCACTTCGGATGCTGGCAGTGGAAGCCGGAGGAGCAGTGGGGGGGGTCCCTCTCCAGGGGCTGGGGAGGGCCCTCCCAATGCTACGACATCCATACTCTGTAAGCCTTTAGGGAGAAGGGCACTGTCCTGTTTGGGACTGGGGATTGGTGGAGAGCCAAGAGAAGGGAGAAACATGGTTCCCACTCATGGTCTGATGGGGATAGAGGACCCAGATCGGGGCTTCCTAGATAAGGGGAGCATGGGCAAACATTAGAGTGAGGGGAGAGATGGGGCTGGAGATATGGGGAACCTTGAGTGAGGACAAAAGAGGCCAAGTAGGGAATATTGATTTACCCATTCAACAGGCTGTCAGTGGTTGCCCTCTCTGTGCTCGGGACTGTGCCCTGCTCCCAGCTTCTGCCACCAAAGAGGGCTCAGTCCAGCAGGCTGACATCTCTGCCAGCCCTGGATTAGGGCTGGGGCTGCGGGAATGACTGGAACAGGGGCCCATCCTGGAGACCTGGACTCAATGGCTCTGACCAGGTGGGGAAGGGCCCCTGCGGGCAGACTGTGACTCTGCCCCCTCCCCGCAGCTGGCTTTGGGGGCATCCTAGGCCTGGGCAGCCTGGGTCTGGGCTCCGCCAACTTCATGGAGCTGCAGCAACAGATGCAGAGGCAGCTGATGTCCAATCCCGAGATGCTCTCGCAGATCATGGAGAACCCACTGGTCCAAGACATGATGTCTAACCCTGACCTGATGCGCCACATGATCATGGCCAACCCCCAGATGCAGCAGCTGATGGAGCGGAACCCTGAGATCAGCCACATGCTCAACAACCCTGAGCTCATGAGGCAGGTGGGTGTGAGAGAGGTTGGGGCGAGAGTGTGGAAGGCACCTGGCACCCAGCCATGCCTGCCCAGCCTTTCCTCACCTTGTCCTACCTTGATTTGCTCATTCGTTTACTTAGCGGCCATGTTTTGCACATTTGCGATGCATAGTGATAAACAGACTTAGGCCTAGCTTTCCAGGAACTCCTTGTATTAAAGGGAAATGGGATAAGGAGACAGGCAATTATAATACAGTGTGATCGGTACTATCATAGAGGTAGTCATAGAATTCCCCAGCAGCACAGAGAGTAGGTCTTGACCCTACCGTGGGGCCCCGGTGCTTCCTAGAGGGAAAAAAAACAAGCTGAGACCCAAGGGAGGAAGAATGAATAAGAAGGAAGAAGAAGAAAAAAAGGAATGTTTAGGGTCGAGGGGTAGCTAGTGCAAAGGCCTGGCAGTAGAAGATAGTAGAGTGTTCGGGGAGCATCATGGCTGTGCTGGGCCAGGCAGGTAAGGGAGACCCAGGGGAGGCAGTTTTGTGTTTGTCTCAGGAGCTCTGTCTCATGGCCCAGTCCAGCAGAGGACGAGGAAAGACAGCCTCAGCAGACCTGTGGCCACCAGGGCTGGACTCAGCAGAAGCTAAGTTCCATTAAGGCAAGGATTTGCAATTGTGTTGTTCACTGTCTAGACTATTGCGTCATGTAGAGTCACTCAGTAAATACTTACTGAATGACTGGATTATGGGATAAGATTAGAGTTGTGTCTCAGACATAAGGGTATCTAAGAAGAGACAAGTGTGGAGCAGATTTGGGGAGGAGGACAGGGAAGGCGTTGCCTGGGAACGAGGAGTAGCCATGCTCATGTTCTCCGTCATGTGCTGCTGTCCCCTGGAGTTGACACAGGCCTGCTCTTATTGAGAGCGAGCCCTTGGCTCTGAAGGGAAAGCCCCCATCATGTCTCTCAAATTTCGGTGACAGACCTGGGAGTGAGGGGCAGAGGGTGTTGGTAGCATTGTCCCAGCGTGGATCCTTTCCCTTCTCAGCGTGTCGTTTACCAGGAAGCACGGGATGGAGTCAGTCAGATAGACTAACCTGGCCTTGAAACCTGGCTCCGCCACTCACTGTCTCCAGGCAGTGAGTCTGAGCCTGTTTTCTCATCTGCAAAATAGGGACAGAAATACCTACCCGAGACTGTTATTGTGCGGTTTGAGTGACTTGAATTCTGTAAATTATTGAATCTGGTGCCTGTATGTAGTAGGTGCTCAGAAAGTGTTAACTTTCTCTTCTACCTCCTCTCCTTTCTCATGTTCATTCTTACTCAATTTTCTTGTGCTCCCCAATCACCAACACTTCTCTGGACCCCCTGAACCCGAAGGAGGGGAGTCATAGTACTTCACTAGAAAAAGCCAACCAGAATCAATGCCCACAGGGAAGCAGGGTTGGAGCCAAGGTGACAGTACCGGAAGGAAGCCTGGTTTACCCTACTCTCCACCACAGTGGGGCAGATCGTGGGCTCTGGACCCTGGTCCTGATTCGGGCCTCCCGCTAGGGCCTACCCTTAGCTAGGCTTGGTGCTCCCCTGGTTCCAGGGTCCGTTCTTTCTCTCTCCCTTCTCTACCAGACGATGGAGCTTGCTCGGAATCCAGCCATGATGCAGGAGATGATGCGGAATCAGGACCGGGCCCTCAGCAACCTGGAGAGCATCCCCGGAGGGTATAATGCCCTCCGCCGCATGTACACAGACATCCAGGAGCCCATGTTCAGTGCTGCTCGGGAACAGGTGGGGCCTGGGGCAGGGGCAGTGGGCGGGGGCTGCCTGGGCCCAAGATTCCCTATCTCCAGACCCAGGCGAGCCTGGGGTGCTGCCAGCTCCTCTTTCCTTCCCCAGCCCCCTCCCCTCCCCCTGAGGGTGGGCTTTGGCTTCAAAATGGTTCTCACAATGCATAGCCAGGGCGGTCCCACTTGTCACAGGACTGAGGCACTAAGGCAGATGGTAGCAGAGCTCCCCAGGAAAGTGGCAGAGGTGTGGAGTCCAAGGGATTTGATGTTGCTCTGACAAACTTCTTGCACCAGGAGCTCAAAGGTGGTGGGGCAGGCCTGGGGTCAAGTAGCTGACCCCAGCAGTGTCTCAGGCAAGGTCCACAGATCACCCGAGGCTTGCTAGTGATGAGATTCCTGGGCCCCACCTTTGAGCTACTTATTGACTTGGTCTCTGGAGTCAGCCTCTGGGAATATGTACTTTTAAAAATGCTTTACGAACTCTTTACAATGTACAATGAAATATACAAGGAATATAGATAAAAACAGAGCATTCTGTTGTGTCTAAGTTGCCTTAACATGTTGCCATATATAGTTTCAGTGCCTTTTTAGGTTCTTTTTTTTAAAGGTTCATTTACATTAAATACATTGCACATTTATATGTTTCAAAAATCCAAATGTAAATAAAGCAAACAAAAGGGTATTTTAAAAGCATGGAAGGGAATAGAAGCTAAATAAATTATGTATAAAGGATGCCTCTATTTTCTTCCAATCACCTCTTTTCTACCCCAAGTTAAAGAACATTGTTAATATTTTGTATATTTTCCTAGACATAGTTAATATTTGCAAATAAGACATTACAGACAGAGTAGCAGCCTTCCCTCAGCCCTCCCCGGCTTAGGGCTTCTTCCCTTCTCCAGAGCCAACTGCCGTCCCAAAGTTGGCATTTGTCATTTTGATTCTCTTATTACCTATATAGCTATCCATAAATAATCTATAATTTTTGTTTTGCATATTTTTCAGCCTTATAGAAGTAGTATCATGCTGTTCATAATAGCTTAAACTTGCTTTTTAAACATTTTTAATCTTCATTGTATTTTTTCCCATTACCATTTAGTCCCCGTATACTATTTAAGCATGTAAAAAACGTTTTGTTGAAGGATAACATATAGTGATAGAAAAGTGCACATAAGTGTACAACTTGATGGACTTTCGCAAACGGAACACACCCCCTAACCAGTGCTCAGGTGGGAGGGTGAGGTCTCACGTTATTTTTAACTTTTGGAAAGGAAAACAGTACCGTACTCTGACGGGCCGTGACATCCTGCGGAGTCCCTGTTCACACTGCTTCCGTCCTGCGCCAGGCCTCCACAGATGAGTGGGTCCCTCTGACCCTGCTCAGCCCCTGGCCTGGGTTTCTGTCCCTGTAGTGACACCACATCATCTGGTTTACGTCTGGGCGCATAGTGGAGTGAACACCCCGTCTCACCCTCTACCATCTTGGTTGTTTGGGGGATTGCTCTTTCAGATAATAGAAACTGCTTGTAGGGATCAAGTATGACTTTTTGAAAGAATTGTTTATTTTAAATTTTACTTAAGTATTCAGTTTAAAATGTATATCAAAGTAATGCTTTCACCTAGTTAAAAAAAATCAAGTAGTGGAGAGAGGCTTATCACAAGCACATCAGCTGGTTCTGACGCACGCTGAGACGGGGCGTGCCAGGTGAGCCAAAGAACGTGGCGCTCGGCGTCCGCAGACCTGCCCCACCGTCTTCTGGTGATGGGATCTTAAGTGCGTTTCCTGACCTTTCCAAAGCCTCAGCTTCCTCATTTTCAAAACAGAGGCAGTATATTACAGTAGTGGTTCTCAGTCATTTTGGTCTTAGGGCCCCTTTATACCCTTAAAAATTATTGAGGATCCCAAAAAGCTCTTGTTTTTGTGGGTTAGATCTATTGGTATTCACTAGATCTGAAATTAAAACTAGGAAATTAAAAAATATATTTATTAATTCACTTAAAATAACAATAAATTCATTATACATTGATATAAATAGCACATTCTCTTGAAAATAACTTTGTTTTCCAAAAAAAAAAAAAACTTTAGAGGAAAGAGTAGCCTTGTTTTACATATTCATGGATCTCTTTAATGTCTGCCTGCAAGACAGCTGGAGTCTCAGATCAGCTTCTGCATTCAGTCTGCCACGGTGTCACATGTTACGTGTGTGGCCCGTGGAAACCTCACTCAATGCTCATGAGAAAATGAAAGTGGAAAAAGCAAATAATGTCTTAATGTCTTATACACATAGTTTTGAACCTCGCAGGGGTCCTGGGACCACACTTTGAGAACTGTTGTATTGGAGGGATATTGTAAACATTACAGTAAGTGTAGCAGGCACATAGTAGATGTTCAATAAATGGCAGCTGTTATCATGATAGGGAGTTCAGGAAAAGAGGTTCAGTCTTTAGGGTACCACAAAGAACAAGGTAAGGCCCAGAACAAGGCAAGCTTGGGTGCCAGGCAAGTTACCAGAACAGGAAATCTTGAAGGGGCGGAACTCTTACCGTGATGCACAAGCACTGGCCGGCAAGGCCTGTTACGTAAACAGGCATCTGGTACGGTGAAGGAACCACAGCTAGAGTAGGTCTTTGGGCAGCCCTGGTCCCCATGGCCAACCTGTTGTTCATTTTCTTATTGAATTGAGAGAGAGAGAGCGCGCGCAACATCGATTTGTAGTTCCACTTATTTCTGCATTCACTGCTGATTCTTGTGTGTGCCCTGACTGGGGACAGAACCTGCAACCTCGGCATATGGGGATATGGTGACTCTAACCAACTGAGCTACCTGGCCAGGGCCCATGGCCCACTTTGAAAAAAAACAGTAAAAGTAACTGGATGTGAAACCATATAGTCGGGAGAGACTAAGCTTCTCAGGGATCTGCTTAGGTCAGAGGCTGAGCAAGGAGAATAGGGTCTGGGACTTCTTCAGCAAGCACACCTTTTGGACAGAGCTCTTTTCTGGGCGCTGGTGGGCCCACAGGGAGGAGATCCCGGTGCTCCTGTGGGCAGCACACCATGTGCTAGGTCTCTGAGATAATCCTGAGTGACGCTGTGGGAACCTGGGGCTAAGGGGGACTGTTTAGCTGCAGCAGCCTCCCTGAAGAGGGAGGCTGGGGAAGGAGGAGATAGAAGACCTTGGGAGGCCCTGCCACCCAGGACGTGCTCCACTGTGGTGCGCCTGGAGGGACAGAGCCCGCTTAGGAGACTGAGGCTGTGAGGGAGAGGCCTCTGGGGAGTTAGTGCTAGACTCAGGTGGTTGGAAAAGGGGAGGCAGAGGCAGATCGGTGTTGAGTGTCAGGAACAGTGTGCGAAGGTGAGTCCCGTGTCTCTGCACCTGAAGAGCGGAGGAACACAGTTATCTCTCCGCACACCAGCAGTGGCGCGTAGAGTCTCGTGGAACGGAGGGAAGGAGAGGCCAGATGTTCAGAGCCACCAGGACAGATGGGAAGTTTCCAGTTACCAGAGGGGTTCGCTTACCAATCATTAGCATCCGCCAGCTCCCGCCCTGCAGAACCAGGGAGGAGCTGCCCATTGGGCTAAAAATTGAGCTCAGACTTCTAAGGTCTTAGATCTCTCTCCCTTTCCTGGGGAAGGGGAGGCTACTAGATGAGAGAAAGAAAGGGCGTAGCCCTTGTCCCCGACTTGTTTCTGTCCTTAACCCGAAACCTTTCCCTCCTCCCAGTTTGGCAACAACCCCTTCTCTTCCCTGGCCGGGAACTCCGACAGCTCGTCTTCCCAGCCTCTGCGGACTGAGAATCGAGAGCCCCTCCCTAACCCCTGGAGCCCCTCGCCCCCCACCTCCCAGGCCCCCGGGTCCGGTGGGGAGGGCACCGGAGGATCGGGGACCAGCCAGGTGCACCCGACAGTCTCGAACCCCTTTGGGATCAATGCGGCTAGCCTGGGGTCAGGTATGTCCTAGGGTGGAAGGAGCTTAGTGGGGTCACCAGGGCATTCCCTCTGGCCCAGGACTGAATGGGGTTCCTACTGTTCCAGAATATTAAAGACAGAGGTGAGACTGTAGAAGCCACAGAGGGGCCTCTGCAGCCTGAGTATTAGCTTCAGCCCTCAGAGGGCGCAGGGTTGTCTGCCCCTGCCCTGCTGTCGCTGGGAGTGGTCTGATAATGGCTCATGGATAAACCAGGCCCCACCTTCTAAGTGCTTTCAGCAGGGGTGACTGTACCCAGGGTAAATGGGTCAGCTGGGGGTGGGGGTGGGGGTGCGGGAGAGGAATCGGCAGACCTGGGACAGGCACATGCGAGGCTGGGGACGAGGGGGGCGCAGAGCTGCCGTGCACACAGGTGCAGATTGTGGACTGTGTGACCTTGGGGTGTCCCGCTTACCTGGACTCTGACTGTACCTGTGGCCCTGGGCATGTCTTTAGTAGATGCCCTGATTTTTCTGTGCCCTGGGGGATGTCTTGATTGGGAAAGTCCCTTCCCCTCTATGTGCTTCAGTTCCCTGATTTATAAAATAAGGGACTTGAACCTGACCACGGTTTTAAGAGTGTGCTTCTGAGTCCCAGGGGGACTGGGCCTTCTCTCGGACGAGGAAGGACCAGTGGGGCGAGGCCCCAGGCCTCCCGCCCAGCTCACTGACACGCTTGGGTTTCACACAAGACTGTTTGAGGGAAGGGCCTCTGCTGCCAAGAAGGGTTTGAAAGCCGTTGACTTCGGTGATCTCTAGTCACGTCCTTTCCAGTCCTGACGTTGTCTGAGCTCGTGGAAGCAACGGTCCAGAGCGGCATGAATCAGACCCAGTTTCCATCTGACTTGTTTTCAGCAGAGTAGCTGGGAAGGGGCCAGGCCAGAGCAGGAGTCAGGAGAGACTTGGACCGTGCCCCAGTACCTGGGCGCCCGTGTTCCTGTTGCCATCCTGAGTTTCGTAACCACTCGGTGTCTCAGCTGAGGTAGATTGACGTGAGGTGTTTGGTTTCCATCTGGACCCCTTTTCTCCTGTTTGGTTGCTTTCTTCTCTCTGCCTTAGGGATGTTCAACAGCCCGGAAATGCAGGCCCTGCTTCAGCAGATCTCAGAGAACCCCCAGCTGATGCAGAATGTGATCTCCGCCCCCTACATGCGCAGCATGATGCAGACGCTTGCCCAGAACCCTGACTTTGCCGCTCAGGTACGGAGCTGGTCCCAGGGCAGTGCACAGGGGTTGGTTCCTCGTGGTTAAAACACTCTGGAGCCAGACTGCCTGGGTTTGTATCCGAATCTTCACGACTTCTTAGCTGTGTAAGTTAAGCAAGTAGTTTAACCTCCTGGTTTCCTCGTCTGTAAACTGGTAATAACCATAGTTCCACATAGACTTGTGAGAATTAAATGAGATAATGTGTATAAAGTGCTTTGACCTTGGCATGGCACATCGTAGGCACTGTGTACTTGGGAGTGTTAGCTCTCGTCGTCATCAGACCCAGGGCTGATGATACTGGCTTCTGATACTCATCATTGCCCAGAGTATAGTTCCATTTCCTCTCACTGTCCCACTTAGGCCTTCAGGATACTTTGAGATCCTTGGAAAAGCTGGCCAGATTTCCTGCAGTGATAGGGGTGCCGAGGGAGACTGAGGCTGTGGGGGAATTCTTAGGGTGGGTAGGCCCAGGCCTCCCCCTACTACCTTGACCCTGGCAGATGATGGTGAATGTGCCGCTCTTCGCGGGGAACCCCCAGCTTCAGGAGCAGCTCCGCCTGCAGCTCCCAGTCTTCCTGCAGCAGGTGAGTGGGACGGAGGGGATGGAGGCTGAGGGCAAGGGTTGGACCCTGAAGCCCAAGGGGTGGAACTTAAGGGGGCTTGGCTCCTGGCTTGGGGCTCAGGCTGCCTCCTGTCTCCTGCCACCTCCCATTGCCTTTCTCTGTTTGTTTCCCACCAGATGCAGAACCCGGAGTCGCTCTCCATTCTTACCAACCCCCGTGCCATGCAGGCACTGCTACAGATCCAGCAGGGCTTGCAGACCTTGCAGACCGAGGCCCCCGGCCTGATACCCAGGTGAGGGTGGGAGACAGGTGGGCAGCAGGGTTTGGCTACTTCTCCCCTCAGCCCCTCCCCCTGGCCACTCCGAGCAGCCATCGTGTCTCTCAGGGTCTGTTTTCCTGTTTCCTTCAACTGCTTTTCCTTTTGCATCTCACCTGCCCATCCCTTTCCCAGAGGCCGTCTCCCACCTTTTGGTCTCTCTTGTTTGCAGCCTTGGCTCCTTCGGGATGCCCCGGACCCCCGCACCCTCGGCGGGCAGCAACTCTGGGCCTGCGCCCGAAGCCCCCACCTCCTCACCAACCCCACCAGCCACTTCTTCTCCAACTGGGGCCTCTAGTGCTCAGCAGCAGCTCATGCAGCAGATGATCCAGCTTTTAGCAGGAAGTGGAAGCTCACAGGTACACGCGGCAGCGGGGCTAACGCTGGGATCACCACTTCCATCCTGCGATGTCAGGGGTTACAGTAGAATGGGGACAGCAAAGCAGGCTTTGGTATCGGCCAGACCTGGCGTTAGACCCTGGTCTCCCACTTCCTAGCCTCAGGCAAGTTACTGATCTTCCCTAAATTCAATTTCCACAGCTGTAAAATGGGGATGAGAATAGTAATACCACTTACCGTGTGCTAGGTACTAAGTGTCTCATTTACTTTAGTCTCCCCAACAGCCTTGTGAGGAAGCTGTTACTGTAATTTCTGTTACTAAAGGGGGAAACTGAAGTCCAGAGAGAGTAAGTGACATGCTTAGTCAAAAGCTATTAAGTAATGCAGCCAAGATTCAAACTGAGCCTGGCATGCTGGCCCCGGGGTTCGCATTTTAACTGCTCTGTTATGCCTACCACTTCTGCTTATATCATGGGATTCTTTTGATAATTAAAGCACCCTCCATCTCTGAGACCTGAGGAGGATTATGGGAGGTGACATAACTAAAGCCCTGGGCTTGTAGCCAGGGCTACAAGTCAAGTCAAGGCTAGGGGTTTAGGGGGTTGGGGTAGTGGAGAAGACCTTGGGTGAGCCCCTTAACCTTGGTGACTTGTCTGGGAAAGGCCTTTCAACAGAAATGTGAGTATGCACAGCTCCGTGCAAGAGCCGAACCAAGGGATGCCCAAGGTTCAGCCCAGTTACTCTGTGCATGGCGTGGAGCCCTATGTGGGCCTTTTGTGCCATGGCAGAGGGTCTCTGTGACCCTTGAGGGGTCCTTTCCTTCTCTGTCTTCCTGTCAACAGCTAGGTGTCCTATGACTGCTGAGTTCCTTCTAGCTCTGAGAGTCTTCTGTTCATGACCTAGGCTAGTGCTTCTTCTTTTTTAAGAGAGAGAGGGAGAGAAACATCAACAGTTGCCTCTCTTATGCCCCCAACTGGGTATCTGGTCCCCAACCCAGGCATGTGCCCTGACCAGGACTCAAACTGGCGACCTTTTGGTTTGCAGGCTGGTGCTCAATCCACTGAGCCACACCAGCCAGGGCAAGGTCGGTGCTTCTTAAGCATCCCTTGGGAGAATACTTCCAGGAGATGTTTATAGGAGTGTCAAATATGAAAAGCCTTCTCTTTGTAAATAACGGTTGGTTGGTTGGTTGGTTAAAATTAAACAGGTTCTTTACTTCCTGGGCCATTGTCTGGCCTTAATATGGCTGTATGTTCGATGATGGCTGGGGGTGGGGTATAGAGTGGTGTTTAGCACGCATCTTACCGATCACAGGGCATTTGGCGGTTTTGAGTACCTGTTAACATCTCCAGATTGTTGATGGAAAGAGTTAGGAATATAGGCTCACCGAGCCCTATCTTTTACTTTGAAATTTTAAGAAAGACACCCCTGACTTATTATTGCATAGTCGTGTAGTGACTTAGGGCCCAGGCTCCTTGGTCCCCACTTGGAGTCACCCCACCCTCCTCCATGGGTTGACTCTGAGGATGTTGGAGAAGACCTACGGATTGTCTTCTCTCCATTATAAGCCCCCAGCTCCTGAAGCTGGTCCTCTGCCCACTTCACAAGGCCTGTCCTCTGTAGGTGCAGACGCCGGAGGTGAGATTCCAGCAGCAGCTAGAGCAGCTCAACGCCATGGGCTTCATCAACCGCGAGGCTAACCTGCAGGCCCTGATTGCCACAGGCGGGGACATCAATGCGGCTATTGAGAGACTCCTCGGCTCTCAACTCTCCTAATCCTGTGGCTCGTGCCTCTTGCGTCTCCCTTCCCTGGATGCCAGCCTTTGGTTCCTGTCAGCTCCTTCCCTCTGCAGCTTGTCATCCTCTCTGTCTTTTCCTTGTCCTCTCCAGGCAGCGGGTGGCTTTAGAGGCGTGGACCCCAACCCTGTAGCTCTGTTTGAGAATTTGGTTCTACTTCTGCATCTCTTACAGAACCTTCTCTACTGGTCCTGCTTGAGCAGAACTATTTGAATGGTTTTCACAGTTTTGTTGATTGGCCCCACAACCACCTTTGAGTCTTCAGGCTCCTCAGTGGCTGCGCAGAGCTGAAGGCGGAGCCAGCTCTCGTGCCCCTGGGAACAGGGTCTTTATCTGTACCCCTAGGGTTTTGCTTGTCTTATGTTTGCTTTTGGTAACTCTCTTCCTTCTTTCTTTCCCTGACCCCTCTCACCTGCAGCCTAACCAGTGGTAGAAAGAGGGAGGGTCAAGTGCAGCAGACTGGGATTTTCCACCTCAGCCCCTGATCTGGTCACTTCACCCAGCACTTTTTAATGGGGCTTGTTGGGACTTCCAGGGGGAGGAAGATGCCTCTTCTGCCCGTCTGAAGGAGGAGATGAGACACAGCCCTCCAAACCAGGAATTAACGAGCCCTGGACCAGCCCACAGGAGGCTGGTCCAGAGGAGGAGGGCATGAGATTTCTAGAGGAGGGGAGTGGGCAAAACAGCCTGAGGAAAAGGCTTGGAAGTGGGAATGGACGGCTAGGGAGTGGAGCACTAATTGCTCTTTTAGTCAGGAGAGTCTAGGCCCGGGCCTGGCAGAGGAGACATGGACGTGCTAACGGAACTCGAGTGAAAGGGGCTCAGTGAAGCTAAGCCTTGTGGCTCACGAGGGGCCATATTGGCCCCATTTCCTCAAACACACATGCTTCTGTGCTCGCTCACTCACTCACATACGTCCATGAACCTAGGACTGCCTGTATCCCCAAGTTCCAGTGATTTGAGCCCCCTCACACGATGTGAAGTGGTTTGGGGTTGGTCTCCGCAGTGGCTGTATGTGTGGGTTGAGTGGAAGGGTAGATTCTTTGCTGGTCTCTGGTTCAGAGCTCCCACCGCCAGAGAAGCAGGCAAAAGGGCTAGTCTGGGGCAGGAATATGTGCAGCCCAGGGAGCTAGGTCCCTCGGGCCTCTGGATGCTGGTTACCCATGGGTAGTGTAGGTACCTCTTCTGAAGCTGCCAGGGCTGTGAGCAGCAGCCTTACAAGCCTCTCCTTACTGCTTTCAGGGAATGGTGGAAGGGTCTTTCCCTCCAGAGCCCCTGGCCTTGGCATCCTAGCCCCTGCCCTTTGAGTTCTTCACTATTTCCCTCCAGGCCAGAAAGTCCCATTTGAGGAAGGAAAGGAGAGGGTGGCAATGCTGCCCTTGATCTGGAAGTGGATGTTACTCGATTGGAGCATGGAGGACGCTCCTGTCGCCTCCGCTCTCTGCTACTTCGCCCGGCTGCTTGGAGGACCCGTGGCGGAGAGTATGGAGGCGCAAGAAACAGCATTTTCTCCAAGTAGGAAAGGGCCCCAAGCAATGCAGAGAGGATGTCTGTGTGGCTTTCCTCCAGCCTTCCCTCAGGCCCCACGTTGGCCTTTGTAAATAAATGGTGTGGTCTTTGTTGTGAGTGTGTCTTGGTGTTTGTTTTCTGGGGGAGGAGGCTGGCTCTGAAAACAACTTGCTTTTAGAGAGTTTTTATAAAGTGGATCTAGAGGAACTTGAAGTCAGATTCAGTTACCACAGATGCTGAGAGGCATTGAAGGTTAAGGGATAACTGGTCACAAGGATATCTATAATCCATGGTCTCGGTGTTAGAGGGATTGCATTCTTCCATCCCCGACCCCCAGACCACAGAACATCAGATTCCTTGCCCCCGCCGGTCAGCCTGGGAGGAATGTATGAAGTTGTTGGGAAGATTGTTAGGTCATTACTTCATCTTCTGATCTTTTGGCAAGACTGCTCCCCTCACCACAGGTAAAAAGGTCAAAACAAAACAGACACTTGCATCCAGATCTTTTGCAGGTGGGTTTTAATAGTTCTTAGTCTTGAGGCCTGAGACTAGACCTGGCTCTACCACTAACTGTGTGAACCTAAGTCTTCCTGGCTGTGCGGTTTCATTGCATAGTGAGGTGATGGCCCAGAGTTCTGTGATATGTGTGTGTGAGCCTCCCATCGTGGGAGGTTCCACTTCTGAATGTGGTCATCTGGAAGTTTCAGACCAATATTCACACTAGAAATTTTAAAAATTGGGTGCAATATATATTTAAAAAATCCGGAAGCATCAAAGGGCCAATAAAATTGACTGGGAATCAAAAGGAAAAATGGCCTAAAGGCTGCTTTTGACCCGGGGCGGGGGTGGGTTGCCACTTGAGAAATGTTGCCGAGAGGATTTGAGGGCTTTGAAGGATACGAGCTAGAGGAACAAAAAGTTGGAATCTGGGGACAGCTAAAGACAGGGTTGCTGGTAAAGATCCAGCATCAGGACTAGGGCCCCTAAGGATGAATTGGAAGTAAGCCAGTCCTCCTTCTGCAGCCTAGTCTCACACTCTTCTGGGTGGTCCAGAAATCCTCAAGGCTCAGATTTAGGAATAAGATGATCCTAGATTGCTGGCATATCCGGATGCTTGGTAGAGGCAAGCAGAAATTTCAAGAAACATAACATCAACGTAGACTTCAAAAGTATTATAATAAAAACAACTTTTTCAAATATAACATCAACCACAATAAAAATTAAGCAGTTAAGGAGATGAGGTAACATAAGTGAAACCAAACAGTAATGACAGACCCACAGCAATTTATACACAAATGAAAACTGCTTAGTATTTCAAGAAGATAAAAGCCAAGCTTGGAAATTTTCAGCGGAGGCCTGAAATTACAAAAATGGACATAGCACATTTAGAAAAGGGCCACACAGAAATTTTAGCCAGAAAAATATAATAAATGGCCCTGGCCAAGGAGGCTAAGTTGGTTAGAGCATAGACCCAATATGCCAGGATTGCAGGTCCACTCTCTGGTCAGGTACATACCAAAAGCAATCAGTGGATGCATAAACATGAAAAGTGGCTTAATAAATCTCTCCTGCCCCATTTTCTCTCTAAAATAAATGAATAAAGTTTTTAGAATGTAGTAAACAAGGTATCAATAGATGAGTTTAGTAGCAGCTTAGACATAGCTGAGGAAAGAATTGGTAGACTATAGAAACAGATCAGAAGAACTATACAGCGTGAAACCTGTAATAATAAGAGTGTGGGAAATCCTGAAGAGACAAAGTAAGTTGAGCTAACATGTTTAACTGGAATCCTAGGAGAGGAGAAAGGGAAAGAAGCAATCTAAAGAAATAATGCCAGGATTATCAAGACTTGATGAAAACCATTGATTCACAAATTCAAGAAACCCAGTGAGTTAAAATAAACTTGCACTCTGCAAAAAGGCAAAGAGAAAATGTTTTAAAGTAACTAGAGTATAAAGACAGCTTAAGTTCAGAGAAGCAACAGACTTCTGCTTACATCTCAACAGCAAAACTGGAAGACAGAAGAGAGAAATGCCACCCTCCCTGTGTTTAAAGAAGATCACTGCGATCTAGAATACAAAGCCCAGTGAAAATATCTTTCAAAAATGAAGGTAAAGCCCTGACCAGCACAGCTCAGTTGGTTGGGTGTCATCCTTCAAAGAGAAAGGTCGCAGGTTCGATTCTTGGTCAGGGCACATGCCTGGATTGCGGGTTCGGTCCCTGGTCAGGGTGGGTACGAGAGGCAACTGATGGATGCTTCTGTCTCACGCCGATGTTTCTCTTTCTCTCTTTCTCCTTCCCTTCCCCGCTCTAAAAAATATAAATAAAATCTTTTAAAAATTGAAGGCAAAGATATTTTCAGACAAACAAAAAGTGAGTTCACCACCAGTACACTCACATTAAGGGGAAATTCTAGAGAATCTTCAGTCATAAAAAGGGAGGGAAAGGAAGGAAGAACAATGAAAGTGACAAACATGTGTAAATCTAAATAAACATTGACTCTAAAGCAAAAATGACAATGTGTCATGGTGTTTAAAATATATAAACAATGAATTAAGACGTGACACAACAGCACAGGAGTCACTGGCAAATCGAGTTAGAGTACTAAAGCCTATGTGTTGTGCTGGTGGAGAGCGAAGTGTCAGTGAATGTTGGATGGTAAGGCAAGATGAAAGTTTTGCTAAGTCCCTAGAGAGGAAAACAATATATAATTAGCTGACTAATTAAAGGAGGGAATAAAAGAAAACTTACTATTAAAAAACAAGATGCGGACTTCTGGCCAAGATGGAGGCACAGGCAGATACAATTTGGCTCCATGCACAACCAAAAGAAGGATGATGACAACAACACATTTGAAAACAAAAAATAACCAGAACTGCCAGAAAATAGAACTGTATGGAAGCCTGACAACCAAGGAGTTAAAGAAGAAACATTCATTCAGACTGGTAGGAGGGGTGGAGACAGGCAGTCAGGGAGGAGGGGACATGCAGCAAGGTGGCAGCTGGAGGACCATGTGGACTGGGGCACGCAAGGCGGTGGCTGGCAGACAGGGCTGTCCCACATTTGCTTGTGGATAAACCGGGAGGAACAACAGGGGAGCAAGACAGACTGTGCAACCCAGGGTTCCAGCATGGGGAAAGAAAGCCTCAAAACCTCTGGCTATAAAAATCTGTGGGGGTTGCAGTGGCAGGAGAAACTCCCAGCCTCACAGGAGAGATCATTGGAGAGACCCACAAGGTCCTAGAACATACACAAATGCATCCACCCAGGAATCAGCCCAGTCGGGGCCAATTTACTTGTGGGTAGTGGAGGAAGTGACTGAAAGTGGGGCAAGAGCTGAGCAAATGGCATTGTTATCTCTTGGACCCCTCCCCCACATACAGTGCCAAAACACAGGGAGCAGGGATGTGGGTTGCCCTGACTGGGGGAATACCCAAGGCTCTGCCCCTTACAATATAATAGGTGTGCCAAGACAAAGAAATATGGCCCAAATTAAAGAACAGATCAAAACTCCAAAAATAGAACTAAGTGGTGAAGAGATAGCCAATATATCAGATGCAAAGTTCAAAACACTGGTAATCAGGATGCTCACAGAAAGGGTTGAATATGTTTGCAAAATAGAAGAAAAAGTAAAGGCTATGAAGAGTGAAATAAAAATAGACAGGGGCCCTGGCTGGTGTGGCTCAGTGGATTAAGTGCCAGTCTGCAAACCAAAGGGTTGCTGGTTCAATTCCCAGTCAGGGCACATGCCTGGGTTGTGGGCCAGGTCCCCATTTTGGGGTGTGTGAGAGGCAACCACACACTGATGTTTCTCTTCCTATCATTCCCTTCCCCTCTTTCTAAAAATAAATGAATAAAAATATTTTAAGAAAAGAAAAATAGACAGGGAGCCAACAGTGAAGGGAAGGAAACTGGGACTCAAATCAACAATTTAGAGTAGAAGGAAGAAATAAACATTTAACCAGAATAGATGAAGAAACAATAATTCAAGAATATGAGGAGAGGCTGCAGAACCTCCAGGACAACTTTAAACATTTCAACATCAGAATCATAGGGGTGCCAGAAGGAGGAGAGGAAGAGCAAGAAATTGAAAAATTATTTGAAAAAATAATGAAGGAAAACTTGCCCAATCTGGCAAAGGACTGCCTGGACTGCCTTCCAGGGAGTCCAGGAAGCTCAGAGAGTCCCAAAGAAGTTGGACCCAAGGAAGCACACACTAAGGCACATCATAATTACTTTAGCCAAGATTAAAGTTAAGGAGAGAATCTTAAAAGCAGCAAGAGAAAAGGAGACAGTTACCTACAAAGGAGTTCCCATCAGATTGTCAGCTGATTTCTCAAAAGAGACCTCACAGGCAGGAAGGGACTGGAAAGAAGTATTCAAAGTCATAAAAGGCAAGGACCTACATCCAAGATTACTCTGTCCAGCAAAGCTATCATTTAGAATGGAAGGGCAGATAAAGTGCTGCCCGGGTAAGGTCAGTTAAAGGAGTTCATCATCACCAAGTCCTTATTATGTGAAATGTTAAAGGGACTTATCTAAGAAAAAGAAGGAGATTAAAACTATGAACAGTAAAATGACAACAAACTCACAAATATCAACAACTGAACCTAGAAAACAAAAACAAAAACAAAGCAAACAACTAGAACAGGAACAGAAACACGGAAATGGAGATCACATGGAGGGCTATCAGCAGGGAGGGGGCAGAGAATGGGGGAGAAGTTACAGGGAATAAGAAGCATAAATGGTAGGTACAAACTAGACAGGGGGAGGGTAAGAACAGTATAGGAAATATAGAAGGCAAAGAACTTATATGTACGACCCATGGACATTAACTGGGGTCGGGGGATGCTGCTGGGAGGGGGTGTGCAGGGTGGAGGGGAATAAAGGGGAGAGAAAAACAGGACAACTGTAATAGCATAATCAATAAAATATACTTTAAAAAAGAAAACAAGACAAACGCTGGCTGGTGTGGCTCAGTGGGTTGGGCAAAGGCCTGTAAACCAAAGCATCACTGGTTTGATTCCCAGTCAGGGCACATGCCTGGGTTGCAGACCAGGTCCCTAGTTGGGGGAGCAGTCAATCTGATGTTTCTCTTCCTCTCTTCCTCCCTTCCTTTCCTTCTGTCTAAAAATAGATAAAATATTTTAAAACAAAAGACAAGAAAACAATATGTCAAAATATAATACATTTGTAAAAATTGAAAAAAATTATATGCAAAAAAGAATACATGTCAAGAAGTATAGGATTTTTTATTTTTTAATATATTTTATTGATTATGTATGCTATTACAGTTGTCCCATTTTCCCCCCTTTATTCCTCTCCACCCTACACACCCTCTCCCACCCACATCCCCCTTTAGTTCATGTCCATGGGTCATACATATGAGTCCTTTGGCTTCTACATTTCCTATACTATTCTTAACCTCCCCCTGTCTATTTTCTGCCTACCATTTATGTTACTTATTCTTGAAGTACAGGATTTTAAAAAAAATTTTTATTTGTTTATTTTTAGAGAGAGGGGAAGGGAGGGAGAAAGAGAGGGAGAGAAATATCAGTGTGTGGTTGCCTCTCTTGTGCCCCCTACTGAGGACCTGGCCTGTATCCAGGCTTGTGTCCTGACTGGGAATTGAACCGGTGACCTTTTGATTCACTTGCTGGCTGGCACTCAACCCACTGAGCCACACCAGCAAGGGCAGTACAGGATTTTTTTTTAGGAGGGTGAAACTATTTTGTATGACACTGTAACAGTGGGTGTGTGACACTGCATTTACCAAAACCCATAGAACTTTGCAATACAAAGAGTAAAATGTAATGTATGCAAACTAAAAACACAGATATCATTTAGGAAGTCAGGAGATCCCAGGATGAAATGAAGAATGTAGCCAGAGAATCTAACACAAATGTACAAAATAACTTCTCTGACCTGAGTAACTTGGAAATGAGTGGAAACTGTAAGACTAAAGACAGAAGGAGCTGTCCACAAACACTGCACTCTACTTGACACAGTCGGTCGTGTGTCTAGTTGATGTTTGCCCCACGTGAACAACTGTGACACCGCTACACACGCACACTGGAGTTGAACAGCTATGTGCATGGCGGGAGCCAGGTGTCCCACTGTTGGAGTGGGAGTTCACAGGTACACAGAGGATGAAGCTCAAATGACCTATGTAGTAATGGGTTGGAGGTGGAAACATGGTAATGAACTCATGTTTTACAGGTACAGATATTTACAAGTAGGACTATTAATAGATATGGGTTAGTCCCCACGTATTTCCTTGCTTTGTCAGCTGAGAGAGCCAAGGTGTAATGACATCTAGTGGCAGCAAGCACACCTAGTACTCAGATCTTGGTTTCTAATGTCATTCTTCAATAAGAGGAACCAGGGCTCTTTCAAGAAATTGTTGGTTTTAGGACTGGGGCAGGGAGTGTACAAGCTATGGCTGGGAAACCTTGTAGTGCCAGAAAGGAAGGAAGTGACTGAAAAAAAAAAAGATTACAGCCCTGGCTGGTGTGGCTCAGATGGTTGGAGTGTCACCCCATAACTTAAAGGTCATGTGTTTGATCCCCAACCCCCAGTCTGGGTGCATCCCAGAGGCAACCAATCGATGCTTCTCTCTGGCACTGATGCTTTTCTCTCTCCCCTCTTCTCTCCCTTCCTCTCTCTCTAAAAGCAATGAAAACATACCTATGGGTGAGAATAAAAAAGTTACAATGATGGGAGCATCTCCAAGGGACAGAGGAATCACTGAAGGAGCTCCCAATGGCCAAAGGTGGGGCAATTTGAGCAACAAAATAAATAAAGTATTATGGAATTGGATTATAATACAAAGTATAAAATAAATTCATATTAATCTGCACTGATATAAATAAATAAATGGTTGTTAAGAGACAGATTTGTGCAGAAAATTTCCAAAACACTAACGTAAATATTCTGTCCTCAAGAGGGTGGAGCATAAGTCCCTATTCTCAAGTGTGGGCTGCACAAGCCAAGTGTGTGGTGTGTCAAGGAGGGGCAGAGTTTACAGTGGACACTACCTCAGCCAGGCGATCAAGGTCAGAGATGAATCATGTGGATAGTATGTACTCTTGAGATGATGTGATGAAAATGGCATTTTACCTCTGTTCTCTTTCTTTTTAAAACCCTTGACCCCAGTCTAATCACGAGAAAACATCAGACAAATCCCAACTGAGGGACAGTCCACAAAATACCTAACCAGTACTCCTCAAAACTCTCAAGGTCATCAAAAACAAGGGAAGTGTCACCCTGACTTGTGTGGCTCAGTGGGTTGGGTCCTTCTGCAAACCTATAGGTCGTCAGTTCAATTCCCGGCCAGGATGCATGCCTAGATTGTGGTTCATATTCAATCCACTACCGCTTACAGAGTGCCCTTCCAGCTCGCTTATGTCCATCTGAGGCCCCTCCATTTGGCAGCAAGGCTCTGTGCCTGCGTTCCTGCCTAGCCACTGGCCAAAAACCAGCTTGTCACTTCCTTCTCAGCTTAGCCACACACTCCTCTGGTTGCCTTCTTGTTGCAGATCCCAAAAGAGAGGTCAGTGGGCAGCTTGAGCTCTTTTTTTTTAAAGATTTTATTTATTTATTTTTAAAGAGATGGGAAGGGAGGGAGAGAAATATCAGTGTGTGATTGCTTCTCAAGCACCCCCTACTGGGAACCCACCCCAAAACCCAGGCATGTGCCCTGACTGGGAATTGAACCAGCCACCCTTTGGTTCACAGGCCGGCACTCAATCCACTGAGCCACACCAGCAAGGGCTCTATCTTAAATATTAAGAAACAGGTCATGACTCTTCCCAAAAGTGGCCAGCAATAGTCTCCAAAAAATGGTTCACTATTCACTTGACCCAGAAACCTCCCCCCAAATCATGCAAATCAAGAGGTTCAAATCTTCATGTTCACTGTAAGAACACTTGTGACACCGCCCAGGCCATCAAGGGCATGCATATTTGAAAAGTCACCAAGTATCTGCCCTGGCTGGTGTGGCTCAGTGGATTGAATGCTGGCCTGAGAACCAAAAGGTCACCAGTTCAGTTCCCAGTCAGGGCACATGCCTGGGTTGTGGGCCAGGTCCCCAGTTTGGGGTATGTGAGAGGCAACCACACATTGATGTTTTTCTCCCCCTCTTTCTCCCTCTCTTCCTCTCTCTAAAGTAAGTAAATAGACTCTTTTTTTTTAAAAGAAAAGTCACCAAGTATCTGAAGGATGTCACTTTACAGAAGCACTGTGTGCCACTCTGTCATTACAACGGTGGAGTCGGAGGTGGTAGGTGTGCCCAGGCTAAACAACGGGGCTGGACACAGGGTTAGTGGCCCAAAAAAGAGTGCTAAATTTTTGCTGCACATGCTTAAAATGCAGAGAGCAATGCTGAACTTAAGGGTTTCCACATAGATTCTCTGGTCACTGAGCACACCCAGGTGAACAAAGCTCCTGAGATGTGGCACAGAACATACAGAGCCTGTGGGAGGATGAACCAGGACATGAGCTCTCCCTGTCGCATTGGGGCGACCCTTCCTGAAAAATACCAGATTGTTCCTCAACCATAAGAGGATGTTGCACTGAAGGAAAAGATATCTCAGGAGAAACTGAAGAAACAAAAATGTATGGTCCAGGAGTAAATTCAGCATCAAATAAATATTAACAAAAGATTGAAAGAAAAGAAAGAGACAAGGCACGAAACCAGTGACACACGGTGGGCACCCTGGTACCTTCCTCCATCTCTGTGCCCTCTGCTCCCGGCTCACAGCTCTCTGTGCGGCCAACAAAGTTCTGCTCAAGCTCTTGGTGTGGGGTCCCCTTGAGGATGGCAGAAAGCAGTTGTATTCTTTCGGAAGTCTTTCAACAGAAACATTTTCCTCAGCCACTGAGTCTCAGTATCTCTCCTCTAGTCAGAATAGGTTCCCACAGAGACTGCAGACAGATGACATATCTCCATGCCTCGTCTGAGACTTTCCAATCCACAGTGGGATACATCAGGGTCCCCGGGGCAAAGTGGTCTGTTAACACAGCTTTCTCCTGGGTTCTCTCTGGTTCTAGAGAAAGAAAGAAAAACACAACCTATACTAATTCCAAGGGGGTTTCTAGGCAGACTCACTTGGATGTAGGTCATTTTAGTGAAAATGTTCACCAGTGTTTACACTTTGGTCCAGGTGTCATATTTCATTGGGTGTCTGTGTCCTTCCCAAATGTCTGAAGCTCACGTGTGCTGCCCAAGGCACCAAGAGCCAGTATTTCAGAGGCAGCACTAACTGCTTTCTAAGAAAACATCGTAATTAAAATGAAGACCTCTTATTTATCAAAAGGACATCATTAAGATAATTAAAAGACAAACCACAGACTGGGAAACCACACGCCAACTTCTTTCCCATCACTTAGGACAGTGTCAAAATAATCTGCTTATACAGCCCCCTCTCAACCCTAGTTCCAGCAGATTATAAACTCTTCCAGGTCAAGTGTTGCATCTTATGTATATTTGTTTACCCAGAAACTAGCATAGTACTGGTGAAAGTATGTAGTTAATAAACATTTTTGAACTTCAATAACTTCCACTGGTCAAAAGTCTGAAAATGAGAGAACGGGCAAGAGGGAACGGTCTGTTTGGCCAAAGCAGAAGGACGAGTATCGGACAAAGGAATTGCATTGAATTCCATTGACAATGGAAGCAACTGAATGTTTGTTTGTTTGTTTGTTTGTTTTTGAGGGGTCACTAGGTTCTAAACTGCTGGAGGACAGACACCATATCTTTTATCTCCCACAGTGACTCTTGCAGTGCTTGACACATAGTCGGCACTCAGAAAATGAATGTACAGTGTATCAATAAATGAGCAAGTGCCTCAGATGGATGGGGTGGAGGCAGAAGAGTCGACATGTAAATGGGTATGGTAAGGATGAGGACATTTCTAAATCCACAGCGGCTATCTTATAGGGTGTCCAGACTGTGCGCGCTGAAGACAGATTCCTTCCTGACGCAGCTGCTTTTGAGAACCAAGAACACCCACACTTCACATTTTTCCAGTACTGGAGATTGCTTGGAAAACAATGCCTTGGAAACTAATGAAAATTTCTGCCGTCAGGTGTTTCTTGAGCACCTCCTGCGTGCTCAGCACCTGGTTGTAGGGTCTGGGTAAGTGTACTCTAGAGAAATAGCACCTCATCGTCAAGGTAGATTTTTCAGGCCAGAAACAATGAAACAACAACAACAACAACAACAACAACCACCAAATATACTAAGCTGCAGTGCTATAAAAGAGCAATGTTGTTTGGCAAAGCCAAGGAAGGCTACACATTTGGGATGGGGATGGATGGGATTTGCATAAGGAAACAGAGGCATTTCAAGAAAGCCACACACAGAGAGTTGAAAAAGAGCAGATTGGTGGTTGCAAGTAGAGAAGTTATTTTTCACACCTGGAGTACCTCCTGCGTGCTCAGGCAGGACACTAAGCAATGGAAAACAGACAACCTGCCCTGGCCGGTGTGGTTCAGTGGATTGAGTGCTGGCCTGTGAACCAAAGGGTCTCTGGTTTGATTCCCAATGAGGGCACATGCCAGGGTTGTGGACCAAGTCCCCAGTGTAGGGTGCATGACAGGCAACCACACACTGACCTTTCGATCCCTCTCTTTCTCTCTCCTTTCTCCTATCTCTAAAAATATATAAATGAAATCTTTAAAAAAAGAAAACAGACAACCCATCCTCAGGAAGCTCTAGTCTGAGAGGTGGGGGATGGAGGAAGAGCCAAAAACAAATATAGGTCATAAGCATTATTGCACAAGAACATAAGCCCCTAGAAAGCAGAAGCCTTATCTGCCCTGCTCATTACTAAATCCTCAGTGCTGAGAATAGTGCGGAGCACAAATCAGGTGCTCAATAGATGCAGACTGAATGAAGAGAAGCTATACTAGAGTACAGAAACAGTAATATTGAGAGTTATCATTTACTGAGCACATACATGTGCCAGACAATATGCTGAGAGTTTTACATACATTATCTTATGTGATCCTCCAAGATTTTGAGAGTATTATAATTATCTCATTTTAAATATTTGGGAACCAAGGCTTTATACAAGTAATGCTTGCCTCGAGGTTACCTAATCAGCAAGTGACAGAAATGGAATTTGAATTGATGACTTCCTAAATACACAGTCCAACCTTTGCACCTGGAGTCTGTTGTTCAAAATGCTGTTTGGGGAAGTTTGTCTGAAAGTGCAGGGAAAGATCTCAGATAGGGAGGCTACTGCATACAGTTACGAGTATGAACTAAAGAGGTTATAGTGGGAATGGAGAATAAAGGATTAACTTTTTTGGCACCTCCAAGGGCTTGGTGACTTAGTGGATGTAGGGGATGACTAAGTGTCTTGCCTGGAAACAGAAAGAATGATGGTAACCCTGAGAGAAATAGCTTTTCTTTTATTCCTAGATCTACAGTACACTCTACAATCTAGATATATGATACAATCTAGATACACAATCAAAATCTCTTGGTGTGCCAGTTCCGCAAAGCACCTGGCCACAAACGGTAAGGGCAAGACAGCTTGAAAAGACACTGAAGAGGGCAGAATAATAAAAGCGTTGGAGAACGCACAAACAGACAAGCCTGTCTTAAGTGCCTCGCGTCTCCGAGGCCAGCGGGCACTACGAAGGGAAAAGTGGGGCTTGTCCTAGAACTACAACTCCCAGAAGGCATCGGGCGGAGCACTAAGGCTTCTGGCCACAGCTTACTTCCGGGCTTTTGGATGCTGACGCTCTCTTCCGGTTTTGTTGTCCCCCCCCCCCCCCCCCCCCCCCCCCGCCACCCAGCCCCCACCCCGCCCCACGGGAGAAAGGCTTTTAGGATGTTCACGGTGAGTCCAGTGGGCTTAGGAGTGCGAGCAGGAGAGGGGAGAGTCTCATCTCCGCAGGTCACCCAGCGGCTGAGGGTAGCTCGGGCCGAGGCGGGGGAGAGGGCGCGCGGCGGGCGGACGTGTAATCTTGGCGAGAGTGGGGAGGGGGCAGAGCGGACTGAGCCCCTGGAGGGACCCACGAAGGGATGTGGGGACGCAGAGAATGGGACCCAAAGGGAAGGATGGAGGGTGGGATGCAGGGGCGTAGGGGAGGACCCCGCGAGCGCGCGGTGGGGTCTCAGTGGAGGTGGGTGGTGGAGGAGAGGGCCGTGTTCTGGAAGGCAGCAGCCGAGGGGACTCGTGTAAAGCAAAGCTGGAGGCTGCTGCAGGTCTGAAATGGGCAGAAATAGAGCACCCCAAGGAAAGCCCTATTCTAGCCACGTGGTGTCATCTCAGAAGACCCTACCAGTTGGGGAGCGCCCTGGTGCCCTGGTGGAAAGAGAGTAGCGGATGTGCTGGTGCTTAGACCGAGCTTCCGAGGGCTTGCGGGGTCATGGAGTCTCGCAAATAGTCCAGTGGCTTATGGACTACTCTGTGCAAGGGGCTGTTGCTTTGATAAGAACAAAGAGCTTTGTTAGACTTTGTCACGGAGGACTCTCAGGGAGATTTTGGTGATTTTACACGCTCGGGTTGAGTGCTCACTTTGTGTCTTTCTTCACAGATGAGGCTGCTGGCATTTATGGTGGCTCTCTTTGCTGTCACTCAAGCAGAGGAAGGAGCCAGGCTTTTGGCCTCCAAATCACTGCTGAACAGATACGCCGTGGAAGGGAGAGACCTGACTTTGCAGTACAACATCTACAATGTTGGCTCCAGGTGGGAGGCTCTGGGGCTGCAGGCTGGGCACTCTTCAGGCCTCTTGGGTTTCCCAGCTGAGAACAGGGACTGGTAGTGGCTTATCTTCAGGAGATCTCCGGCGACAGATACCATAAGTAAATGAGCATATGGCCGCACCTGATTTTGGAAGAGGAGGTCATTCTTACCCAAGTTTCAGAAAACTGCCTTCCACTTTTTCGGGTTGGGAGAGTTTTAGGGTGGGGAAGAAGCAAGAATGTGAAACAGGGAGAGGAAGATGAGAAGGCATAAAATGTATGATCCTTTTTTAGGATCCTCAGCGTTTAAAGTTTCAGCTGCCTTTGTTTCATTAGCCTGTACACATTTTTGTTGCCTTTAATTAAATTTTCCATATGTGTCTTGCTCCTCTCCCCCTACCCCTAACATACACACGGAGAAATTCAAGCAAGGATGGGTTTGGGCCCATTTCTTTCCAAATACTTAAGTATTTTGGTGCTTCTAAGCCAGAGAATCTAGTCCTTGACCTGGATTCTTCAGTGCAACAACCTAATTTACTATCTGTGTGACTCATGTCTGTCTTTGTAGTTCTGAATTTTTAGGACAGGCAGGCAGATTCAATTGCTGGTTGCTTTCAATTTCATCTCCATGACTTCCTAACCTTTCTCCTTGCCTCTGTTTTCTAGTGCTGCATTAGATGTGGAATTATCTGACGATTCCTTCCCTCCAGAAGACTTTGGCATTGTCTCTGGGATGCTCAATGTCAAATGGGACCGGATTGCCCCGTATCCTCCTGACACTGGGTGACGAAGACTGGTGGCGGGGGAGGGGACATTGCCAGCAGAGCAGCAGGGTCACTTCAAACAAATGGCATGGCCATTTTTCTGCCTCTCTTTGGGGGACATGGGGCAAGAGGTGCCGGTGACAGTTGCGGGAGTGTGATTTAGAGCAGACCTGAGGCTCTGGACAGGTTAGAAGGCCCTAAAACACACTCTGTTGGGCAGATGTAGACACATACCGTATTTTGCCATGTATGATGTGCACCCATATTTTTGGCCCAAACTTTCAGGAAAAAAACTTGTTTTAACTTCTCAGTACAATTATTTACTTATTTATATTTAGATACTTGTATGGTTTTTTTAGCATTTATTTTTGAACATACTATGTTACACGAAATTTTATGTAACAAATAATTAGAAAACACAAGAACAGATACAAGGTATTTCAGACGCCTACCCATGTATAATGCCCACCCTTATTTTTCCCTCAAAAATTTGGGCCAAAAAGTGCACATTATTCACGGCAAATAGATGTTAGTGCTCTGGCAAAGATGAGTAAGGTGCTTTGAAAAGAAATTCCGTTGGGTGCTAACGTGGAGGACCTGGTGACCTTTTAAGACTCTTTAGTCAGCAAGTCTCTTATTCTGATCCACCAGTTACGTCCTGAGTGTTTTGAATTAGACTTTTTTCCCTTGTGATCTAAAGTATGTTTAGATTTTCTGATGAGGGTAGGTGTTCTCTCTGTGGTTTTTTGTTTATTTTTATTTTGTACTTTCAAGAATTTCATTCAGTTATAGTCAATGAAAGATTTTCTGTGAGCTTAATTAAGTGACCAATTTTTCATCCATAACATATACTGGTTTGAAGCTTTACTTCAAAAACCTTGATACTGAGTACATTATGAACTTAAAACTTGGCTAAAAAGGCATCATATTATAACATACGCTTGAGACTTACAAAAACATGTATGTTCATCATTCTTACAGAGTATTGCAAGTATGAAATCACCACATGTTGGCAACTTTTTGTGTGTGAATGGTGCATTGAGTTTATGAGTTGAAAGGTTGTTACAACTTTAGCTTCATCTTTTTCCCTTCCTTAACTCTTGGGCCAGCGCTAGCAACGTCTCCCACACCGTTGTCCTGCGCCCTCTCAAGGCTGGTTATTTCAACTTCACCTCGGCCACTGTTACTTACCTGGCCCAGGAGGATGGGCCCGTGGTGGTGAGTTGCCCAGATGCTTAGCTGGGAGTGCTCAGATTTGCCTTTGAAAATTCTTGCAGAAAATTTTCAAAGCAGCCACTAAATTCTGAGAAACATAAGGACCAGAAACTTGGGATATTGTCCTTAGGAAGTATGTTTCAAATTGTAAAGTTCCAAAATAAAGCAGTTGAAATGGATGGGAAGGGAATACCGTAGCATTCCCTTCCGCTTCCTTCCTCTTGCTTAGCTTGTAATCTGGAGTGTGCCACTTACTGCCCGGTTTATGGCTGTCCTTGCCCTTTCAGCTCATCTCCTGTGTCGTCAGATTGTTCCCTATCTTCGCTGTTTCTGTGTCTTTCCCTTGCTTCGAACCCTCCTCCTCATTGCGTCAAGGCCAGGCTTTACTGCCTCTCATTGCATAGCTTCCAGTAGTCCAGCTGCCTCTGCCTCTGCCGCTTTCTCTCCCGCTCACCCGACGAAGACCCTCTGTCCCGGTGAGGCAGGGCCCCCTCCTGCACTCCCTGCTCTCTCAGTGCTCTTCTTCCCACCCTGCCTTTGTTCTCTGTTTGAAGTCCTCTGCTCCCTTAATTGAAGCCTTCTCAAGACCGAGCTTTGCGCTACAAGTCCTTGTTTATGTCTTCTGCTCTTACAATTCACATTGCTCTGTCCCACGCATTCAGCTAATGCAACTAAACTTCTGTAGCTCTTATGTTGTATGCCACTTGAACATTTAATTGTTTACTGTCTTTAGTGGTTTTCTTTCTCATGCATAGTTCTTTTCCCCACCCTCACCTCCCAATTTAATGTAAATTCCTTGAAGCCAGAGACTTCATCTTAGATTTCTCTGTTTCCCACGTGTAATAGAAACACAGTAGTAAACCACCTGTGACTGGTGTGAAGGTCAGCAGCTGTTTATTGAGCACCCGCGATGCGCCAGACTCCAGGGAATACCAAGATTAAGACACCATCCAGCCCTCCAAGAGCTTAGGTCATGAAGTCGTAAAGGCCCGACACAGCCATACAGATGGCTACAGGCTACTTAGTGAGTCCACGGTAGGAAAGGGACTTTTTAAAAAAGATTTTATTTATTTTTAGAGGGGAAGGGAAGGAGAAAAAGAGGGAGAGAAACACCGATGTGAGAGAAGAGATTGATTGGTTGCCTCTCTTACTCCCCTAGCTGGGAACCTGGCCTGCAACCCAGGCATGTGACCAGAAATCAACCAGTGGCCTTTCGGTTCGCGGATGGCTCTATACCCACCGCACCACAGCAGTCAGGGTGGGAGGGGATTTTGAACAGAGTCAGCCAGAGAGCTAAAAGAAATCCGGGATTCTCTAACATTTCAGTGCAGTTTCTGGATTTTATTTTTTTATAAGCCATGTGGAACCATATTTTTATAATCCTGTTTACATTTCCACATCTCATGTCACTTCTCCTTTCAGAACCAACTTTAGGAATAGTCATGGGGCTCTGGCTTGTGTGGCTCAGTGGATTGAATGCTGGCCTTGGAACCAAAGGGTCACGGGTTCATTCCCAGTCAGGGCACATGACTGGGTTGTGGGCCAGGTCTCCAGTAGGGGGCGTGTGAGAGAGGCAACCACACATTGATGTTTCTCTTCCTCCCTTCCCCTCTAAAAATTTTTTTTTTAATTAAAAAAAAAGTCATGGGGATGTAAAGTTAACTATTCCCTAGTTATAGGGAATATAACTAGGTATGGTGCCAGGTGGATACTGGAAATATCAGGAGAAACACTGGAAAGTATAAAGTGTGTGATTGTCGAATCGCTATGCTGTACACCTGAAAGTAATAATGTTAAATGTAAATTGTAATTAGAAAAAAAAAAGGAACCAGCTTTAGTGCTCTGTGGTTCTGCAGGGTATTTGATGGGTTAAAACACACAAAACCAAAGGCTCAGCTGCCACTTTAGCACAGAGTTGTTTGCAGTGTGCTCCAAAGTCTGGGCCTCCTCTCTAAGACGGAGGAATGTGGACTGGACTCAGCCCCCTCTAGTAATGTACATTTGGGTAGGGCTCGGTACTTTTCAGAATCTTCCTCCTTTCATTTGAGCCTCATGGCACTCAATTTAGAAGCGTGTTTCCACTGGAGGGTTGAGGAAATGATTGCCAGGGGCCAGTCGTTCCGTTATGTGCTTGGCCCTGCAGAGGGTCCGGGGGCGGTGAGCAGCTCTTCCCAGAGTCTGAGGCTAAAGAGGATTTGGTTTGAAGTTGAGCTGCATACCGGGCCTGACATGTTTACCAAATGTTCATCATGTGTTTCTCGAGGCTCCTGGCTCCTAATTTACTCCTCTTTACGACACAGTAAGACTCACCCAGTTCTCTTTAGTTTAAAAGCTTTTCCTCCTCTTGAAGCTCTCAGAATCTAATGCTGAGAACTGGGTTGGTTGGAACTACCGTTTCTCAGATGAGAAAGTGTGGGACTTGCCTTAATGCGCTTCTTTTATGCTCCTCAGGTTGGCTTCACCAGTGCGCCTGGACAGGGCGGGATCCTGGCTCAGCGGGAGTTCGATCGGCGATTCTCACCGCACTTTGTAAGCTGTGCCGTGTTGTTTGGGATGAGAGCGCCCTTTTGGTTCTGGGACCTCTTAGTCTCCTTAGAAGATTTGTTTAATTGGTTGGTTCTTGCCATACCTGTTTTTTGGTGTCTGGTACAGCCATCAGATATCCTGATTTAACTATGATTAGAGATTTTTGGCAATGAGAAGATCACAGTTGCCCCAAAAACACTGCTTTTTCCCTCTCCTCAGCTTTGAGTAGAGCCCCGTCTTGGAGTCCCGGCCTGTGGGGAGGTTTAAAAAGAACATCTGCTTGAGTTCAAGAGTCGTGGGGCGAGGAGAAGGTGATGCGGGGACTTTGCTGTGGTCTAGTCCAGGAGAGAATTTTTGAAGATTTGCGCAAAGTACCGAATGAGGAAATTCATTTACTCATTCATTCATTCAGTAATTATGAAGTTCCAATTATGTGCTCAGTTTGGTACTTTGCTTTGAGAAAGAATGGTGACCAAGAGACAGTCCCTTCCATTAAAGATCTTAGGGGCTGCTAGTGACTCAGAACACAGCAGTGGGGAAGAGCGCCGGGACAGAGAGCGCAGCACACAAGGTGCTGGGGGAATGTGCAGCAGGAACATGAACCTGGTCTCCCAGAGTCGGGGAGGGCTTTCCGGAGGAGGTGATGTGTAACAAATCAGAGAGGAGACTAGGAAGGATGGACATTGTAGGAAGAGGGAGCAGCTCAGAGTGAGAAAAACGTGGTGCCATCCAGAGATGGTGAGTTCTCTAATGAGCCTGGAGGGTAGACTGAGGCAGGGGGAGGGGGAAGAGGGGCTGGAGGCGAAACTGGAGTTAGATCACAGGAGGCGTGCCTGTCAGGGCCAGACCTGGCCCTCTCTCTTAGATACTGTCTGGGAGAGCAAAGCATCTCTTCCAGTCTGGGTTGGGTCAGGTGAGGCTTTGGTCTCAGTTTGAAAGATAGGTTTGTCTTCAGAGAGAGGTTCTCTATCAGGCATGGTCAGAGAGGAGCCTTCCTGTCAAGGTTTTGCCAGATACTGAGGTGGGATGCTGCCTTTCTCATGGGAACCCGCCCTCCTGGTCCTCTCCTGTGCCCTACTCCAAGTTTCTAAGCAAGGCCTTTGTTGTCTTCTGCAGCTGGACTGGGCAGCCTTTGGGGTCATGACCCTCCCCTCCATCGGGGTCCCCCTGCTGCTGTGGTACTCCAGCAAGAGGAAATACGACACTCCCAAAACCAAGAAGAACTGAGTGGGGTTTTCACAGCTCTCCCTTCCCAAGAAATCCAGGTGCTTTCCGGACTCCAGAGGGTATCTCAGATGCAGTTGCCTCCCTGAGCCCTGGGCCACCTTCTCCTGGATCCTGTCCTGCTCTCAACCAGAGTGACGGACTAGGCCTAGGAGCCAAGGAGAGCCTCCTTGGTTCCCTCTCGAAGCCATACAAACAAGAATGCTGTGAGCCTAGAGAGCCCTCTGGTGTGCCACTGAGGCACCCTGCGGTGTGCTGCTGGCGGTGTGAGCCCTCGGGTGAGGGAGGGTGCGCTCAGAGACTGCATGACACCACCCCCATCTCCTGCTTTATCCTCCCTGAAGAGGGTAAAAGATACAATGAAGGCTGTGGGACTCCTGGAGGTTACCCAGTCTCTGGGTTAGGGAAGTGCTTACCAAATGGGTTTTCTAATAAAAACAAATGCCACACTGACTCGTTTGTCCCTTTTCTCATCAGCTGGGTAAACGCAGGTCTTTGGGCTCAAGTGCTGAGGCTCCTGGGTGGTGAGGGTTGTGGGTCCTGTTCCCATGGCGATATCTCTCCCCTCTTGGGTACCTTTGCTTTCACTTCTTATCTCCCTCTGTGTTCTCACCACATACTGCCCTAAACGTCTGGAACCTTTCTTGACTGTTAGCTCTTCACAGCTCGAAGCTGGGTGGGGAAGACTATCAGAGATAAAATAGATATGTATGTATTTATTTATTTTTTAAGATTTTATTTATTTATTTTTAGAGAGGGAAGGGAGGGAGAGAGAGAGAAACATCAATATGCGGTTGCTGGGGGCCGTGGCCTGCAACCCAGGCATGTGCCCTGACTGGGAATCGAACCTGCGACACTTTGGTTCGCAGCCCGCACTCAATCCACTGAGCTACACCAGCCAGGGCTATTTTATTTATTTTTAAAGAAAGGGCAAGGGAGGGAGAAAAATACCAATCTTGTAACCCCCCAACTGGGGACTTGGCCACAACCAGGCATGTGCCCTGACCAGGAATCAAGCCAGCAACTTTTCGGTTTGCAGGTTGGTGCTCAATCCACTGAGCCACATCTGCCAGGGCTGATTTTATTTTTAATGCCTCTGCTTTGAGCTCTGGCCAAGCAGAAGCACCTGGATGCCCTGAGTCGTCCCCTAAGCGTGGCCTATGGGAAGGCAGTGGTTTCTGCTGTGGCAGCAGTGGGGAGAAGGCACTCTGAGCTGACTCCATCCAACCCAGGAATGCCGTGGTCCGAGAACAGCCTCCCAGGCAGGGGAGAAGCCCAACAAACACCCGCTTTGTTCCTGCTACCAAGTTTCCCAGTTTAGATTCTGTTGCGGATGCGAAAGGGAGGTTGCTGCCCAACTGGTTTAACCTTTCCTTCGCCTAGCAGTGAGCCTCTGGGCCCCAGGAAGGATGAAAAGGACATGGAGACAACGGGAGGCTCCAAATGGAGTCTCTCTCCACCAACTCACATCCCTCCTTCACGGGCTGTGGCTGGGACACCCCCGGACTGGCCAGGTGAGAGTGCAAGGAGGACGCATTAGCTGTTGCATTTCTAGTGGGGACCTGGAACTTGCTCTGGAGAGTGGGGGAGAAAGCAGTGGGTCGGCAGCTTGGGGTTGCGAAGTGCAGGGAAGGAAAAGGGAGCTGTTTGATACGTGTCCTCTTGCTCTCTAGGGCTATGAAGTATTAATCTTGGGAGGAGGGAACACACTTTTCTTTCCGTGTGGCCTGCGCTGAAACAGTGAGCTCACCTGTAGGAGGAGGTGTTCTGCTTTTAGAGGACAGATAAGCTTCATAACCGGAAGGTGATGGAGTTTTCTTCCTCAGTCCAACCCAGAGGTCCTCCTTTCCCAAAAACAGGGGCAGTCTTTCCCTCCCCTTGCAGAACTCAGCATTTTGTGTCCAGGCCCTTGTTAGAATGGACGAGACTGGGGAGGGGGTGGGAGTAGGCCAGGCAGGTAACAAGAGAAGCATTGTGAAGGCAGCTAGTGTCGCAGGCACCTTGAAAAGCAGCCAGAACCAGATACTTCCTCTCTGAAGAGGTCCGCTTCCACTGGTCGGGATGGAATTTGAGCTTCTCCGAAGCGGTTGGCTTGGGGAATGTTAAGAGCCTCTAAAATCTGTGGACAGACTTAGCTGGAAGAGTTGGCTTTATGATTGAACTCTGGTAACTTCTTGAGGTAATGGGACGGGAGGAGGAGTGGCAGACAACAGTCCTTTGCTCTCACAGAAACCGCCCTAGGAAGGAGGGAACCCTGTCTCCAGATTGCCTGCAGATCTGCCAGGGAGAAGGAAAGGAAGCCCTGGCCTTATGTCCTTCCAGGGGGTTGGATACCCAAATGGAGGGGCTCCTCCCTAAAAGGCAATACAGAGAGTAACCCAGCTGCCAACAAATTCCAGATCCCACCTGCACAACCAGCCGTCCATTTCTCCCACGTCGTCCACACTTTCAGCTGGCACCTGCTCACCCACACACCCAGCCCTGGTACCAGGAGGAACCGGTGCTCAGGTTTTCACCTCCTTCACATACTGGCCTTGGGACCCTACCTGAAGAGTCAGTGGGAAACAGGTGTAAGAATTTCCAAGGAACTGGAGTAATACAGCAGCTCAGGGTGCTGGAAACAGCACCGACCACAGATGGCGGCCGGCCGATTGGGCGTCCCCACCCCCATCCACCACTCAGTGGCCTCGGGTAAATCAGCTCCTCCCAGACGCTGTGTCTGAGCAGCCAGGAGGTGGTTTACTGAGAGGATTTCTGAGGAACCCCCACACCAGTCAAATGAGGCAGGTGTTTTCCCTGTTCTTGGGAAGTGAGAAGCTCCCCCTGTCACCCATCATGTGACTTGGGGCCCAGCTAGGCAGAGAAGGTGCACAGTTTCCACATCTGGCAGCAACTGCCCTCCTTTTACCCAGAGTAAGAGTTTTAGAGCGAACCCTCTTACTTAACGGGTCAGGAAGGCACAGACAGAGTGAATTGGCTCATCCAAGGTCACACAGCAAGTGGTAGCTAGCTTATTTACCGAATAACCAGTACAGGCTCGGCATGTTCGTGTCACTATGTGCACCTATCTCACTTAACGCCCCCTTTTGACAGACGAGGACACCAGGCGAACAGGTCACTTCTCCAAGGCCCCATAACTAGGGAGCTGGCAGAGCCACCCAAGGCTTGCCCTCTCCAGGAGGGCTGTCAGGAGGAGGACTCCTCCTTACCTCAGGAAGTGCAATGTCTGACCAGCTGTCCTCTGCCCCAGGGAAGAAGCCAGAGTGAGTCAGTCCCCCAAAGCTATTATCAGGGAATGGGTGGGGAACGGGTCAGATAGCCGGTGCCTGGTATCCACCACAGGGTGGAAAGGAGTGGGAGCCGTGTGTATGCTGAGCTGCCTGGTCACTGTGGACTTATGGGCAGAGGGGGGGGGGCTCCTCAGATGTAGCTGTCCCTGTTCAAGCTCCTCCCTGTATGCATTTCATCACAGAAAATACAATCTTTCTTCCTCTACCCGCTGCTATAACCTGCCTCTTAAAGGGACCGACAAGCAGTTTTGGAGCCAAATTTGAAAGAAGGCAAAGGGCCTCCCTGACCCCAACAGGACCTTGTGTTAAGTTTCCAGCAGGGGGGGTCTTTCTCTGAGATGTCCCGTTTCCCCACTCGGCTTCACCCTGTTCTCACTGGAGGGAGAGGAAGGTTCCCTAGGGTATCAAGTTCCCACATACTGTCCCCTCAGTGTGACCCCAGCTTGGCTCCCTCTACCTGTTTCCACATGAGCCTGAAATCCAACACGCCCTTTGTCCAGGGAATGCTGGGCACGGGGAGCCCAGGAAGCCTCCAGAGCAGCGATGGCACCCAAGGGGTTAAAGCCCTGCACACAGCACGCCCTGTAGAAGGTGTTTGAAGTGGAGCGGGGAGGGAGGTGCTGGAGGGGTTTAAGTGGCAGCTGGTCTGGACTGGAATGAGTCCCCCCTGTCTCCTATGCAAACTTCTGGATCATGAGCCCTTCCCTTAAAAGGACCAAGAGAGAGGCACCCCCATCAAGGTGCTGGACTGGATTCTTAGAGGCGCTACCTGAAGCAGGACTTTTTCCCATATCGGAGTCACCAACTGAGGGCAGGGACAAGTCCCCCATCTTTGGGACATCTCCCAGGTCTGGTGAGTTTCCCCCTTCCCTTTTCTTGGGTCCTTACCCTATAAATCCCTATAAATGGGCATTCCCCCAGGAGTGGAGATCTTCAAGTACCCCCTGCCCCACAGGAATGAGCAGAGCAGTTTGTAGCTTCTCTACCAGCCCCCTGCATTCAGCTCCCATTTTTAATTAGGGGGCAGTGTGCGTGTGTGTGTGCACGCGCGTGGGCAAATTGGGAATCACAGTTATGGCCAACAATACTTAACTATTTGTGTGACAAGTGATGCTACACCCTTCATATACATTATTAACCTCCCCAACCCTATGCGTTTGACATACCATAATCGTTATACTAAAGATGAGGTTTAGAGGAATTAAATAGCTAACCTTGTCAATTGAGGTGAGTTGCAGGACTGGTGTTCGGACTCAAGTTCCTCTGAAACCTAAGTCTATTATATTGTCTTCTGGTCTCGTTTCTTACTAAGGAGGTATGGACAGGAAGGATGGCTCTGAGATTTTTAAACCTCGATATCCTGATTCATTCAGGGTCCTCTTCCTCCAGTACCTAACGTTGTCCCTTTATCCTGCAGGTTAGTTGTGAGATTTAAAAGGCCACCAACCCATACCTGGAGCCAGAAACTTCCTGATCCTAATGATCCCATCCATCCGATTAAAGATTCCCTGCTCTGCCCACTGCATTTAGTTGTCCCCTGGGATCTGATGGGTTAATTCCCCGAGACACAGTGGCCAAAGTCTTCTCAGGTGTGTCCCTCTGAACCTCAGACCCTTTCTTGCCCCACCTTTCTGGCACAGTCCCCATGACACATGCCAAGAAACTGGCAGGAGGAGGTAAAAGAGAACTGATTGGTTCCTCTCTTCTGTAGGCCCCACACGTCATGGGCTACCCTGGGTCCCAATAAGCATGAAGGTCCAGCAGAAAGAAAGAAGGTGATTTTGCAAACCTAAGTTTGGTTTGCAAATCAATTAAAAAAAAGTGGTCACACTTGGAAACCCAAAACAGCAAAATTCTTGGGTAATTTGTGAGCCTAACGTTTACCAAACATGTGGGACTACTTGGGGTGGTTGTTTGAGATGCCTGGCTGCTGGCTGAGAAGAAGATGTGCTTAGGTCAGGGCTGGGGATGCCTGACTCTCTAGCTTCGAACTTCGGGATTGAGTCATAACAATAAAATCGATAACTCTGCCCCACGGGCCCCGGAAGCAGGTGGGCGCCTCTCAGAAGTCAGCCTGGAAGCAGATGTGGCAGACGGCTTTTGCCTGGACTTAGCCCTGTCCCACTAAGAGACGGCACACATGTCCCCCCGTGGTGTTTGCGCATGGACCCTTCTGGGTGCTCTTCTCCGTGTCTGACACCTGAATGAATGACTCCTCTCTCTATATATACACTTTGCCTTTCCTTTTATTTTTTTTGGCAGTTGACAGGAGAGTCAGAGAAGAAAAGTGAGTTCCAGGACACCTGTGTTCAACACATGTCAAACTCTCGTGTGTCTCACACTGAGCAATAGAGTAATGATGTGGCCAAATCATTGGGTGAGGAGGGAGATACCAGAGGCTTGTGTGCTATGACGTGCCGTAGAATGGGGTGTCCAGGGTCCAGGGCAGGAAGGAGCTGTGGTTCCTGGGGCCTCCTTTACCTGAGGATAAGAGAAGCCCTGATTTGGCCCCCTTTGCAGAGGCTCTTGGATTAATGGTTTACTTGCTACGGAAGAAAAAGCAGGTAGGTTAAATTTTGAAACATCAAAGGGTTTTCTATGACCCTGTCCTCCCCAGGCCTAGGAGATCAGGGGGAGAGCCAGCAGGCCTCTCCCCTCTATTCTGTACTATCTGCTTCTTTGGGTCTTCCACCTTTTTGCCCTCCTTCAGGAGATTCAGGGCCCCAGAGCTAGACCCAGGAGGCCCCTCCCCCACGCTATGGAAGGGCTGTGTGGTTGCCAGCAGCAGCTACTGTCCCGTGTTTGCTGGCAGTGAACACGGGCAGAGAAGCCCGCCTGTGCCCGCGGCCACATTCAGATTTGTAAGGGAGTAGAGGGAACAACTTTAACTTCTTTGGAGGCCCCATCTAATTTCTTCAGAAGTTTCTTCTTTTCTTTGGCTGGGGTAGGGGTGTGGTGGGAATGGGGGATGACGAATAACAATATTGCCAAGTTTCTTTCAAAACTAGCTACTTGTACTCTTTGCTGGCTTCTCTTCTGGTTTCAGAAAAAAAAAAAAAAAGGCCTGGCTGGTGTGGCTCAGTGGATTGAGCTCAGGCTGTGAACCAAAGGGTCACTGGTTCAATTCCCAATCAGGGCACATGCATGGGTTGTGGGCCAGGTCCCCAGTGGGGGCCGCATGAGAGGCAACCACAATTGATGTTTTTCTCCCTCTGTTCCCTTCTCTCTAAAAATAAATTTTTAAAAATCCTAAAAAAGAAAAGAAAAAAAAGAATTCAGGCCCCATAGTGTGACAAATTTGCTTTGAACACTCAGCTCCCCTCCTGCAGCCCTGGGGCCTCAGCAGGTGACTTTACCTTTCTGTGCTGCCCGTTGCTTCAAATGAAAAGTAGGGATAGTGGTGTGTTTCAGGAAATGGTGAGGATCCCACAAGGTGATGTGGGCACTCATGGGTTAACTTTCTTCCCCATAGGCTGCGGAGGCTATTTAGGAAACAGGTACATTGGGGTCTTCAGTGCTCCTCCTCCCCAGCTAGTGGCAGAATGACTGGTTGGGGTGCAGCCCAGCCTTGATGTCTGTCTTTGATCTCTTCTTCCTCCCCCCTGAGAGTTGGAGAGCCAGTTGCTCTAAATCAGGAGTCTGCAAACTTCTTCTGTAAAGACCAGGGTAATAAATATTTTAGGCTTGGTCGTCCCATGGTCTCTGCTACAACTAGCGGTTTTTCTGCAGTGGTGCAAAGACAGCCCCAGATCAGGGTGAGTGAATGGGCGTCGCTGTGTTCCAGAAAGACTTTATGAATGCTGACATTTGAATTCCATATCATTTTCATGTGTCACAAAGTAGTATTCGTCTTTTGATTTTTTCCAACCATTTCAAAAAGATAGCAGGACAGTGTGGCCCGTGGGCTGCAGTCTGTCCACCCTGCTTTGAAGCGCTAGGGCCACTCTGTACCCCTTTCTGTGTGAAGAGGACAGCATCATCAGGGTTTGTCAGGGGCCCAAAGGACAGAAAAGCTGTTTCTTCTTCTTGTTCATTTTTTTAAAAAGATTTTATTTATTTATTTTTAGAGAGGGAAGGGAGGGAGAGAGAGAGAGAGAGAAACATTAATGTGCGGTTGCTGGGGGTTCTGGCCTGCAACCCAGGAATGTACCCTGGCTGGGAATCGAACCTGGGACACTTTGGTTCCCAGCCTGCACTCAATCCACTGAGCTACTCCAGCCAGGTTCTTGTTCATTTTTTAAAAGATTTCATTTATTTATTTTAGAGGGAACGGGAGAGAGAAAGAGAGGGAGGAAAACATCAATGTGTGGTTGCTTCTCACATGCCCCCAACCAGGGACATGGCCTGGCCCACAACACAGGCATGTGCTCCAACTGGGAATAGAACCAGCAACCCTTTGGTTCGCAGGCCAGTGCTCAATCCACTGAGCCACACCAGCCAGGACAGAAAAGCTGTTTCTTGTTGCTCCTTCTTGCTTTGGTTGTGTGCACTCTATTTCTATCAGGAGTTATTTATGATAATTAGTTTGCAACACGGTTGTGACTTGTGGGCCTATGGGTTATTTATTCTTTCTCTTTTATAAGAGAGGGTGATGGGGAAACCATCATATAATACGCATTCCACTTCTGGTTTGGTCCTTCCTTTCTCCAGCTCTCTGTTTCTCTATGGCCCTGATAAAACAAAACAAAACAAAACAAAAAAAACAATAATAGGGACAACTTCTGGCCAAGATGGAGGCACAGGTGGACGTACCATACCTCCACGCACAACCAAGAATGGAACAACAACAATTTAGAGGCAGAATAACACCCAGAACTGACAGAAAATTTATCCGAATGGAAGTCGGACAGCCAAGAAGTTGAAATAGA
The DNA here is from genome assembly GCF_004126475.2 of Phyllostomus discolor. Lineage (NCBI taxonomy): Eukaryota > Metazoa > Chordata > Mammalia > Chiroptera > Phyllostomidae > Phyllostomus > Phyllostomus discolor. Next base: position 49,456,944 of record NC_040916.2, on the reverse strand, counting down.
CCCATTCATCCAGATCGGTAGGAGGGGCGGAGACAAGCAGCTGGGCGCGGGTAGTGGTGCAGACAGCAGGGAGAGTTGGGCGCCTAAGGGAACCGGGAGCGCATAAGGCATCTGGGGCACGCAAGATCGCAGTGGGTGGACCCTGAGTTTGCAAGTGGCAGCTGGTGGACCCACTGAGGCGGCAATTGTGGAGCAGGGCAGAGCCCGCAACCCAGAATCCCAGGGGAGGGGCTGAGGTCCCATGGAGAACGGAGGTACCGCCATTGTTCCCTCTCGACCCTGCCCCCACATACAACCTCACAATCTAGTGACTGGGGTGCCCAGCCCTGGTGAACACCTAAGGCTCTGCCCCTCACCATAGCAGGAGCAACCAGACAAAAAAAAAAAAAAAAAAAAAAAAAAAAAGAGAGAGAGAGAGAGAGAGAGATGGCTCAAACAGAAGAACAAATCAGTGCCCCAGAACTCATCCTTCTGAGCAACCAAGAGATAGCTAACCTATCAGATGCACAGTTCAAAACACTGGTGATCAGGAAGCTCACGGAATTGGTTGATTTTGGTCGCAAATTAGATGAACGAATACAGGTTACCATAAAAGAAATGAAGGAAAATGCACAGGGAACCAATAGTGATGGGAAGGAAACTGGGACTCAAAACAATAGAGTGGACCAGAAGGAAGAAAGAAACAACCAACCAGGAAAGAATAGAGAAATAAGAATTCAAAAAAACGAGGAGAAGCTTAGGAACCTCCAGGACATCTTTAAATGTTCCAACATCCGAATTATAGGGGTACCAGAAGGGGAAGAGGAAAAGCAACAGATTGAAATGTATTTGAACAAATAATAAAGAACTTCTCCATTCTGGCAAGGGAAATAGACTTCCAGGAAGTCCAGGAAGCTCAGAGAGTCCCAAAGAAGTTGGACCCAAGAAGAAACACACCAAGGCACATCATAATTACATTAGCCAAGGTAAAAATGAAGGAGAGAATTCTAGAAGCAGCAAGAGATAAGTGGACAGTAACCTACAAAGGAGTTCCCATCAGACTGTCAGCTGATTTCTCAAAAGAGACCTTCCAGGCAAGAAGGGGCTGGAAAGAAGTATTCCAAGTCATGAAAGACAAGGACCTACATCCCAGATTGCTCTATCCAGCGAAGCTTTCATTCAGAATGGAAGGGCAGATAAAGTGCTACTCAGATAAGGTCAAGTTAAAGGAGTTCATCATCACCAAGCCCTTATTTTATGAAATGTTAAAGGGACTTATCGAAGAAAAGAAGATTAAAAAAAAACATGTATAGTAAAAGGACAGCAAACTCACAATTATTAACAACCACACCTAAAGCAAAACCAAAAGAAACTAAGCAAACAACTACAACAGGAACAGAACCACAGAAATGGAGATCACATGGAGGATTAGCAACAGGGGAGTGGGAGGAGGAGAGAGGGGAAAAAGGTACAGAGAATAAGTAGCATAGATTGTAGGTAGAAAATAGACAGGGGGAGGGTAAGAATAGTATGGGAAATGTAGAAGCCAAAGAACTTATATGTATGACACATGGACATGAACTAAAGAGGAGAAGTGGGTGGGAGAGGGTATACAGGGTGGAGGGGAGTGAAGGGGGGGAATGGGACAACTATAATAGCATAATCAATAAAATATATTTTTTAAAAAAGGACATAAAAACAATAATAGTAGCATTTATTAAGTACCTAATATGGTGCAAGAACAATCTTAGTTGTATAACATACATTAGCATTTAAGTCTGTCAACATCCTTATAACCTTGGTATTATCATTGCCATTTAAAACAAAATACTTATCTGTAGAGAGAGAGGAAGGGAAGAAGAACTAGAGGGTGAGAAATATTGATGCGAATGAGCAACATCGATCATTACTCTCAAACACACCCTGACTGGGACACTACCCATAACCAAGACACGTGCCCTGAATGGGAATTGAACCATCCACCTTTCACTTGCAGGACGACACCCAACCGGCTGAGCTGCGCTGGTGAGGACTCACCCCTTTTTACAAGACATCAGTGTCAAAAACATTAAGCAAGTTCCCAAGCCATGTGGCTTTTGAAGGTGGCAGAACTAGTGAATCTGATGGGTTTCAAATCCACTATAAAAAAATAAAAAAATATATACATATGGTCTCAGAGTTTTGAATAATGGATGTCTCCCTCTATTAAAATGTTGTTTGCTCCCACCTCACCACCTGCAATCAGTTGGTGGAGGTTACACACTCAGAGGTGGGCAGAGACATAGAGGGTCTCTGCTGGTGGAGAAACCATCTAATTCAGGAGCAGGAAGATAAGTAAAATGACTTTTTAAAAAAAATTGATTTCAGAGAGAGAGGAAGGGAGGACTTGTTGTCCCACTTGTTTATGCATTCATTGATTGATTCTTGTATGCACCCTGACCAGGGATCAGACCCGCAAACGTGATGCAGCAGGACAATGCTCTGAGCAACTGAGCTAGTTGGCCAGGGCTTCAGATGGCTTCTGAGAGCCCTTCTTGCTTTCCTCCCCTGCCCCATTTCAGGCCTTTGATCCCTGACCTATGGTATTTCAGCACCTTCTGTCTCTCTGCTCAGCAGAAGCAATGATGTGATGTGATGTGATGTGATGCGATGCAATGAGATGTGATGAGGTGACATTTGGGAGCTAAACAAAGCCAGCGTGTGAGACGCAGTCCTCCCCGGCTGCTCCCTTGTACAATGTCCTGAGCTCAAGAGGACAGGGGAAGGCGGAAGGGGAGCTGGAGGGTCAACACCAGAAGAGGAGGGAAGCCCTGGTTGGGTAGCCATGTGGTCAGAGTGTCGTCCCAATATGCCAAGGCTGCAGGTTCAGTTTCTGGTCAGGGCACATACAAGAATCAACCATTAAATGAATACGTGGAACTACAAATCGATATTTCTCCCTTTCTGCCTTCCCCTCTCTCTTTAAAATCAATTTTTAAAAACTTTTTTTTTTTAAGAAGAAGCCCTGGTCAGGGTAGCTCTCTGGTTGGAGCATCCTCCTGTAGCCTGAAAGGTCATGGGTTCCATTTCTGGTCAGGGGACACACTTGCGTTGCAGGTGTGGTCCTGGTGCATGCGAGTGGCCGCTGATCAATGTTTCTGTTTCGCGTCAGTGTTTCTCTCCCTCCCTTCTCCCCTCTCTAAAACCAACAAGCATGTTCTTGGGTGAGGAAAAACAAAGGAGATAAATAAACAAATAAGAAGAGGAGGAAAGCAACCACAGACAGCTGTGGGGGCCCCGGCTTGAATTCCAGGAAATGGAGGAGGGGATATCTCTGGGAGGGGGTTGAGAAAACCTTATCTCTTTGCAGGATAGAATAAAATTATTGACATTATAGCATGGAGGGGTCGAAGTTAGGAAACAGGAAAAACTTTCTGAGAAATGGAATGAAGATATGAAAGAGAAGGAGCTGAACGGATTCCATTTTTCCAGAGGGCAGAGACCATGAATGAAATGGCAAAGATGTTAGGGAAAGGGGCATCTTTCAGAAGAGGCTAGAATCCAGTTGTTCTGAGGTGGAAGGAGAAGGGTGAGATCTCAGAACATAAAGATCTCAGGACTGGATCTGTCCACCAACCAGGCCGGGGTGGCAGGGTGCCATCCCCAGCAGGTGGCATCTCCAGGGATGGAGGGAAAGGAAAAGGCTTCAGGTCACTGCATGTCATTAATCTTGCCGAATCCAGCCTTGAGGGCAGAACTGGGGCAAGGAGAACAGATAGAGACTGGGTACAGTAGGTATAGCTCAAGCAGTGTTTCTTTTTTCATGAGGCCACCAAATGCCAGAGCCCCCTCAGTGCCTCTCAGTATCTGACCTGTTCCCAGTCCCCATGCTTCAATTCCCAGTGAGCACCACCAGTTGCTACTCTTCCTTCCGCTCCTGCTTCTCACAATACTTTCGGGGGACCCCCTCACTCTCCCCAAATCTTAGCTTTGGAAACCACTGGTTGGCAGGGGCTGGCACTAGGGCTCTGTCCTGCTCCCTGCAGAGCCGCACGTCCTGTTTGCAGCCGGCAGGAGGCCCAAGTCTGCAGGCCAGGAGAGGGTCCCTCCTGTCGGCTGCTGAGGGGTGCCCTCTTCATCACTCCCAGACGTCGTGATCATGGATGGGTGCAGGGGTTTCCTAGGCCTGTCTGTTTTTATCCTCAAATCTACCCATCGGAGTGACAGAATGCCACTGCAGGGGCCTGAGCGCTTGTCTCCTCCCCTCTGTGGGAGACAGGCAGAGCGCCTTCTCAGCAGTCCTGGTGGGCATGGGGGCAGTGCACAGATTGAAGTGAGAGGCAAAAGGAGATTGAAGGAACAATTTTTCAACAAGCTGGAGGCTCCTGGGTGGATGGGGTAACCAGATAACATGAGGAGGCTTGACACCCTCATGGAAAGCCTGGGAGGAGGCAGTTTCTGCCTCACTGCTTCCTGGTTCTCCTGGGCACACCCAACAGCTCAGTGCGGGGGGGGGGGGGGGGGGGGGTCCTGGGAGAAGGGGAGCCTGGGAAACATATTCTAGCAGAAGGCCCAGAGTGACTGGACCTGGAAGTGTGGTGTTCAGAGGTTGCAGTAAATGTAATCCTTCCCCACCCCTTCACCACCTTTGCACTCTGGCATTTGTACTTCTTCCTGGAATGGGCTTATCGTTTTCAACTTTAGGAGCACCTGAGGGCTCTTACCTTTGACTCACTGAGGCGAGCCCTGGTGGTGGCAGAAGTGCTGGGCAGTGAGAACAATGCCCACCTGGGAGACAGAAAGAACTGCCACATATTTGGTTTTGGAGCCCTTCTCTCTGCTCCTTGGGAGGGGTCACAACACTGCTCTTACTCCCCATAGAAGAAATCAGTTTCAGAAGAAATCATAATACTTCCTTACTCATGAGCCTTGTCTCCCTACTGTTTTACCTGCCTAGACTCCTCTCTCTCCAACTTGGTCAATCCTAACCACTCCTTGCCTCCAGGCTCGTCTCAAAGACGGTCACCTTCCTTCTGTTTCCCTTCCTCGAGTCCTCCAACTGGAGGACACTGATTCCTTTGATAGCGCAAAGCCTTTCGTTGAAACTTCTCGTGCCATTTGACACCCTCCGGCCCAGTAATCATTTGTGATTTGTGTTTTTGTCTGTGTCCACATGTGCACATATGCATGAGTGTCACTCACTAGATTGTACATTCCTTGAGAGCAAGAATATTTAATTCTCTTTGCTCAGCTTGGTTTTCTGCCTCACAGGTGCTCACCAAAGATACAGTAATGAGTGATTTAGGATGTCGTTACGAATGGGAAAGAGCGCTAGGCCGGGAGTCAGAAAACCCCAGTGCTGGGCTTGGCCATGCAAGTCCCGGTGTGATCCTGAGCCGGACGTTCTCCAAGTCTGTGCCTTGGTAACGGGAGGGGTGACTCGTGCTGTAGGCCTGGATGACTATGACATCTTTCTAGTTCCAAGGCTCCAGAGTTCTAGAACCCTGCTCACCCTTCTCTGTCTTCTTGACTCAGACTGGCCTTCGTGTGGCCCCCATGAACAGCGACACCCCAGAGGTGTCCATCACAGGTGGAGACCTGGTGCCCCAAGACCACACTCGCTGCTGCCTGCCTGTGGTCGAATCCAGAGAGCAGCTGGAGGAAGAGGAAGAAGAGGAGGGGGAGAAAAAGGAGAGAGATGGCTTCCACGCTGTGCCCCTCCGAAGATCAGGAGCCTTCCATGCCCGTAGCCATAGCTACGACCCCTTCAAAAGACATAGTTGGGGGCCAGATAGGGTGCACCAGGATCCACTGAGCAGGTAAATCCGAGGGGCCTCCTATCCCTACTTCCCTTAAATCCTAGATCTGGTTGGAAAGTAATGACGGGGGTTAAAGAGACCAGGGTCCCTAGTTCCTTCCCTGGAAGCTTAGTACCCAGACCTATGGTGAGCCCTTGGGGAAGCTGGACTCTGTCTTTCAAAATGTGGCTTTCCCTCATGTTTCTAGCTCTTTCTTTCTACCTGGTCTCAAGGGCAGTGGGGGGGTATGGAGATGGGGTGAGCGTCAGGACACCTGGGTCTTGTTGCCTCTACCTCCTCCTTTGGGTTCCTAAGAACATACAGTGGTTCAGTGCTGGAAGGGATTCAGGGGTCACATGGTCCAATCTGCTCATTTTACAGATGAGGAAACTGAGGCCCAGAGAACTGGGAGTTTCTTGAAAAAAGTGGTCCCAGGATCGGGGCATTGAACTCGCCCCTTTCCCAAATTGCTGCCTACTTGCTAGCTCCAGGCTGAGGCAGAGGTCAGAAGGCAGAGGGCAGAGGGCAGAGGGCAGTGGTGGCAATGTGTGTTTCAGGAGCAAACTGCAAGCCCTGAGATGCACCCGGGGTTCTCCCTTACTGCAGAGCAAGAGGACCTGCACACCTTTCTGTCCTTGTCCAAGATGTCTTGGACATGTCAGTGCCCCCCTCAGTGGGGGAAGTGTGGACTTGCTCAGAGGGCTGCGTATGCTTAGCAGATGGGAAGAGAGGACCCTTCTCTTCCCCTCTCCTGGAAAATCCCTGACCACTTCCCCAAAGACAGAGGAAGTCAGAAAGAGAAGGCCCGGGGGTCAGCATAAAGAGTTCGGTGTGGGTGGTTATTGTGAGGGCCTGCTAGCGATGCAAAGACCCTGTCTCTCTGCGTTGGCAGCAGTCTTGCACAAGTGTCCTTAGCTCTGGTGAGTGTACTGATCTCTTCTGGCTCTTGGGCAGGGCTGGCTGAGTGGGCGAGGGGAAAGGACCCTGTGGCTTGCCCATGAATTGACTTGGACCAAAACTGTAGTGAAAAGCCTTGGCTCATGGCACCTCGTAAGAATAGCCTGTTGAAGACAGATGCTCTGGGTACCCCTTATGTGGTACCAACTGTACCACAGGTCTTCCAGGTGTCACCTTTCACTATCAGGCATTAATTATGCTCCCTGGGTAGAGAGAGAAGGGATCCCTGGGTACACCATTTCGATGAATAGGGACAAAAGCTGACTTTAGAAAGCAGGCAAGGAATGAGAATCCAGCTTGCTCTTTGCCTACCCGGAACACCAGCTTTCTTCTGGGGGGCAGTACTGTCTTTTGACCACCAGAGGCCACCCTTACCTGCAGCCAGCTCTCAAGCACAGCTCCAAAGGAGGCCACTTTGGGTCTGGGCTGCACCAGTGCCAACAGGAAGGGCTGGGCTGGGCTGGGGGCAAGCAACAGGACTGGGCTGAGGCGGTGTTCCTCTGTGGTGCCCGTCACTGGCCACTGGATACAGAGGGCAGTGGTGGCAATGTGTGTTTCAGGAGCAAACTGCAGGCACTGGGATGCGCAGGCCCCCAGGAGGCTCCCTCACTGCAGAGCCAAGAGGACCTGGACCCATTTCTGGAACTGCAGCACGAAGGTGGCCAACCTTCCGCCGTGGTATGGACAGACAAATCCCCAGGAAGCCCCCCACCTCCTCCCCTTACCCGTCCAGCCCTCACTCTATGCCTCTTCTGTTCTGCCAGCTGCTGGGTCTCTGTACCCAGGCATCACTCCGACTGCAGGTCAGCCGACCCCGTCTGAATCTGTTGTCTGTGCCCCCTGGGACTGCGTTCTCAGGCCCCCACACTGGGTCTCCTGTCTCTGCCTCTTTTCCCTCAGACTCTCTGTTCCTTCCTTGCTGGGTCTGTGTCTCTATGTAGATGTGGGGATCTCTGTTCATCTCTCATTAAAAGGCCCCTGTTCCCCTAGTTGTTACAACCACTTCTCAGATTTGAAGCTGAACTTACTATAGTTTGTGGGATGAAACTAGGCATCTGGTACCCTGAAAGACAATAGTTCTCTAGCAAGATAATCAGAGGATTATTGAATGAGAAATAGAGATTGGCCAGCCTTCTGGCTTAAGGGTACACAACTGAGGGATTTCAAAACAAGAGCCTCGGACCACTGAGGGTACACAAGAGCTTTAGAGATATCCCTCGGTTGGCCAGCTCAGGGTTCCTGAGTACACAGAAATGTCTCAAGCTTGGTGACTAAAAGGCTTCCTCTCTTCAAGCTCTTCTTTTAGCTGTCCGTGGGAACCAGCCCCAGCCTCATTGTTTGGGCGTCTGTGGTTTGGGAGGGAGGCTGAGAGAAGGGGACTGTTGCATGTCGCATGTCGCAGCCCCCAGCGGAGCAGCAGGACCCGTCCTGCTCAACACCCGTGTGTCTCCACAGGCGTCTCCACGTGCCTTCCTCACCTCCCTTTCAGTGGGACACCGTAGAAAGAACAAGATTTCAGGATCAAACTGACCCCTAATTCTTCATTTACCAGCTGAACAATTTATTTCATCTTTCTGAAAGTCAGGATAATAAAAACAACCTTTTAAAGTTGTGATTATTACATGAAAAACAATTGTCCAAGTACAGAGGCATAAGGATGAGAAATGAGTTTCTTTTTCCTCTTCTCTCCTGCATTCCTTTGTACTGCTTTCCCTCTTTCCTGCCTTTCTCCTCTGCTGCCCACTTCTTCCCTGCTGGTCACTATGGGTTTACCTCTTCCCCCTTTTCCCCAGTCCTTCTCTCTGCCTTCCTGCTCTGATTCCCCTCCCCTCTCCGTCCAGTCTTTAAGCAATCCCCTTGATTTCTCCTTCTCCACCAAAGTCTACAGACCAAAAGTCTGAGACTCGTTAAGCTAGACTGGGGTTTGCAGACGGAGGGCCCGTGAGCCAAGACTAGCTCCAAAATTTATTTTGTTTGGCTAGCATGATGTTTATACTTTTAAAAATTCATATGTTCTTTTTTTTTAAGATTTTATTTATTTATTTTTAGAGAGGGAAGGGAAGAAGATGGAGAGAGAGAGAGAGAGAGAGAGAGACAGAGAGACAGAGAGACAGAGAGGGAGAGAAACATCACTGTGCGGTTGCTGGGGGTTATGGCCTGCAACCCAGGCATGTGCCCTGGCTGGGAATTGAACCTGGGACACTTTGGTTCCCAGCCTGCGCTCAATCCACTGAGCTACGCCAGCCAGGGCAAATTCATATGTTCTTAAATGGGACCTGTGTTCTCCAGTTTGCCAGAGTTGCTAGTACTCTCTATTGTGTTTTTCATTTGCTTTTTATTTTTTAGATTTTATTTATTTATTTTTGGAGAGAGGAGAAGGGAGGGAGAAAGAGAGGGAGAGAAACATAGATGTGCGAGAGATGCATCAATCTGTTGGTTGCCTCTTGCACGCCTGCAGCTGGGGACCTGGCCTGCAACCCAGGCATGCGCCCTGACTGGGAATGCAACCGGCCTTCCTCTGGTTGGCAGCCCGCGCTCAACCCGCTGAGTCACAACAGCCAGGGCAACTTTGAGATTTTGATTGTAGTTACATTAAATCTGAAGATTACTTTGGGGAAAGTTGATGTCTACAACATTTGCTTCTTTCTATTCATGTTTTCAATGGTATACCTCTACATTTCATGTCTTTCATTAGTGTTATAGTTTTTTTTCCATTGAGATATTGTAGATATATGTTAGATTTATTCTTAGGCATATTATATTTCTTTTGTCAAGTTTTTAATTTTAGCCATTCTTGCAGATGTCGTAGAGGTATCTTATTGTGTTTTTAATTTGCATGTCCCAGTTGAAAAATTTTGTTATACTTTTTAATATTCTTTTAAAAAGTAAAAATTTTAAAGATTTTAATTTGTTTTTAGAGAGAGAGGAAGGGAATGAGAAAGAGATAGAGAGAAACAGCGATGCACGAGAGGTACATCAGTCCATTGTCTCTCACAGGTCTCGCAACCCAGGCGTGTGCCCTGACTGGGAATCGAACTCTTCAGTTTGCAGGCCGCACTCAGTTCACTGAGCTACACCAGCCAGGGCCTTTTCCTATCCTTCTAGGCCATCTGAACATCTTCTTTTGTGAAATGTCTATTCAGGTCTTTTACCCAAATTTTAAAACAGCTTATTTTTTTCTTATTGATTTGTAAGAGTTCTTTATATATTCTGGATTTGAGTCCTTTGTCAAATATGTGTACTGTGAATATTTCCTCCCAGGCTTTGATTTGCATTTTTATTTTAATAGCATATTTTAATGAACATGAGTTTTTACTTAGATAAAGTCCAGTTTATCCATTTTTTTTTTGTGGTTAGTGATTTTGATCATGTTTCAGAAATCTTGCCTACACCAAGAATGTGAAGATTTTTCTCTAATATCTTCCTTTAGAAGCCTTCACATTTAGATCTATGAGCTATCTAGATTCTTGTATATGCTAGAAATCAGGTTTTGTGGTGGTTTTCCTATATACCATATTTTTGGACTATAAAACGCACCCCCCCCCCCATTTGGGAGGAATAATGGTTGTTAATGCTGCTATTGAGTTGTTTATATTTACATTGGTGAAATATTATGTTATTTATGTTATTAAATATTTTACCACATTTTTTGCTTCAATTTTCCCCCCTATTTTTCTCCTCTAAAACCTAGGTGTGTCTTATGGTCTGAAAAATACGATAAATATTTAGTTGCTCCAATTAAAAAAAAACTTATTTTTTCCATTGAATTGCTGAAAGTGCCTTTGTTGAAAATCAATGACTATATTTGTGTGAGTCTTTTTCTGGGCTTTGTTCTCTATCCCATTGATATGTTTGTCTATCCTTATGCCAATATCACATCGCCTTAATTAATGTAGCTTAAATGTAAGCCTTACAAATGTAGTAGTGTAAGTCCTTCACTTATTATTTTTAAAAAGATTATCTTGGCTATTCAAGGTCCTATGCATTTCTATGTGAAATTTAGAATCAGTTCATCAATTTCTAAAAAAACAACATTCATGCTAGATTTTTAAAAAAGATTTTATTTATTCATTTATTTATTTTTTAGAGAGGGGAAGGGAGGGAGAGAAACAACAATGTGTGGTTGCCTCTCAAGCGCCCCCCACAGGGGACATGGCCCGCAACCTAGGCACATGCCCCAATGGGGAATCGAACCAGTGACCCTTTGATTCGCAGGCCAGTGTGCGATCCACTGAACCACACCAGCCAGGGCTAGATTTTGATTGAGATTGTATTCAATTCAAAGATTATTTTAGGACAAATTGACACCCTTCTAATATTGAATCGTCCTATCCTTAGAAATAATATATTTATGTAGTTAGGCTTTCCAAAAATATATATATGCCTTTTAATAAAATATTAGTTTTCTTCATACAGGTCTTGTCAGTATTTGTTAAATTTATTTCTAGGTTCTTATATGTAAATCACAGTTGTGGTTTATTGAAATGAAATTGGATTAATTACAGTCATTCATTTTTTGTAAGTAGACAATTATGTTATCTTTACATAAGCTTTGTTTCTTTTCTTCCCCCAATATTAATTCTTTCATTTCTTTCTTTTTTTTCTTTTTGTCCTGCTATGCTGTCTAGGACTCTAAGGCAGTGCTGAACAGAAATGGTAGTAACATGGGCGGGGGGTAGGTAGAGGTAGGCAAAGGCAGGTGGAAACTGGGACGAAAAGAGACCTTGCTTGAGATGACTGGGCGCACGAGGCAGGGTGTAGATGATGTTTTGCTGAGTTGTGCACTTGACACTTGTGTGGTTTTGCAAACCAACGTCACCCTCAATAAATTCAATTTTAAAAATGATAATAATGGGTATCCTTTGTCTTGTTTTTTTGTTTGTTTGTTTGTTTTAGAGAGAGTTTGTCTTATGTTTCGCTATTGGAATTGATTTTTGGCTGTGAATTTTTGAAAGATACTCTTGATCAGGTTAAGGAAGATTCTTTCTATTCCTAACTGCCAAGGCTTTGATTTTACAATGAGTGAATATTGGATTTTATCTTATGCTTTTCTGCCTGTACTGGGAAGGTTATGTTTTTTCTCCTTTTAATATGTCATTGAGGTGCCCTGGCTGGTGTGGCTCAGTTCCCTGGAGCATCATCCTGTAAACCAAAAGTCATGGGTTCAATTCGAGGTCAGAGCCCAAGCAAGAAGAAGCCAATCCATGCTTCTCTCTCTTGTGTTTCTCTCACATCAGTGTTTCTCTCCCTCTCTTTCTCCCTGCCTTCCCCTTTCTCTAGAATCAATGAGCATGTCCTCTGGTGAGGATAAAAAAAATCTTATTGAGATAAATTGCATTTAAAGATTTTTCTCATATTAAACCACCCTCGTATCCTTAAGATAAATGTAACTTTGTCATGTTGGGTTAACTTTTTTAGACGTTGCTGGATTTCTTTTGTGGATCAGTTTTCCACTGCTGCATAACTAATCAACCCTAAACTTAGTGTTCTAAAACATCAGCCTTTTTTTTCTTCATAATTTTTTGGATAAGTAATTTGGACTGAGTTCACCTGGGCATTCTGCTGCTGGTTTCGCTTGGGCTCACTTATGTGATTGCAGTTTACTGGTGGCCTGAACAGGGCCAATGGTCAAGGACGGCCATACTCACACCTGTTGGTTAGCAAGCTGCTAGTTTTGGTACCTTGGTTCTTACCTCATAGTCTGTCGAGGAGGCTTAGGTTTAGGCTTGTTCATATGTAAATAGTATTCCAGTGTAAACAAGAGTGAAAATGTTAAGGTTTCTCAAGCTTCAAAAATCACATAATGCCATGTCTGCCACATTCTGTTCATCATAGTAAGTCACGGGCCAGCCCAGACTGAAAAAGTGAAGAAACAGACTCTTCCATGATGGGAGCAGCTGCAAATAGGACATTAAAGTCTATTACAGGTTGCTGTTAGCTCTTTGCTATTTTGTTTGGGAATTTTGTGCTTATGTTCACAACAAGGATAAGCCCATAATTTTCCATTGTCATATTGTCTGTGTGTAGTTTAAGAATCAAGGTTATACTTACCTTATAGAAAGAGTTAAAGAGTTTTTGGTTTTTAGGCCTTGGAAGAGTTTGTAAGCCTAAAAAACAAAAACTCTTTAACTCTTTCTATAAGATTTCAGTGATCTATTCTTTAAAAAATCTATCCCTTGCCTATAAAACTGGTTTTGGCCTGGTATGTCTTATTTATAGAAAGGTTAACTACTGATTCCATTTTTTAGTAGGACCATTCAGACTTTCTATTTAATCTGTCTGTCTATCTAACTATCTATCTATCTATCTATCTATCTATCATCTCTTAAATAATTTGGGTTTTTTTAAATATTTTATTTATTTTTTTTAGAGAGAGGAGAAGGGAGGGAGAAAGAGAGGGAGAGAAACATCAATATATGGTTGCCTCTCAAGTGGCCCTCACTGGGGACCTGACCCACAACCCAGACATGTGCCCTGACTGGAAATTGAACTGGCAACCCTTTGGTTGGCAGCCCACACTCAATCCACTGAGCTACACCAGCCAGGGCAAAAGAATTTGTCTTGACTGCCTGCTACTTGAACTGGAGTCTCGGCTTCTTACCTTCCTCCTTGAACAACATGAGCTTTAGCACGTGCTCCAGCTTTTCCACAAATTTCTAGATCCTGAGGTTCATGCAGTCTTTCAGCCACCAGGTACCAGCTGGCCAGCAGCATGGCCAGCATCTATGCAGGCATGGGGGACTCTGGCTCCTAGATCTCCGTATCCCACTTCACCAGCAGGCGGGAGAGCTGGAGATCCAGGAGCTTGGCTGTGGAGATGGCTGGGACTCTGGTGGGCATAGGGTCATCCAGAACAAGAAGGAGACTATGCGATGCCTGTATGACTGCCAGCCCTCCTACCTGGAGAGGGTGAGAAGCCTGAAGGCTGATAATTGGAGACTGGGGATCAAAATCCAGGAGCACATGGAGAAGAAGGGACCCCAGGTCAGATACTGGGCGCATTATTTCAAGACCATTGAGGACCTGAGGGCTTAGATTTTTGCAAGTTCTGTGGACAATATTCACCTTTCTGCTGAGGACTTCAGAGTAAAGTATGAGATGGCACTTGCCACATGCCAGTCTGTGGAGAGTGACATCAATGGGCTCCGAAAGATCATTAATGACACCAATGACACCAGCATCACTCAGCTGCACCAGGAGACAGAGAATGAGGATCTCAAGGAGGAGCTGCTCTTCAGGAAGAACCACGAGGAGGAAGTACGTGGTCTCCAAAGCCAGATCGCCGACTTTGGGTTGACTGTGGAGTTATACGCCCCCAAATCTCAGGACCTCGGCAAGTTCATGGTGGACACCTAGGCCTAGTATGAAAAGTTGCCTCGGAAGAATTGAGAGGAGCAAGACAAGTACTGGTTCCAGCAGACTGAGGAGCACACCGCTGTGACTGCCCTGCAGACGGCTGAGATAGGAGCTGCTGAGGTGACATTCACAGAGCATGAGAAATCTGAAGGCCAATTTGGACAACAGCTTAAGGGAAGGGGAGATGCGCTATGCCAGGAAGATGGAACAGCTCAGCAGGGTCCTACTGCACCTATAGTCAGAGCTGGCGCAGACCTGGGCAGAGGGGCAGCACCAGGCCAAGGAGTACTAGGGTCTGCTGAACATCAAGGTCAAGCTGGAGGCTGAGGTTGTCATTACCACTGCCTGCTGGAAGAAGGGGAAGACTTCAATCTTGGTGACACGCTGGACAACAGCCAGGCCATATAGTCATTCCAAAAGACCACCACCTGCAGGACTGCGGATGGAAAAGTGGTGTCTGAGGTTAGCAACACTGAAATTCTGAGGTGTTAAAGGCAACAGAAATGGGCCACCCCTTGGAGGTGCAGGAAGCCAATAAAAAGTCTGGTGATAGCCCTGGTCAGATGGCTCAGTTGGTTGGAGTGTCATTCTGTACACCGAAAGTCTGTGGGTTCAAGTCTGGATCAGGGCACATACCTAGGTTGCAGATTTGATCCCTGGTCCCTGGTTGGGCAACATATGGGAGGCAACTGATGGATGCTTCTCTCACATTGATGTTTCCCTTTATCTCTCTCTCTCCTCCCCTCCCCCTGCTTCCTCTCTCTCTAAAATCAATAATTGCTTCCTTGGGTGGTGATTTAAAAAAGAAGTTAAAAATCATTAAAAAAAGGAATTTATCTTGTGTGCATATTCAAAATTATGGGCATTAAGTTGTAGGTAGTATTTTTTTTAATTAAAAAAAAGATTTTATTTATTTATTTTTAGAGAGGGAAGGGAGGGAGAAAGAGAGAGAGAGAGAAACATCAATGTGTGGTTGCTGGGGGCCATGGCCTGCAACCCTGGCATGTGCCCTGACTGGGAATCGAACCTGTGATGCTTTGGTTCCCAGCCCGTGCTCAATCCACTGAGCTACGCCAGCCAGGGCTTTTTAAAAATTTTTAAAAAAATATTTTATTTCTTTATTTTTAGAGAGAGAATAACAGAGGGAGAAACAGAGGGAGAAAAACATCAATGTGTGGTTGCCTCACGTGCGCCCCCCCCCCGCCCCCACACTGGGGACCTGGCCTGCAACCTAGGCATGTGCCCTGACTGGGAATTGAACCAGCGACCCTTAGGTTTGGAGCCCATGCTCAATCCACAGCCACACCAGCCAGGGCTCCATTTACTTTTATTTGTCTCTTTTTTTCTCTTTATCATTCTTATTTTCTATTTTACTTGCCTAAAAAACAACTCAGCTTTATTTATCTTATCTGTTTACTACTTCACTGATTTCTGCTTTATCTTTACTATATCCTTCCTTCTCTTTTGTTTGGGTTTGTTTTGTTGTTATTCTTCTAACTTTTTTAGAAAAGATTTTATTTATTCATTTTTAGAGAGAGAAGTGGACAAGGAGAAAGAGAGGGAAAGAAACATTAATGTGTGGCTGCTTCTCACGTGTCCTGCTGAGCCAGGGACCTGGCTCACAACACAGGCATGTGCCCTGACTGGGAATGGAACCAGCGACCCTTTGGTTCACAGCCCATGCTCAATCCACTGAGCTACACCAGCCAGGGCTATTCTTCTAACTTTTAAGTTGACATAGCTCATTAATTTTCAGCTTTAAAATTTTTTCAGTATAAGCATTTTATGGCTACAAACTACCCTTGAAATACCACTTTGGCCATCTTCCACAAGTTTTGTTCTGCAACATTTTCTTTCATTTTTAAAAAAGTTTATCTATTGACCTGGCTGGCGTAGCTCAGTGGATTGAGCACGGGCTGGGAACCAAAGCATCACAGGTTCGATTCCCAGTCCGGGCACATGCCTGGGTTGCAGGCCATGACCCCCAGCAACCACGCATTGATGTCTCTCTCTCTCTCTTTCTTCCTCCCTTCCCTCTCTAAAAATAAATAAATAAAATCTTTTTTTAAAGTTTATTTATTGATTTGACAGGAGAAAGAGAGAGAGAGAAACATTGATTTGTTGTTTCTCTTATGCATTCACTGGTTGATTCTTGTATGTTTACTGACTGAGCAGGGATTGAACCCGTGACCTTGGCATATTAGGACAACACTGTAACCAACTGAGTGACCTGGCCAGGGCTGTTCTATATGATTTTCATTGTTGTTGTTATAAACTATCTTTATTTTCTTAAATATATTTTACTGATTATGCTATTACAGTTGTCCCATTCCCGCCTTCATTCCCCTCCACCCTGCACACCCTCTCCCACCCACAATCCTCCCCTTAGTTCATGTCCATGTGTCATAAGTTCTTTAGCTTCTACATTTCCCATACTATTCTTGCCTTCCCCTTGTCTGTTTTCTCCCTACTGTCTATGCTACTTATTCTCTGTACCTTTTCCCCTTTCCCTCCTCCCACTCCCCTGTTGCTAACCCTCCATGTGATCTCCATTTCTGTGCTTCTGTTCCTGTTCTAGTTATTTGCTTAGTTTGTTTTTGTTTTTGTTTGAGATGTGGTTGTTAATAATTGTGAGTTTGCTGTCATTTTACTGTACATGTTTTTTATCTTCTTTTTCTTAGATAAGTCCCTTTAACATTTCATAAAATAAGGGCTTGGTGATGATGAACTCCTTTAACTTGACCTTATCTGGGAAGCACTTTATCTGCCCTTCCATTCTAAATGATAGCTTTGCTTGATAGAGCAATCTTGGATGTAGGTACTTGCCTTTCATGACTTGGAATGCTTCTTTCCAGCCCCTTCTTGCCTGCAAGATCTCTTTTGAGAAATCAGCTGACAGTCTTATGGGAACTCCTCTGTAGGTGACTGTCTCTTATCTCTTGCTGCTTCTAGGATTCTCTCCTTATCTTTCATCTTGGGTAATGTAATTATGGTATGCCTTGGTGTGTTCCTCCTTGGGTCCAACTTCTTTGGGACTCTCTGAGCTTCCTGGACTTCCTGGAAGTCTATCTCCTTTGCCAGATTGGGGAAGTTCTCCTTTATGATTTGTTCAAATAACTTTTCCACTTGTTGCTGTTCCTCTTCCCCTTCTGGTACCCCTATAATTTGGTTCCTAAGCTTCTCCTCATTTGTTTGAATTCTTGTTTCTTCATTCTTTTCTGTTTAGTTGTTTCTTTCTTCTTTCTGGTCCACTCCATTAATCTGAGTCCCAGTTTTCTTCCCATCACTATTGGTTCCCTGGGCATTTTCCTTCATTTCACTTAGCATAGCCTTCATTTTTTCATCTAATTTGCAACCAAAATCAACCAGTTCTGTGAGCATCCTGATCACCAGTGCTTTGAACTGTGCATCTGATAGGTTGGTTATCTCTTGGTCACTTACTTGTATTTACTGTGGAGCTTTGGTCTGTTCTTCCATTTGGGCCATTTTTCTTTTTAATCTTGTCACGCCTGTTACGTATGAGGGACAGGGCCTTAGGTATTCACCAGGGTGGGGCAACCCACTGGTTGGGTTGTGATGCTGTATGTGGGGGCAGCGTCTGAGAGGGAACAATGGCACTTGCTCCACTCTCTGTTGGACTTCAGTCCCTTCCGCTGCTTCCCCCAAGCAAACTGGGCCTTTATGGTGCTGATTCCCAGGTGGGTGGGTTTATGTACATTCTAGGACCCTGTGGGCCTCTCCAACGAACTCTCCTGTGAGGCTGGGAGTCTCTTCCAGCACCTCAATCCCCACAGGTGTTTTTAATTAGTGCCCGAGGCTCTATTTCCAGGCGCTGGGACCCTGGGTTGCACAGTCTGTCTAGCTCTCCAATTTCTCCTGGTTTATCTGTGTGTGAATGTGGGACCACCTTGTCAGCCAGCCGCCTTGCGTGCAGTGCCTCACTTCATAATCACCGCCTTTCTGGGTCTGCCCGTTGCCATCCTGAGTGCATGGTCTGCCGGTAGCCGCCTGTGTACCCAGGGTTTGCCCACTGCGGACTTGTGTGCCTGGTGCCACCACTTTTTGTGCCTCGACCCCTCTCTGCACTGCTGCCCAACTCCACCCTTCCTACGGGTCTGGATGAATGTGTCTATTTTAACTCCTGGTTGTTCGACTTTCATACAGTTCAATTTTCTGTCAGTTCTGGTTGTTATTTTGTTTCTAAATTATTGTTGTCCTTATTTTGGTTGTGCAAAGAGGCACAGTGTGTCTACCTATGCCTCCATCTTGGCTGGAAGTCTCTATAAACTATCTTTAAATTTCCATTATGATTCACTTGACCAGTAAGTTTATTTAAAGGAGTATTTAAAAATATCCTCTTTAAGTTTTTGTTTGTTTTTGTTTAATGTATTGACTTTAAAATATATTTTTATAGCCCTGGCTGGCGTAGCTCAATGGATTGAGCATGGGCTGGGAACCAAAGTGTCCCAGGTTCGATTCCCAGCCAGGGTACATTCCTGGGTTGCAGGCCAGAACCCCCAGCAACTGCACATTGATGTTTCTCTCTCTCTCTCTCTCTATCTATCTCTATGATGATGTGTCACAGAACTGTACACCTGAAACCTACATAATCTTTTTAGCTAATGTCACCCCAATAAATTTAACTAAAAAAAAAGAATACATTTGCATCATTACACTACACACATATACACGCATTTATGAATCAAAGAAGTTCCATGATACCATGCCTTCACTCAAGCTATGTACTCTGGTGTTTTCCTCTTCCATTTAGTTCCATTTCATTATTTTTCTTTTTGCAATTTTTATTGCAAAAAGGTGTATTTTTTTGCAAAAAAGGTATATTTTATTGATTATGCCATTACAGTTGTCCCATTTTTCTCCCCCATATTCCCCTCTGCCCTGCACACCCCCTCCCATGAGCATTCCCCCACTTAGTTCATGTCCATGGGCCATACATGTAAATTCTTTGGTTTCTACATTTCCTATATTATTCTTAACCTCCCCCTGCCTATTTTCTACCTACCATTTATGCTTCTTATTCTCTGCACCTTTTCCCCATTCTCCCCCCTCCTGGCTGATAACCCTCCATGTGATCTCCATTTCTGTGATTCTGTTCCTGTTCTAGTTGTTTAGTTTGTTTTAGTTTTATTTTTTTTTTTTAAGTTCAGTTGTTGATAGTTCTGTTTGATGTCATTTTACTGTTCATAGTTTTGATGTTCTTTTTCTTAGGTAAGTCCCTTTAACATTTCATATAATAAGGGCTCGGTGATGATGAACTTCTTTAACTTGTCCTTATCTGGGGAGCACTTTATCTGCCCTTCCATTCTAAATGAGAGCTTTGCTGGATAGAGCAATCTTAGATGCAGGTTCTTGCCTTTCATGGTTTTGAATACTTCTTTCCAGCCCCTTCTTGACTGCAAGATTTCTTTTGAGAAATCAGCTGACAGTCTTATGGGAACTCCTTTGTAGGTTAGTGTCCCCTTATCTCTTGCTGCTTCTAGGATTCTCTCCTTCATTTTAACCTTGGCTAATGTAATTATGATGTGCCTTGGTGTGTTTCTTCTTGGGTCCAACTTCTTTGGGGCTTTCTGAGCTTCCTGGATTTCTTGGAAGTCTATTTCCTTTGCCAGAGTGGGGAAGTTCTCCTTTATTATTTGTTCAAATACGTGCTCAATCTGTTGCTTTTCCTCTTCCCCTTCTGGTACCCCTATAATTCGGATGCTGGAACATTTAAAGATGTCCTGGAGGTTCCTAAGCTTCTCCTCATTTTTTTGAATTCTTATTTCTTCCTTCTTTCCTGCTTGATTGTTTTTTTCTTCCTTCTGGTCCACTCTATTGTTTTGAGTCCCAGTTTCCTTCCCTTCACTATTGGTTCTCCGTGCATCTTCCTTCATCTCTTTTATGGTAACCTGCATTTTTTCATGTAATTTGCGACCAAAATCAACCAATTCCGTGAGCTTCCAGATGAGTCCTGGGGGACTGATCTGTTCTTCTGTTGGAGACATGTCTCTCTCTCTCTCTCTCTCTCTCTTCCCCCCAACCCCCACCCGGGTCTGGCTGCTCTTGTTATGGTGAGGGGCGGAGCCTTAGGTGTTCCCCTGGGCTGGGCACCCCAGTCGCTAGATTTTGACGTTATATGTGGGGGCGGGGCGTGCGCGAGGTCGGGAGGGAACAATGGCGGTAGCTCCATTCTCCTGGGATCTCAGTCCCTTCCCTGGGATCCTGGGTTGCGCGCTCTGCCCTGGTCCACAATGCCGCCTCACTGGGTCCACCAGCCACCTCTTGTGTACTCAGTGCCCACCGCTGTGTCCCGGAAGGCTTACGCACTCCCGGTTGCCTTATGCGCCCAGTTCTCCCTGATATCTGTGCGCGGAGACCCACGCCCACTCCTCCTCTCTGCCCCTCCTACCGGTCTAGATGAACAGGTCTACTTCAATTTCTTGGCTGACCGACTTCTATTCAGATAAATTCTCTGTCAGTTCTGGGTGTTATTCTACCTCTAAATTGTTGTTGTTCTAATCTTGGTTGTGCGTGGAGGTACGGTACATCCACCTATGCCTCCATCTTGCCGGAAGTCTCACAAGTCATTCATTGCTTAGTTCTATTTTTGAAGATTTGATCTGTTCTTTCATTTGGACCATATTTCTTTGTCTTGGCACACCTGTTTGGTTGTAAGGGGCAGAGCCTTAGGTATTCAACAGGGTGGTGCAATCTACATCTCTGTGTTGTGGTACTGTATGTGGGGGAGGGGTTATAGAGGGAAAAATGCTGCTTGCTCAGCTCTTGCCCTGCTTTCATCACTTCCCCTGCCATCCACAAGCAATTGAGCTCTTCTGGTGCTTATTCCCAGGTGGGTGGGTTTTTGTAGGACCCTGTGGGTCTCTCCAGTGAACTCCCCTGTGATTTTGGGAGTTTTTCCCACTGCTGCAACCACCCCACAGGTTTTTATAGCCAGAGGTTTTGAGGCTTTCTTTTCCCATGCTGGAACCCTAGGTTGTGTGATCTGTCTCACTCTCCAGTTGTTCATCGCATTTATCTGCATGCAAATGTGGGACCACCTGCTCTGCCAGCCGCTGCCTCAGCTGCCTGGTTTTCCATGAGCAGCTTTGCTATGTGTCCTCTCCGCCCTGGCTGTCTGTTTCTGCTCCTCCTTCCAGTCTGGATGAATGTTTCTTCTTTATCTCCTTGGTTGTTGGACTTCCATACAGTTTGATGTTTTGGAAGTTCCAGTTGTTTTTTTGTTTTTAAATTTGCTTTTGTGCTTCTTTTAGTTGTGCCAGGAGACAAAGTGTATCAACCTATGCCTCCGTCTTGCCTGGAAGTTGGTATTTTAAAATTTCTAAATCATAGAGACTTTTTCAAAACTTAAAAAAAATTTTTTAAATATTTCATACAGAAAAGCATATAAAACTTACATGTACAATGTAATGAATAATTAGGAAGCAAACACTAATGCAACTACTGAGTTAAAAAAAAAGAGAGTCTCACCAAAATCCATACGCCCCTAACAACACCCTTTTACAACTCTCTCTTTCCTGGCAGAGATGATCACTTTCTTGCCTTTTGAGATTGATTCTCCTCATAGATTTACCACCTTTATATGCATATATCAACAATATCAATTAGTTTTGCCTGCTTTAAACTTTATATGAATTTAATCATACAGCATGTAAATCTTTTGTGTCTTGATATTTTCACTCTGCATTATGTTTGTGAGCTTCATCTATATTGTTGGGTGAGCTGTGGTTGATTCACTTTTATTGTTGAATAGTATTTTGATGTATAAATATATCACAGATTCCTTATCTGCCCTATTGGAAAGGGATTTCTGGGTTGTTTCCTATGATCTCTTTGACACAGATTATTTGAATTATTAAAATTTGCCTTATGACCTGATATGTAGCCAGTTTTGTAATACTCCATGTAGGTTTGGAAAAAAAGTATTTTCTAATGGCTGGGTGTGTGGTTTATAGATACTTTTATTCCCTATTGTCTTAAACTCAGACAGGCTCTGTTTTTTTTCATTACCTGTCTGGCCTCCATAGACTGAGTTTGTCATCTCTGTAAACCGTTCAGGGACAATCTTTTCTAAGATGTGTTCTATAATAAGGAAGCCTGCTCAGAGTAGTGACTGGTAACTAGCAGGAAGAACTTCCCAACTATTTCAAATGGAATATCCCAGATATGGGTCCTGATGAGGGGTGAAAGGCCTGAAGCCCTGAAGAAGGATCAGGCTGTGAGGGGAAGTGAAAAGATGGGGGGAAGATGGATGAAGCCTAATCTTGTGTGAGGATTCTCGATGTGATTCTAGGGTCAGTGTTCCTGTCATCCATCTGCTGGCCCTTTGGACCACTCAGCCACTGGCATGCTTTCCAAGTCTGTATCCATGAGCAGCATCAACTGCTTCTTGGGCGGCTCAGATCCAGCTGGTGAGTCAAGTGGGGAGCAAAGCAGTGGTAGCCCTTTCCTGTCTGTCTCAGCACCACTCCTCAGGTCCCGCTGTGTAGGGTTCAGCTGCCCTAGGTTATATCTAACTACTATTTGGAAACCCCAAAATGCCTTTATTTAGGTGAGAGGTCTGAATTCAGGACGCTGGCATTCTGACACTCTTCTTCCAATGAAGGAGAACATAGGACAGCCTGAAGCTCTCCAGCTTTCCTTATCGCCAGAGATAGGACAGTTAACTGCAATGTACATTGTCCTCAAGATGAGGCATTGAGAGCTCAGTGTGAAACCTCTGCCCTCCCCATTCACCAGAAATAGGACTGAGATGTTGAGTCCATAGCCCCGTTCTCCACATAACCCTGGTGCTCTGTTTCTCTGGCTTCCCAGTTCTTTAGCTCTGCTCAGACCCCGCCTTCCCTCCCTATTCCCCAGAGCTTGCCCTGCAGAATGGCGTCACCTGCACCTGCAGCTTGGGAACCTGATCCAGGTGGAGGGGGTGGGGGCGGCAGCCCTGGGCGCCTTTGTCAGGCTTCAGCCGGACACTTCTCGTCTCCTTTTGTGTTGGCAGGAAATTTATCCCAGTCGTCCGCCGCAGCTGACCTTAGCCAAAGGTGAGTTTGGGGAGGCTTGGAGCCCTTCAAAGGCCTGGTTGGGGGAGGAGCAATGCTTCCTAAAAGATTGCTCCCCTTAACATTTTTGATATAAGACAAATATCCTTCTCCCTGAGTTGCATATAATTGATTCCCTTCTCAGTAGTCAGGGAAGGCACAAGAAGGTTCCTCTTAGCCCACGGGATAGGGAAGAAATTAAGGAAAGAAAAGGAGTAATCGGACCCCAGGGTGTCAGGGAAATAAAAGACAGTGGGAGTAGCTTGCTGTGTCAGTGCCAGAAAGCTGAGCAGGCAGACCGGCTGTTGGGCAGCCTTTGGGAAAGACAGTGACCTGGGACCATGGATCAGCTTTGGGTGGCTCAGCTGATTGACCAATGGGAAGTGGCTCCCAGGACAGCTGGGCAATGGCTCTGAGGAGAGCCCCGAGGGGAGAGGGCAGGGGCTGAAGGCACAGTTCAGGAATCTGGATAGAGACTGGGTAGGGCATTTCAATAAGTACAGTTGTCAATAAGCATGGAAAATCAGCACCTGTTTATTTGGCTCCTGCAGATGAAGCCTGATTAGAGTTGGTCGGGCCTCTAAGGCGGTGTGGGTGTGTGAGCTATGAACGGGCCCTTTAAGATATCAAGCTCTGATTTGTGGTCCTGAAAATCTCTAGCTGACACATCCTCCTGGCTCTGGGTTTGGGATTAGCTCATGGGATGGGGCTGATGAAATCCCAGGAAATTCAGTCCTTACTGGCTTTAGGCCCAGAGGCGCTTTCCAAACAGCAGAGAGGGTCGTAAACAGGGCTCTTGTTTTACAGGGGAAAATGCCACCCGGGAGAGCCCCCATCCCATACCACTTCCGTTAGGAGCAGCATGAGAGAGGAGATTGGGCTGGGATTAAGTAGGGGGTTGGGGTGAGGGTGGGTCTGCATTTATCTGGGAGGAGCCTGGGGTTTTCCTCATAAATAGAGCAGCCTGGGAAACCATAGTGTCCACATCCAAGAAGTCCTGGGAGGTAGGGGTGGGAGTATCTTTCTCTCGGAGTCTTTCCTCTCTCTTCCTCACCCTTTCTCTGAGTATATTTCCTCCTCTCCTCTCTCTCTCTTTCTCCTTATCTTGGCACCTTCACTCACCATCTTTCTGGGAGTATTTCTTCACCTCTTCCTTCTCTTTCTGCAGCTGTAGCCAACTGGAAAGGGGCTCAGGGACCTGGGCAGGCTCCTCCCTGCGACGGACCTTCAGCTTCCTCTTGGGCATGACCGGAAAGGCCAAGGTAGGAGTCAGCTGGGGAAGTAGGAGGCCTGGGACCCACTGCCTCCCCAGTTCCCTTCTTCCTCACTCCACCGTCTGCTCGCTTCCCAGCTCCCTCTGGTAGACAGGGACTCAGGGCAATGTTCAAGTTTCAAGGGAACATATGCCATCTCTCCTGATATTCTAGTAAATCACCTTTCTTCTATTTTTCCCATGTCTTCAGCTTAGCAGCCAGCTGTGGACATCTGGAAGAGACAGCCAGGAACCTCAGCAGCTGTAGAGTGGAGTGGCCTAGCCCCTCCTTTCGTTAGCACTCACACAGCTAAGAAATGGGCAGCAGAAATCATAACCACTGAGCACAATAATAATAATTATAGCAGTGCTTTTTACTTCTTCATATAGTCTTAGGGTTTGCAAGGTGCTTTTCACACTCATAATTTTATGGGAGGATACAGCAACAGCAGGAGTCGAAATTAAACTATAGGCAGAGGGGCAGCCAGGAACGGAGATGATAGGGAAGGACAAGCTCGCTGTCCATGTAAGGCCACGTGCAGTTCTGACCCTGGGCAGGTGAAGGCACATTGCTCTCCTCCTTACTACCAACCCCTGGCTCTGGTAAAACCAGGAACTCTGCCTGCTGTTCAAATTCATTCCACTTTCTCCATTTACTGGCAGAATGAGCCACCCCTTTTGCTCTGGTGGCCCCCCCCCCTTCAATCATGCATGTACTTTCCACCCCAGGGTGGCTCCTGAGCATTGAAAGACACCCCAGGGAAGGCATCTCTTATTCACGTGGAAGAATCATGGGAGTCTCACCGGGAAGGTTGTCCAGGCTCCACCCAGCCCCACCCACGGTGCCAGGGCTCTCTCCTCCGCCAGCCTGTTAGCCAGGATTCCCCTCCTCTGGCTGGACCAGGATAACAGAGATAAAACCATATCATTAGCACATTCTCTCTACAGGCCAACGTGGGGGATTGGGGCTTGAGACCTCCTAGTCTTGAGAAGAGGAGGAGCAGCTGGAGAAGCCTAAAGCTGGGGTTGGGGGAAGGCAGGTGGGTAGCGAGGCCTGTCTTCTACCATGGGGGAGCAGCAGGAGAGAGGAGATTCAAAGCTTTGGGTCTGAGCCCCATCTCCCCACAGGCTCTCTGGCTCAGTTCAGGGTAGGAGAGTCTGTTGGCAGAATCGCCCTTTTCTTGTGGTGGGAATGGTAGGGGAGCGGTACTGCCCAGGGGCCACCCAGGTCCCAGTCAGTCTGCATTTTTGTCCACCCTTGGCCTAACAGTTGGTGAAGGACTGAGTAACCCGGTGTCGGGGAATGTGGGCAGGGCTTTGGAGCCCAGACAAGAAGCAGGAAAGAGCCAGAGTCAGCCAGGACACCGTCCCACTAGACCTTTCCACACTAGCACCCTTGGCCCCATCCTCTTGTTTTCCTCTCCATCATCTCCTGGTCCCTTTTCCTTCCATGCTCATGAATGTGTGTGCCTGCCTCACCACATCTCTTCTTCCCCTTCCTCCCAGCTCAGGACAGGGGCCGTAAGCAGGTGAACGTCAGGGGTGAGGCTGGAGAGAAGCTCAGCCAAGCAGTGAGAGAAGGAAGGGCTTATTTTTTCCTATTTGATTAGCATTGTAGAGTTGACAAGACACTTTTCCAGAGGTCGTTTTATTTGATTCTTATAACACTCTAGGGAAGATAAACATTTTAACCTCCATTTTTAAAGACAAGATAACTCAGAGGCTAAGTTACTTGCCCCAGATCCCATAGCTGGTAAGAGGTGGAGCTGTAACTATAGAATGTTACCTCTGCCTGTGAGTAAAGCTAATGTAATAAGTTATCCCCTCTCTTCCCTTCTTCCACCATCTTCTGAAGGATGGCCGCTGGAGTTGGTTATGTCTTAATCATCCCCTCCCAGAATGCACAAGGTCCAGAGTAATAAGAAAAGCAGGTGTCCTCCTGGGCACTGAAGCACTTGGGCCCAGGTATCCCTGGGGCTCTATCTGTTCACTTATTGGCCACGACTCTGACTCCAACAATGAGGTTCTTCCCGGGGGTGGGTTCCTCGCCCCTGAAATGTGGTGGACACATCTGTTAAGTTAAATGAACTAAGAAGATGGTGGCCACTTTTAGATTCTGGCAGAAATTAGGGTTGGCTTTTATTTTGTATATTTAAGAGTAATTTCTGAATATCTGGGAGAGATCACTGGATAAGAGTCCAAGTGGCTGGGATAAAAGTGGCTTGGGTGGAGGGGCAAGGGATGCCGAGGAGGAAGGGAAAGGGCTCAGCATTCCAGAGGACGCAGAGAATGGAAATTAAGTCAAGCTGCAGGTCTAGCTCACAAAAGCCCAGGTGTTTTTGTTTGTTTGTTTTTTTTTTAATTTGAGCAATTTTTAAAAAAGGTCTTATTTATTTATTTTTAGAGAGAGGGGAGGGAAGGAGAAAGAGAGGGAGAGAAACATCGATATGTAGTTGCCTCTCTCGTACCCCCCTACTAGGCAGGGACCTGGCCTGCAACCCAGGCATGTACCCTGGCTGGGGACTGAACAGGTGAGGTGACCCTTTGGTAGGCAGGCCCACACTCAATCCACTGAGCCATACCAGCCTGGGCAGCCCAGGTGTTTTTAAAGGTAGACTGGTTTCCTTTTCCAGTCCACATGTCCTCCTCCTTGCTACCCATCTCCTGTGAGGAGGAAGAGCACAGGGCAACAGGCAGCAGACGGGCCGGAAGGCAGCCTGAAGACTGGAGTGGGCAACTGCGGGGAGTTGGAAGGTTAGGTAGGCCCTCTTCATAGAGAGACCCCTTAAGTTTAGTTTAGGGAATGAGAGATCCCTCAAATGACTTTGGGATTCAGGTCTCAGGTTTATTGTGTACTCAGACTGGAGTTTGGCCCTTTAAGATTCTATCATAGCTTGCAGAACCCTCCCACCTCCAGGCCTGGGAGAAAAGCTGAGGTCCCAGCCCACCTCTGGTCTCTGGGCCCCCAGTGGGTGGAGCCATGAAGCCAGGGTTCTGGCTTCTGACTGTTTTTAAATTTAGTACATTCTTCAGCCTTGGCTGCCCTCTGGGTTGGGGGTAGGTAAGTCTGGGGCTCTGCCTGGGAGCCTCTGGACGGCTGGTTTGGGGGAGTTCCTAGGGCCGTCCAGGAGGTGTCCCCAGCAGATGCACTCCTGGAGGAATCGGTCTCTCTAACCATCCTGGGGAAGTCCTTTCTGCTTTCTACTTTCCATCCAGCCTAGAACAGGCATGGTTCTTTCTGCTCCTTTTTTTCTGGTCTTTGCTATATAAGGATCCTAACAGGGGAATGGGTGAAGAAGGAGGTGAAGGAGTTGCTAGGCAGGAGGGGAAGCCAGAGGAGCAGTGTGGGGGTGGTGCTGGGGGTGAGGAGCCCAACCAGCTCAGCCAGTGGTGAGGCAGTAGAGCCCAAAATAGTGGCAGAAGCTAAAATTGGCACCTACAAGAGGGCTGAGCTGGGCTTGAAACCTGCAGCCTGGCCCTGCTGCCCAGCCAGCTGGGCCAGGAAGCCACTAAATCTGGGTTGGGCTCCCTCTCCCTCCCTCCTCCCCCACACCTTTAGGTACCAGAATTGGGCAAAACTCTGCAAGCAGGGGGTACTCTGTCTCAGGCCATTCCGTGCTCCTGGTTTCCCCAGAGAAATGGGAGACCTTAAGAGGCAGAAAGGAGCTGCAGTGTGAGTGCCTACAGCTAGCGAGCCGAGGAGGAATTTTCCCAGTAGCAGGAAGTTCACCAACGGTGGAGGTTGCCTCAAGGGCTGGGGCAAAGTGTCCAGAAAGGACCTGCCCCACCCACCTCCTTATGGAGAGACTGGCCATGGCCCAACTGTCCCAATTGATTGGACAGGCTTGTTTCTGGTCTTTTTCAGGCTTGTTCTGGCGTAATTTGCAACTAGTTAGACACGAAGAAGGACTTCCTCAGCTTCTTAGCTTTTAGTAAAGGTGGCGAATTCCTCTCTGGCTCCACAAAGTATTCCTCTTTGGCAGAGTGGGGATAGGAGTGGAGGCGAAGGGACCCGGACAGAGTGAGATCAGGAAGATCCCAGTGGGGCGGGGCATGCGGGAGAATTCTCTCCTCTCCGCGTCTGTCCTCTGGAAGTACTACTCTCCTTAACGCCTTCTAAAGACCCAGCCTTCAGTTCCCCTTTGACTTCCCCGCCCTCTTCTTCTCTGGCTTGTTTTGATGGGCTTGAGGGCCGGGAAGGAACTGTTTGCGGGTTCCCTTGAGAGCTGGGGGCGGCTGGAATCCTCTGGCATGCGGGTCTTTAAGTCCTGCAGACTGGAAGGAGGGGGAAAGAGGACCTGGGCTGGCGTGAGGGCTGCGGGGCTGGGCAGCGGTGCCTTTTTGGAAGACCAGAGCTCAGGCGGGCCTCTGGGGCTAGAAAACTGCCCAAGCGCTGGAGGGGACCCTCAACTTGCTTGCGCAGAACCCCTCTACTCCTCCGAGCTGTTCCTGCACCGACCAAGCAGTTAGTCCCGCGGGTACCCGCCCTGCTCCGCCCCGCCTCCCCCTTCCTGCACCCGGGCAGGGGGGTGGAGACTCGGGTTTGAGGAACTGGCGCGGGTGCCGCGAGGGGAGTCAGACTTCCTGTCCCCAGAGCGACGTGTGCTGGGCAGCCCGTTCCCTCCTCCCCCACAATAGCTGGACGCCTGGGTCCCTAGTACCCCTCCGGCAAACCCCCATCGGGGGATTATGTCTCGGATCGAATCCCTCACGCGAGCGCGTATCGACCGGAGCAAAGAGCTGGCGAGTAAGGTGGGCTTTACAATCCCTCTCCTCTGCCCACTTCCCCAGGGTGCCCTTCGACCCCCTCGCGCGGGCACCCCCCTCTCCCCCGCCCCCCGCACTGCCCCCCCCTCCAGCCAGTCTCCCCGCACCAAAATCAGCGGAACATCTGCCGGGCAGGCTGCGGGCCAGGTGGGTGGGGACTGTTAAGTGGGGAGGGGTGGGGGGCGGTAGACTCGACCCTACCGCGGCTAGGGTCCTGGGAGAGAGCGGATTTGATGTTGGTGGCCTCCGATCTGGCCGGCCGGATCGGTGTTTGGGGCCTGGGCGTTTGAGGTCGTAGGAAAGAAAGTTGCTCTGGTAAGGGACAGAGCGGGAGGGAGGGGTGTGTGTCAGGTTGGGGGTGGCAGGGGCTCGGTGGCACCCCCTCTTTCTGGCTCCCATCGGCTGGTTCTCGACCTCCCCACACCCTGCAGTTGCTGGCTCAGTCGTTCCCCCTTTGTCCCCGCCATCCGGCGGAGGGGGTGGGAGGGGGTGGTTTCCCGGGCTTCCTCCCACCATCACCTCCGACGCCACCCCTCCTAGACAAAAGTCAGCTCCTCCTTGCAAATGGACTTTCCAGCTGTGATTCAGTTCTCTCCGGTAGGCGGGTGGCTGGGGTCAGGGAAGGCTTAGTTTTCCCCAAGCCCATCGCTCTCAGGTGAAGGGAGCAGAGGTCTTTGTGTAGCTGGGATCCTTTCCTCCATCCTTAGGGGCCCTGAGCACCCCTGTACCTGCAAACACAGGATTCCCCATCCCTGCCTGCCCCACTAGCTTCTGAACTTGTTCTTACAACCCCAAACAACCTGAAACCATTAGGCTGACCCACTGGGCACTGTGCCCGCTCTGTCCCTCCTGCGCTCCCCACCCCCGCCCCAGCTCCCTCATTTCTTCCCCTGGGGATGTTCACCTACCATTTTCAGAGTCTGGGAGTATAATTATCCTCTCACCCACCCCTATCTGACCACTCCTTTCCAAGTATCCTTTATCCTTGTGTACCCAGGCCCCCTCCCAAAGGCCGTGACTGCTCCATGGGCCCAGGAAGTGATGTAGCTGACTTGTAGGTGAATAAGTGAGAGATGGGAGGAAGGAGGTGCATGCAGACACCACCTTCCAGCCCTCAGGGCACCCACGCTGGAGCCATTCTAGGGAAGGCCAGGGTGCGGCCCATAACTGCTTTAATCTCTGGCTTCTCACCCACCTCAGGACCTTGGTGCCCTCCCTGCCCACAGCTCCCACCCCATGCTGGTCACTAGCACCAACCTCAGGCAAGGAAGCAGTACCTTTTGGAGCCCTCAAGGATGGCGGAAATCCACCCACTATTAGCTCCTAGCCTGCCTACCTGTCTTGAGGCTAACTTGGGAGAGGTTTCATCCTGGAACTTTTCCTGTTAGCAGATAAGATTCTGCTAACAGGAAAACAGCTGGGGAATCGGGTAGGGCCTGAGACAAGCCGAGGGTTGGGGAGGGGGCTGAAGTGTGGTGGAGCCGAGGGGTGGCAGGCGGGCTCTTCTCAACCCTGTGCCAGGCCAGGCCCCGGCTTTGAAAGTCTGTTTATTTTTCAACGGTTTGAGCTGAGACCCTGGAGTAGAGCCAAGGGGGGTGGAGAGGTTTTTGAAACCACGGAAATTTGGTTTCACCCTGAAAAGGAAAGCCATGGGGGAACCAGTGGGAGACAGACCTGGGGAGAGGGGATACTGGGGATCCTTCTTCCATTATTGGGAGGAGCAGCTGGATCCTCAAGCTGGTTTTGTTTGTTTGTTTTGGGTAGTGGGGAGCTGGGAACCCAGCAGCTTGGTTCTTTCTAGCCTGGGGTGGTCATGGTAGGGGAGTGTTGGGGATCCGGTGGGGCTTGAGGGGTGGAGGGCTAAGTGGGTGGACTTTTGAGGGCAAAGAGGCCACTGGAGGAAAGTGGTTGTCAGTTTGGGCCGATCGGAAGGGGAGGGCCACCTCCGGAAAGCTGTGGTTACAAAGGGGGGAGTTGGTTCTTAGCCAACAAACCCTGGATCCCCTCTCCCCCCTCCCCCATGCACACCAGCTGTCTCTTTTCTTTTTATACTGTGGTGGGAAGTGGAGGGGGGCCTGTGGAAATGAGATTATTTGAGGAAGATGGTCTCTCCTGCTACCTTTTGGGGGGGATGGCTCAGAGCTAAGCTCTGACCCCCATTTCTTCCCTTACTCCTTAGTACCTCCTTGTAGAAGAAGAAATTTAAGTCAAACCTTTTTTCCTTCCCACCCTCATAGAGTCTTTCTGTACGGCTCCCATGCTTCTTTTTTCCTTTCAGTCCATTTTTGTTCTTTCAGGCTGTCTGCAGCCCTCCACCCCCTCTGTTCTCTCTGCTCTACTTCCTACCTCCACAGGCCCAAACGCAGAGGTCCCCTGTCTCCCTTTAGCACCCCCACCCCATCCTTCCCTTTCTCCTCCCCCAAACCCTAACCTTTATTCCTCTCACAGAACAAAGGGCCTTTTCCTGCCTAGGAGCAAGCAGGGGCCAGAGGTCCAGGGATGGCTGTGGGGGGGGGGGGGTCAGTCCCCTTGGAATCTCTAGGACCACAGCATTGGAGTGTGGTGGGCAGGTGGAGCAGGAAAGGAGAGAGGCTATTTCTTTGTCCTGAGTGATGGAGAGAGGTGGCTGGCTTTGTGTGCAGGACTGGGAGTGGAGCCACAGAGGAAGGCTGGGTGAGCCCAGGAGGGAGCTGAGGGGGGTGGCAGTTTGGGGGGAAGTTGGAGAGTTGGGGATCCCCAGGAGGCTGAAGCTTTGAGGGGCATAGGAAAAGATTCTAGGGGTCATGGAGGTGAGGGAAAGAGCTGAGGGGGAGGGGAGAAGCAAGGATGGGGGAAGGGAGCCGAAAGCTTAGGGAAGTCACTGAGTGACGACAGAGGAGTTGGATGAGCCTAGACAGGAACCTGCTGGGGCTGACCAAAGGATTTAAAGAGGGGTCTGATCTCAGTCCCCCTGGGTTCCTGGGTCCCTGCCCT
The DNA here is from genome assembly GCF_004126475.2 of Phyllostomus discolor. Taxonomy (NCBI): domain Eukaryota; kingdom Metazoa; phylum Chordata; class Mammalia; order Chiroptera; family Phyllostomidae; genus Phyllostomus; species Phyllostomus discolor. The sequence continues at coordinate 49,424,830 of NC_040916.2, read as the reverse complement.
TGGAATCAGGGAGGTGACAAATCTGAATGTATGAGTCCCATGCATGCACATGACCTGTGTTGCGGTGTATATGTGTGTGTGTCTGTCTGTCCGTCCCCAGATGCTCTGAGTTACTGCTTTGAATGGTGGTCACCAAAGCAGGATATGAGAAAACTGTTCCATTCTTAGCTTTGATCTCTGGTTTGAAGTATCATCCAGGAGCCTGAGTGAGCAGACTGGTTGGAGTTCCGGGGCTGATAAGAGAAATGGCTGAGAGGAGCTGGCTGGGCCTTTCTGGGTTTGTTTATGTCTCTTGGGGGAGGGGGCCTGCAGGCCGTAGCTGCCCCCCTCCCAGCTCCACCGGCCTGCCTTGTGCCAGGAGGGCAGGGAGCCCTGGCACAGCTATTGTTCTCTTGCACAAACGCCTGTCTGTCTGCGTCACTCCCCCGCCCCTCTGCTGGGCTCCCTGTCCTGACCCGACAGGTGTGGCCGGGTAGGGGGCAGGCTGGGGTCCAGGATGCCTGGGTCTCAGGGTCTCTAGCCTGATTTTATTCCCAGTGGCCCTGAGTACCCCTCTTCTGCTTCACCAGTATGCCCACCCCCATTGCCCAGCGTCTCATCCTCATCCATCAAGCAAGCATTTATTAAGAGCCTTTGTGTGCTCAGCGATATTTTTGTGTGTTGTGTGTCTGGCTTTGGCATTCGTGTTTCAGTTGGCCGCCTTCTCCTGAGCCTTCTTTATCTTGTCCCTGGAAGCTCATAAAGGACAGAGCCTTGTGGAGACCGTCCTAGCCCTCCTCTCAGTCCCACGGATGACCGCTTCTATTTCCCGGCCCTGAAGCTCATCCCCGTGACTCACGGCCCTCGCGGCCTACGACTCTGCACTCCTACTGGCCAGAGGCTGAGCCACAGATGATTCAAATCCCGGTCCAACTCTCCAAGGCCTTCTGGTCACCATACAGAGGACTAGACAGAGGCCTTCCCATCTTGGGGAAGGAGCTGCTGCCAGTTGCAGCTGGAGCAGGGACAGTTTTGAGTGCCCCGTGGCTCCCCCAGAGCTCTTGGTCTGGGCACACCTGATGCGGAACGGGGACATCTGAGGGCTGAGGCTTTGCCTTGGGGAGGCCCTGATGCTCCCGCAGAGCCTCCGCCACCCCCGGCTGCCCCCAGGAGGACGGCAAGCCCAGGTCCAGGCTTTGGCAGCGCCTTGTCCTTCACTTATGCTACTGTTTTCTCTTGTCCGGGGAGACTGCCTCGGCCTTGGGTTTTTGGGGCCACCGGCCACAGTGCCCTCTGCCATTTACCCTGTCTGTCTCCAAAAGTGACCAAGATCTGGGATGGTGGTGCAGGAAGGATTGGGTCGGCCTCTTTGGGCCTCCAGGTCTGAACTCAAAGGAAGTAAGAGGAGAGGGGGCGGGGAGCCCTTCAGGAGGAGGGAGAAAAGGAACATTGAGGGCCCTTAGGACAGGAGCGAGGGTGCTGCTGGGAACCTTTGTCTTGGTGTCCATCCGTCCATCTATCTGTCTATCTGTCCACCTATGCTTCCTTTCTGTCCTTTCCAAACATGTATTGAGTACCTGTTGTATACCAGCCATTGTCCTGGGTGCTTCATTCACTTCTCTTTGATGTAGCAGCGGTGTAGATGAAGCTGTGTAGCAAGAAAGACTTCCCCGGGGGGTTTATGAGCAAGAATGACTCTAGACACTGGCCGCAGAGTGCTGAGTCAAGCAGGAAGGGCCTCCGAGTGTTGGCGGTGGGTGTCATGGATTGTGGAGTGATGGGCCCTTTCCTCGGTGGACAGATTGGGGCCTGGAGGCAAAGGGCTGTCTTGATGGGGGGTGAGTACACGGGGGACCAATGTGATGATCTTCAGAATACCTGGAAAAGAGTAGGACCAAGAACCGAACAAACCGATTCACTCCTTCTCCGGGGCAGGCACCCCGGGTGAGCAGGCCCTGTGTCTTCCTGTCCTCACCAGCCTGAGCCCTGGGGCGGGCACAGCCTGCCTCCAGGACAATAGTGCTGGGCAGTGCCTGGGCCGCTCACTGCTGGGCAGTGCTGGTGTTGGGATGTGCTGTTGCTGTGGCTGCTGCCCACTGCTGGCCCACCCAGAGAGGGGGTCACTTGGAGAGAGGGTGAGTGTTGGGAGGTCGAGAAGCCTGGGTAGAGAGCACCTAGGTTGCCCATGGGGCACCGATGCCAGAGAGGGAGGAGCACTACAGACCCACTCCCCGGCAGCCCCAGGCCTCCCTCCCCACGCTGCTCCTTCTGGGTGAGTGCTCCTGGAGGCCTAGGGCTGGGGGCCGGGGAGGGCAGGGAGAGTGGTAGCGGCATTGGGGCAGATCTGTAGCACTGCCCATTCTGCTGTTGACCTTGATTTAGACGTGTTACTTTAAAAATATGATTATTATATCAATATTCATGTATTTGCTTGCTTTTAAGTCCAACATAACAAGTGCTCAGACTTTTTGTCTGTGTCCTAGAGAAAACTGGGTGGGTGGGTGGGCAAGGAGGGGAGGTCTGAGTATGTGTGGCAGTGAGAAAAGGACATTGGCCTTGGTCTTCGAGGTTCTGTAAGGTTATTATTATTCAGAGTAGGATTTGATCTTCTAAAGAGCAAGACACATGTAGGTTAGGCCAAAAGGGGAATTTTCTAGTAGTCCAGGTAGGTGGGTTCCAGGATAGAAAAAGGGAGGTGCCCTGGCTGGTGTGGCTCAGTGTGCTGAGTGCGGGCCTGGGAATCAGAGGGTCGCTGGTTCGATTCCAGTTAGGGCACATGCCTGGGTGCAGGCCAGATCTCCAGTTGGCGGGTGTGTGAGAGGCAACCACACATTGATGTTCTCTCTCTCTCTGTTTCTCCCTCCCTTTCCCTCTGTCTAAAAATAAATAAAATCGTTAAAAAAGAGAAAGAAAAAAGAAGGCTTAAAATATTGGAGGCTAGGGTTAGAGGCTGGTCAGCTTTCTTAACCAGGCCTAGGAAGAGGAGTGGGGAGGGAGAGGGCCAAAGGCAGTGGAGGGGAGACAAGGGTGCCAAAGGGAAGGCAGAGGTTGGAGGAGGAGGGAGGGCACGGGATGGGGAGGAGAGGAGAGGAGAAAAATGGATGACCTGGGTGGGAAGTGACTTAAGACCTCATCACCAGACAAGCCTGGAGCCTCTGGAGGGGGGGTAGCGACGGGGACGATCCTGGGCCACCAAGTCTGGAGGCTGAGCTAGGGCACTGTGGCCCAGCGCCCCGGCCCCTGTGGTGTTGACTCAGTCCCTCTGCACTTCCCGTTTCCACTGTGAGCACCAGACCAGTGTGTCCGCGCCCCTCCCCCACCTCTTTGCCACTAGTGCGCTTGGGCTGAGAGGCAGGACTGGCCTCTAAGGTCCATCCTGAGGGCTCTTCCCGGAGTTTTAATTCTCTGTCTCGGGCCCCACCCGTGTCCTCCAACTTGAGGCTCGTACCCTTGGCTTCAGCAATAGGATCCACTTGTTGGTTCTGAGAAGCCGGGAAACCAACTTAGAGGGTGGTCTGGTCGGCTCCTATTCTTGCTTGCCTTCCTCTAAGAGTGGAGGGGAAATTCCAAAATCTGAGGTGACGGCCACAGAAGGCCCTGGAATAGGTGGGAAGGACGATATCCCGTCTTCTCACCTCCTCAGGCTTTCAGGGAAGTCCGGGGCTTGTGGAGGGACAAAGAGGTGCGGGGATCAGAGCAGAGCAGGAGAAGAGGGCAGAGATGGGAACGGCCCCCCTCTGAGGTTTTGAGGAAGGGCACACACAATGGGCCCCATCTTGGGAGACCAGAGCCGGGCCGGAGAAGCTGGTGTTACAGATGGAGGATGGAGGGTGGTTGCCGGAAGGGACTTCTAGGATGGAAGATACTTATTGGGTGAGAAGGAGTAGAAGGAGCTACCTTAGGTTTTGGAGGGTTGTATGAGGGAGATAAAAGCTATGCTGCAGGAGAGACTTCCTGTCAGAAATGACACCCAGCCAGCTGGATTTCCTTCCTTCAACAGCCAGAGGAGGAGAGGAGGAGTGACCCGAGGCTAAAACCAGGCAGGCTCCTCCTCCTCCCTCAGGGTGCTCGGAGAACACCCTGCCTCCTGCCTCCTGCCTCCTGCCTAGAGGCCCTCAGTACCTTGGCTGAGTGTGTGTGGAAGACTGGGAGCTTTGGGGCCCTGCCTCTGGGTTGAAGGGAGTAGTGGAGGGATGCTGCCCCCTTCCGCCAATCTAATAAGGGAATCTCCTGCCCCCCCACTGTGACTGCCTCAGAGACAGACAGCAACTCCAACTCCAGTTGTCATGGTAATAAGAGCTAACTCCCATAGATCTGAAGGCTCTGGTGAGCTGGCACCCTCTGCTTCGCCCGCTCTCCCTTCCTCTCTGCGCATATTCCCCTGGCACAGAGAAGAGAGCACAGCAGCTTGGGGGCGAGTAGAGCGAGGGCTTCGAGGTGGAGTGAGGACGCCGAGGTCTAGAGCTGGGGAGATGAGTGGCAACAGGAGGCAGCCCAGCCGCAGGGGCCAGGTAGGTCGGGGGCCAGCCAGGCCCTCAGGGCCGGCCGGGTCAGTCCTGGTCGGCTGCGGCGGGCCCTGCTTCCGGCAGTGGTATCTTTCCAGCGTCCTCCGTGGCCTGTCTCTCTGGATCCCTCGGCCGCTCTGGCATTTCCCAGCTCCCTTACTGTCTCTCTCACCCTTCCACAGACCCGGGAAAAGGAAAAGATGAAGGAAGCCAAGGATGCCCGCTATACCAACGGGCACCTCTTCACCACCATCTCCGTTTCGGGCATGACCATGTGCTATGCCTGTAACAAGAGCATCACAGCCAAGGAGGCCCTCATCTGCCCGAGTAAGTTGGCCCCTGAATGTCACTTTGACTTGGTGCCCACTGACCCTAATCTTCCCATCTGTCCTTTCTGCCCTGGATCCATAGGGGTCGCTTTCCTCTCAGAGTCCCAGCAGGGACCAAATGCCAGGGCCAGATGCTTGATCTCTCGCTCCCTTTCCTCCCGAGGAGGGGCAGCAGCGGCGGTCGGAATACTGCATGAGCGGGACTTTCTGGGAGGGGAGACTAGGATGGCTCCCTGTGCAGCTGTCGTCCTCTGGGTGTGTCTGGCTCCCTGAACAGCTGCTGACGGTTAGGGGAACCGATGGGAGAAGGAGCAAGAATGTATGTGAGGACAGGTGGTGGGGTGGGGGATAGGAGAGCGGGGTGGCAAGCTACTGACTTTGCAGCTGTTTCTGTCTGTCTTCTGGGCAGAACTGGACATTGAGGGCTTCAGGGGCCCTTTGCCCCTCCCTTTCTGTTCACTGTGGGTGGAGCATGAAATCTCTCAATCTCTGCAGCTTGAAGCAGAGGATGGACTTAGGACCCTGTATTTCACCTCCGAGACTAACTGACACGCCTTGGGAAGAGGGCGCACAGCAAGGGTGTGTGTGTTTCAGGGGGTGAGGGTTAGGACTCCTGACCTTCACCCACGCTGAGGGTGGTCCTGCATTTAGGAAGTACAGTTTTCCCTTCCCCATGCCTGTGTGTCCACACAGAGGGCTCCTGTCCTATTCCACCCCGCCCCCAGTTTATGGCCAAGAGCTGCTCGTGCTGAAAGCAGGACTGAGGTGTTGTGAGCTGCGGCTGCAAAGTGAGACCACAGTTCCAGCCTCTGAGTCCCTCAGGGACTGGGGAAGGAACCCTCAGAAAGAACCAGTGAGGCCTCCCTACTTTCTTGTTGCTCAACTTAGACTTATGAAGATGAGGAGGGAACCCCAATCTAGAGCCCTTTAGAGACCTGACAAAATTCCCCATCCAGAGCTTGTTGCCAGGGAAACCGGTGAGGCGGGCAGCCAGCAAGTGCTATTTTCAGAGCAGGTGGAAAGCGGAGGTTCACTCCAGAGACACTGAGTGCGGGGCGGGGGGCGGGGGGGGGGTTGGAGAAGGGAGCTCCAGGGGGATGGGGGCACCCCCCCTCCTCTTCTGTCTGCCCTTCTGCCCTCCCCTGCTTGCCTTGTATTTGTGGAAGTGAGTGAGGTGCTGGGTATTGTCTGAAGGAGTTAGCAGAGTTTCCGGTGTTGTGGGAAGGGGGAGGGGCAGCTGGAGAGGGTCAAGGGTGTAGGGTGTGTGTTGGGGGGGAGGGACAACCAGTGATCCCAGTGACTGGGCTTGGCTGCTCCTCCTCTCCTCTCCTGTCCTCCCCCTTGGCAAGGTGTGGCGGGTGGTGACAGGGGAGAAGCAGGCGGAGTGTGAGAGCTCTAGGTTCCCCTTAGTTGGAGAACACGACTCCCTGAGCCTGGAAGCTAGAAGGCAGATTGACTGGAGGCAGAGCCAGCTGAGCAGAAGGCGAGCAGCGGAGGGTGGGGCAGGGCGGGGCCTGTGCCTGCTCCATCCCTGGGCCCGTTAGCCCTCACACTGCTCGGGTCTAGCCAGTGTTCGCGGGCAGATGTGGGGTCCCACAGAGAGGGCACAGCCTGTGGACTCAGCCTCAGTCGAAATACTGGCCTTACCTCAAGCTGTATGACCTCTGGCAGATGATCTGACCTCTCCAGGACAGGTTCCTCATCTCTGAAATGAGGATAACTGAGTCTGCCTGCAAGGGTCGTGAGGACCAAGTGCACATGGAACGTCTGCTGGGTGCTCGGGGAATGTTAATTTTCTCCCTCAGCCCGAGCCCCCATCCCAGCTGCTCCTGTGCCATCTTCTGTCCCGTGGGCGTCCTCTCTTCCATCTGTCGTTCTCAACCACCTTTGTGCATCTTGAGCTCATCTCTGGCAGCCAGTAATCCCTTCTTCCCTACAGTTTACCCCTCAGGTCACCCTTGAGTCGGGACTGCCCACTGCCCTGACCGTAACTGCGGTCAGCACGTGTGCCTCCTCACTTCACTTCCTGCTTTAAGGAAGGGGCAGGCGGGAGGAGAGGGCTGGGGTGCGGTGATGTTTGAGGAGTCTGGGCAGGGGGGACAGTCTCTGAGACTGTGTGGCCAGGGGGAGATGGGTGTCTGCATACGGGTATGTCCCCTCCTGCACCACCCGGCCCTCCCTTCACCCTCTTTACCCCACCCTCCCAGCCTGCAATGTGACTATCCACAACCGCTGTAAAGACACCCTCGCCAACTGTACCAAGGTCAAGCAGAAGGTGAGATGACAGGGAGGGCCGAGGGCTGGGGGAGAGGGTAGTGAGTATGCGGTGCCCTCTGCCTTCTTCATTCGTTTCCTGCCCTGTGTTCCTCAACCCCTGTCCCCGCCATGGGGCAGCCCAGACCCTCACCCGCAGACCTCGGGCCCTCAGCGGGCCAGCCTGTGGCTGGAGGCGTATCTCCCCAGCACTGGGCTCAGCCACCCCGACGCCCTCAGCCATCGTGACAGCTTTCTCCCAAGGGGGCCAGCTGCCCAACTCCTGCCCTGTGCCGGCGGGGGTGACTTCCGGGTGACAGCTGTCCTTGGTATCTTTCTCTTGCTCTGTCTCACAGCAACAGAAAGCTGCACTGCTGAAGAACAATACTGCCTTGCAGTCTGTTTCACTCCGCAGTAAGAGTGAGTAGTGAGCGAGTGCAGGAGCCCCCGTGGGGCCCTGGACCCAAGCCTTTCCGCCCATGGGCTCTGCCACCCCTTTGGGGCTGTTCCCTGGGTCAGCACCTTCCTCCCCTTAACTGGAAGCAGATGGTGAGATGTCCAGACTCTTGGGCTCAGGGGGCAGAAGAACAGGAGAATCCAAAGAGGGTGAGGGTTTGGGGTGGCTGGTCATCTGAGCCTGGTTGCCCTGCATTATTATTGTTTGCACTGCACTTGGGTGTTTGTGGCAGCTGTCACAAACGGTGTGAGTTCAGATAGTTTTGGGAGAACAAGAAGAGCATGGTGCTTAGTCAAAAAGACCGGAGTCTGCGTCCCTGCTCAGCCACTGGCTGAGTCACCTTAGATGAGTCTTGTAGCTTTCCCGAGCTTCAGTTTGCTCAGAGGCATGTTTCGGGGAAGAGATAAGACAAGAAAAACTCTTTGTGTATTGAAAGTCTTGCACAAACATAAGGTGGCATGACTGTTACCGTCTTTCTTTGACTAGAGGGGGCTAAGGGCGGGGTGGGAGAGGAGGCCTCACCCCTAGTCTGGAGCTGGGGGGCCTGACGCCTAGGAAGGCGGCAGATTTGACACGTGCCTGCTTCGCACTCCGGACAGCCACCACGCGGGAGCGGCCGAGCTCTGCCATCTACCCTTCCGACAGCTTCCGGCAGTCCCTGCTTGGTTCCCGCCGTGGCCGCTCCTCCTTGTCTTTAGCCAAGAGTGTTTCCACTACCAACATTGCTGGGTGAGCCTCTGCTTGGGGACAGGAGAGCCAGGCAGGCAGAGAATGTGGCAGTGGAGACGGGGCGGGGGGGGGGGGGCTGAGGGGTCCTCGCCATCTGCACCCCTGGGCTCCGAATTCTAGACAGACAGGCACGGAGAGCTCAGGGCAACAGCCCGTTGGATCCTGGCCATGGCCCCGCGCCTGGGAAGGGCTGTTGCCTGCGTTGGGGTGATGCAGTCGCCCCCTCTTCCCTCAGACACTTCAACGATGAATCTCCGCTCGGGCTGCGCCGGATCCTTTCCCAGTCCACAGACTCCCTCAACATGCGGAACCGAACCCTGTCGGTGGAGTCGCTCATTGATGAAGGTGACCGTGCGGGGCCCTGGGGGGGTGCCTGGGGGGAGGGGCTGGCGGGCAGGCCTGGGGAGGGGGCTCGAGAAGGACCCAGGATCTAGGGGACAGGCTCTGAGTTGTTTCCCCCACTGACGGTCAGGTGCAGAGGTGATCTACAATGAGCTGATGAGCGACTTTGAGATGGATGAGAAGGACTTTGCAGCTGATTCCTGGAGCCTTGCTGTGGACAGCAGTTTCCTGCAGCAGCACAAAAAGGAGGTGATGAAGCAACAGGATGTCATCTATGGTGAGCAAGACCTCCCTGAGACTTCTCTTCCTTCACCGGGCCCTGGCAGTGCCCTTCCTCTGCCAGCCCCCAGCCCCTTCCCTGTTACTCCACTGCCCTCCAAGACTCTACCCATACCCCTTCATTCAGGTCAGTTCCTAGTCTTTACTCTGTGCCCGTTCCATGCCTGACACCACACTAGGGCCTGGCAGACCCAGACGTGCAGAGGACGCATGGTTCTCGCCTTAAAACCGCTTACTACTCGAGAAGACAATCATCAGGATAAAAGTTGGTTAGAAAGTGCTCTAAGGCCAGTCTTGCTCTCCCTCTCAGGAGCGCACCCCACGCTCTTATTCCCTCTCGGGGGGCATCTCCTAAACTCTGAGGGTCCCCACGACACTTGCAACCAGGGGAGCAATGGCAGCGACAGCTCATCCCGGGCCTACCCCCGATCCTGTCTCCAAGGCCCCTTTCTCTGACGTCCTAGTGAGCAAAAGCAGCCCCTTCTAGGCTCTCCTGTTGCTTCTAAGCTATGGCCTTGCTTGTTTTACTGTCCCGAGCTTTAATAAACGTACTCTCAAAATTGAAAAAGAAAAAAAGTAGTAAATGATCTAAGGTCATAATAATGCAGAATGTTAACCTGGAAGGAACCTTGAAAACCTCTAATAGAGCTCCAAGGCCCCCAGCCTAGGTCCCACCAATTGTGGCCAAGCAGGACAGAGGTCAGATGTCCCATTGTCCACACAGAATTAATCCAGACGGAGCTGCACCACGTGCGGACGCTGAAAATCATGACCCGCCTCTTCCGCACGGGGATGCTGGAAGAGCTGCAGCTGGAGCCAGGAGTGGTCCAGGGCCTGTTCCCCTGTGTGGATGAGCTCAGCGACATCCACACCCGCTTCCTCAGCCAGCTGTTAGACCGCCGGCGTCAGGCCCTGTGCCCTGGCAGCACACGGAACTTCGTCATTCCTCGCTTGGGTGACCTACTCATCAGCCAGGTGAGAAAAGGGAGGACCCATGGGCTACATGCACGGGAGAAAGGTTGACTAGAGTGGGCATTTCCTACCTTCGAGCTCCAGGGGGTGGGGCCAGGGAGGTTTGGAGCGGCAGGAAGCCAGCCTGTTTGGCCAGAGGCCAGAGGGTATCAGGGGATAAGGTGTGGCTTTGGGGGATATGCTGACCCAGCCTTGCTCCCCCAACTCCTAGTTCTCAGGTGCCAGTGCAGAGCAGATGCGGAAGACCTACTCAGAATTCTGTAGCCGCCACACCAAGGCCTTAAAGCTCTATAAGGAGCTGTATGCCCGAGACAAACGCTTCCAGCAGTTCATCCGGGTAAGCAAACCTCCCCAGGACACACACTCGGCCTCCTTTAGTGGCCCAAACCCAACCTGTCATATTCATGGGATGCACATGTGTGCTGCACCCACCCGCACATGAGGTGTTCACCAGCTTCTGTGGACCATGTGCTGGTGGAGCCCCTCATGGCAGTAGAGCAAAAGCTTTTCAGTACTTGGTCTGATTGTCCTCACAACAAACCTGTGGCATCGTACCCTCATTTTCCAGATGCGCTCACCTAAGCCGGCATGAGGTCAATGGCCAAATCAGGGCCAGCACCAGAGTGTAGGCTCCAAATCCAGCATTCTCCATGTTGCCCTTCCCTCTGGGCCCACTCTGGCCCTGAGCCCTGCCTCTGCCCTTGTAGAAAGTGACCCGTTTGGCTGTGCTGAAGCGGCATGGGGTGCAGGAGTGCATCCTGCTCGTGACCCAGCGCATCACCAAGTACCCAGTGCTCATCAGCCGGATCCTGCAGCATTCCCACGGTGAGAGGGAGGGCCCGGGAGAGGACAGGGCTGAGGGCTGTCTGGGTTATGAAAAGGCTCGGGATGACAAGAGAAGGGGTAGTGACAGATGTGGAACCCTAGGCAACCTCTGACAGTGGGATCGAAACTAGACGGGAATGGGGGCTGAGGTCCAGCTGGCCGGCTGAGCCATCCCTCATGCCGACCTCGGTGCCAGGGCTTGAGGAGGAGCGCCGGGACCTGACGACCGCTCTGGGGCTGGTGAAGGAGCTGCTGTCCAATGTGGACCAGGATGTGCATGAGCTGGAGAAGGGGGCCCGCCTGCAGGAGATCTACACCCGCATGGACCCCCGGGCCCAGACACCGGTGCCTGGCAAGGGCCCCTTTGGCCGAGAGGAGCTTCTGCGGCGCAAGCTCATCCATGATGGTTGCCTGCTCTGGAAGACAGCGACTGGCCGCTTCAAAGGTTAGTGGTCACCTTGGCAGGCCGAGCAAGAGTTTGCAGTCAGAGATTGAGAGGGAGAGACATTCAGTCCTTAGATCTCTGTGTAGCCTTATACCCAGGGTGAGACTAGTGAGAGGAAAAAACATGGTCTTTGTTTCAGCGAAAGTCTGCATTCTGGATTTAACTCTATGCACCACACAGGGGCTTCCTCGTCAGTATTTATTCATTTCTTTGGGCCCTTCATGCCCAGAGAGCTACCAATTTTGATGAGGAACACAGAGAAGCTCCAGGACCATAGGACGGGCTTGGGGCAGTTGGCTCTACCCACTGGAGTCCCAGCCACGGGGGTGGGGGATGGGCAGGAGCCTTGGAAACACAGCTGGGAAGGCCCACGGTGGGGGGGGGGGGGCCGGGGGGGGGGAGGCCAGCAAAGGACGGAGAGACTGGGGAAGACAGAAGAGCCAGGGGGTGCATTGGGAGCATGGGCGCACTTCCCCAGACTCCCTTCCCGTGCAGCACTGACCAGGTCTTTCCCACCTAAACCAGGGGAGACAGTAGCAGGCCTGGCTTGGGGTGAGGCGTGGGCGGCACAAGTAAGTTGTGCGCCCCGAGGCCGGAGCCTGGCCAAGCCCTCTGTCCCATGTTGGAATCCCCACGCGCCTGGGGATTGCAGTCTTCCTCACTGGCCTCTTTCCTTCCTCCCTTCCTCCCCTTCCCATTCGTCCCACACAGCAGCTAAGAATATAATAAGCCTTGGGGGGAGGTCAAAACGAGCAAGACTGGGGATCTTTATTTCGGAAGCATTTAGCAGAAACCCTCCCTTTCTGTGTGCCCGCAGTTCAGTATGATCTCCAAGGGAATAGCGTGAGTGTGTGTTTTCTTGACCACGACATCTGAGTTGTATGGACTTAACCTTTGTTTCCTCTGCAGTCTGGAAGTGCAGGGCCTCATAGGGTGTGAGAGCCTGGAAGTCGGGGCAGAGGAGGAGGGCGAAAGGGGCTGCCGGGGTGGAAGGAGACGGCCTTGTTCAGCTGTGGGAGAGGGGGCAAGGGGCCCAACCTCCCCTGCCTCCCTAGCACCAAATGAGAAGTGGGGGCCTGCTGGGCATGGGGATTGGGGTCTGATAACCCCACAGTCTTAGGTTAGCTAGGTTAGCAACAGGGGTGACAAAGGGTGGCCCCTCCTGCTCTGGGAATCCTTTTTATTCTCAGCTTCAGAGGGTTTGCAGAGCCTGTACAGCCAAGCAGTAGACATGGGAGGGGCGTCTGGGCCCTGGGTTAAGAAGCCTGCCTCAGTTGGGTAAAGAGCGCTGTCTTTGCAGGCATTAGTTAATCTCTTGGTGTCTTCTAGCCCAAGAAGCTGTTTTACCTGGCACATACATCCTTTCTTCCCCTCGCATTTCAGAGCTGTAAGAGTGGGGAGGTGCGAGGTCTGCACAGGTGAAGGGAGCAACCAAAGGGAAGAGAGGCCAGGAAGGGGGTCAAGAGCTCTGACCAGACGGGGTCGCCTGGCCTGGTCCTTGAGCAAGAGGGAACCGCTGCTCAAGGTGCCCTCTCATGCTGACTGCTCTCCCCACCTCTGTCCCCTGCCAGATGTGCTGATGCTGCTGATGACAGATGTGTTGGTGTTTCTCCAAGAGAAGGACCAGAAGTACATCTTTCCTGCCCTGGTGAGGCCTTCCACCTCCTCTGTCAGCACAGACCAGTGTTTCAGGCCCTTTTTGGTTTCCTACCTGAGTCCAAAAAACCCTGGAATCCTCTGGAGTCCAATGGCTGTGGTTGTACCCATTATTGTAATAAAATAAGAAGAAATAGGAAAACTTACAGGGATTGGTACTGGGTGCAGGCACTTTCACACTTGTGAGAAAGGCCAGTTAATATCCTCTTTTTGTAAATGAGGAAAGTAAAGCTTAAAGTTAATTAAATGGCCTTGGCTGGTGTAGCTCAGTGAATTGAGAGCAGGCCTGCAAACCAAAGGGTTGCCAGTTCAATTCCCAGTCAGGGCACATGCCTGGGTGGCAGGTCAGGTCCCCAGTAGGGGGCGCACCAGAGGCAACCACACACTGATGTTTCTCTCCCTCTCTCTTTCCCTTCCCCCCTCTCTAAAAGTAAATAAATAAAATCTGTTTTTAAAAAGTTAATTAAATTGCCAAGGGTCACACATGCTTCTAGGTCCTCTCTGGCTGGCACCAAAGTTGGGGCTCTTCTCTTGTACTGTGGGTGGACTTCTCTTACCTTTGGTTATTCCAGAAGGACTGAAAATCATCCATTATCCAAGGATCAGGATTCCCAAACTTAATCCTTCTTTTCCCCTGACCGACAGGACAAGCCCTCCGTGGTTTCGCTGCAGAATCTCATCGTTCGGGACATTGCCAACCAGGAGAAAGGGATGTTTCTGATCAGTGCAGCGCCCCCTGAGATGTATGAGGTCCACACGGCATCGAGAGACGACCGGAACACCTGGATCCGGGTCATTCAGCAGAGTGTGCGCCTGTGAGTGTGTGTGTGGCCTCAGGGTGCCTGCGGCTTCGGGCCCCCGGCCACGGCACTCTCTGGGGTTAGGACCTAGGGTTCAGAGGTGGAGGCAGAGGCTGGGTGGGAGACAGGATGGCCCCAGGCAGGAAAGGTCATCCTTTATGTTCTCATATATGACAACCCTGACCGCCTTTCAAACGCAACATGAGCTGACAAGCAAAGGAATATCTTGAGCTGTGGTGTGGTGGACCAGCTGTCAGTCCGGCAGTCCAGTTTCAGCTGCCTTAACATCTTGGTCTGTAGGCAGTGGGCAGTTGTTTGGGTTGTGTTGCATTTTACCTTTATTTTCTAAAAATGAATGAAAAAGAAAGGAAAGCATTGATGCTGGGGATAAGAGGAGCAAGTCTCATACACAAACTCCGTGTGGTGGAGGCGAGAAGGAAAGTGTGCAGTGAGCTAAAGCAACAGCTCTGGCCTTGGTCGGACACCCGTCACATTTGCTCAGCTGTGTGTCTGTTGTAACAAAGCCAGTCGGGCAAAATGCATATATGTAAAGTGTTGAAAATGGATTCTTAAAGATTATACTCAGTTAGGATGTTTATAATTCTTTTTTAGCTTTCAGAAAAATGGATTCTTGTCCACTTCATAATATGTAAACCTATTCTGTTAATTTCTGCAATTTAGACTTTTGCACCGTTTTCAGAAATGCATACAAAACTATGAAATTGCCTATTTTAGCAAAACAGTGCAAAATACCTGTCGCATTGATATTAGATCCACAGTGGCTTCTTTGTTAATAGTATTAATATTTGTAATTGTTAAAATTATAATGAAAATTATTCACTGTAGTTTACTGAGCTTCCACCATTGTCAAAAGCACTGTTACATTATTACATTTAATCCTAATGAAAAACCTGTGAGATAGTATCCCCATTTTCCAGAGGAGGAAGTAGAAAGTTGATCACCTGGTAAACCGTGGCGCCAGGAGGTCAGCCCAGTTTGCCAGGTGTCAGAGGCTGGAGTTGCCCCTCTGCACCGGCCGCCTCCAGGTGACCTTAGGAGAGGTCCGTACACGGCAGCAAGTGCAGACGATCAGTGCTGAGAAAGGGGAGGTTTGAGAGCGAAGGAAACCAGGGCATGTGGCCGATGGGTCTTACGGGAGAGCGCAGCACATGTATGGTCTGTAATCACTTCCTTCCGCCACTCCCACCCGCTCTGTTACGCTTCCAGCTGCCCATCCAGGGAGGACTTCCCCCTGATTGAGACGGAGGATGAGGCTTACCTGCGGCGAATTAAAAGTAAGTCCACCCACAGAATTTGTTAAATAATGTATGATATATTCACACAATGGGATTATATGCAACTATTTTAATAAATGAGATGGCTCTATGAGGCCTGATGTAGATCAATACCTAAAATATATCATTAAGAAAAAAGAACAAGGTTTAGCCCTGGCTAGTGTGGCTCAGTGGATTCAGTGCCGGCCTGCGAAGCAAAGGGTCACCGGTTCGATTCCCAGTCAGGGCATGTGCCTGGGTTGCAGGCCAGGTCCCCAGTGGGGGGAGTTCAAGAGGCAACTGCACACTGATGTTTCTCTCCCTCTCTTGCTCCCTCCTTTCCCCTCTCTAAAAATAAATAAATAAAATCTTTTTTAAAAAAGAAAAGAGCAAAGTTTAAAACAACGTGAAGTATATGCTACCTTTGGTGTAAAAATGATGGGGACAGATATATGTCAAATGTATTGTGTGTGTTTGTAATATCTCTTCAAAGATAAGATGTCACTGTGGCTGCCTCTGGGAAGGGGAACTAGGGAGACCAGGATTGAGACAGTAACTTACTGTTTCACTGTAGGGCCTCATATTAGTTAGGGTGTGATTGGCACCCCAGCTAGCAAGGGGCAAGGAGGAGTAAAGAAACAAGGAAAGTTTGCGCCCCTTTCTTTTGAGGGTAGACCTGGAAGGCCCACCGCACCCATCGCCCCAAATGTAGTCATGTGACAAATTCTAGCTGCAATTCAGATTGGGAGATGTGGCCTCACTGGGCGCCACGTGCCTGGATGAAACTTGTACACATTCTCTAACTAAAGGAAGGCGGGGATGAAGGCTATTGGACGGCCTTCGGTTCAGGCTGCAAATCTTTTTTACTTTTGCTTTTAAAACAAAAATGCCTATGTTACCGTTCCCCAAAACATTTCTTTTTCTTTTTCATAATTACCAAAAAATCCAAATTCAGTCGTGCAACTCTGCCCAGGCCTGGCCCCTAATCCCTAGGGCTGCCTCTGGGAGGGCTGCCGCTCTGCTGCTGGCTCTTCGGTGTGCTCACCTGTGTGTTCACCTGCTCCTCCTTCACAGTGGAACTGCAACAGAAAGACCGGGCGCTGGTGGAGCTGCTGCAAGAGAAGGTCGGACTGTTCACAGAGATGACCCACTTCCAAGTGGAAGAGAATGGCAGCAGCGGGAGGCCCATGCCCGCCCTGCCCAGGGGCCTTTTCCGTTCCGAGTCCCTCGAGTCCCCTCGTGGCGAGCGGCTGCTGCAGGATGCCATCCGTGAGGGTGAGGCGGCCGTGGGGAAGAGCGCACACTCATCCACTCACTGTCACAGAACGTGCACACGTGGTTAGACCTGGCTGCACACAGACAGAGGGGATGTCCACCCCACAGTCCCTAAGCTCCCTGGAATGCCTGCTGTGTGCCAGGTGCTGGGAAAGTCGGGAAGAGACGTGGTTCTTACTTCTGTTAGATTCCTCTCATGCTGCACACATTTGGGCTGCCCTTGGGCACCTTTGATGAACTCTGCTTCATGTGTGGCAATGTGAGTGAGAGCCCGCCTCTGCAGGGCCATTCCCCTAGACAGCTGCATAGCCCCCCTATATTGCACAAGTGTCATCCCCTCCCATTCCCCACAGGGGTCTGTGTTGCCTCTGCGCTCACCTCTCGCTCTTGCCTTTCAGTGGAGGGCCTGAAAGACCTGCTGGTGGGGCCTGGAGTGGAGCTGCTCTTGACACCCCGAGAACCAGCTCTGCCCACGGAAGCAGAAAGTGGTGGGAACACGAGTCCTGGAATCACTGCCAGTGAGTGCCAGGGCAGGGGACCAAGGTAGGGGTGGCAGTGGGGACCGAGTGGTCAGGGTCCTGGGGGAGTGAGTTCAGCTCGTTCTTTACTCCTTCTGACAGATGGCGAGGCCAGAACCTTCAATGGCTCGATTGAACTCTGTAGAGCCGACTCGGACTCCAGCCAGAAGGTGGGTCCTCAGGAGGCGTCGGGACTTGGCTAGAGGATGGGAAAGGGACACCTGGCCTATGGATTCTTGACACAGAACTGTCAGGGACAGGTACTAGAGACTTGTGTGCCTGCTGACTCCCTGCCCTTGCCCATTTCTGCAGGATCGAAATGGAAATCAGCTGAGGTCTCCGCAGGAGGTGAGATGGGAATTTGATGGTGTAGGAGACTGAAGGGAGGAGTCTCAGTCTGAGCAATTGGAGCCCAGGTTGGAGGGGCGTGGGAGAGAGTGCACACCTCGCAGTGTCTGGAGTCTTACTGTCCCCACACCCACACTTACTCAGCTTCCAGGCAGTTCTCCCGTCCCGCAGCTTGGGCCCTGTTCCCACCCTCTCCTCTATCCTCTATCCTCAGGAAGCATTACAGCGACTGGTCAATCTTTATGGACTTCTACATGGCCTACAGGTCAGTGGGGCAGGGGCTAGAATAGGGAAGGGGAGGAGCCAGAGCAGAGTTGCCCGGGTAGGGCAGTGTCCTTCCAGCTGGGCTTTCTGCACCTTGTCCGAGTTGGAGCACCTGAGGAATCCTGACCTGGCCCCTGGGGCTGAGGGTGAGGGCTAGAAGAAATGGGGTGGGGTCTCTCATATACTCATCTGTCCGCCTTCCACCCCAGGCGGCCGTGGCCCAGCAGGATACTTTGATGGAAGCCCGATTCCCTGAGGGCCCCGAGCGACGAGAGAAGCTGACCCGAGCCAACTCTCGGGATGGGGAGCTTGGCAGAGCCGGGGCTACCCCTGTGGCCCCTGAAAAGCAAGCCACGGAACTGGCGTTACTGCAGCGGCAACACACGCTGCTGCAGGAGGAACTGCGGCGCTGCCGGCGCCTCGGCGAAGAGCGGGCAGCTGAGGCTGGCAGCCTGGAAGCCCGGCTCCGGGAGAGCGAGCAGGCCCGGACGCTGCTGGAGCGGGAGGCTGAAGAGGCTCGCAGGCAGCTGGCCGCCTTGGGCCAGGCCGACCCCCTCCCCCTGGAGGCCCCCTGGGCCCGCAGGCCCCTGGATCCTCGGCGTCGGAGCCTCCCTGCAGGCGATGCCCTGTACTTGAGTTTTACTCCACCACAGGTAAGGAAGCTCGGAGCAGTGGACTGACCTGGGGTGGACATCTGGGTCTATGGGAAAACCTGAAAGGAACCGGGGATTTGAGCCCAAGTGAAACTGGGCAACAGACTTGAAGGATATTAGGATACTAGTTAGAGGGCTGGAACTTTTCGGTGGGTGCAGAAAGAAGTTAGTCAGTGATGGATCTACTGGGAGCGTTCAGCCTTGGGGCCCAGCAGGGCGCACTGCCTGCAGCCGAGCAGGGTCTGCCGTCTTCCCACTGCTCATTCCCTGGCCTGCTGCTCTTCCTGCCCACCGTCCACAGCCCAGCCGAGGCCACGACCGCTTGGATTTGCCTGTGACTATGCGCTCTGTCCATCGACCTTTTGAGGATCGAGAGAGGCAGGAGCTGGGCAGCCCTGAGGAGCGGCTACAAGATAGCAGTGACCCTGACACTGGCAGTGAGGAGGAAGGTAGCAGCCGTCTGTCTCCACCCCATAGTCCACGAGGTGAGATCCTGGCAGAGACATGGAATAGAAGGGGGCGCAGCCTTGCGGGTGTGGCTCAGTGGATTGAGTGCCGGCCTATGAACCAAAGGGTTGCTGGTTCGATTCCCAGTCAGGGCACATACCCAGATTGCTGGCAGGTCCCCAGTTGGGGGCATGCAAGAGGCAACCACATGTTGAGGTTTGTCTCCTTCTCTTCCTCCCTTCCCCTCTCTAAAAATAAATAAATAAATATATTTAAAAAAGGGAGGGTGCAACCTGGGTTCAGGCCCTTGGGCTATGCTTTCCAAATGGAGCCTGCATCCTGGAGCATGGGAACATTTGGGAAGCTCCTAACCAGCCACCAAGGCCTCCGGGAGCTCTTGGGGTGGACGCGAGGACTTCCTGTTTTGTCTGACGGTGAAGGAGTGGAGAAACTCCAGGAAGCAAAGAATGTAGGGACCATTTGTCCAATAAGTCAGTGATTCCCAAACTTTTCAAGTAGAAATAGATTTTTTAAAGTAAAAGAAAATGTCAGAGACCTCCAAATTCTTATAGTTGGTTCAGGAAATACAAAATAACCAAAATCCACTATAACTTCATATAGTTAATCTTAAAATAGTTTGAATCTTATTAATCAAATTGTATCTTCATATACTTACAAAGTGTACAAAGTGCACAGGTGTGGGCACATTACTTACTTGGTGGACGGAAGGTTTTCCCTCACCCAGGGGCTCCTGGCCTCGGAGCTCCACAGCCTGCAGGCGGGGAGGCTTCAGGGTGCGGGTTCGTGGGGCTCCTGCTCGCTCACTGACTTTGCCCTGTCTGTCCCCTTCAGATTTCACCCGAATGCAGGACATCCCAGAGGAGACGGAGAGCCGCGATGGGGAGCCTGTAGCTTCGGAGAGCTAAGGGGGCCCCTCCCTCTTCCTGTGCCCCGTGAAGAATGTTGCTGAGGGAGGCACACCTTGGGGACTCCAGCCTGCCAATGACCAGGGAACATTTGAACTGCTGATTGTCCCTGCCAGCTCTTGGGATCCTTGGATACCAGGGGCCATTTAGGAAGCTGGGGGAATTAGGCCACAGTGGCCCCTGGTGGCATCCAGAAACTACACCACAGATGCCAATTTTTCATGCCTTCTTCCCTCTACTTTAGGAAAATTTATTTATTTATTGTTTATTAGTTATGGAGGGAGACGGGAGATTAGAGGACCAGGGACATGGGAACCAAGCCATAGGGATCGGGGGCCTTGCCCTTTAACACTACTGGGGTTTACTCAGGCTGAACCGTGCCCGCTGCTGGGTTCTCGCCCCGACACCCTCCCGGCAGCACTGTCTTTAAAGACAGGCTGTGACCATAGGACCCTACTGCCCCTTTGAGAAGGGCTGTGGGCAGGGCCATGTCCCTCTTCCCTCAACCTTGTACTGCTGTTCTCTCTCTCTCCCCCTGCTCCGTGGAAGCCCCGGGAGATAGAGCCCGGCTTCCTGGAGTTGACGGAATGGAGGTTGAGGTGGCCAGAAGGGTCGGTTGGGGGTGAGGGAAAAACCCACAGGGGCCAGAATGTCTTTTTGTTGTTGTTTTCTTTTTTTGTACCAAAGCCAACTGCACGTGTTTTATATTTTTAACAGAAGATTGTAGGCAGTTAGAAATTGCAGCCTTCTATCTGCACTTCTCCGAAGAACTTGGGGGATGGGGGAGTAATGATTTCTCCCCTCCTCTCTAGTAACGGGGGACCTAGTCCGACCTCTCCCCCAGCCGTCTGGAAACAGCTCTGGGGCGAGTTGGGAAATCTCTACAAGCCCTGACCGTCTCCTGCACCTCACCAACACTGCTGAAACCTCAGCCTGAATTTGGGGGATTTTTTCAATGGACCCCCAGTGCCCACCAGCCCCAGCCAGTTTGGTTGTAAAGAAACAAGCAAAAGATAAAGCAAGGAGAATTAAAGACCTGGGACCCTATGAAGCGCTGTCTGTGACTGCCTGCTGGTTCTGAGGGTGCCGTGAGGGGAGAGCCAGGTGGCGCCCTGCGTTCCTCTGAAAGGGGCCTTTTCCTCTCACAGGAGGGGCAGGTGGCCTCACTGAAGACAGGGGACCTAACGAAAGAGACTGCTACCGACTTTTGTTACCATTGTTGATATTCACGAACACAAGGGTAAAGATGAAGGGTGCTTGGGTCCCAGTGGCTGCTGGGGATTCCAGTACTAGAAAACTTGTCTTCATGTCGTCTGCATGCTGTGCCGGAGGCTGTGTCAGCCTCGCCTCCTTCTCTACCTTCTGACACAGTGCCCCTGAGCACAGTCCCCCTGAGCGTCTTCCCAGAGTCGTTTGTTTTGAGGTTCAGCTCCCACTCTACCCTGGTTCTCCAGGAGGAGCCCTGGGGTAACTTCTCAAGATGGTTCCCCTCAGAGCAGCTGTTTGCTTGCTTTTTGGCTCTTTGACAGATTAGGTTGATTTCATTTCTCATTTTGATTAATTTTACTTCCTGTTTCTGGTTAATACCCTACCCTGGGGCTGTGGGGGAGGTGAGTCTGGAGTTGCAGAAATGCTGGCCTGTGTGCCCAGATCTCCACGGGAGCTCAGGGGGTGAGATGAGAATGGGGCTCGAGACCTTGGCTGGAAAGAGGGATTGGAATCCCACGGTGGACCGTGGGACTGGGGAGCAGCCAGCACCCTCCGACCCTCTGATTCTCACCCAGCATCAGGCCCTTGCCAGGTGCTTTCTCATCCATTACGGAATCTGCAGTAGGAATCGCTGTCGTCTTACAGACATGGAAATCTAGGTGCAAGAGGGTTGCCAGGCCCAGATAGGGTCCAGGAAGAGGTCAGTCCTTCACGCACACACATGCACACACACGCATGTACCCCGCCCAACTCTGCCTAGGAATACCAGGGCTCCAGGTTCAGACACACGGACCCCACAATGGCCCAGCAGCCCTCTGCCGTCAGCTGGGACCCACGGCTGTACAGGTGGAGAGGATGGAAAAAGACCAGTGCTGGGTGGGAGGAGGGTGTTAGCGTCCAAAGACCACTGAAGGGAACACAGCCTCCTCCCACATGCTCACAGGGCCCCAGTGCAGGATGGTGGTCAGGCCCAGAGCTTGTGTGGAGAAGCCCACGGCTCTCTTCCTGGTGGTGCCACCCCTCCTGCAGCCCCCTGACCAAACCCCCTCCTCATCTTTGGAAACATGATGTCACTGCCCATTCCCAAACCCTATATTGGAAATGGTATTAACTCGGTCCATCCTGCAGTTTCAAAGCTCCTTGGCTTCGTGCTGCCCGGAGCCAGGGCCCAGCTCTTTGCCACAACAATGCCTTTCCATTAGAGAGGCGCTGCCCAGCTACCTCCTCCATTGCTGCACCCTCCCCTGCCACCCTGACCCCTTCTAAAGGTGAGCCTACGTGCATTCATCTCTGGATTGGACCTGTTTCAACTCTGTCAATATTTACCTCTGAGTCTCATCAGGCAGAGAGGCCCCTGGAGGAGCCAATATCCGGAGCCCAGCAGAGGCAGGGCCATTGGAGGGGCTCCGGGTGGGGCCGCAAGAGGGTACTCAGGTGGGTAAGGGTTTCCCATCCTGAATTGGCTGGGAACAGACCTGTAGTGTTATAACCAGTTTAAACATTATCCAAAACGGAAATTAAACATCGAGAGGCTAATTAAATCTTTATATTAGTCAATACATGGTGAACTGGGTGGCTATTTACAACCTTTCCTCGGCAACTGGACTGAGCCCGTGCAGGGCGCCTGTGGCTGCCCTCCAGAGCGGCTGCGCGCGCACGCGCTGCCCTCAGCCGCTGCGGTCGGACCTCGAGTGGCTAGAGCTGTTACAGGTCGTAGGACATGCCAGAGCTTGGGGGTGGGGCAGTGAAAGTGGGAGCTCCACCCCAACTTCTTTCTGCCACCACCTCCATTTCCAGGGGCTGCCCCCCAGAAAGTCCCTGTGGTGGCCAACCTTTGTCGTTGCTGGGTCTCGGGAATCTGGAAACCAAATGGGAACCCCCTGCTCCAAAGAACACACCTTCAAGAGGGGCTTGAGCCAGCTCCTCACTCAGTTCTTATGGAAAACTTTGATTTTTACTCCAGGACGTGTCAAATTCCTTCCAGAGGAGCCCTGACCTGTGGCGGCTCACTTACTGAGCATCCTCCCACAAAGCGAAAGGTCGCTGGCTCCATTCCTGGCCAGGTCCCTGGTTGGGGGTGCATGTGAGAGGTACCCAAACAGTGCTGCTCTCACACGTCCATTTTTCTCTCCCTCTCGTCTTCCCTTTCCCTATGTCTAAAAATAAAATCTTTTTTAAAACTTTCAGATGAGACCTCTATGGCCTCCCAGCCCCATCTCCCAGCTACCCCCTCATTTTTTTCTTTTTCCGCTCTGTCTCCACTTCACATGGAGTGTGAGGACAATGGCTAGCACTCCTTCGGGCAGCAGCCCGTTCCACAGATGCGAGAACAGGTGCAGAGAAGGTAACTCACCGAGTCCCCTTGGAGCTAGGATGTGAACCCCTGGGCCTTGACGCTGAGAGAAGCTGGTGGGGTGGGGAAGACCAGCACCACTTTCCTTGCTTTCCAAGTCTCCAGCCCCACCTTCAGCTTCCTCTTCTCCCCCACCCTCCCTCTGCACCTCTCACCTCACCGTGCCTCACCCACATCCTTGACTTGTCCTCACTTCTCCCTCTAAATCCTGATTTAAGGGAGACACACAGGGATTCCCAGCCACCACCAGGGTTTTACATTCCAAGCTTGGCTGGTGCCAGGGGTCCAGCAAGATTCCACATGTGGCATCTCCCGGCAGGTTAATCAGCCTCGGGGCTCCAGTGAGAGAGTAAGAAGGTGGAGATGGCCAGGGGACGAGGGCATGTTGGGCCCTCGCACCAGAGGACAAGAGCACACCCTGTCTGAGATGTGGGGGCAGGGAGGACAGGCAGAGGGAGCTAGGCATTGACCTCAGATCCATGAGTTGAGAACCCTTAGGGAACATTTCCTGGGGATCCTCACAAGGAGGCAGAAATGGGGCAAAGAATGCTTTTGTCCACACTGAAATGGAGGTGGAATTGGGAGAAAAAGTCAAGGCAATTTGTGGGTGATCCAGAGATTTATTTTAAGATCCTCTTCTTTCCCACCTCCAAATGGAGACACAAGCTTTGTCATACACAGCCCTGACCTGGGCCCAGGCCTCCCCCATTCCGCCACACCCAGAGTGAGACCGCAGCTCAGACGTCCCATGAGGGCATCACAGCCTGGCAGACGGGCCAGCCTCTCCCTAGGATGCATGGATCCTGTGCCCGGCTGGCCCCAGAAAAAGGGTGTTTAGCTTGCACCTTCACCCAGGTGTTCCTGTGTCCAAGGTGGCGAGCATGGTGGAAGGGCCACTCTCTTGGGGGGTGCTCTGTACTCTGCCTACCTCCTTTAGGGCCACCTGCTTCACCCAGCCGGGGCTCTGGGGCCACAGTCGTGCTCGAAGATCCCTGAAGGTGTCTGCCAGGGCCTGCCGGGGCTCCCGCCGTAGGAGACAGTACAGCACCGGGTTGAGGCAGCTGTTGCTGTGTGCCAGGCAGGTGGTGACAGGGAAGACGTAGGTGTGGATGGTGTAGAAAGTGCTGTTCCAGGGCACCAGGTCAAACTTCACCAGGACACCCCAGAGAGTGACCACGTGGTTGGGGAACCAGCAGAGGAAGAAGGAGGCCACGAGGATGCGGACAGAGCGGGCCACGACCCTGCTATCCTGCCGTCGCCGTCGCCGCCGTCGCAGGAAGGCCAGCAACAGCAGGTAGCTGGTGGTGATGATGCCCAGGGGCACCATGAAGGCCAGCACCACCCTCTGCAGCTGGTAGGCCCCCAGCCAGTACCTGCTGGGGAAGCGCAGCAGGCACAGACGCACGCCCCACACCTCCCCCTCAGCCCCAAAGACCGCCGTGGGCACTGTCAACAGGGCAGCCGCCACCCACACTGCCAGGGTGGCCATGCGGGCCCAGAAGAGCGAGAGGTGCGTGCCTGGTCCTGCTGCCATGGCCACCACCCAGTACCGGGCGACACTCAGCGCTGTGACGAGGAAGATGCCGGCGTAGATGTTGAACACGGTGGCTGTCAGGACCGTCTTGCAGAGGGCACCTCCAAAGGGCCAGTGGAGGTCCAGTGCCGACTCAGCTGCCCAGAAGGGGAGAGTAAGTGCCAGCCCCAGGTCTGCCAGAGCCAGGTTGAAGACGAAAGTGTCCGACGGTGGGCAAGGGGCTCGCTGAGCACAGTTGCCCAGCACCCACAGCACAGCCAAATTTCCCAGTAATCCAATGGCCCCTACGAGCCCATAGGCCAGGGCAACCCCAGCCCTCAGGGCTAGGAATTCGACAGGCATTGCAGCATCATCCACACTCAGCATACTGCCTGCAGAAGAGGTGTTGACCCAGGAACTGGGGAGCGGGGCAGAGGTGTTGGGTGTGGGCATCTCAGGGCATCAGAGGTCCCAGTGCCCGGCAGCAGAGCCAGCAGGGCCAGACTGGCAGGGGACAGCGGGGTGGGGCAGGGGGGCTCTCGGCAGGAGGCCCCAGACCTCTGAGGGCGGGGTGTAGATGGGATGACACACCCCATGCCTGTTGGTCAGGATTGGTGGTGGGTGGGGCAGGGTGAGAGAGGCGGGGAGATTGGTGTGTGCGCACACGCATGTGTGTAGAAAGGCTGTTGTGGCAGAAAGGGAGGAGAAAAGAGGGAATTACCACATTATGAAGGGCAGCTCCAAGCCTCCACCCTGGGGAGAGAACCAGAGATGCCCCATTGCAAGGATGACAGGAACCAAACTGCAGCCCCCTTCTCGGCAGAGAGTGCTCCCTTAGGCCTGGGGAAGGGGCCTGGGAGGGGGCCTGTGGCAGGCAGTCAGAGGGGTGTCAGAGAGAGGGAGGGAGGGAGAGAGCAGAGGTTCTGGAGTTCTAGATCTGCCACTCGCTTGCTGCGTGGCTTTGGGTCAGTTACTTCATTCCCCTGAGCCTCAGTTTCCTTTCTTAAAATTTTCAGATAAGTCTCTGCTTCACAAGATTGGTGTGATGAAATTATATAATAGTGTAAAAATAAGCACTTTGTACATTGCTGTTTGAATGGATGATTGTTTCAAGGGAAAAGTTTGGGGTGTTTGGGGCAGAAGGGAGCAGGGTACTGAGCAGTTATCACCAAGCCCAGGGAACAGTGCCAACTACAACACAGGTTGGAATTCATTGCAGCAGCAAGTGACCTTGAGGCTAAGAGCAGGGAGGGAAAGGGGAGAGGAAGTCACAGCTTCCTGTTCCCTCCCTACTGGGCACAAGGCCTGGGAGGACCTGAGCAGACCTGGGCATGCCCTCGCTTCTGCTCCTGCTCCTGAGTATTGAGTAGTCCTGCTACCCTCTGCTTTTGCACCTTCCCTGCTGTAGTCTGTGGAGCCACAGGTCAGCAGCACCTGCACTGTCTTCTCCAGTCCCCAAATCTTGTTTTAGAGCTATGGTTCCTGAGATGCATTCTCACCACACCTCATCCTGTCTCCCCATGATCTCAGTCTCAACTGGAAAAGGTGCTTCACTGGGTCCTCCCCTTTGGTGCCCATGTCTCTACCCCTTGCTTTGATGGGGAAGAAGGGGTGGGAGGTAGGGCAGATAGAAGAGCGAATCTTTTTCAGATTCTAAAATATTGAACATCTTCTTGCCCTCTGCCAACTAATTACACTGTTTGATGTTCAGTTCGCTTGGAGTGAGGGGAGGGGCCCTTCAGAACAATACATCCGCAGGGGGGTTTGATGAAACCTCTAGAAGAAACCCAGAGGCAAAGAGATGCAGATTGGAGTCCCAGGATGTTTGGGTTTTTCAGCAAGGAATGGGTGTAGAGGGGATAGCAGAAGGGGAGTGCCCAGCCCAAGTTCAGGTTCATCCTATGGTTTACCCCCTGGCCTCTTGACCACGTTCACTCTTCCACCCCTCCAAATGTCACTTTGCCAATCTAGCGGTGAAGGTGTCTATTTAATGCATTAGACCTATTTTCTCTTTCCTTGGAGAAAAGAAGCTTGCTCAGATTCCAGGGTTCATCTAGTCCTTTGAAACAGCTGGTCCTCTGATCATTTCTTTTTTCAAGATTTTATTTATTTTTAGAGAGCGGGGAAGAGGAGGAGAAAGAAAGGGAAAGAAACATCAATGTATGGTTGCCCTTCACACGCCCCATACTGGGGACCTGGTCCAAAACCTAGGCATGTGCCCTGACTGGGAATTGAACCGGCAACCCTTTGGTTTACAGCTTGTACTCAATCCACTGAGTTACGCCCGCCAGGTCTTTTTCCCCTCCCCTCCTCTCCCCTCCCTTCCCCTCTCTTTTTTTTTTCTCTCCTTACCTTTTCTTCTCTTTCTTTCTACCTTTCCTCTCCTATCTTCTTCTTTCCTTTTCTCTGCCCTTCCTCCCTTCCTTTCTTCTATCTCCCTCTCTCTCTCCCCCTTTCTCTCTCTCTCCTCTCCCTTTCTACCCTTACTAATTTCTAATCTAAATTCTTTCTCTTGCTCAATCAGCACTGGGCCCCCCACCCACCCCAGTTTGTGGTTATGTAGAGAAATAATGCCACCAGGTGGCCAAGGTAAGAACTTCACTTTGGACCCTTGCATTTGATAAAAATTAATAAAATAAGGTTTCTTGTTCCATAAAATATAATAAACTTTTTGAGATGAATGGGATCTCTAAGGTCATCTAGTTCAAGTTGTCATTTTATAGGGAGTGAAAGTGACATGCCCAAGGCCACCAGGGAAGTGGTGGCAGAGTCAGGATTTGAGTTAAAAGTCTCTTGACTCCTAGAATCTGGCTCTTTCTGTTATATCATGAAACCCTTTAGGTATTTCCATCTACAACCTCTTCCCCTTTTCTGAGTACAAGAAGCACCAGTGCCTTCCCTTGGGAAGCTCCTAGGCTGCAGAGGGAAACAGGATGTGTACAGAGGGACAGTGCAGTTTATTTATATTAGAGAGAGGGGAAGGGAGGGAAACATCAGTGTGTGATAGAAATGTGTGCAAGAGATGGACTGGCTGCCTCTTGCACACTCCCAGCTGGGGACCTGGTCAGGGACCAGGCATGTGCCCTGACTGGGAATTGAACCGGAGACCTTTCAGATCTCAGGCCAGCACTCAGTTCACTGAGCCACACCAGCTAGGGCTCTAGATGGTTTTCACTCACAGCTACTGGGAGATGAGGAACTGAATTCAACAAAAGACTTCACGGTCCCTCGCATTCGTATACTTCACCAGCCCCATTTTCTATCTCAATAGAGCATGAAGGCCTGTAGCAAGAGATTACGGTGTCTGACTTCTAATGATTGGGCCTTCCAACATTACTGAATATCCAGCCACCCTCACCTCAGCCCACAAGTCTCTCCACCCCACACCCCTGTCCCTGCATTCCAGAGCCTAGGCAAAGAGGATAGGAGGTGAGGAGGCCTGAGGGTCTGAGTTATCTTTCTACAGAGCAAAAAAAGGACCCGTTGGTTCCCAGGCTGGCACTCAATCCACTGAGCTATGCCAGCCAGGGCTCCAAAGGGCTTTTATTGACTTTCGAAGTCAATCTTCATCCTTAAAGCTTTTTGCTGATATCCAGAATCTAGGTGTGTCTCTCTCCAATGTGACACTCCAATCAAAGTCTGGATTAATAACACCACAACTGGAAACTGGAAAAAATCAGATTCCTACTGGATTTATGCAAATAAACATATTGTCATGAAAATACTAACACTCATTAAGAATTTTTAAATTCTTACAGGTGTAAGTAGGGAGAAAAATATAAATGTGTCAATATTGACAATTCAGCACATTGCTCTAAGAAAACAAACAGCAATAATTTGAACAAAGTTATAAGAACAATAGTTATTAGTCCATTCAGTCCCATATTAATTTTTTACCCTGATTTTTGCCAACCTCTCTATGAATCCAGTCATCTACCAGAACCCTACAAATTCCCATCTATTTCAAAGGTATGATTTGAAAATTTATGCTCAGAAACTCGTATGAGAAGGGACCCCTACTAAAATGGAATTATCGTCTGGAGGGCAGACCCCTTGTAGTAGTGGCTTCCCTTGCTAAGTGAAGTGAGTGTTCTAGGAACCCATCTGTATTGCTATACCAGCTGGTGTCATTGTGAAAGGCTGTGTTTAGGGTCAGCAAAATTTTTTTGAAGACGCAACTCATTTGCCCATTTCATGATGGGTGATTTACAAGCGCACCTGCCCACATTTTGCTGAGTGTTCATGAGTTTTTTTATCAAAAATGGCATGACCCTGGTGCCCTACCCTCCCTATTCACCCAATCGCACCCCAAGCGACTTTACTTTTTGTTTCCCTGAATGAAAAAAGTCCTTAAAGGGAAACATTTTACTGGTGTGGAAGAGGTGAAACAAAAACAGCAGAAGCACTAAAGGCATCAAAATTGATGAGTTTGAAAACTCTTTTGAGCAGTGGAGAAACATGTTGGTGGGTGTATTGCATCAAGTGGAGAGAACTTTGATGGTGACTGAAGTTTAAACATTTAAGAATAAATATACAAGAATAAATATACCATTTTTATAAATAAATTCCAGTTTTGGGGGGGATCCACTCTCATATTTTACAATAAGTCAGGGTCCTTTCCATGGATCTTTTGACAACAAAACATTCTCACAAATGCATCAGAAAAAAATAATACTATCTCTAAATGACAAAAATATATTTAAAATGACATAGTTACTGATCTGCTTACAATGCAATTGACAAAGGAATTTGCTTTTTTTAGTATTAACTTTTTAAGATAACACTCAGAATTGTAAATGAGAGTACATTAGACTAAGAAATCAATTAATTTGTTTCCTACTGTCAATGATACCTGGGCTTTTAAAAAATATATATTTTATGGATTATGCTATTACAGTTGTCCCATTTCACCCCACCTTTGTTCTCCTCTGCCCTGTATACCCCCTCCCACCCCATCCCCTCCCTTTGTTCATGTCCATGGGTCATACATATAAGTTCTTTGATTTCTCCATTTCCTATATTTTAACCACTCCCTGTCTATTTTGGACCTACTGTTTATGCTTCTTCCCTGTACCATTCCCCCTTCTCCTCCTCCCCCTTCCCATTGATAACACCCCATGTGATCTCCATTTCTGTGATTCTGTTCCTGTTCTAGTTGTTTGCTTAGTTTTTGTTTTTAGGTTCAGTTGTGGATAGTTGTGAGTTTGTTGTCATTTTACTGTTCATAATTCTGATCTCTTTCTTTTTCTTAGATAAGTCCCTTTAACATTTCACATAATAATGGCCTGGTGATGATGAACTTCTTTAATTTGACCTTATCTGGGAAGCACTTTAT
Source organism: Phyllostomus discolor (assembly GCF_004126475.2). Classification (NCBI taxonomy): domain Eukaryota; kingdom Metazoa; phylum Chordata; class Mammalia; order Chiroptera; family Phyllostomidae; genus Phyllostomus; species Phyllostomus discolor. The sequence continues at coordinate 49,395,144 of NC_040916.2, read as the reverse complement.
CTGCCCTTCCATTCCAAATGGAAATTTTGCTGGATAGAGTAATCTTGGATGTAGGTCCTTGCCTTTTATGATTTTGAATACTTCTTTCCAGCCCCTTCTTGGCCTGAAAGGTTTCTTTTGAGAAATCACCTGATAATCTTATGGGAATTCCTTTGTAGGTAACTGTCTCCTTTTCTCTTGCTGCTTTTAAGATTCTCTCCTTATTTTCATCTTAGCTAATATAATTATGATGTGCCTTAGTGTGTGCTTTTTTGGCTCCAATTTGTTTGGGACTCTCTGAGCTTCCTGGGTTTCCTGGAAGTCTATTTCCTTTGCTAGACTGGGGAGGTTCTCCTTCATTATGTTATCAAATAAGTTTTCAATGACTTGCTCCTCCTCTTCTTCCTCTGGCACCCCTATGATTTGGATGTTGGAATGTTTAAAGTTGTCCTGTAAATTCCTAAGCCTTCCCTCATATTTTTGAATTATTTTTTCTTCATTCTGTTCTGGTTGAATGTTTATTTCTTTCTTCTGGTCCACACCATTGATTTGAGTCCTGGTTTCCTTCCCATCACTGTTGGTTCCCTGTACATTTTCCTTTATTTCACTTTTAGTAGCCTTCATTTTTTCCTCTATTTTTTGACCATACTCAAACATTTCTGAGAGCATCCTGATTATCAGTGTTTTGAACTTTGCATCTGATAGGTTAGCTGTCTCTTTATTGCTTAGTTGTATTTTTTGGGGGGGGGAGCTTGGATCTGTTCTTTCATTTGGGCCATTTTTTTTTTGTCTCATCGCACCTGTTAGGTAGTAAGAGGCAGAGCCTTATGTGTTCACCAGGGTGGTGCAACCCCCGTAGTTGCACTGTGGTGCTGCCTGTGGGGGAGGAGTCTCAGAGGGAACAGTGCCACTGGCTCAGCTCTCCACTGGCTTTCAATAACTTCCTTCACTCCCACAAGGAAATTGGGCCCTTCTGGTGCTGACTCCCAGGTGGGTGTGTTTGTGTACATTCTAGGACCCTGTGGGTCTCTCCAAGGAACACTCCTGTGAGGCTGGGATTTTCTCCTGCTTCTTCCTCAACCCCCACAGGATTTTTATAGCCAGAGGTTTGAGGCTTTATTTCCCCGCACTGGAACCCTGGGTTACGCAGTCGATTTCGCTCCCCAGTTGTTCCTCCTAGTTTATCCACACTTGAATGTGGGACCTCCTGCTCTACCAGGTACAGCCTCACCCAATCCAAGAGCTGCTGCCTTGCTGCGAGCCCTCTCTGCCCTGGCTGTCCATCTCCACACCTCCTACCAGACTTGATGAATGTTTCCTCTTTAATTCCTTGGTTGTTGGACATTATGTTAGATTTTATGGCAGTTCTGATTGGTTTTTGTTTTTAGATTTTTTGTTGTCCTTCTTTTGGTTGTGTGAGGAGGCACAGTGTATCTACCTACACCTCCATCTTGGCCAGAAGTCTGTAACTGGGTTTTCTATCAGGAAATAACAATTGGTGTTTTGTTTTTTTTTAAAAGATTTATTTATTTTAGCCCTGGCTGGCGTAGCTCAGTGGATTGAGCGCGGGCTGGGAACCAAAGTGTCCCAGGTTTGATTCCCAGCCAGGGTACATTCCTGGGTTGCAGGCCAGAACCCCCAGCAACTGCACATTGATGGTTCTCTCTCTCTCTCTATCTCCCTCCCTTCCCTCTCTAAAAAATAAATAAAATCTTTTAAAAAAAGATGTATTTATTTTAGGCAAAGGGGAGGGAGGGCGAGAGAAGGGGAGACAAACATCAATATGTGGTTGCCTCTTGTGTCCCCCCAACTGGGGACCTGGCCCTCAACCCAGGCATGTGCCCTGATGGGAACTGAACCTGTGACCCTTTGGTTCACAGGCCAGCACTCGAATCACTGAGACACAGCAGCCAGGGCTGGTTTTTAAAAATCAAAGGGATCTGTTGGCCTTTTCATTTGTCACTAAAATTAGGACCTTGCTCTACCATTTATCTATGCGCCTTTCCTTTTTCTCTCTTACCACTTTTTTCCCATTTTCACTTTCCTTCTTCAGAATTCCTCCTCCAATGTCTTTCCTTCCTGTATGTCCCTTTTCTTCATTACTTTCTCACCTTTTTTCACTTCCTCAATTCCTTCTCTTTTTGCTTCTTCCATCTATACCAGGATGTCCAACCTTTTGGTGTCTCTGTGCCACACTGGAAGAAAAAGTGTAGTCTTGGGCCACACATTAAATACATTGTGATATGTAATCATAAAAAAATCTCATAATGTTTTAACTAAATTTGCAATTTTGTGTTGGGCCACATTCACAGCCATCCTGGGCTGCATGCAGCCTGCAGGCGCAGATTGGAAACTCCTGACTACACAATCTTTCTTCAACTTACACAGACCCTCCACAACTTACACAGATCCTCTTACTTTTTTCTTCTTAGATCATTCAGAAATAACCAACTTTAGAACAATCCACTTTGAATTATACTTCTATCAAAATATATTGCCATAATTTACATATTTTATTACTGAAGCCATATATTTTCCCAACCTAATTCAAATTTTTTTTTTAAGATTTTATTTATTTATTTTTAGAGAGGGAGGGGGGGAGAGAGAGAGAGAGAAACATCAATGTGCGGTTGCTGGGGGTTATGGCCTGCAACCCAGGAATGTACCCTGGCTGGGAATCGAACCTGGGACACTTTGGTTCCCAGCCCTAATTCGAATTTTTAAATATTTTATTTATTTTTAGAGATGGGGGAAGGGAGGGAGAAAGAGAGGGGTAGAAATATCTATGTGTGGTTGCCTCTCAAGTGTCCCCTACTAGGGACCTGGCCTACAACCCAGGCATGTGTCCTTACTGGGAATTGAACCAGTGACCCTTTGGTTCACAGGCCAGCACTCAATCCACTGAGCCACACCAACAAGGGCTAATTAGACTTTTTAAAAAATATATTTTATTTATTCATTTTTAGAGAGAGGGGAAGGGAAGGAGAAAGAAAGGGAAAGAAACATCAATGTGTGGTTGCCTCTCATGTACCCCCACAATGGGGATCTGGCCTGTAACCCAGGCATGTGCCCTAGACTGGGAATGGAACCAGTGACCCCCTGGTTTGCAGGCCCATGCTCAATCCACGGAGCCACACCAGCCAGGGCTAGAATTTTTAACTTTTAGTGACAACTAAAAGTAAGTACTTAGCATTCTTTAGATTGAAAAATTTATAAGTACATTTTATAACTTTCAGAAACAGAGTCCCCCCACCCATTGGCAAATACACTCACATTTTTATTCTTGGTGATTACTACATTCCTTTAGTGTGCTCAAAAGCGAGATGTTTCATTATTTAGTGGGCTTGACAACTTTTAAGAGGCAGAAGAGATATCAGGTTTGGCATGACGTTAGCTGATTAAGTTTAAAAATGCCCATTTCCCCTCCCCACAACTTCGCATTGAGGTGGGGCAGTTGCCCTTGCTCTTCCTGCAGCTGCACAGGGTTTGGAGGTGGCATTAATTTCCCCATTATTCCTGAGACTGCAGCAGCTCCCAAGCCCCTAAGAAGAGGATTGAGACTGTTTTAAAAGACTCATTCCCTAGCCCCTTTTCTTCCTGAGTTTTATAGTCTGGGAGGGGAATGGGATCTTTTCCTCTTTCAAACCATTAACTTAAATCTTTTCTGAGTGGAACTCTTATGACATGACAACATGAAAGCTTGCTCATAAGAGATCTTATCTCATTTACTGGACCTTTGAAAAACCAATTCTAATTAGTCTAAAATGCAAACTAATAGATTTCCTGTTGGGATGAAGGCCAAGCTGCTCCTCTTCAAAACAGAAACAAAAGCAACATCTAAAACAAAGACAAAGTTCAAACAAATGAGTGCTCTCAAACTAACTCCTCTAAAAGGAGGGACAGGTACACTAGCCTCAAAATCTTATCTCAATGATCAGGTACCACAAATGACCCTGACAAGGTCCAAATGGCAAAGACAGAGGATGCCTGCTGTGTACAAACCACCGAAGATCAAACCAAGTCCCCCAAAGATAAGAAGGTAAACAAAGAACAACTGTAACCAAAACAGACAGATAAGAGAACCAAAGTTTTGTTTCAGACAGATGAGTGCTCTCAAATAGAAACTGACTTCCTCTCATGGAGGAACAGAGAAACAAAACTAACAGACATTTAAAAAGCAGTATTGATAAGAACACCCCACAACATACAGCAATTAAGAGCAAACAATACCCAAATATCCATGTACCATAACCAAAATAGTGCTCCAATGAAATCCTACACTGGAGAACTGGGATATTTCTTGTCACTGAGCCATGCCTACGACCAAGAAGCACCTACTGATTCCTACAGAATCCCAAATGGTTCAAAGAACCCAAGTGGTAGGGCAGGAGTTCCTGGTTGTGCACACCAGCAACTTACCCAGTTTGAAGTTAGTTGACTCACCACAGTCACCAGCAAAGCATTTAAAGGCAGCTGATCCTTGAGAAGGAGAACAGGGAGAGTCCCTGAGATAAACAGCTCTTGGCAGCTGCTGGGAAACTCCTGCAATCACAACACCTGTCATGGGGTCAGCCTGCCACAAGCAGATGGAACTCCCAGCCCAGGCCTGCCAGGTCTTAACAGGGTCCACATAGTCCCAATCAAGTAGCCAAAAACTGTAACTGAAGTCAGGTCCAGCTGTCTGCTGCTTTGAAAGCCAGTACTCCAGAGGCAGTGCTGATGTAAAAGAAAGTGGTTTATTTTCAGTTGCTGGCCACCTGGAAGATGGGGCACTTGTGTGTGAAAGCCCATACCCCTGAAGATGGGGCATTCTCATCTGAAAGCCTAACTCTACAGCTCAGTGGAGGCAGAAGATTTTGTTTGTTTGGGTTTTATCCTCACTTGAGGACAATTTCCCATTGCCTTTAGAGAGAGAGGAAGGGAGAGAGAGAAACATCAATGTAAGAGAGAAGGAGTGGTTGGTTGCCTCCTGTGTAAGCCAGGACTGGAGATCATACACACCCAGACTGGGGATCAATCTTGCAACCCAGCCATGTGTCCTGATTGGAATTGAACCTGCAACCTTTCAGTTATGGGATGATGGTCTAACCAACCGAGTCACAGTGGTCAGAGCAAAGGCAGTGGCTTTTATAAGGAAAGAGAGGGAGACAGAACAAAGAGATCAAGGGAGAGGGTTGAGAAGTTCTCTATGAGCAGATGAGCAGAGCCCATTCTGATAAGGCAAGTGGTGGTCCGGTGTGCATCATCCTGGTTTAGTCATCCTGGATTCACATGTCTTCCTGGCTTTATTGTTGAAGGTCAGCAAATCTCCTGGAGCTGGGATACCTGAAGGTTGGAATCTATATCTTTTGAAGTTAGTTCCTAAGATTCTTTTTTTTCAAGGTATTTCATTTTCTTTCAATGGGGTATTTGTTTTTCTTTAAAGATTTTATTTTTATTTATTTTTAGAGAGGGAAGGGAGGGAGAGAGAGAGAGAAAGAGAGACATCAATGTGCGGTTGCTGAGGGTCATGGCCTGCAACCCAGACATGTCCCCTGACTGGGAATCGAACCTGCTACACTTTGGTTCGCAGCCCGCGCTCAATCCACTGAGCTACGCCAGCCAGGGAAGTTCCTAAGATTCTTATACAAACATGATGTTTATCTACAAACCACATATTAGTCAGAGTCAGCACTTACAGAAATAATGTCAAAAGACTGGTGGGGTGGGTTACAATCCACCAATGTTACAGTTTTCCACTGTTACAGAAGTGGAATGGGGAAAATGATAGAATGGAAACCAACAAACCTGTGGGACCCTGAAAGTCTATGGAAACTCCAGTTTAATGGGGGAGTGACTAAGAAATTTGCTTCTCACCTGGCTGGTGTGGCTCAGTGGATTGAGTGCTGGCCTGTGAACCAAAGGGTCACTGGTTCAATTCCCAGTCAGGGTACATGCCTGGGTTGTGGGCCAGGTCCCTGGTGGGGTGGTGTTGGCAACCACACATTGAAGTTTCTCTCCCTCTCTTTCTCTCACCCTTCCCCTCTCTGTAAAAATAAATAAATATAATCTTAAAAAAAACACCCAAAATCTTGCCATGGCTGGTGTGTCTCAATAGATTGAGCACCAGCTTGCAACCCAAAAGGTCGCTGGTTCAATTCCCAGTCAGAGCACATGCCTGGGTTTAGGCCATTTGGGGGCATGTGAGGGGCAACCATTTGATGTTTCTCTCTTTCTCCCTCCCTTCCCCTCTTTCTAAAAATAAAAGAAAGGAAGGAAGGGGAGGAGGGGAGGAAGAGAGGAAGGGAGGGAGGGAGTGAGGAGGGAGGGAAGGAAGGAAGGAAGGAAGGAAGGAAGGAAGGAAGGAAGGAAGGAAGGAATTTGCCACTTAACAAACAACAAAGAATGGTTTACAGCCATAGAGGCAGTCTAAGGAAAGTAAATATGTCATCGATTTTAAAAAGCAGTATTATCCAGTAGAGAACATATCAGTGAAACTTGCATAGGTTGTCAGATGTTTCAGGATATTAGAGAATAATTTCATTTCCCCCTCCATAAACCATTTTGTTCAAAAGAGCGACTTAAAATGTACCATAAATCATTTGTTCAGCAACCAATAAACACTTAGAAAAGTTATATATACCCTTCTTTTTATTTTTAAAAAAAGGTTTTATTTATTTTTAGAGAGATGGGAAGGGATGGAGAAAGAGAGGGAGAGAAACATTGATGTATGAGAGATACATTGAATGGTTGCTTCTCACAAGTCCCCAACCAGGGATATGGCCTGCAACCCAGTTACATGACCTGAATGGGAACCGAACCAGCAACCCTTAGGTTTGCAGGCTGGCACTCAATTCACTAAGCCACACTAGCCAGAGCACCCCTCTTTTTAAAATTAAATGTATTGGGGTGACATTAGTTAATAAAATTATATGGGTTTTATGACACATCATCTGAAGATTCCATTGTGTGTTTACCACCCAAAGTCAAATCTTTTGTCCCCATATATTTGATCCCCTTTACCACTCCCTCACTCACTATTCCCTCTGTTAACCAGCAAACTGTTATCTGTTTGTTGTGCTATTTGTTCATTTGTTACTATCAGTTTTCTCTCCCACATGAGTGAAATCAGAAGGCTCTTGACTTTTTGTAGATGACATGCTTCTTATTTAAAAAATTCTACCCTGGCTGGCGTAGCTCAGTGGATTGAGCGTGGGCTGCAAACCAAAGCATCACAGGTTCGATTCCCAATCAGGGCACATGCCTGGGTTGCAGGCCATGACCCCCAGCAACTGCACATTGATGTTTCTCTCTCTCTCTCTCTCTCCCTCCCTTCCCTCTCTAAAAATAAATGAATAAAATCTTTATAAAAAATTCTGAAGACTTTTGGAAAGAATAAACAAATACAAAAAAGTTGCAGGATACAAAATAAATGTACAAAAATCCATTGCATTTCTATATACTAACAACGAAATTTCAGAAAAAGAAATAAAAGACACAACCTTTTGCAATTGCAACAGAAAGAATAAAATACCTAGGAATAAACTTAACAAAGCAAGTGAAGAATCTATACTCTGAAAACTGCAAGATTAAAAGCCATTAAAGCAGACATAAAGAAATGGAAAGCTATTCCATGTTCATGGACTGGAAAAATCAACAGAGTTTAAATGGCCATATTATGCAAAGCAATATACAGATTTAATGCAATTCCCATCAAAATCCCAATAACATTTTGAAAGAAATAGAACAAAAAAAAACCCATCAGATTTGTATGGAACCACAAAAGATCCCAAATAGCCAAAATAATCCCAAGAAAAAAGAACAAATCTGGAGGTATCACACTCCCTGACTTCAAATTGTACTCACAGTGACAATAATCAAAACAGCATGGTATTAGCAGAAAAACAAGACATACAGACCAGGCCAATGGAACAGAATTGACATCCCAGAAATAAACCCACATGTATATGGGCAAGTAATTTTCAAAACAAGGAGCCAGAAATATACAATGAAAAAAGCCTCTTCAATAAATGATGCTGGCTAAATTGGAACACCACATACAAAAGAATGAAACTAGATTGTTGTTTGTACCCATATACAAAAATCAACTCAATTTTGGTTCAAAGACCTAAATACAACGCCTGAAACAATAAATAATATAGAAGAAAACATAGGGACTTAACTTATGGACCTTGGCCTTAGCGAGGATTTTATAAATGTGATTCCCAAGGTAAGAGAAGTAAAAGCAAAGCTAAATGAATGGGAACCATATCAAACTAAAAAGCTTCTGCACGGACCCAGACACCAGCCGGCAGTGTCTGCAGCATTATGGATGGGATGTGGGACCAATTCACAGTGACTACTGAGTCCTGTGGAGGAAAAGGGGCAGGCCACTCTCTCTAGGGTAGAGCACCCCGATCCTTCCATCCACAGGTTTTTATTGGCTTTTAAATTGTACAGGAATATAGGTAAAGTTCATTAATCATTATCAGGCAGTAAGGATCAAATAATAGATAGTATACAAGAACTATGAGGGCTTATTCTGAGTCAGGGTCTATCAGCTAAAAGGCTACAAAACTTTGAGAAACAAACTCATTTCCTGCTTGGGCCTTTATCATTTAATTAAGAGCATTCTTAGCAAAGCAGGTTTCACAGGATTTTACATATCTTTTCTCAGGCCTGATTATCTGAGGAGCCCCTTCTATCTAGCACAGGGCTGCACCATTCTCTGTCATTATTTCAGGCTTAAGTCAGGCAGAGGAGGCAAGATAGCCAGGAAATTAGGAGACTTCTCGCAGGCAGAATGAGGACTCAGGCTTTGTCAAAGCTAAGGGGGCGAGGGTCCATCACCTCCTTTCTCCATAGCCCCCCAAGTTCTTCCCTGGGGCCTCCATGTGATCATGCCTGTCTTAGATTGTTCCCCCCCTCGGCGAATCTTACCCATCATTGGCTAACTGATCAAGCATTGGGGGCTAGTTATGGAAAAAGGAGCAGAAGTGGTGCCCCTGCCAGGGAGATAAGCTTTGTTTCCTTAGTGGCTTATGGTTCGAAGGTCGCTCACTCAGCCTTAGCCATGGTGGGTTACAGCTTCTGAAACCAGGCAGGGCAGCTCCCAACACTGCAGAGCAAATGAAACCATCAAAACAAAAAGGTAACTAATGGAATGAGGGAAGGTATTTATAAGCAACAGTGCTGACAAAATGTGTAAAGAACTCATACAACTCAACAACAACAACAACAACAAAAATCCAATTAAAAAATGGACAGAGGACCTGAACAGACACTTCTTCCAGGAAGACATACAAATGACCAACAGATATATGAAAATGTGCTCAATGTCACTAGCTATTAGAGAAATGCAAATCAAAACTACAATGAAATACTACCTCACTATCTCTGGCTATTATCAACAAGACAACTAATAAGAAGTGTTGGAGAGGTTGTGGAGAAAAAGGAACCCTTATTCACTGCTGGTAAGAATATAAACTGGTACAGCCACTATGGAAAACAGTATATAGATTCTTCAAAAAGGTAAGAATAGATCCCTGGCTTGTGTGGTTCAGTGGATTGAGTGCCAGCCTGCAAACCAAAGGGTCACTGGTTCAATTCCCAGTCAGGGCACATGCCTGGGTTGTGGGCCAAGTCGCCAGTAGGGGGCATGTGAGAGGCAACCACACATTGATGTTTCCTTCCCTTTCTCCCTCCCTTTCCCTCTCCACAAATAAATAAAATATTTTAAAATTTAAGAATAAGCCCTGGCTGGTGTAGCTCAGTGGATTGAACATGGGCTGCAAACCAAAGTATCACAGGTTTGATTCCCAGCCAGAGCACATGCCAGGGTTGCAGGCCATGGCCCCTAGCAACCACACATTCATGTTTCTCTCTCTCTCTCTTTCTCCCTTCCCTCTCTAAAAATAAATAAATAAATCTTTAAAAAAAATAAGAATAGAGTTACCATATGACCTAGCAACCCCTTTTCTGGGTATCTACCAGAAAAATTTGAAAACATTTATCCCCAAAGATATATGCTCTCCTGTGTTTATTGAAGCACTATTCACAGTGCCCAAATCATGGAAACAACCAAAGTGTCCTTTGATAGATGATTGGATAGTATGATATGGTACATATATACAATGGAATACTACTCAGACAAAAAAAATGAAATACTGCCATTTGTGACAACGTGGATGGATCTTGAGAATATCATACCAAGTGAAATAAGTTTACTTTTTTTTTTTAGATTTTATTTATTTATTTTTAGAGAGGGAAGGGAGGGAGATAGAGAGAGAGAGAGAAACATCAATGTGCGGTTGCTGGGGGTTATGGCCTGCAACCCAGGCATGTACCCTGGCTGGGAATCGAACCTGGGACACTTTGGTTCCCAGCCCGCGCTCAATCCACTGAGCTATGCCAGCCAGGATAAGTCTACTTTTTAAAAAATATATATTTTATTGATTATGCTATTACAGTTGTTCCATTACCCCCTTCATTTCCCTCCACCCTGCACACCCTCTCCCACCCATAATCCCCCCTCTTTAGTTTATGTCCATGTGTCATAAGTTCTTTAGCTTCTACATTTCCTATACTATTCTTGCCGTCCCCCTGTCTATTTTCTACCTACCATCTATGCTACTTATTCTCTGTACCTTTTCCCCCTCCCTCCTCCTCCCACTTCCCTGTTGCTAACCCTCCATGTGTCCTCCATTTCTGTGGGTCTGTTCCTGTTCTAGTTGTTTGCTTAGTTTCTTTTGGTTTTGCTTTAGGTGTGGTTGTTAATAATTGTGAGTTTGCTGTCATTTTACTGTACATGTTTTTTTATCTTCTTTTTCTTAGATAAGTCCCTTTAGCATTTCATAAAATAAGGGCTTGGTGATGACGAACTCCTTGAACTTGACCTTATCTGAGAAGTGCTTTATCTGCTCTTCCATTCTAAATGAAAGCTTTGCTGGACAGAGCAATCTTGGATGTAGGTCCTTGCCATTTATGATTTTGAATACTTCTTTCCAGCCCCTTCTTGCCTGCAAGGTCTCTTTTGAGAAATCAGCTGACAGTCTGATGGGAACTCCTCTGTAGGTAACTGTCTCCTTTTTTCTTGCTGCTTCTAGGATTCTCTCCTTTGTCTTAATCGTGGGTAATGTAATTATGATGTGCCTTGGTGTGTTCCTCCTTGGGTCCAACTTCTTTGGACTCCCTGAGCTTCCTGGACTTCGTGGAAGTCTATTTCCTTTGCCAGATTGGGGAAGTTCTCCTTTATTATTTGTTCAAATAACTTTTCCACTTGTTGCTCTTCCTCTTCTCCTTCTGGTACCCCTATAATTCGGATGTTGGAACATTTAAAGATGTCCTGGAGGTTCCTAAGCTTCTCCTCACTTGTTTTAATTCTTATTTCTCCGTTCTTTTCTGCTTGATTGTTTCTTTGTTCCTTCTGGTACACTCTATTGTTTTGAGTCCCAGTTTCCTTCCCATCACTATTGGTTCCCTATGCATTTTCCTTCATTTCTCTTATCGTAGCCTGCATTTGTTCATCTAATTTGAGACCAAAATCAACCAATTCTGTGAGCATCCTGATCACCAGTGCTTTGAACTGTGCATCTGATAGGCTGGCTATCTCTCGCTTGCTTAAAAGTACTGGTTGAGGGGCTTTCAGTTCTGTTTGAGCCATCTTCCCCCCACCCCCCTTGGTCTGGTCACGCCTCTTAAGTATGAGGGGCGGAGCCTTAGGTGTTCACTAGGGTAGGGCACCCCAATTGCTGGGTTGTGACGTTGTATGTGGGGGTGGGGTCCAAAAGGGAACAATGGCGCTTGCTGCACTCTCCATTGCACCTCAGTCCCTTCCGCTGCTTCCCCCGTGCAAACTGGGCCCCTCTGGTGCCAATTCCCATGCGGGTGGGCTTGTGCACCCCGTGGGGCCTTCCAAGGACCTCTCTTGTGAGGCTGGAAGTCTCTCCCTGTGCCTCCACCCCCACAGGTGTTTTCAATCAGTGCCCCAAGGCTCTATTTCCCAGCACTGGGATCCTGATTTGCACACAGTATCTTGCTTCACAATCCCCACCTCGCTGGGTCTGCCAGCTGCCACTTGTGTGCCCAGGGTCCGTCCGCTGTGGTCTTGCGCACCCTGGATGCCTTACGCACCCGGTCCCAACTCTTGCTCTCCGCACCCCGATCTGCAGCCAGCTGCCTGACTCCCCACCTCCTACAGGTCTGGATGAACAGGTTTATTTTAATTTCTTGGCTGTCCGACCTCCATACAGTTCAATTTTCTGTCATTTCTGGTTGTTACTCTATTTCTAAATTGTTGTTGTCCCCATCTTGGTTGTGCGAGGAGGCACAGTGTATCTACCTATGCCTCTATCTTGGCCAGAAGTCCAAAAGTCTACTTTTTAAACTGCAATGGTGAAGCATTAACAATCAAAGGAAAAGTCGGTGATTCTCTGCTAGATGTTGTGGTTGAAAATAATCTAGATAATGATGGTTTGGATGTATATGAGGGAACCTTGGCTTGCTCTCTCTGGCACCTCATCTTTGACAAACGCATGTATGAGAAGTCAGAAGCACTCACTGATGAGGTGAATGACATGCTCGATCTGAGGAACAGGCTCACAGATAGACCTCAGCTGGGAGGCCAATCTGTTGACATAGTCTATGAACAAAATGACTGTTCAAAATATCTGATGCCATGGCTGATGCTAGACAATCTATCATTATGGGCACGAACTCCTAAGCTAGAATATTTTCACAAAATTTTACATATTTTTAAAAGATTTTATTTATTTATTTATTTTTAGAGAGAGAAGGAGAGGGAGGGAGAAAAGAGGGAGAGAAACTTCAATGTGCAAGAGAAATATCCATTGGTTGCTTCTCACATGCCCCCAACTAGGGACCTGGTCCCCAGCTCAGAAATGTGCCCTGACCAGGAATGCAACTGGTGACCTTTTGGTTTGCAGGCTGGCACTCAATCTACTGAGCCACACCAGCCAGGGCTGCTTGCTTTTTTTTTTTTTTCTTCTAGCTTTACTAGCTTTAATTCACTTGGTATAACTACTGAATTTTGTCATTCTTTAAAGTATGCAATCTTTAGTTTGGTTAAAATATAGAAAGCAAATCAAATATTAGAAAATAGTTAATATGATAAAACATTACATATTTTACCTTATTTGTTTAGCAACTTTAGCAAAATGTTTTCATGTAAATCTTGTAAGTTAGAAAAAGTATTATTATTCTTGTTAGGTGTGGGTGATCTAAAATAGCTTGTCTAGGGCCACACAGTGAATTAGAAAAAAATCTGTACTAGAACCCACATCTTGTTACTACAAATTGATGTTCAGATTGCAACAGGAGAAATTACGAATATCTTATTTATAGTACTCATTAAATGTGAGTGTGTTTGGAAAAAACTAGTGCTTTGTGAACTGATTAATTTCAAAGACAGTTATTACCATATAAATAAATATTACAAAATATTTTTAAAAACTGCATAGAATAAGCCCTGGCTGGCGTAGCTCAGTGGATTGAGCGCGGGCTGGGAACCAAAGTGTCCCAGGTTCGATTCCCAGCCAGGGTACATTCCTGGGTTGCAGGCCAGAACCCCCAGCAACCGCACATTGATGGTTCTCTCTCTCTCTCTCTCTATCTCCCTCCCTTCTCTCTCTAAAATAAATAAATAAATAAATAAAATCTTAAAAAAAAAGTTTCTACTAAAAAAAAAACTGCATAGAATAATATGGATGAATTTCACAAACAGGATGTTGAGTGTGAGACATGAAGACATAAAACAATACAGACTTTTAATACATATGAATGTAGTACTTTAATTATGTAAAGTACAAAAACAAGCAAAACCAGTCTAAGGTGTGAGCAGTAGGGAGAATGATTAATCCCGGGGGGAGGGAAGGGAATGGAGAGCAGGAGGGTACACAAGGGGGCTTGCAGGATGTTAGCAAATGTCTCTGTTGACATGAGATAGTCACATGAGAATATTTATTTTGTAGTAACTCATTGAGCTATATACACTTATGATTTGTGCATTTTTCAGCTAAAAAATTGGAGTGCATGTGCACGCATGTGTTTGAGTGTGTGTGACATATTCCAGTGACACAGCAGTTGCTGTACAGGGATGATGGAATGATGAACTTAGAAGAAACCTTTCAGCTGCTATTTTTTTGCTGGAAGTGGAATGACATCATTGACTCCTCAGGCCACCAAGAGCCTGGATGTGCCAAAATAGACAACAACATGGTAGAAGACAGAAAAGAGAAATGAAAGAAGAAGATAGAGAATTCAGGGCAAAAGAGTTTGGAAAGGGTAAAGAATTAAAAAGAGATCAGAGACTAAAACAAGAGCAAAAAGTAACAGATACCTTCTAAAACAGGGGTGTCAAACTCATTTTCACCAGGGGCCACATCAGCCTCTCAATTGCCTTCAAAGGGCCGAAATAATTTTAGGGCTGCATAAACGTAACTGCTCCTTAACTGTTAGGAAGTTGAAATTACATTCAGCCCTTCAAAGGCAACTGCAAGGCGGATGTGGCCCCCGGTGGAAATGAGTTTGACACCCCTGCTCTAAAAGGAAAGACGGTAGAGACAAGCAAACAGGAGTGGAGAGCTCTGTCTTTGAGTCTGCTGCTGGCAGTTGTGGCGGTGGACGGTGGCAAAGCAGAGACTCATATCCGTAGTGGTTAAGAGTCTTGTTAGGATACACTACACCAGCTAGGCCACAGAGACAAAATAAGTCAAGTTGGAAAAGAATATGCTGTTGTTGGTACCTATTATGTACCAGCCATTTGCTTCTTAATTCACAGGATTTTCTTATGTAGCCCTCACTGAAGCCTGTAAGGAATCTGTGAGGCCTGTTTTTACCAATGAGAAACCTGGAAGTGACACGGGGATAAAGTAACCTATTATCCTAGAAGACTGAATGAAACAGATGAAAAACAGCCAATAAAATAATACTGTGGCTTTTTCAGAGAACTGAGTTTACACATCTAAATTCTGAACATTTTTATAAGTCTGAATAAATGCTGTGTTTAAATGAAGTGTAGGAGATTTTACCTTCATCTAAAGTAGTTGTCTTCAATCTGCGTACTAAGGTGTTCCATCTCACAAATTGAATCATGATGGGTGTTTCTCATCTTGCTTTAAAAAATAAGGTAAAATTCTACACATTTTAAAGTTTCCACCTGGTTGTTATTTTCTTAAGACTTTGGTTTCTAAAAAAGAGTGAATAAGCAGCACATAAATGTTAACAGAGAAACTTGAAAATAGTATTTCTTAAAACCATTTCATGTGGCGTGTAATGCTAGTTTTGTAGGTACATGCAGGCATACAATACAATCACATTTTACCTACGGAATGTCTCCAGGTTTGTATGACATGACAATTTAACATTATTTCATGGAGTTCCCCAAAGAGAACCATAAAGCCTGAGAATATACTCACCCAAACAATCTTAAGAATGTCTGGTTTAAGCAGAGAAAGAACTGGTTGACTGGCCCTGTATTTACTAGTGCTGAACGTATTCTGGATGTCAAAGCATTAATGCTCTGCTCGCTTAACTGTTGACTACAGTGAAGGGTTTGCACGCGGATGACGGAAAGACGTTTGTGAAAGGAGCGACACAACCTGAGAAAACAGGCCCCATTTGGTGTTAGTGAAAATTTACTGCTGTCACTGTTCTTTTACACTTTTGTGATACAACACTTCATAATAACAGTCTACCTGGTTATTTCAAAAGCAAAAACTGCAGAGTTCACCTTAACAAACAATATTGGTATCTGGTAATATTATCATCTTTATACCTGCAAATGACGCCATCTTTATTTAGCCTACAAGTCAGGGTGCTATTCAGAAAATGAAGTACTGTTAATAAAATGGCTTCATGAAAAAAGTTAATATATCATGAAAGTAACACAGTACTTTCCATGTTGTTACAGTGATAAGAATGCCCTGATTCAATGTTGAAATAGAACAAATTATATTTAAAGTGAGACTTTATTTAAAAGTCCCTAAGAAAATTGTAGCTATTAAGTATTTCCCATATTCTAAGAGGAAATAAAATAGGGTACCAAAGTGTCCTGCCCTGGTTTACGGACATAAAACCTAAATTCTCCTTCACAAAGTATTGTCAGTAGGATCCAGCTGAGCTATAAGAGTAGGCAAACTCTGGAAGGTAAAGCCCAGAGTCCAGCGAATGAATAATGAAAAACCCACATAAAGTACTTTTTTATGTTTAATTTTTTTAAAGATTTTATTTATTTGTTTTTACAGAGAGGGGAGGGGACAAAGGAAGAGAAGGAAAGAAACATCAATGTGTGGTTGCCTCTGGTGCACTCCATGCTGGGGACCTGGCCCGCAACCCAGGCATGTTCCCTGACTGGGAATTGAACCGGCGACCTTCTGGTTCACAATCCAGCACTTAATCCACTGAGCCACACCAGCCAAGGTAGGGTGCTTTTTTAAAAAAGATTTTATTTATTTTTATTTTTATTTTAAATATATTTTATTGATTTTGCTATTACAGTGTCCCATTTTTCCTCTCCTTTATTCCCTTCTGTCCTGCACCCTCCCTTCCACCAGCATTCCCCCCCTTAGCTCATGTCCATGGGTCATAAATATAAGTTCTTTGATTTCTCAATTTGCTATACTATTCTTAATCTCCCCCTGTCTATTTTCTACCTACCATTTTTGCTTCTTACTCCCTATACCTTTCCCCCCATTCTCCTCCACCCCTCCCCACTGATGACCCTTGATGTGACCTCCATTTCTGTGATTCTGTTCCTGTTCTAGTTGTTTGTTTAGTTTCAGTTGTATTTTTTTTAGGTTCAGTTGTTGGTAGTGAATTTGTTGTCATTTTACCATTCATATTTTTGATCAGCTTCTTTTTCTTAGCTAAGTCCCTTTAACATTTCACATAATAATGGCTTGGTGATGATGAACTCCTTTAATTTGACCTTATCTGGGAAGCACTTTATCTGCCCTTCCATTCTAAATGATAGCTTTGCTGGATAGAGTAATCTTGGATGCAGGTCCTTGCCTTTCATGATTTTGAATACTTCTTTCCAGCCCCTTCTTGGCCTGCAAGTATTCTGAGAAATCAGCTGATAGTATTATGGGAACTCCTTTGTAGGTAACTGTCTCCTTTTCTCTGGCTGCTTTTAGGATTCTCTCATCTTTAATCTTGGCAATCTTGGTAATTATGATGTGCCTTGGTGTGTGCTTCCTTGAGTCCAATTTGTTTGGAACTCTCTAAGCTTCCTGGACTTCCTGGGAGGCTAGTTCCTTTGCCAGATTGGGGAAGTTCTCCTTCATTATTTTTTCAAAGAAGTTTTCAATTTCTTGCTCTTCCTCTTCTCTCTCTGGAACCACTATGATTTGGATGTTTGAATGTTTAACATTGTCCTAGAGGTTCAGCAGCCTCTCCTCATTGTTATGAATTCTTCTTTCTTCATTCTGTTCTGGTTGAATGTTTATTTCTTTCTTCTGGTCCACACTGTTGATTTGAGTCCCAGTTCCTTCCCTTCACAGTTGGTTCCCTGCATGTTTTTCTTCATTTCACTTTGCATAGCCTTCACTTTTTCCTCCATTTTGCAACCATATTGAAACATTTCTGTGAGCATCCTGACTACCAGTGTTTTGAACTCTGCATCTGAAAGGTTGGCTATCTCTTTACTGCTTAGTTCTATTTTTGGAGCTTTGATCTGTTCTTTCATTTGGGCCATATCTTTTTGTCTCTGTGCACCTGTTATATTGCAAAGGGAGGGAGCCTTAGGTGTTCGTCAGGGTGGGGCAACACACTTCACTGAGTTGTGGCACTGTATGTGGGGGAGGGGTCTGAAAGGGAACAATGCTGCTTGCTCAGCTCTCACCCTGCTTTCATCACTTCCCCCACTACCCTCAAGCAAATTGGGTCCTTCTGGTGCTGATTCCCTGGTGGGTGAGTTTGTGTCCATTCTAGGACTCTGTGGGTCTCTCCAACAAACTCTTGTGAAACTGGTAGCTTCTCCTACCTCGGCAACTTCCACTGGTTCTTTCAGTCAGAGATTTTGAGGCTTTATTTCCCCATGCTGGAACCCTGGGTTGTGTGGTCTGTCTTGCTCCCTCATTATTCCTCCCAGTTTATCTGCATGCAAGTATGGGGATACCTGGTCCACCAGTCGCAGCCTCACCCACTAGGTCCTCCAGCTGCTGCCTTGCCACAGGTCCTCTCTGCCCCCGTGTCCCGTCTCCAACCCTCCTACCAGTGTGGATAGAAGTTTCTTCTTTAACTCCTTGGTTGTTGGACTTCCATACAGTTGGATTTTCTGGCAGTTCTGGTTATTTTTGTTTTTAAATTTGTTGTTGTTCTTTTGGTTATGTGAGGAGGCAAAGTGTATCTACCTACACCTCCATCTTGGCTGGAAGTCTCTATTTATTTACTTTTAAAGGGGAAGGGAGGGAGAAAGAGAGAAGGAAGGCATCAGTGTAAGAGAGAAACATTGATCAGTTGCCTCCTGCATGTGCCCCAACTGGGACCAAACCTGCAACCCAGGTATGTGCCCAGATGGGGAATTGAACCTGTGACCTTTCTCTTTGAGAGACAACGCCCAACCAACTGAGCCATACTGGTCAGTGCTAAACTACATTTTCTTTAAAGATTTATTAAATCTTTAATAACAAATGATTTAAAGAGAGGAAGTGCAGGGGAGAGAGAGAGAGAAATGTCAATTTGTTTTTCCTCCCATCCACACATTTATTGGTTGACTCTTGCATGTGCCCTGACTGGGGATCAAACCCACAACCTTGACACATAGGGAGGACACTCCAACCTACCTGGCTGGGGCCACATAAAATACTTTTGGGTAGTGTTAACAAGTTATAAGAGAGCATTATTCAAGATTATTTTCTGATGAACCGGCATATACTAGAAAGGGAACTGCTTTAGTTTTTGCTTCAGTAACTTAAACTTAGAATAAAGTGAGTCATGTCTTAGAATAAAGTGAGTTCCCTCACTTTATTTCATTTCAAATGAGGTGAGGTGCCCTGTGACCTTCACCTCATTTCATGTTGAAATGCCCCGTAGTTTATCCCCTTGTGAATCCTTCATTTAATTGTCAATAGAAAACTTAAATGACCACCCAAATAAGCTGCTGGAAGAATTTTTTTCCAGAAACCAAGTTAAGTGTATCTGATGGTATCAGTACCCATTTAGCACTAAGTTGTATTTTTTTGTGCAGCTCTTACAAAACGGAGCATATGCTATGAGAACTGATACTTATAGTCAACACCCTGGACAGTGTGGCTCAGTGGATTGACTGCTGGCCTGCGAACCAAAATGTCACCAGTTCGACTCCCAGTCAGGGCAGATGCCTGAGTTGTGGGCCAGGTCTCCAGTTGCAGGGGTCAGACAAGAGGCAACCACACATTGATGTTTCTCTCCCCCTCTTTCTCCTTATCTTCCCCTCTCCTAAAAATAAATAAATAAATTTTTAAAAAAATTTAAAAAAGAGTAAATTAACATCAAATTTATTCATTCAATACATTTTTTACAGGCATTGAGCTAGGTGGTGAGAATCAAGTTGAAGAAGTTAGACATGAAGTCTGCCTTCAGCGAGCTTATAGTTTAGCCGGAGAAAAGAAAAACAGAGCAAACAGGGCCTAATCTAGATTTGGCATAACAACAAAGGGGAAAAATGACTACAAACTGAAAAATAGCAAACGTGGGCCAGGTGAAAGAAGAGGACTGAGTGATTCAAGCAGAATGGCAAGTGGAAAAGTCCATTCTCTCTCAAGGAAGCATGAGTCTTCTTAACAGACCTGAGGAGGTTCAGTCATGTGCCAACTTCAGTGGCGTCGGTTGAAATTTTCAATTTTATAAAACAAAGGATTAAAGCACAAATTCTATAAAACATTTACTGAAAATATTATACAATTCACATATGTATATTCACAAAATTTAACTGAAGTTTGTATATGTAAGTATGAAGATTAACTCATACAAAGTGTTTACTACTACAGGATTATTGATAAATTTCTAGATAATTATGGGGAAAGCATACTGTAATAAAAAATAATTTAACACTAAAATATTTGTGATTAAAAAATTACTTTTAATTTTTTTTTGAGAGATGGGGAGGGAGGGGAGAGGGAGAGAAACATCAGTTTGTGAGAGATACATTGATCAGTTGCCTCTCGCACACCCCAGTTGAAGACCTGGCCTGTGACACAGGCTGGTGCCCTGACTGGGAATCAGACTGGTGACCTTTGGGTTTGCAGGCTGGTGCTAAGTCCATGGAGCCACACTAGTCAGGGCTTGTCTGTGATTTTGATACACTTTTCCTACTGTCTGATAAGATAGTGCCAAACAGTGCAGTTACTGAATTGTTATCATAAACAATGAAATCTAATCCTGGAAACAGAACCATTATATTCTAAAATAATTTATGTTCATTTATATATTAATATATATGTACATATGTAATTTATTTAAAATTAATCTCTTCCCCAAATCTTGATATTCTGGCTATAAAGCAAAAATTAGCACATTTAATTCTCAGTAAAATTCCTGTTTACTATGCCATGAATGCAGACTATTAGTGGCTTAAAAACCAGTCTTGTTCATCATATTGGAAAATAAAGTGCCAAAGCAACACCAGATATGATAAACACATTCTGTTTATGGGCAAGAGCATTTCCTACTAAAATATCTAAGCAGTTAATTCCTTCACAAATATATGTTTATGGAGCACATAAGATTTTTAAAACAATGTTGCTGAATACCAAAATGAGAAGAAATTTTAAAAGAAACTATTGCTTTCTAAGGAATAATGGAAGCATATTTTGTTTTAAAATTTGAAACCTTTTTAGAGACAAAAAGTCAAGTTAACAAAGTCCAGTAATTAACTCAGGGACTGCTTAACCAAGAAAAACTTTTGGCACTTAAAACATAAAACTGTCAGTTTCCTCTGCTTGGAAAAAAAGTACAAAAAGCAAATATTCACTGCTATCTTCTCTTAGATGTGCAAGACAGAGCTAACTTTTGTGAAAGGCGATCACTCTGAATAGTTCTACCTGTTATTATTTTTATGCCATAGCCCCTCAAAATTGGTTCTAAATTTCAAACCTCAGAATTATCCTGAGTAGATGTCAATTACGCTAGTGTACATTACTCCATAAATTTTTATGGAAATGCCATCATTTATTAAACTTTGCTAGAACTCAACATACTAGTATGTTAAGCTGCCTGTGCTGGATGTTACTGAATATAAGCTACCATAAACAAGTAAAACTCTGTACAAAAGACATCAAAAGGCTGATAACATAATCATTGGCATTCTATTTCTTGCAAATCTAAATAAAGGATACTGGTGGTGTGAATAATTTAAGTGTTCTCTTCCCTGAAGTAAGACACAGTCATTTCAAGCATCATGTGATAAACTGGTCAAATATGTATTTATAACCCTGGACTACAGAACTTGATGGAAACACCGAGTAACTAAAATTGTCAAAAATATGTCACAGTTGATGCTTAAAATTGTTTCAAAATTATACTACAACTCATCGTACTGTCATTCAATGCATTTGCTCACACAAATGGGATAACAAAGTCCTGCTCAACAACAAACAATAAGTCAAATAATTGTTTTATAGTATATAGGCTTCCTTCTCTTCTTATACTGCTGTTTCCCAAAAAACAATATTACAGCCCTGGCTGGTGTAGCTCAGTGAACTGAGTGTCAGCCTGCAAACCAAAGGGTCACTGCTTTGATTCCCAGTCAGAGCCCATGTCTGAGCTGGGGACCAGGTCCCTAGCTGGGGGCATGTGAGAGGCAACCAATGGATATTTCTCTTGCACATTGAAATTTCTCTCCCTCTCTTTCTCCTTCTCTTTTCCTCTCTCTAAATGTAAATAAATACAATCTTAAAAAACTAAAATTCTGCCCTGGCTGGCGTAGCTCAGTGGATTGAGCTCAGGCTGTGAACCAAAGCATCGCAGGTTCGATTCCCAGCCAGGGCACATGCCTGGGTTGCAGGCCACGGCCCCCAGCAACCGCACATTGATGTTTCTCTCTCTCTTTCTCCCTCCCTTCCCTCTCTAAAAATAAAATAAAATAAATCTTTAAAAAAAACCCTAAAATTCCCAAGTATGACAGGCAAAGAGGTAAAAAGTTTGCTATGTCACAAATATATAAATACATAAAGCCATATATAGCAATAGTTTCTTAGGTTAGAATGGATTATACAGTATCTAAGGGCCCCTTTCCTTCAGATCTGCCCCCCTCCCTCTCTCCCTCCACACTCTCTTTCCCTCTCCCCCTCCCCTTCTTCTCTCTCTATCTTTGCCCCCTTTTAAATAGGAACCAAAATTGGGAAAAACAAAAAAGAGAAAAACCTGCTGATACTCTTATCTAACTTTCTGTTCTCCACTTCTAATCATTATTGGTTTCATCTCAAAATTTTATTATCAGTGATACATTGAATTATTCAGGGAGTGACAAGAGTGTGCGCATAACTAAACATTAACAATGATATGCTGAACTATTCTGGGAGTAAAATGTACATGACAGGTGTGTACGTAAGTATAACATTAAAAAGTTAAATGACAAAGTGAACATGAAAGATCATGTACACATATTTACACATAAAATATATACATTGTAATTTTTACCATTGACCTAAAATTTTGAGAGTGACAGCTTTCTTACATAAAATTTATCAAAATACAAAGAAATAGTAAATAATTAGGACATTCTTTCAATGACAAAAATTGTCTTAAGAATGGGAAATTTGAAAGTAGAATAAACTGGTTGGAAAGGAAGTAAAATAAAATGTTCATTGTTATTTAGTTTTAAATAACAGTAACTTTCTTATAGTACAATTTACCAGATCTTTTAAAAAATATTTTATTTACTTTTAGACAGAGGGAAAGGGTGAGAGGAAAAGATGGAGAGAAACATCAGTGTGTGGTTGCCTCTTGCATGTCCCCTAGTGGGGACCTGGCCCACAACCCAGGCACGTGCCCTGACTGGGAATCAAACCGGCAACTGTTTGGTTCACAGGCACGTGCTTAATCCCCTGAATCACACCAGCCAGGGCTAATTTACCAGATCTTATATCCAAAGAATGTAATGCAAATTTGTTCTAAATATAAAGGAGAAACATCTTTTACCATTTGCTTATAAATTATAAAAATAATGTTTTATGTTACTCATCACTTGGGTGTGTAATTGTTTTGTCCACTTGTACCTAAGTTATTTTTCTAAACTTTCCTAAGTTTGCATAACTGAGGAGCAAAATTTGCAATAATCTTTTAAAAATAACTTCTAATAATAACTTAAAGTATTAAAGAAATAATTTGTACTTTTTCAATTTACAATTTAAATTGATTTATTAACACAAAAACTCAGCAGCCTAATACAGAAAATATTATTTTTGAAAATCTCAAAGTTATATCTAGAAATAGATGACAAAGAATTATTAACCGTTCAACAATTAGACTAATTTTTGAAAAAATTTATTCACATGGGCCTTGATTCCAATTACTGTACATCTGACCAGTTTTAATTTCCATCAGTTGAATGGTACTTTTTAAAGTTAAAGTAAGCTAGATTATCTTTCAAACTGTTTGATGGCATCGAAAAGTAAGGCAGAGACAGAGATCCAAGATGGCAGCAGACTCGATGGAAGCTACACTCACCTTTTCCCAGGACCAAACCGGAATTACAACTAAATTATAGAATAATCATCCCAAATAACCAACTGAAGACAGGCTGAAGAGAAGCCTTATAACCAACAATTTACAGAAGAAGTCATATTAAAATCGTAGGAAGGGCAGAGATGCAGAAAGGGCTGCCTCGCTCCCATGGGTAGTAGTTTAGGTTCTGGAGGGATATCTTAGCTCTGGTGGAGGGTTCTCCCTAAGAAGCCTGGGTCTAAACCCCCAGCCCAGAGCACATGCAACGGGAAGAGGTATCCACATAATATCTAGCTGTGAAAAGAAGGGCTTTCTGTACACCAGAGAGAGATGGATAGAGGCATAGGCACCCTCTTAAAGGGCCAACACATGGGATTTTGTTTGCAGTGCTCATCCTGGGCTCCAGTGGAGGAAAGGTGGAGTGGACTAAAGTTGCATGAGAAGAGTCTGGGGTTTGTGGCTCTGGGTAGAGAGCTGACATCATCTTTCTTGGGTGGAACAGTCCCCTCCTTGCAGCATCAGCCTGGAGAAAAGAAATAGCCCCACTCTCTGGACCCCCTGTAGCCCCACCCCATGGAGCTCATGTTCTGTTGAGGAGTACAGCCAGAGGCTATTTCAGTGACTGAGTCTAACAGATACCTGTCAGGCAGATGAAGGCAGAGGCAAATGTTGGGGTGCTTGGGGACTTTTCCTGACCTATCCCTGGGACCAGTGCTGGTAAAAGTCAGCTTTGGTGAGCAGCTTGGTCCTTCCTGCATGCACCTAGGCCCAGTAGAGGCAACCACAAACTTTGGATTGCTGGTTGCTCCAAACAGGTTGCCCAGGGCCAGTCACAAGCAGTGTCACATATTGACCTATACCACAGTCTCTCCCAAGAGGCCCAGACCAACACACCCAGTGGCCAGCTTCAGATGACAACAACAGAGCAGGTTCTAATAAGTTTCATAAGCAGCATATCCAAAGGGAGATCTCAGCAGCAAATCTCCCTTTGCAAATCTCTGAAGCAAATTCCACTTCATGCGATCAGCACCTAAACAGCAAACTACACACTGTTTCTGGGGTTGAGCCTTATTATCAGCCGAGCTGAGGGTTGATCCCAAGAGTTAATAGGCCAATAGCAATAAAGACTCAATTACAACTTAAGGGCCCACGTAGCTCACACAGGAACATTCCTGGAGCATCCAGCTCAGGTGATTAAGGAGACTGCACCACTGAGTCCCACAGGACGCCTACAACATAGTCACCTATGAATACTAGGAATCACAGCAGCTCTAGCTAATACATAGAAACACAATGAGGCAACCAAGATGGGGTAACAAAAAAACACTTGCCAATGAAAGAATAGGAGAAGTCTCCAGGAAAAGAGCTAAATTAAATGGAGGCAAGCAATTTATCAGATGTAGAGTTCAAAGTAATGGTTATAAAGATGCTCAACAGCATGAAAAAGGGCATAGAAACCATAAAAAAAAGGACCAGTCAGAAATGAAGAATACAATATTTAGAATAAAGAATATACCAGGAGGAATAAATAATAGGTTAGATGAAATAAAGGATAGAACTAGCAATTTGAAAGACAAGGTAGAAATGAACACCCAATCAGAGCAGCAAAAAGAAAAAAATATTTAAAAAGTTAGGATAGTTTAAGGGACTTCTGGCACAACATCCAGCATAAATACATCCACATCATAGGGATACCAGAAGTGGAAGAGAGAGAGAGAGGGATCAAGATCCTATTTGAAGAAATGATGACTGAAAACTTCCACAAACTGGTGTAAGAAAAAGACAAGTTGAGGAAGTGTAGAGAGTCTCAAACAAGACAGACCCAAAGAGGCCCACACCAAGGCAGGCCATAATCAGACTGGCAAAAATTAAAGACAAAGAGGGAATCTTAAAAGCTTTTCAGGATTGACACCCAACCCACAGAGCCGCGCCGGTCAGGGTAAGATCCATGTTAAAGAATAGAGTTAAAGAATAGAGCGTATTAGATTCCACCATCAAGGTGTAAAACGTATTTTCAGTTTACACACATTACATGCATAAAACACACCTGTCTAAGCATGCACACATACCAGCAATAATTTAAACATAGAATAGCTATCATGGACACTTGAAGCATTTGCAGGCATTTACACCGCTAGACTTCCTCTCACGTTATAGGATACCTATAGTATATAGGAGACCTCATATTATGGGATACCTTATGAGAAGAACTGTGCCAAAATTACACAAATCAAAATACATTACCTTTGTGCAAACAACACTGCACCATACTGTATAACAGAAAGTGTCACATGTAATTAGCTTGGGAACCAAGATAGTGGTAGATTCTTTGACCAGAGTGGTGTGGAATGGTTTGAGGCAAAATTGAAACATGAAGTAACCTTAAGGAGTGGGGATCATATGGGCAATTGATGAATTTTTATCTTCACCTAAGGATACATTTACTGATTTTAGAGAGAAAGGAAGGGAGAAAGAGAGAGAGAGAGAAAAAATATCAATGTGAGAGAGAAGCATCAATAGGTTCCCTCATGTATGTTCCCCAACCAGGGATTGAACCCACAACCTAGGTATTTACCTTGACTGGGTATCGAACCTTCAATGTTTTGGCGTATGGCACAATGTTCTACTCACCTAAACCACCTGGCCAGGGCAATCATGTGGTTTATCCTTCCATTTTATTTATGTGATATATCATCTTTATTTTTCAAATTTATTTATTTATTTATTTCAGAGAGAGAGAGAGAGAGAGAAACATTGAATTGTTGTTTCACTTATTTATGCATTTATTGGTGGGCTTTTGTATATGCCCTAACCAGGGATCGAACCCTCAATCTTGGTGTGTCTGGAGGACACTTAACCAACTGAGCTACCTGGCCAAGCTGTATCAGGTTTATTAAAAAGGTAAAAGATTTATACGATCTGAAGAGAAACCAGAATATATTTATCATGTTTATTGATTAGCAGTTATTGTACCAGTTTTGCATTCCCAGAATAAATCTTATTTAGCCATGGTGTATGATCCTTTTAATGTATTGGTGGATGAGATTTGCTAACATTTTGTTGAGGATTTTAGCATCTATGTTCATCAGGGATATTGGCCTATAATTTTCTTGCCTTGTAGAGTCTCTGTCTGGTTTTGGAATTAAGCTGATGCTGGCCTTGTACAATGATCTTGGAAGTCCTCCCTCCTCTTGAATTTTTTGGAGTAGTTTGAAGATAGTGCTGGTTCTTCTTCAAATGTTTGGTAAAATTTAAAGCTATTTAGTCCAGCACTTTTGTTTGCTCGGAGTTTTTTCGATTACTGCTTTGATTTCATTAGTTCTAATTATCTGTTTACATTTTCTGATTCTTCCTGATTCCACTCTGGAAGATTATATTTTCTAGGAATTTATCCATTTTGCCAAGGTTGTCCAATTTGTGGGCATATAGTTGTTCATAGTATTTTCTCACAATCCTTTGTATTTCTGTGGTGTCAAGTGTTACCTTGTCCTCTTTCATTTCTGATTTTATTTATTTCAGTCCTCTTTATTTATTTATTTTTTTGATGAATCTGGTTAAAGGTGTGTCAATCTTGTTTATCTTTTCTTTTTTTATTTGTTCTAATTTTGTTGTCCCCTTTACCCCTTCCTCCCTGCATCCTACCACCCTCCAGCATTCCCCCCACCACCACTTAGTTCATGTCCACTGGTTGTAGGTATAAGTTCTTTGGCTTCTCCATTTCCTATACTATTGTTAACCTCCCCCTGTCTATTTTGTGCCTACTTATTATGCTTCTTATTCCCCATACCTTTTCCCCATTCTCTTCCTCCCCCTCCCCATGGATATCCTCCTTGTGATCTCCATTTCTCTGATTCTATTCCTGTTCCAGTTGTTTACTTAGTTTTTGTTTTTTAGATTCAGTTGTGAATTTGTTGTCATTTTACTGTTCATATTTTTTATTATCTTCTATTTCTTAGCTAAGTCCCTTTAACATTTCACACAATAAGAGCTTGGTGATGATGAACTTCTTTAACTTGACCTTATCTGGGAAGCACTTTATCTGCCCTTCCATTCTAAATGAAAGCTTTGCTGGATAGAGCAATCTGGGATGTAAGTCCTTGCCTTTCATGACTTGGAATACTGCTTTCCAGTTCCTTCTTGCCTTTGAGATTTCTTTTCAGAAATCAGTTGATTGTTTTATGGGCACTCCTTTGTAGGTAACTGTCTCCTTTTCTCTTGCTGCTTTTAAGATTGTCTCCTTATCTTTCATCTTGGCTAATGTAATTATGACATGCCTTGGTGTGTGCTTCCTTGGGTTCAGCTTCTTTGGAAGTTGATCATGAGCAGATCCACAATCTTATTTATCTTTTCAAAGAACCAGCTCTTGGTTTCATTGATCTTTTGTGGTTTTTTTTAAATTAGTATCTGTGTAATTTATATCTTCTCTATCTTTATCATTTCCTTCTTTCTACCTATTCTGAGCTTTTTTGTAGTTCTTTCTCTAGTTTTTTTTTTTTTTTTAGGTGTGGGGTTAGATCGCTTATTTGAGATTTTTCTTGCCTGTAATGCTATGAATTTCCCTCTTAGGACTGCTTTCACTGTGTCCCATAGGTTGTGAGTTGTTATGTATTTATTTTCATTGTCTCCAGGTAAATTTTTATTTCTTTCTTGATCTCATTGTTAACCATTCATTTTTAAATAACATGTTACTTAGCCTCCACCTGTTTGAGTGTTTTTCAGTTTTTTTGTTGTAATTGATTTCTAGTTTCATACCATTATAGTCAGAGAATATGCTTAATATGATTTCAATCTTCTTGAATTTGTTAAGACTTATCTTGTGCCTCAACATATGGTCTGTCTTAAAGAATGTTCCATGTGCACTTGAAAGAGTGTATATTCTGCTGCTTTGAGATGAAATGTTCTGTAAATATAAACTAAATCCATCTGATCTAGTATGTCTTTTAAGGTCACTGTTGCCTTGTTGATTTTTGTCTAGAAGATCTATCCATTGATGTCAGAGGGGTGTTGAAATCCCCTACTATGACTGTATTGCTTACTAATTTCTCCCTTTATGTCCACTAAGATTTTCTTTATGTATTTAGGTGGTTCTATGTTGAGTACATATATGTTTACAAGGGTTATTTCCTCTTGTCAAGTTTTCACTGACTGGCAGAGAAAACAAAATTAGAGTATCAAGTCTGAAAGATACAACACACGATTACTCCTCGTACCATGGAGAAGGCCACCTGAGAGAGAATGCAGCAGGCCTCTGTAAGGGGAGAGTGGCCTCCGGCTGACAGGCAGCACAAGAATCAGGGACCTCAGTCCTACAACCACAACAAATGAATTGGGCCAAGAACTGTACTGAGCTTAGAAGGGAAACCTGAGCATGAGATAAAGATGCAGCCAACTGACACCTGGATTTGAGCCTCATGAGACACTGAGCAGAGAACCCAGCCAGTTTTTTCCGGACTTCTGATCTACAGAAGTGTGAGATAACAAATGTGTGCTGTTTTAAACCACTGCTTTTGACATCTGTTAATGTTCCTGTGTTGGCCTGGACACTGGGGGTGGGGGAGGTGGAGAGGAAAGGAAGAGTAGTGGCAGCCAAGGAGGAGGGACAGGAGCAGACAGAGGGTTGTAAAGAAAACAGGTGGGTGAGGAAGACTGTAAGGAAGAGGGAGAGACAGGGAGACGAGAGAGAGGGATTCAGGAATAAAAATGGGGGAGGGGAAAACCCAGAAAGTCTCAAGTCCAATTCTGGTCACATAAGAACCCCAGGGCAGTGGAAGGAAGGCAATTACAAAGAAAAGGAAAAGAACACTTTTTTCCCCCTTCTGGTAGAAATTTTACCCCATGGCAGCAAAAGCCAGCGATCCAGGTAGAGCAGGTGGATTGAGGGAAGACTAAAAGCCTTTCCCTGCCGCTGATCTCCAGATGGATTTGGTCTCTTTCCAAGGGACCAGCCAGGAGAACTTGAGTCCAGGACTCCTGGCTCTTCAAGGGAGCGGGGTACCGGGATCAGGAAGGGAGGGGACTAGGTGGCCTCACCCCTCCCCCATCTCCCCACTCCTGGCCTGGGTCCAAGGTGCTACCATGCTTCCAAGGGGTCACGGTGCACACTCTGGACTCTGATCCAGGGACCTGAGTTCTAGTCACAAAGGAATGTCTCCCCACAAGCCTGGTCTGATGGCCCTTAACTCGGGCCAGTCCATACAGGATTTTTCCTCTGGAAGCCAACTCGTCCTGTTTACAGGAGAGACCTGGTTCTTCTTGCTGACACATGTAAAGAATTACATATCAGCAAATCTAGTAGTATGTAACCAGTTCACTAGTGGCCCACTCCCATGGAAGTGAACAGGACTGGGTAGAGTGGGGGTGAAAGGCAAAGTTTCAGGGCAAAACAGGGTGACAAAAGCAAGAGTGGCAAGGCATTGGTAAAAGGCTGAAGACCAGGGTGGCAAGTCCCTGGGCAGCTTGAGGCTGGGTGGCTGGAGGCCCAATGGCCTGAGAGCCAAGAGCACTCCAAGCCTCCTGAGAGAGGGAGAGAGAGAGAGAAAGAGAGAGGGAGAAAGAGAGTCCTTTGTTTTGAGGACTTATATACTTGGTGGGATAGGAGGAAAAAAAGTTACATATTTATTAACGGGTACATGTGGCGCCAGCTTTCCTGGGGGGATGTGAGTACCCAAATTAGGTATGTGTGGGGGTCTGTTAGCCCAAATCCTTATCTTGCTCCAGACCCCATTTGTTCATCTTGTTGTAAAACAAATACATGACAGGAGGCAGTTAATTAAAATCAGGGCACTTTCCAAAGTTATTTATGGGCTCTTTCTGTAGGCATCAGGGACTCCCTCATAAAACAGATAGTGACCAGAGGTAGGCAATTAACCAAAGTTGTTTTATGGGCTCTTTCTTTGGACACCGGGGACCCTCTCCCACATTCCAGGCCTTGGGGTGAAAGCACAGTTTCAAGGCTTTCTTTCCCAAATAGTGGAAATGCTACATAGACCTTCAAGGACTTCCCTTCTTTCTTGCTAACATAGTATCTCTTATGATGTTGGAACACCTGGCAATATTATTAGACCAGGCTCAGGACTTCCAAGTTAGCATGTGAGACTTGTCTCCTTCCTCCTCCCTGCATTGGTTTACTATTTATTCTACCTAATTGGTAAAAGGCGTTTCCTGGCAACCAGGGGTGCTAAATGCTGGCCAGTAACAGTATTTCAGTCTCAGAGTACTCCCTATGCTGTCTCCTGCCTCAATCCTACCTATGGAGGGAAGAGCTGGGCTTACCATCACGCTAGCATCCCCCTCCAGGCCAGACGAGGATTTCTGTCCAGAGCCCTCCTGCTGCTGCCCGCTGCATCTCCCCAGCTCTTGCCTTCCCCCCAGGAGTTGGGCTGGACACCTGGTCCTCAGAGGGGCATGGTCCACATCGATGTGGCCGGCAGGTGCCCAGGGGCCCAGCGACATCACCAGGGCCACCCTCTCTTCAGGGTCAACCCCAGACTTTGGGGCTAAAAGGCAGGGGCTGCATCCACCGCCAGGGGCTGGCCCACGAGGGGATCTGCACACAGCATGTCATCCCTTTATGAGTTAGTGGGAGGCATAAGACACCGATGTGGCCGCACTGTCATTGGTGATTGAGTCTTAGTTTGGGGGTCAGGGGTTGGGGACCTATGGTGGGAGTCCTGTGGTTTATTTAAATGGCGTACTTTATTCTGAATTTTAGTATATTCTATTCTAGTTTATTCAGATCTTATTTAGAAATGCTAGCCCTTAGTCTCCACTAGACACCAAAGCCACTGTCACACTAAACTTGGTAACTTGACTCCAGGAAACCTCATTCTTTGATCCCAAGCACAGCAGGGAAGAGGGATCTGGGCCGGATGTCCGTGGAGACCAGAAGGCTGGGGCACCCTCTTCCTAAGGTGTTGGAACTGGGTGGGCCCTCTTCTGTTCAGGAGAAAAATTTGGTCTGGAGTTCTGAAGTCTGGCACAGCTAGTGAAGATGTTCCCCTCCAGGGCTCACTTAGTTTTGGTACATTCAGCAGTTAAAATTGACTGTAAAACAACTTTTTCGAGGGCTTACTTTGGGGGTTTGAAAAGAAAGCAGTGAGGATCCTGAAAGGGAGCTGAGGGAAGGAAGGAGGAAGGGGAGAAAGGGAGAAAGGTGGGGATGAGAAAACAAGGAGCGAGGTGGTCACAGCCCTGTTCAGCTGTGGCCTCAGGCAACAGAGGCTCCTCACCCTGGAGCATTCCATTCAGGGTTGCAATCTCTTATTGCTCTCCCCAGAATCTTGGCTCTACCTGGAAGTAAAAGGGTCAGGCCAGTTTCCCACCCCGCCAGACTGCAAATGACCCAGTCAGGCCAGTTTCCAACCCTCCGGACTGCCTGTGACTCAGTTGTCCTGACTGGCTTGGTAGCCCTCGGCTTAAAACTCCCACCTCACACAATAGACACCTGGCGCCAGCCACAATGGCCTGCGGTCAGACTGACCCTCTCTGTCCCTGGGAACAGCCCGCCCTTTACCTAACCCATTGTCCCAGCTCACATCCTGAAACCCTAAGGCACACTCCTGGAAGAATAAGAGTATAATCCCTCACAAACCCTGTGCTTTTTCTTTTAAAAATCCCATTCCTGCCTCTCCCCCCTGCCCCCTCCCTGAAGTTGACCCTTACTGAAGTTGACCCCTACTGAAGTACTGAAGTTGACCCCTACTCAGCCCGCCTGCAAGAGCAGCATCGAATAAAGGCACTTGGATGAGATCATCGGTTCCTCCTGCCACTATTTCTCACACATTTCTCAAGGAAGTACTGAGCCTGGTTGCCTGGCATTCACCCTCGAAAAGTCTCTTTTCACATGGAGGTGTGTGTCAGGGTAGGAGGGTAAATACACGAGTTACTGGAAACCAAGTCAACACCTTGTTGAATTCCTTGGAGTTAACCTGAAAGTCAGCTCCTCTGCCTCCCCATTTCTTTGCTTGCAGGATGATGCCTGCAGGGCAGGGCCTGGAGAGCTCCAGGGCACCGAAGACCAGGAAGATCTGGCTGGAGACGCAGTGGCTGAGCAGACTGCACTTCCGGGGCCTGGAGTCTGGGCGTCTGGCCTGGAGCCAGAGCAAGAAGACCAGTCAGGGTTAGTCAGCAGGCTTTCTCCACAATACTGCAGACATTCCTTTTTAGTCCCGGCCTTTCATCAGGTCTTCCACCTCCTTTCCCTAAGGACCCTTTACTAGACATGGAGATTTTAGTACCCTTATCTGACTATCTTCAGCTGCCATTGGTGGAAGTTGCCTTACTCCTATCAACACCTGAGCTCCAGACTTGACTCTGCTTCAAGGAGAAGATGCCCCTTTCTTTTCCCACCAGAACTGCCTTGGCACAGGCCCAGTCTCTGCCTGGTGACTCGGACAGCACCCAGGGCTGATTTTCCTCATTTTCCATCTTCTCAATGGCCCCCAACAGATGTTTGTGACATCAGTGCACAGAGGCCTGTGGGAGGCCCGCGTCTCTCAAACCTCCTTTCCCTTCTCCCTGAATCCACCCTCTACTACATATACCCATCACAGACTGATATGCTTTTATTCTTGTCCTTGTTGCCTACCCAGCACCCCAGCATTTTTCTTTTTTCTTGGAATTTTCATTCCCTCTTTGGATGTTGTCTTCCTGGTACCTTCATGAAAGCGCCCTGCCCTTATTTGCTCAAGGAGAAGACACTCCACCCAAGCTGAGACAATCAGATCTGTACTACCCTAGAATATGAACATAGGGAAGGGCAGGTGACCTAAGGTTAGGTAAAAGTCTGGTTTATCCACTTGAGAGAGCAAAAACACTACTTTTTGTTTCTGCTATTTATGTCCTATATAGCTGTACTGTGAATAGAGTTTACATATTAAAATAGTATAATTGACCCATCAAACTAAGATTCAAATGTATCCGAGAAAAAGGCAATGGGATGTGTGTTAGAATGTTGTTGTGATGGTAGAGGAATATGTTAAAGAGATAGTGCCTAAAATTTGAAAATCAAGAAGTAATATATTTATTTAGAGATAAGAAAATAACAAAATAATTTGTTACACGTGCTAAAAATTTGTGGAAGCGTATCAGGGGACTGCTGTTTTTCTAAACAAATTTATGAGTATATATAGCATTGATAAAAATATGCCCTAAATACGATAATTCCATCGCTGCTTGTGTACATGTATATATTTAAAGTTAATTGTTTGTACTTTGAGTATAAATTTTTTAAGTAATATACATTTTTAAGGATTTTTTTTATTTTTAGAGAGAAGGGAAGGGAGAGAAATATCAATGTATGGTTGCCTCTCATGTGCCCCTCACTGGGGACCTGGCCGGCAACCCAGGCATGTGTCCTGACTGGGAATTGAACCAGGGGCTGTTTGGTTCACAGGCCTCCTGTGCTCAATCCACTGAGCCACACCAGCCAGGGCCTTGAATATAAATTTTTATGTAGTCATGATAGGGGCTTAAGACTTGGGAAAATTTAGCTTAAGGTAAATAGTCATAAATCTAGCAAGTAATGTGTATGTTAAGTTTTTGTTTCAGTAACTACAGATAAGGCCTCTCTTGGCGCCTAAGAGTAAGCAGATGACCTCCTGGAGATGTCTGTACCAGGAAGAAGCAAGTGACTACCCTTCCCCCTTGGAGGCAACTGTTGAATTTCAAAGGCTTTCACTGACACCTTGTTTGCCCTCCTCCAACCCCCTTATAAAAGGTCTGGCTGGGAAAGAGAGAGGAAGATGGTTTGTTAGGGTATGAACACACCATCTTCTCGGATTGTCGGCCATCTGAATAAAGCGCCTATAAAAGATTCAATCACTTCTAAATTTAAAAAAAGAAATAAAAAAAAAGATTCAATCACTGTCATTGCTTATTGGATTTGGTAGTGACAGGCAGCCCGAACGCCGGTGTCTTTTCCAGTTACAGTCATATTAATTACTCTTTTCATTAAAGGATTCTGGGTTTGGAGTCATACACAGGATGTCTTCCCTCAGTGGGTTTATTGAAATGTTTGCAAAAATAAGTTAAAAGAAAATGGTAGATAAGTACTATCCAATTTTGGCAAAATGGTGGATAAAAGAATATTCTCATAAAATGTTCAGAATGTGACCTGCTACATCTTTTTTTCTTCAGGGTAATTAGGTAGGAATTAGCAAAATTAGAAATGTATAATATTTTAATATGGCAAGTCCATTTCCAGGAATCTATGGAGAAACAGACAAGTGATGGTAGATACATATAAAGCAGTTCCCTTCACTAGTAATAATAAATGTTGGAGGCAGTTTCATAACCATTAATTAGAGAATGTTGATGGTGACAGCACTGATAAGAGTGAGTGCGTATTGAACATTTACTATATTTGAGGCCCTGGGCTTCACCTGCACATCTCATTTGGCCCATTTCACATGTAGAAATGGAGGCACAGAAGAGTCTGTGGACTGATTAGGTTCCCCACTCAGAGCCTGTGGTTTCACCACAGATGTGACCCACCTTCTCTTGTTTTCCATTTTAGAGATTTCCAGTGTTCCAAATATGCTAAGCTATAAAAGCCCAACCTTGAGGAAAGTAATAAAAAATGTGTGGTGGGCTCCAAAGCATACTTTTTTTTTTTTAACCCAAAACAGTACTCTTTGCTAGAGGTGTCTTAGGAACTAGAGTCTTGGGACAAGAGGAAGGGAAATTTGAGGATAAAGTGAGGATCCAAAGGAAAGATGGAAAAACAGAATTTGCAGAAACGAATGTCCCTTTGTGGGCTCAAGCCACCAACATTTCTTCAGTTAATAGCCCAACACACTCAACTGATTAGGCCACGGAGACACCATATAGCACCCGTGGTGGATTATTCATCAATCAAGTTATATACAAGTGTTTCGTATAAAGGTGGTCAAAAGGCAAAAACGTTCAGTTATAAATAGTTACTGATGCTGGAACACACAACATCATTACTGTAGTTAACACTGCTGTGTAGTGTATTTGAAAGTTGTTAAAGTAGATCCTAAGAGTTCTCATCACAAGAAAAAAACACCTTTTTGTATCTATTTGAGATGGTGGATATTAACCAAACTTATTGTTGGTAATCATTTCAGAATATATGTAAGTCATGTCATTATGCTGTACACCTTAAACTTGTAAAGTGCTGTATGTCAGTAAAACTGGGGGAAATTGCATCATACATAATCCTCTCATTATATAGAGGTTGAGAAGTGTTCTCTACCCGGAAGCTGG
The DNA here is from genome assembly GCF_004126475.2 of Phyllostomus discolor. Classification (NCBI taxonomy): domain Eukaryota; kingdom Metazoa; phylum Chordata; class Mammalia; order Chiroptera; family Phyllostomidae; genus Phyllostomus; species Phyllostomus discolor. Next base: position 49,359,294 of record NC_040916.2, on the reverse strand, counting down.
AGCACCCTCAACTCTTCTGTTTTGCCTCTACTCCATAACTTCCCCCAAGCACCCCCCTCCCCCGGGGGGCTGGTTGTGGAGCTGCTGATGAAGGCGTGGTTGGCCGGAGCTGAGTGATTGGAGGACTCCAACCAGGCACCTAAGTAACAACTGCAGCCTCTCGGTCTGAAGTCATCTGCTTTCCAACTCTTTGCTCCACTTCACCCGTTGTACTTCTAGCCAGTTCCCCCAGATCCTCGAGCGCGCGCACAAGCGGGAAGGACAAAATCAGCTGTGTCTCCACTGCGCTGCCCACTGTCGATGCCTTTCGATGGGGAATCCACGGAGCAGAGACCTTGAGTTTGCCCAGGATGCAGCCCCTCGCCCAGAACATTGCCCGACATCTGATAGGCCCCCAATACATGCTCGGTAAATGATGCATTCCGCCGCAAGATCCTGGGGAAGAAGGGAGAAGACACCAAGAATTCCACCGTGAACTGAATTTTAGTTCTAAAGAATCCTCGGAATGGAAAGACGTGAAAGGGTTTTTTCGAAAGCGGCTATTCTCTAAAACCTTTGTATCAGCAGCTGCTTTAGAACCAGGTCAAGGTCCTGATCGTGGAAACGCCTGACAGCACCACCTGGAAAGGCTGGGCTCCTCACCCAAGACAGTGTGGTGGCCTCACTTGGGGGATACTGGTGGCAGGGAGAAGGGTGAACGCGGAAAGCTGAGGAGAAGAAAGTGAGTGGCAGTGAGGGGCAGTCTGGGGTATGAGAAAGAAAGGGCGGAAGGGGTGGGAGAGAAGACAGCTTGAGCCACGGAAAGAGAAACTCCAGCCACTACAAGCAAAACCAGTGAGAAAACGTTGGAGCTACTTGTGTCAGCAGCACTCACCTACAGCACCGCAGGTTGTCAGTGGCACGTGGTGACATACGGCGGTTAGTACGCTGCGTTGCGACCTCGGCAACCTTGGCTTGAATCCGCTTAATGACATTGTTCTACTCGCTATTTTCTTTTTTAACCCCCCACTGATGCTGACAATACCATGTGATTTCCCGCTTTGAAATTGGAGACTCAAGAGTTGGGGTTTTAAAAAAGATTTTATTTAGTTATTTTTAGACAGGGAGGGGAAGAGAAGGAGAAAGAGAAACATCAATGTGTGGTTGCCTCTGGTGCGCCCCCTACTGGGGACCTGGCCTGCAACCCAGACGTATGCCCAGACTGGGAATTGAACTGGCAACCCTTTGGTTTGCAGGCTGGCACTCAATCCACTGAGTCACCTTGGAACAGTTGAGTGAGGCTATGGAGGCCCCGCGTGGCAGATACTCCCAGTCTCATTACACGACAAAGAGAGGAGACCCACCTAGCCTTGGGGAAACGCTGCAAGTCAACAAGCACAAGGTGTGCGGTGCCTATTTTCCCCAGTAAAGGAGGCAAAGACAGAACAAGGGCCTGATTAGGCTGCATGGGAGGAAAGGCAGCCACGGAGACCATGGACCTGGAACCACTAACCTGAAATTATATGTGAGGCTCTGAAGGAAAAGTATCTAGCATCGCCTTGGAAAGAGAATCCTGAAAAATTTGGGTAACTGAACTAATAGGTAAAAGGCAAAATCCCTGATTTTCATCATCCTGCTTGCTCAGTCCATAATGTATGACCTCTGCTGATGTTTTAATTACCATATAGTGACAGTGACTTTTTCTTTTCTTTTGGTAAAAAATGCTCCATAAATTTTAGCACGTGTACATATGTTATAGTCATCACCATAATCAGAATACATAGCAGTTTCATCTCCACAAAAACATTCCCCCGATCTTGAGTTATAGTCATATCTCCCCACAATCGTAAGCCCTAGCAACCGCTGATCCACTCATCACCGTAGTTCTACCTTTCTGAGAATGTCATCACAATAAGAGTATTATTTCAAGATTAGCTTCTTTCACTCAGTACACTGACTTTGAGATTCGTCCAAGTTATTGAAGCTTGTTCCTTTTTATTGCAGGGTATTCCATCTAGTGAGTATACTGCAGTTTGTCTATCAATTAGCCAGATAAAGGATATTTGACAATTCTAGTTTGGGATATTACAAATAAAGCTGCTGTGCCCTGGCTGTTGTGGCTCACTGGGTTGGCATCATCCATAAACTGAAAGGTTGCTGGTTGGATTCCAGGTCAGGGCATGTGCCTAGGCTGCTGGCCAGGTCCTCACTTGGGGGCCTGCAAGAGGCAACCTATCCATGTTTCTCTCTTTCTCTCTCCCTTGCCATCTCTTTGAAAATAAATAAATAAATAAAGTCTTAAAAGAAAATAAAGCTGCTATTAACATACCTGTAGAGATTTTTGTGTGAACATTAAGTTTTCATTCCTCTAAGGTAGATAGACTGCGCTTGTTGGATCATACAATAACTATATGCTTTACGTTATCAGAAACTGCTAAATCTGCTTCAGTTGCTATGCCATTGTACCAGTGGCTGTACCATTTTGTGTTCTCACCAGCAGTGTATGAGAATTCCAGTTGCTCCCTATCCTAGCTACTTGGTATTGGCATTCTAATAGTGCATGAGAGTATCTCATTGTGGTTTTAACTTGCATTTCCTTAATGCTTGGTGATGTTAAACATCTTTTAATGTGCTTATATCCTCTACTGAAATGTCCATGTCTTTTGCCTATTTTTTTTGTTGTTGTTTCCTTATTGTTAAGATTTTTAAATATATTCTGGTCACAAGTTGTCATAGTTGTGATTTACTAATTTTTTTCTCTCAAACTGTAGCTTTTTTTCTCTTAACTTTTTTTTTCTTTTGCAAAGCAAACCTTTTCATTGAAGTCCAATTTATTTGTGTTTTCTTTAATGGATCATGAGTTTGGTGTCATACTTAAGAACACTGCCCAACCCCTTGTCATGAAGCTTTACTATATTTTCTATAAATTTTCTAGTTTTACATTTCATGTTTAGTCTGTTCTCTGCTTTCGGTTAGTTTTGCATAAGATGTAAACATCTGCTTTTGTTGTTTTTTTTTAAGATTTTATTTATTTATTTTTAGAGAGGGAAGGGAGGGAGATAGAGAGAGAGAAACATCAATGTGCAGTTGCTGGGGGTCATGGCCTGCAACCCAGGCATGTACCCTGACTGGGAATCGAACCTGTGACACTTTGGTTTGCAGCCCGAGCTCAATCCACTGAACTATGCCAGCCAGGGCTTGCTGTTTTTCTTTATTGTTTTGTCACTTTATATATTACTTATTTCACTTTCTATCTTCAGTACTTCCTTCCCTCAACTTTGTTTTATTTTCCTCCTTCTTTTCCCAGGCAAAGCAGAAGATACTGATCCCAAAGGAACAAGGGCAGGAGGGGATGGTGAGACTGGTGAAGGACCAGTCCTGGTCTGAGATAAGGCAGTTTTGATGGCAAAAACTGAAGGTAGAAGGAAAAATTCCAAGTACCAGGTAGGGATGGGATGATGACTCAGGATGCCTAGTGTACTGACAGCTGGAGATTGTTGTGAGATAGAGAGAGGAGAACAGAGCCTATTTACAAACTTTCAATTTTATTAAAAATAAAAAGCAATGACTAAATGCTCCTTGAGAAGAGGGAGAGGACCTGAATGAGGAGTTAGGAGTAGAAATGTCTGGGTTGCTGTGGAGAAGCCTATTGATCACCCCCAAGAAGTTTCCTTTTACAGTCTTCTGGACAGACCTTGAGTCCCTGGATGTACAGTTAGCTCAGCAAAGGAATCTCCAGCCAGCAGTCCTTGACTAGATGATCTCAGCTGTCCTGAAACTCCCTAGGTTCTGCAGACGCTCAGTCTGCAGCAGGGAGTGAAGAAGGAAGGTTGGGGGTAAAGGCACCTTCCAGTCAACACTAAGAAAGCCAACAAGGTGCCCTGGCTGGTATAGCTTGTTGGCTGAGCACAGGCCTGTGAACGAAAGGGTCGCTGGTTGCATTCCCAGTCAGGGCACATGCCTGGGCTGTGGACTAGGACCCCCAGTAGAGGGCACATGAGAAGCAACCACACATTGATGTGTCTCTCCCCCTCCTTCCCTTCCCATCTATCTAAACAGTGCAATTACAACCACAGTCCCAACAGTATTGTTTTTCAGGAGACAAGGCAAAGGGAAAACAATGCTGTTTTAATCTAAAATTTACTTGGGGAGTAAGGGCAGGACAAATTGGGTAAAGAAAGTCAAATATATGGCAATGGAAAGAAACTAGACTTTGGGGGTGAGCATGCATAGAGTACATGGATATTGAATTATGTTGTACACCTGGCATAGTTATTAATTTAAAAATAAATAAAATTCACTTGCAAAAAAATACACTTGTGTGTAGGAAATGTAGAAAAATGTGAATCAGCTTGCCCTAACAGATACTAATATACAGTACAGAAGACAGATAGCAAATCAAATGCAACATATATGATATAGGTGGCATTTGTGTGGAGGGGATAGTTACTCAATGCTGAAGAAAAACACTGTAAATTAGACTTTTAAATGAATTTGTATTTTATTAGTCCTATCAGAATGTAAACTCAGTTGAAAAATAGCGCTGTATTATATTTATTTTGGGTAGAGACTACTTGCAGCTCCAAGAAACCTCAAATGTTGAACATCTCTGGCTTCCAACATCAGCTCAAACTTCTCAGCTGGCATTCAAGGTCTTTCATGATGTGGCCCCCACACTGCAGCCAGTTCCGCTGTAAGTACTAGATCGCAGAACAGGGTTTCATAACCCATGCTGCACCACTTCCTCGCCCTCACCCAAATGTTCAGTTTTCGTTTCTTTCAAATACATGCGTGTGAGTCCCACCAAGCTGAACCTTTTATCTTCTTCACCGCTGCTTATTTATTGTACAACCTTACTGTATGTATTTGCCCGCGTGCCTACCCCGCCACGTTGTGACTAAATAGAAAGGATTCGCAGCTTATTAGTTTTTATGTTTTTATATTTTCCCTCCTCTTAAAAAGAATGCTTGCTGCACAGAATGGGGAGGGGGGGGGGGAAATGGCCTTTGGAACGAATAATTTTCCTTTTCGTAAATAGGTAATTGAAACGTGAAGCGGGCAAAAGTCGCCAAAAGCTCTCTCACCGGCTAGAGGCTGGGCTTCCAGAAGAATACAGCTCAATTTGAGGAGATGCCGGCTTAATTCCGTGGCTCATGCGTATTATCCTGTAAGTTACCAACCGCCCACAACAAAAATGGATTCTTCCCGCCCCAATTTCACCTTAAAACGAGGGTTAGTAATCATCTTTCACCAGAAAGGTCACACCCTACCAGTGTCAGACGCCAAACGCCTAAGTAACAAGAAGGAAGGAGAGTCCAATCGGAATAAACGTTTTAACCGGAACCGCTTCTCCTCCCAACCGGAAGAGACCTTGCGTAAGGGCGTTAGGGGCGGAAGTGACGGGAAGGTGGTTGTAGGGTAGTTGGCGGGTGGTTGAGCAGGACCGGTCGCCATGTCCGCGGGGAGCGCGACACATCCCGGGGCCGGCGGGTAAAGCTTCGCGGGCGAGGGAATCGCAGCGAGCAGGGGGAATAGGAGAGGCGGAGGGATCATGGGGAACTGCATATGGGTAGAGGGGCGCTTAGGTGGGACCTGTACGCATAGGAGAGCCAGCGTGTAGAGAATGGTGGTGAGAAGGCCTGGAGATCCTGAGAAAGGCCGGCGAGAATCAGAGGGAGGAAAAAAGCAGGGATTTTTGGAAGGACGAGCAAAGGGGAAGGCGAAAAACGAGCGCATGTGGGACAGAGTGAAGTCTTGATAGGGGTGACGGAAGTGGAAGGAAGTAGAGTCTGGAAAAGGATCGAAAGAAGTGAGGATTTGGGGAAATATTGCAGTAATTTTCTATTTAAGTTGGTAATTTCAGGCCCCGATAGGAGTTTTGCAGGTGTAAAGGGAATATGATAGAGGAAAAGATGGTGTGCTAAGGCATAATAAGGGAGTAATACTATAAATGAAAGCTTTTGGGGGCCTTTTATTTCCTTTTACTTACTGTAGGCGCCGCAGCAAATGGGACCAACCAGCTCCAGCTCCCCTTCTCTTCCTCCCACCGGCGGCCCCAGGTGGAGAGGTTACCAGCAGTGGGGGAAGCCCTGGGGGTACCACAGCTGCTCCCTCTGGAGCCTTAGATGCTGCTGCTGCTGTGGCTGCCAAGATCAATGCCATGCTCATGGCCAAAGGGAAGCTGAAACCAACTCAGAATGCTGCTGAGAAGGTATTTGTAGTTGAAGAGACTCTGCTAATTGCGGTCTTAATAAGGGTTATTTCGTAATCCTGTACTGTCACAGTCATTTGTGTTAATGAAGGAGAACACGGAACGGTAATTTAAAGATCACTTTGTTTTGGAATATATCAGATGACATTTTGTTACTTATTTTTACAAGGCAGTTTTGGTTGAGCTGTGACTACATTTACGGACCAAATAGCTTGTTTTGGCTATGTTCACTCATTTCAGCTTATCTATACAATCATGAAAAGTGATGTAATATGTTTCTTGATACATGTGCATTTTCCCTAAATTCAAAAGAAAAGTTCAAATAAATCAAGTGAACTTTAAAATGTCTCAATAAACTATAGATTCAACTTCTAATTTCTGCCTAAGTCAAGGGCAATTACACATAAAATGAATAATCTATATGGGTGGTTTTGTAGTTTTCACACAAATTGAGGGAATTATTTGGTCATTTCATAAAATCCCTGGTATAATAAGTCTTACAGCTATAATGGATCTGAACTTGGAATCCTTTAGTTTAATTACCATAGCATGCAAGAATCTTCCTGCAGGGTAATAAGTATATAGTGACTGTATTGCATGAATGTAAAAGAACTTGTCCAAAGTCTGTACATGGTAGGCACTGATGTCTACTTAAACAGTCACCTCAGACAATTGGGTGTTTAGCTTTTGCTTGAAGGTCTCTAGAGTTGTAGAGTTCAGTGTGCTTCAAGGCAGCCCATTTAATTGTAAATATACTTTTTAAAAATTCTCTTAGCTTAAATTTGCCATCTTTGCTACTTGTGAAGAGATGAGTTCTGTATTTGAAAATGTAATGAATGTAAGTTGATGGGTATATTAGCATGTTTTTGGTGACTGGTTCACCAAGTAATTTTAAAGATTATACCTCAATAAAGGTGGGAAAAAAGAAAATGAAGTTTGTTGTCAGCCTTTCAAATTGTCAGTAGATGAAATCAGCAGAGTGTTTATCAGGAGGCCATAACCTGTCTGAATGCTTAGATACTCAAGTTCTGCAGATCAGAACTTTTAGAGAATTGGAAGTTTATCACTGGTATTTTTGTGGTTTGCAAAGATTGTGTGAGTCAATTGTCCATTTTAAGATATCCAAGGAAATATTAAAAGGACACTGATGAAGCTGGAATGCTACTTGTATATTAAAATTCAAAATCCTAGTGTTAACCATTTAGACTCATTTTTTTTTTCTCTAAAAAATAGTCTTTAAAAGGGTAAATGAACTCAGCAGGAGGCAGCATGGTTCATAAATACTGAATTTAGAGCCAAAATACCTAGGTTTGAAACCCAGAATCCTCAGTTACTGGTTGGGTGTCTTTGACAGATGAGCCTCATTTTCCTCTTTTGTAATGGGGTAGCTATATAAATTAAAATTTGAATTAAAAATAAAATTTAAAATTTAGTTCCTCAGTCATACTAGCCATGTTTCAAGTGCTCAGTAGACATGTGGCTAGTGGTGTCCAGATTGGACTGCCAGCTACAGGTCACCTAATGTCATCACAGAAAGTTGTGTTGGACAACACTGAAATGTACCTTTAAAAGAGGCTGGAGGGGTTCAGTGAGATAGGTTGCAGATGTGTACTGAAGTAGACTATACAAAGGTAAGGAGATATGTCTGTTTAGCTTGCCTCCACATTTAAAAAATGAATCTAACACACAAAGAAACTATTTTACCTTCCTTGAGCAGATTTGCTAGATGTCAGTTTAGGGTAGCTATGGTTGGGGAAGGCTATCTTGAGAATTGTTTTTTTAGATAACACTCAAATCCAACTATCTGCAGTTGCCTGTAATTTATTTATTTAAGATTTTAAATTTATTTTTATTTTTAGAGAGAAGGACAGGGAGGGAGAAAGAGATGGGGAGAAACATCAATGTGTAGTTGCCTCTCACTTTCCTCTACTGGGGACCTGGCCTGCAACCCAGGCATGTGCCCTGACTGGGAATTGAACTGGTGACCCTTTGTTTTGCAGGCTGGCATTCAAGCCACACCAGCCAGGGCAGTTGCCTGTAATTTAAATTGAGAGAAACCAGCTCAGATTTGTGGATCTTACTTGGCTTTTCATCCATTCTCTTTGTTTTTCCTTAAGAGGGTAATAGGGTGGAATGTTAATTAGATACAATTTAAGGGCTTTTGATATTGCAAGGATGGCGTTAGTTGGATTTGATGAGTTGTGATTATAGTGTTGGCACAAAGGCAACTTCCCATTAAACAGCTGTGATGTGTGAGTTGCGCATTGAGTTGAGTTCAAAGTACTCAACTCAACCCTGTTTTTACTATACACACAGCTTGCTAATTGAGATGTAAAACATTTCTTGGCCCTTTAGTTTTTCTTTTGGAGATAGCAGTTTCTAGTCCATAGACTTTCTGTAATTATGTGACCATAAAAGTGCACACATGGCCAAGGTTGTAGAGAAATCTGATGGTGGCCTTCAAGTCAATTGATTGTACTTGGTGTCATTTTAGTGAGGTTTTATTTGCTTGTTATTTCATTAATGAAAAATGACGAGGAGTGTTTCCAAGTATGTTTGCAGGCAGGTAAAGGGAAAGGTAAGGAGGCTGCAGGACCTGGGCAATTGTACTTGTAAATTGGGCAATGAAAAGATACTAATTTCATTAGGTAAGCTTTTTAATCTTAAATTCTCTTTTTATAGCTTCAGACCCCTGGAAAAGGCCTAACTAGCAGTAAAAGCAAGGATGACCTGGTGGTAGCCGAAGTAGAGATCAACGACGTGCCCCTCACATGTAGGAACTTGCTGACTCGGGGACAAACTCAGGACGAGGTGTGGAGATATCGGGCTTCTGTGGGGAATGTGGCGGTGGGTGTGGTTTCAGGAAATCAGACTACTAAATACAGACAGACATGAGTCAGATGTTTATTAGTGGCTTTGGGTCACAGTCTTCAAATCAGGGTTGGGTTTGATTTAAATGCAGAGGGACGACTTAGTGAAGGTAAAGACACAGGTAGGTGTGAATTCCCCTGGGATGGTCTGAGTGAGAAACAATAAAACTACAATTTCAGACACCAGAGAGAACTCATTCTTACCTTATTGTTGGGATGCATGGATAGGGAAAATCTGTCTTGTTACTTGTCATTGAAATCAGTCACCACATCATCTTTTTAATAGAGTGTTTCCTTTTTAGATCAGCCGGCTCAGTGGGGCTGCAGTGTCGACTCGAGGGAGGTTCATGACAACTGAGGAGAAGGCCAAAGTGGGACCAGGGTGTGTCTGCATATCCTCTACTTTGGGGAAGGGCTGGGTATATGACTCACATTAGCTTCAGATTTTTATTCTTAGGGAACATAGGTAAATGTTTGATTAGTAGCTACTTTGGTTAATAGATATACATGTATGTATATGAATGTGCTTTATTACAGAATTCGGGACATCCTCAACAGACACAAGAAGTGTAGTAGTTATTCTTTTTCCTTTTGTGCTTTAATTTTTTAGTTGACAGTGTTTTTATTGAAGGCAACAAATTGCACAAAAGTGTAAAAGAAGATAATTGTGAACATTTAATGTATATACTTCCTTTTTAAAAATTTTTATTGATGTTAGCCCTGGCTGGTGTGGCTCAGTGGATTGAGTGCTGGCCTGCAAACCGAAGGGCAGCCAGTTCAATTCCCAGTCAGGGCACATGCCTGGGTTGCAGGCCAGGTCCCCAGTGCGGGGCATGCAAGAGGCAACCACACATTGATGTTGCCCTCCCTTTCTCCCTCCTTTTCTCTCTCTAAAAATAAATTAAAAATTAAAAAAAATTTTTTTTAATTGATGAGAGAAGGAAATTTTAGAGAGAGAAGGAAAAACATCGATTTGTTGTTCTACTTACTCATGCATTCATTGGTTGATTCTTATATGTGCCCTGACTGGGGATCAAACCCTTAACCTTAGTGAATTGGGATAAGGCTCTATCCTACTGAGCTACTTGGTCAGGGCCATATATACCTCTAAACTGTTTTCCCATGGAAATATTTCTTCCAACAAATGAGCTTTACTTTGTTATAATCTTCCTTTTTAAAAAAGTTTTTATCAGACTCCTTAATGCCTTCCTGATGATTATAAGTTATAGGTTATACATACAAAGATTTCATCTCAGTTTAGTTTCATCCTTTCTAGTATTCAATTTTCGAGAGCAGGTACTCAGGCAAGATATTTTTTTTAAAGTATTTTATTTATCTTTTAGAGAGGGAGAGAAACATTGATGTGATAGAGAAACATCAGTCAGTTGCCTCTTGCACACCCTCAGCTGGGGACCTGGCCCACAACCCAGGAATGTGCCCTGGCTGGGAATTGAACTAGCAACCTTTCAGTTTGCAGGACAATGCCCAACCCACTTAGCCACACCAGTCACCGCCAGAGAATATTTTTAACATTGGCTTAAACTGAATATCATTAGGAGGCAAAAATATACCCTTCAAACTAAGGGTATGTTTCAACTTTAAATGTGCTGGTTGCTGTTTCAAGCTTGTCTTTAAATACAGTTTATTTTTTTATCTACAGCGTTTTACAATGGTATGGTTATTGGTCACTTTCTTCATTATTATAATAAAAATCTGGATCTAAGCCATTTGTACACTTGTGATCTAAAGAGTCTTAGTTGGTGTGGGCTTTCAAAGAAATTATGTATATGCCACCATCACTTTGTCCCCATTAATTTATATAGCTATGAGTACATTTGCCTGTAACCTATTAGACAACCAAAAGAAAAGAATTCTGTTCTCAAACATCAGGTTATCTCAGTTGACTGGATACTAACATTCATGAACCCATAGGAACAAATTTGATCCCTATGTGGGTAGGTTAACTAAGCAATCTGAAAAGTTGATTCAGTCCCCTGCCATTAAACCATGCTCTTAGAAATTAGCAACAGCCATTTCCATGCACTGTATAGTCCCTTTCACTGATCTGGAAACTTTAAATGTTACCAGTTAGTTTTGGTAACTCATTTAGCTCCTTCTTTGGTTATGACAAGCTTGGGATCATTTGTATTTTTCTTTGTAGGGATCGTCCATTATATCTTCATGTTCAGGGCCAGACTCGGGAATTAGTGGACAGTAAGTAATGTTTTTGGCTCATACACACTTTCTGTGAAAGGCAAAGTACAGGGCTGGGTGTACTATTGTTTATGAATTACTCATGAATGTACATAGGGGTTTAGCGATTGGGAGCCAAACACTTGAGTCACCTATAAAATGGATTAATACTAATGGAATAATTGAATATTGACCTGTGTTTATCATTGGGTACTAGTCAGTACATTCATTTCTTTGGTACAGTATCTTACTCTGTTTTTCCCTAGGAGCTGTAAACCGAATCAAAGAAATTATCACCAATGGGGTGGTGAAAGCTGCCACAGGGACAAGTCCAACGTTTAATGGTGCAACAGTCACTGTCTATCACCAGCCAGCGCCCATTGCGCAGCTGTCTCCGGCTGTTAGCCAGAAGCCTCCCTTCCAGTCAGGGGTATGTTTTGTGGAGAGATCACTCATTAACAGCTTTGCCATTTCTATGAAAATGATATATGCCGAATAGAATACAGCAAATGTGAAGAAAAAAATAAAATTTTGAAATTCCATCCTGAAAGTTACCCGCTATTGATACCGTAATAATGGATCATTTAGGCTTCCGAGATGTAGTGGACATGTGAGCACACATCTTTTCCCCCTGATATGTGCCAGAAAGGGGATTTTGATATATCAAAGAGTGTGCACGTTGTACATTTGAAGGTAGTGGTTTCAGTTTGCATATGTAAACTCGATGGCAACTGGAGGACTAAGAAGGCGGAGTCTGATGAAGCGAGACTCTGCTGATACAATCCTCCTAGAAAAAAGGGTTGGAGAGAGCAGCCCTTACTGGAGAAGGTTCCAGGGCTGACTGTGCTACCCAACATTCTACTTATCTTACAGGAAGGTGTCTTTGCTGTATCTCTTACTGTATATTAGTCAAGAGGAAGTGGGTATGTTTACTCAGTATTGGATTTAGATTTTCACATCTTAGATTTTGCTGAACAGAGTAAGGTGTTAGTGTTGTAAATAGGTTTGTGGACTATAGTTCTCATTTAAATTAAGCTGCTTGATGGGGTTTGTTTTTATGGGCTCTTGGTAGAAATTATAGGGGTCCTTATTCTGGAAATGATTAAAAGTATCTGGAGAATTAAACTCTTTTGTGTAATAATTTCCAAGATTAGGATTTAATTTTATGTATTCTCTGTTTAACCAGAGGTGTTCTGTTCTTCTACAGATGCATTATGTTCAAGATAAATTATTTGTGGGTCTGGAACATGCTGTGCCCACTTTTAATGTCAAAGAGAAGGTAGAAGGTCCGGGCTGCTCCTATTTGCAGCACATTCAGATTGAAACAGGTGCCAAAGTCTTCCTACGAGGCAAGGGTTCAGGCTGCATTGAGCCAGCATCTGGCCGAGAAGCTTTCGAACCTATGTATATTTACATCAGGTATGGATGGATGGGGCTGAGAACTTTTGAATTCTTGTCAACTTAGCAGTATAAGCAGCAATGATTCAGAAGGAATAAGAGAAAAATGGGTTTAATAAGTAGTAACATGAGGAACTTGAATTAACACTAGGAGTAGTCATTTTATAATTAGTTAATAAAAACTGTTGGATTAAGGTATAGATTATCTTTTTTACTGTTCAAGTCTTTGGGTTTTATACAAGTCTGTGATCCTAAAATGATCTGTTCCAAGTCTACAATAACTTTGACTGAAACCTATCACAATGTGTTTTCTTTTAGAATTTATTGGAGTGACACTGGTTACAATATTTTTAAATGTCTTAATATCAAGAAGTACTATTACTCAGAGAAAGACTAATAAAATAATGTGGTATTGATACTAGTTTTACCTTAAAGGGCTTATAATATTATTCTCTGTCCCTATTTTGTGGTTTATAGAAGCTTAGATTTCTGCTACATTGAATATATTAAGTTTATAAAGCAGCACACAAACTGAAAGAATCCTGTATCCTTTACTTTTCTTCCCTTTAAATTCTTGGTTCTGAATTCTTTGCAGTCATCCCAAACCAGAAGGCCTTGCTGCTGCCAAGAAGCTCTGTGAGAACCTCTTGCAAACGGTGAGGTGTACTTGTCTGCCTGATACTCACTCAGAGCAGCTGTTGCCCCCTTGGACTGTGTCTTAGCTGTTTTCCCCACTTGTGTTAGTTTCCTTGGCTGCCCCACACTGCTACCACAAACTGGGTGACTTTAAAACAACGGGAATTTATTCTCTGAGTTCAGGAGTCCAGAATCAAGGTTTGGGCAGAGCTGGTTCCTTCTGAAAGCTCTGGGGGAGAACCCATCCCACCCACGCCCCCTAGCTTCCTGTGACTGCCTGTGGTCCTTGGCACCCTTTGCTTTGTGTCAGCGTAATACCGGTCTCTGCCCCCATCTTCTCTGTGTCTTTCTCTTCTAAGCGTAGCAGTCTTTGGATTTAAGATGCCCTTTAGTCCAGTATGATCTCATCTTAAAATGTGCAGGCAAAGATCTTGTTTCCAAATACGGTCATATTCTGAGGTTCCAGGTAGACATGGATTTTGGGGGGGACACTACTCAATACTACACCACTGTAGCAATTAACATTCCGTTTATCGAAAACACTTCCCTGGTCAGGCGTACAGTGGCCATGCATTTCTTCTTCAGCAGCTGTTTCAGTATGGAATTCGGAACCTCTAGTACATTAGTTCTATAAAACACTAGTGTTGTCAGTTATTTAGATTAATGCTTTTAATCCTGGTCAGGTCTTTAGGATGGGCATTCCAGATTCTTTTTGATAATTAGCTTTAGCTAAAGTAAGTATAGAACTGTAATAGTTTAAAACCAATTAGCGGCACCTTTAGGATAATTGCTTATTTGATTATCCATTCTCTCTGTTGTACAAGCAAATAACCAAAAGTTAAACCACAGGGCTGTTTTTATAGCACCTAAAGGAAATCAGGTTTGGGGACTGAAGGTCTTCCCCCTTGTGTCACATTGAAGGGTGCCCTTTTGGGATGCTGCTGCTCTCTTTGCTTTTGTAAGGGAACCTGATTCACCAGCCCTTAGACCAGATAGCTTCCCTGACCATTCCCTGTCTTTTTCTTTGTTGCTTCTTGAAGTTGTGGACTTAGTGAAATGCTTATGATGAAGAACCAGAGCGGGGAAAGTACCAAACATTTATTAAAGCAGGAACTGCTTGAGAACAGGTCACTCAGTAAAAAAAAGAATGAACAGGTTTACATTTGAAACGTCAATGGAAATATTTTAATTCTGTATTGCCTTGGTCCTCAAATGGTATAATTAGATCCCTGTAAATACTTAGTAAATTAGGACTGTCCCATACTAATTTGTTTTTCCTTCTCTTTCAGGTTCATGCTGAATACTCTAGATTTGTGAATCAGATTAATACTGCTGTACCTTTACCAGGTGTGTATGTCTTAAAGTATTTAACTAAAAAATATTTTTGCTAGTGATATTTATGAATAAAATAATGATACTTGAGGCTAGACTAACTGTGCCAGAACACTAATATTGTTCCCTTCACCTTAGGGTAATTTGGAAAGCCATTTGAACCTTAGTATTTTTCTTCCCTAGAGATTAAGTTTAATATTCAGCTAAAATGTCTCATTCTGCTGCAGCTGATTAAACACTTTTTTTCTTCCCCCTCAGGCTATACACAACCCTCTGCTATAAGTAGTGTCCCTCCTCAGCCACCATATTATCCATCCAATGGCTATCAGTCTGGTTACCCTGTTGTTCCCCCTCCTCAGCAGCCAATTCAGCCTCCCTATGGAGTACCAAACATAGTGCCACCAGCTGTTTCATTGGCACCTGGAGTCTTGCCAGCATTACCTACTGGAGTTCCACCTGCACCTGTGCCAACACAATACCCGATAACACAAGTGCAGCCTCCAGCTAGCACTGGACAGGTAAGATGCCAGGACATGAAACATGATACCATTGAATTAGGAAAAACGGTCAGGAAAGGTGGTGGTATTATTCAGAAGTCATATGTAATGTGAGGTACTGTTTTCCTGTTACTGCCACCAAAGTACCTGAATACTTGAGAATAGTGTATACGTGGATTCATCTTGAAGTTCACAATTAGTTTCATGAGTCTTGCCGCCTTATAGTGAACAGCAGGAGTTGGCGAGCTTTTTACAAAGGGCCTGATGATGAATATTGTAGGCTTTGTGAGCCACTTGATCTCTGTCACAACTACTGCAACTCTGCTGTTCTAGCACAAAAGCAGCCACAGACAATACCAAATGAACATGTGTGGCCGTGTGCCAGTCACACTTGATTGGCAAAAATAGCAGGCCAGAATCGTAGTGTGCCATACTGTAGCCATCATTTGCCTGCGCCTGGCTTTACAGTGTTCAAGAATAGTCTTCAAGGAGGAGGCTGGCCTATACTGCACCTTTAGATGCTTGGAACAGAATTGCTATTCTTGGAAATATACCATATATAAGTATTCCTAGGCCAAGATATGTGAACTCACCAAACGTAAGGATTATAAGTGCTGGTGTATCCTTGGCTGGGTAATTCAGTTGATTAGAGTGTCGTCCTGATACAGCAAGGTTGCAGGTTTGATTTCTGGTCAGGGCACATATAAAAATCAACCAATGAGTGCATAAATAAGTGGAACAGCAAATAAATGTTTCTCTCATATCAGTAAATTAAAAAAAATAAGTGCTGGTGTATATTTCTCAAACTTTAAGAAACCAGAATTTTAGGGAGAGTAGACAGCTAGCTCATTTAGATGCGTTATATACAATCCTTAGAGGCAGAGGAGAGATGAATGAGAGAGCATGGTAATGGATTTATGGCGGGCCCTCCCCTGTGGGCCTCTCATAGTGTGTCCATGCCAGAGTAAATTGCAACCTCGAACCATTGCCCAGCCTCCTTATCTGTGGGCTGTGAGCACTGAAGGGGGTTGTACAGTGTGAAACAAAGAAGGTCTTCTGGACTGAATCCTGTTGTGGTCCCTAGTCATAACTGCTTTTCCTGTTGTGTTTAGGCAGAGCTCTGTACTGTGTAGTTCTCCAGCTCTGAGCCATATTCTTTTGTAATTAGTAAACAGTATAGCAGAGTAATTATTTTTGAGCTTTGTGATGTTGGAATATAACATAACCTATTTAGGCTTCGGTTTTCCTTCTATATAAAATGGGCAAAATAACAACATCTCAAAGCGTTGCAAGGATTAAGTAAGATGGTACAGGTAGTCATTAAATATTAGCCATTTGTCATTTGTAAGAGTTTTTCTTTTAAATGTGCTTCTTTAATATGTACTGTCTTTTGATAACCCTTTGTTCCTTTTTGGAACAACCTCTTAAAAGAGCAGACAGACTTGCTCTTGATATAACTTATCCATGGAAGTGGTAGGTGAGTTGCCTTTGCCACAAACATTAGGGAAATTTATGGTCCAAAAAGCTAGTCACATTGGTTGAAGGGCTCTAAGTAAGAGAGTATTCTTGCTCAGTAACTTCTGAACTAAGTAAATGGGTGGAGTTTTTGTGTGTTAATGGTCATGTTTGCTCCTAATAGCACAAGTGCACAATGAGTTTTTCCTGAGGGTTGAAAGCACTGTAGAGATTATCAATTTTATGTTTCCCTACCATGAAGGTGGGGAAGACTAGGTAATACTGTTAGCAAATTATACATGAAGGAAACTAAGGACCAGAAGGTAAAAGATTCATGTTGTGTATGTTGATCATTGAAGTGTATTGTAGTCATTGTTTATTTTGCTAGGGATTCTCACACCATTTTTCCTCTTGGTTTGTTTTTGTCCCAGAGTCCGATGAGTGGGCCTTTTATTCCTGCTGCTCCTGTCAAAACTGCCTTGCCTGCTGGCCCCCAACCCCCGCCCCAGCCCCAGCCCCAGCCCCCACTCCCAACTCAACCCCAGGCACAAAAGAGGAGATTCACAGAAGAGCTGCCAGATGAACGAGAATCTGGACTTCTTGGATACCAGGTTAAATAAAATACCTTGTTTTATTTTCCTAATCTTATTCGATATTCTCCCTTTAAAGGAAGATAAATTCACATCTGTATCAACTATCCTCCCAATAGTAGGATTCCTGCTTTCTGGAATCTATTTAGATTAGTTTTTTATCCTTGGGAGATTAATTTAAAGCAAGAGTGATTCCTTTTGTGTGGGTTTTGTCTTTGAAGCATACAAAACTCTCCACCTAGAGAGCTCTCCTGACTAGCATTTGGAAGGAGTTCTGTAGAATTTTGTACTTCTCTTATTCGTACTCTTGCAAGCTTCTGATAGTTCTTTGCTGCGCATCTCACTGAAAGCTCAGTATGTGGTTATATTTAAAGCCTTGGCTTTCAGTTTACTATTCTCTAAAAGAGGGTGATATTTTTTCCTCTAGTGCTCCCCCCCAAAAGTGCCAGAAATGCAGTGATTCTGTGCATACACATAATTATAAACACAGTCATTCACTAACAAGTTTTTAAAAAGATTATTAAAATATGTAGTTTTGATGCATTTTGTTTTATCAGGAGAGGCTCCATTACTTTTTGCCAGAATCCTTGAAGCATTCTTTTGAAATAAACTTTGAAGTATTTCTATAGTTTATAACTAGATTTATACAAACCAGTTAAGTTATGGATAGTGGAAAACAGGTGGACATAGCATAATAAATCACAACATTCCTGACCATCCTGACAGAGAAAAATAGTCTCTCCAGATATGCTCTGGACTGTACTTAAATGCTCCAGATCCCAAGGAGCTGTGTAGTTCAGCTCACTGCAATTTGTCAGAAAGATGAGGCACTTGACAGTTACATTAAGGAGCTAAAGTCAATACAGCAGTTGTAGATTTGCTAATGCCACTGTATTTTTCTGCTCATAGCATGGACCCATTCATATGACTAATTTAGGTACAGGCTTCTCCAGTCAGACTGAGATTGAAGGTGCAGGATCGAAGCCAGCAAGTTCCTCAGGCAAAGAGCGAGAGAGGGACAGGTAAGTTAGTTGGAAAATAATCATACGAGTATATCCATATGTCATTTGTTTGCACCATTAATGTAAATCATGATCATTGCTACGAGCTTCCATGTTCTAAAACAAATGAAATCACTTGGATCAAACGCTCCTGTTACAATTGATGCAGTAGTAAAAAGTGCAATAATATGACTTCCCCAGTCTTAGAAGCAGTAACACTTAATGTTGAATAATTCAATGCTTGCTCATTCAGACATCTTCTTTTACTTTCATTGTCTGCATCTTGGCCTTTTTTTTTTTTTTTTTAAATTTAAAAGATTTTATTTATTTATTTTTAGACAGAGGAGGAGGGAGAAAGAGTGGGAGAGAAACATCAATGTGTGGTCTCGCACGCCCCCTAGTGGGGACCTGGCGTGCAACCCAGGCATGTGCCCTGACTGGGAATCAAACTGGGGACCTTTTGGTTTGCAGGCTGGTGTTCAAATCACTGAGCCACATCAGCCAGGGCCTTGGCCCCCTTTTTTTTTTTTTTTTTAAAGGGTAGGCAGTAGTTACATAATCAACCCATTTTTGCTACTTAGAGTCATACTCTTAACAGGAGTCCAGCCTGCCGTCCAGTGCTTAAATTGTCCGTTTCTTTATAATTATCAACCTTTGTAAGTGGGACTTCACTTCTACAACAGTTCATTTTGTTTCCAGCATGGCCAGGCTATGTAGACAAGGCCTTATAACTTGAAAATAGCTTGAAGGACAGAGGGTCATGTAAAAGGGTTGAAATTAATGGTGAAAAGGAACATGAAACATTAACTGCAGGCTGTATTGTTATTCTTACTGGAGAGTTTAAAACTGAATTTATCTGAGTGGTGTTTTGTTTTGTTTTGTTTTGTTTTGTTTTGTTTTGTTTTTGGTGGTGGTGTTTTTAACAGGCAGTTGATGCCTCCGCCAGCCTTTCCAGTGACTGGAATAAAAACGGAGTCTGATGAAAGGAATGGGTCTGGGACCTTAACAGGGAGCCATGGTGAGTAAGGTATAACTGGGGGGCTGAGGGGGGGCCTTAAGGTATTAGTTTTTAACCCAATGTTCATTCAGGTGTGATTCATTTAGGTATTTAATCCAAGCTCTATAATCTAATGAGAACGATTTTTTTTATTTATATGGACAGCATATAGTTACACAGACTATTATTTTCAACCAACGTTTGTCTAGAAAAGAGTCAGTCGGCTTATATTTAGGTATAACATCAGTGACATTAAACCCTAGGAAATACTAATGATTGGTAGGTCATTTCAAAATTTTGTTGCCTCATCTAAATACTTTGAGCTAATTTGATACAGACTTAAATATTGATTTTTTTGTGTTGAGAACTGAGCCACATTTCCCCTCAAAGCTCTCTTGGTTGGGAATGGTCAGCCTGTGGCTGCTATAAAAAGTGTTGCTTCTTAGTATCCCAGAACTCTAGAGGTTCATGGGATCTTTTTTGTTCCTTGCCTGTAGTCATAATAAAAATGAACAGAAGAAAATAAATTTTTTTCTTTTCTTCTTTTCTTTAAACTCTTTAAAAGGTGAAATATCAGCCTCCACAGACTCACTTGCTAACTTTCCTTTTTTTTTTTTTTTTTTTTTCTTTTTTTTTTTTTCTTGTGTTTCTTTTTTCTTTCTCTGTTTTCTTACATGGTTCTGGTGGATTCACATTTGCTGATGCTGGTGCTGTTTTTCGTGTGATCTTCAACGCTTTTGGGTGACCACTGACCCTGTGACCTCAAAATGGTGTCCAACTAACCACTTAAAATTAACGTCTTTTTTTTAATTAACGAATTTATGGTATTATCTTTTTTTTTCCCTTGTTGGGGAATGGGGTTGGGGTTTTTTTTTCCTTCATTCTAGATTATCCAGTCAAGAAGATGAAAACTACAGAGAAGGGGTTTGGCTTGGTGGCTTATGCTGCAGATTCATCGGACGAAGAGGAGGAACATGGAGGTCATAAAAATGCAAGTAGTTTTCCACAGGGCTGGAGTTTAGGATATCAATACCCATCATCACAACCACGAGCTAAACAACAGATGCCGTTCTGGATGGCCCCATAGGAAACAGTGGAACAGAGTTTTGACCCTCGGTGACTCTTCTTTAGCAATAATGCATGCACTTGATTTAACAAGACTTTGGCCTGTACTGGGAACCATCGTGGACCTTTGCAGAAGTTAGAGATGCAGTGTCCCATTTCTTAAAAGGCTTTCATTCTTTTTAAGATATCTTTTTTTTTCTTCAGTGACATAGCATCTGTTAAAAATTTACTTCGGATCACAAATTTGTCTCAGAAGATTTTTTTTTAACAGTTTGTGAAATGTGCTTGTTCAACAAAGCATCCCAGTGGGATCATTCCAGTATACGTTGACCTGGTCCGGCCTTTCCAAATGCGTAGCCCCTACTATAGACAGTTTTATTTGTATTTTACTACTGTATGGTCAGTTTTGATAATAATTGGTTACAAACCAAGCCTTACTATTTATTAGTGGGGAAATGATTTTAAGACCATCCTTTCTTTTCAGTACTAAATCTGCGAACTCATCCCTAGTTCATTTTTGGATTCTTTCTGTTTGGAAAGTGCAGTTTTACTAATTTAAAATTGTCAGATATAGCTGGATCCTGGGTAGGAAAAGGAAGTTATTTTTTTCATTGTATCTTTTTATTGGGATGATCCAAAGCTGGCACCTTCGGACACACTTGTCTCACTCACATAGCCGTTGCTGTTTTTATTGCTCGTCTAAGCTCTTGTCTTCAACTGGGTCAAAGAAAACTACTTGATCAAAAGCTGGCCAGAACTCATCATAGAAATGAAACAGTGGTTCTGTCTCTCTCAGAACTGGTTGCAGCTAAAATAGAGAGATTTGACTGCTCGCAATAGGATGGTGGACTTAGTGACTGAAATGGCAACTGTCCTTTTTCTTGGCATTACAGGTTTTGCCAAAAGAACTTTTTTGTATCAAACATTGATGTGTGAAAGTGAAGGAGCTAGTCTGCTGAATCAGTAGTTTGAGATACGGAACTGTCATTTTTGCACATTTGAATACTTTGCAGGCTGGCTTTGTATAAACTTACCCTCTGGTTTCCTATATGTTGTAAATATTTAGACCATAATGTCATTATTAATAAATATATAAATATTCTGCTTGTGGCTTCTCTGTTTTTCATTCCAAAGCCCATCCATACACTGTGATCGGTAAGCATGTTTACTTGTAGCACAATGGCATTCTAACCCCACCAGGAAAACACAGGGACCCGGGAGTTTGCAAACAGTTCTGTGAGTTTCATGACTTTCCAAAGTAAACCCTTGGAAATCCGGGTGAAAAAATGTAAGGGACTATTGTGCTGGGTGTTTTTCATTTTTATACTTTAGCCCTCCTTTGTTAAATATGGTTCAAGGACCAAGTAAATGAAACATTTTTAAAGGAAATGCAAATTATTCTTTGAAAAACATTCTGGAAAAAAAAAAGTAGGGTGGGCAGAAGTTTTAACAGATTTCGCTGTGTAAAGATTTCCCTTCTAGTACCTGTACTTAAATAGAGGAATCTGGTGATATTGTCCTTATTTATTTCTGATTCAATTCAAGGCCACCTGAAAATTCCAATTTTATTTCTTGGTGGGTAGTCCACTT
Organism: Phyllostomus discolor; assembly: GCF_004126475.2. Taxonomy (NCBI): domain Eukaryota; kingdom Metazoa; phylum Chordata; class Mammalia; order Chiroptera; family Phyllostomidae; genus Phyllostomus; species Phyllostomus discolor. The sequence continues at coordinate 49,337,480 of NC_040916.2, read as the reverse complement.
GTTTACAACAAAACAAAAATTTTAATGGGGGTTTCATTTACATGTGTTTAGAATTGAAAACTGGTCAACTAGAACAGGGATTTTCAACAGTGCAATACCTGACTAAGGGGTACTGACCTCTTCCGTTGATTGTCAGAGGAAACATGACACAACAGCTGTCTGGTGTGAATGAGTCAAATTACTCTCTTGGGGGAGGGCAGCTCTGCACAAAATATTTTTTGGTGTGCCACATTATTTTAATAATTTATATGTACCATGAGATGAAAAATGTTGTAAATCAGTCAATTAGAACATCTGGTTTTTGACATCTGATTTACTGTTTCCGAGAGCCCAAGTCATAACTTCCTTTGGGGAAATTTTGCTGCTTCTGCTATTAAGCACTAACGGACTCTCAGTTCTGTTCCGGGGGAGGGTTTGGTGGGTGCCCATTTCCAGTTTCCCCTTACATTTGGCCAATTACTTTATCACAAGCAGCAGACGATCCTGAATAAGTTACTTTAAGGAACACCTATATGTGTCTTACCATATCCTCCATCATCCTTTTTGACTTGTGTAAGTAGGTTTGTGTTTGTGTGCATTCTTGGAGCACGGGACTCGACCGAAAGGCCTTTAGCGGTGAGTCGCCGGAACTGGGTTACAGGACCTGGTGGGGTCACGTCCCTCCCCGGTCGCTACGTCAGGGGACAGCTCCGCCTCTCGCAGCGGTGGCGCCATCTTCCCCCGCCGAGGGAGGGGTCACGGGTCAGTACTGGCGCCTGGAGGGAAGGAGGACGGAAGGGTCGTCGGACTCAGCGTAGCATTCACGTCCTGGAGGTACAAGCAGCGAGACGCCTCTTGAGGCGGAAGAGTGGGGGGCATGATGGCGGCGGGGGTGCCCCTGAGGCCCGGACGCTTTCTCGAAGAACGGGAGGGGGCGGAACCTTGGGACAGCGGGTGGGCGGGCGTAAGAGCCCCTGTGGCCCCAGAGGCACCCCGCCTTTGATCCCTAAACCTTTACTTTTTTATTTTTTAACTTAAAAAATATATATGTTTATTGGCTTTAGAGGAGAAGGGAGACAGAGAAAGAAACATCGATGTGAGAGAGAAACATTGATTGGTTGCCTCCCCTGACTCGCCGATTCTGGGGACAGGGGATGGAACCCGCAACCTAGGTGAGTGCCTTGACCAGGAATCCAATTCCCAACCTTTTAGAGTGTGGGACGAGGTGCCAAAAACTGAGCCACCAGGCCAAGGCCCCAAATCTCAACTTTAGCACTCGGCCCCTCCTCCTCCTCACTGTGCGGTGCCCCAGGCTGAAAAATTGTAAATTCCTTTGTGTCTTTCATTTTTTCCTTTGGAAAACCTGTGATGTGTCATGGGACCAAACTGCCCTGGAGGGCCCCTACAGTGCTCCAGCAGGGAGCAGGAGTCCTATGGGAAGGCAGGGCACTGACAGTGGGACTGTCCTCAGGGTTGTTGTCATCCTGGATTAAATATTTTCTTCTTTCTTGGTAGGTGCCTTTTCCTTGGGGCAGCCCGGGAGTCTCCAAGAAGAGAATGGATTCAGGAGCTCGCCCAGTTGGTAGCTGCTGTAGCAGCCCTGCAGGGCTCTCGCGGGAATACAAACTAGTGATGCTGGGTGCTGGTGGTGTAGGGAAAAGTGGTAGGTGACATCTTTCTTCCATTTTGTAAGAACTAAGGATGAAAATTTCTTAAAACAAATGACTTACACTCAAACCAAATGGGAGACTGCCTGTCATGCGTGTTGATACTTAGAATTCTCTCTGTGGATCAGGAACCTTTGGGTGGGTTTTAACTTTCATTTCTTGTTTTGAAGCCATGACCATGCAGTTCATCAGCCACCGATTCCCAGAAGACCATGACCCCACCATCGGTAAGCCAGAGTGTCACTTAGGTTTCTAAATAAACCTCATAGAAGTGTCTTGATGTCAGTTTTTAAAACAGTTTTTAACTTTTTATATTTTGAGCCTTTCTTGGTGTTTAACAAGTGTCACAGCAGTTGGTAAGCAAATAAATACATTTTTTTCCTCACTTAACTCTTTGTGGATATAAGCTATCTTTAGTCTCTTTTACTGAACACTTATGGGGCACTTTCTTTGTCATATTTTTACAGTTATACTATGTTGCTAGATCAAAGGAAAATTTTAAAGGCCACTTAACAGAAACCTTTTGCCGTCACTTCTCTAAGGGTCTGACTTGGGACTGACTCTAACTATGAGTCAGCTGGTTTGAACTTCCACAAAAGGAAGCAGAAAAACAAGTAGAGCCAGTCTGCTGAACCCTTACAATCCAGACATGCAGAGCCTGGCCTTCCACTGAAGCTCTTCATTTACTTCCTTATAGCTCAAGTTTGTTAAATAGTAAGGCCTTCCTTCATGTCTTTTATGACCCTTAATGCTCTGTTGATGGCAAAATGGTAAAAAGTGGTAAAAAGTAACTTTATTTTGCCTTTTTGTATTGCTTTTCTCTACAAAGACTTAACATCACTGTCATTCCTAAACCATAAGGAAGCAGGTTTGATTCTAAGGGACTATATCTCAAGATAAAACCTGCGGGCACAGACGGCGTGCCGTACTACTGATGTGTTCAGAATGTGACACTTGGTCATGGTCGTGGGTCTCCAGGAAGGATTTCCATTGACTCAGGCTCCTGCTGCTTGTTTTCCACAAAGGCAGTGAATGTCTGGGCCAACCCAGCTCTGGATGTGGTCGTTTTATGTAGTAGATGCTGCTGTGGGTGGGGGAAATAGAAACAGTGCTTGCTTTTTCATGTGCTATATTAAATTAAAGCATTGTTCAGGGATTCAAACTCTGGTAGGAGTTCTAGGAATAAAACCAAATTAGGGTTTAGAATAATTTACTTAGAATTCCAAAAATATCTTTTTTTTCCCCATTGATAATCAACTACTTTCCTGACAATATTAACTGATTCACCAACAAATACTTAGGTCAGTTGAGTTCCTTTGACTTCCCAAGCACTGTGGTAGGCCCTGGGGGTAGAGTGGTGAGCAAAGGGACATGGTGCCTGTTCCCACTGAGTTTATCATTTAGTGCATTTTGTTTTACACTTTGGCTGCTAACTCTAAGAAAAAGTCTGTATTGTAACTAGTACACATAAGTATGTGTGTATACATATGTATACACATGCACGTGTAATTAAAGTATCACAAAACTGTATAAACTACATGCAGTGCACCCTTGTATTTTCTGTTTAATTTAAAGTTTCTGCTAATTTTATTTAAGACAATGAATTGAGGCCAGCTCATTAAATTCATTCACAACTCACTAAGCCTAATGAATTTGTAATTTGAGAAACATTGGTTTAGTGAGCTCTTCACTTTTGTGGAAGAGTCAGAAGTAGGGGTTCAGGAAAAAAATTTCATAAGAAAATACATCAGGATTTAAGTAGCATTTGTTGGAATGATGGACATGGAGGAACTATGGCATATGGTTAAGTATATAGGGCTTTTGAGTCAACTAGCCCTGATTTTTAATTCTGGCTATATTATTAATTAACTGTATAATGTGGGGAGATTCAATTTTTAGAGTTTAATTTTTTTATCTGGAAAGTGGAGATAACACCTCATTGGATTATTATTGAATGAGTTCATGTATATAATTTACTTAGTGTAATGCCTGGCATCTAATAACTTTTTTTTTTTAATCCACACCCAAGGACATGCTTACTGATTTTTATAGGGAGAGGATGGGAGGGAGAGGGAGAGGGACATCTCTGTGAGAGAGAAACATCAATCTGTTGCCTCCTGTACGCTCCCTGACCAGGAGCTGAACCTACAACCCCAGTATGTGCCCTGACCAGGAATCAAACCCATGACCTTTCAGTTTATGGACGATGCTCCAACCAACTGAGCCTTACCAGACAAGGCCAATAACTATTTAATAAATGGTAAAGTTACTTTTTGGCCTAATATTTTTTTTTTAAAAAACAATCTCTCAGAATCCTTTTTTAGCTTAGAATTGTAGGTGCCCCTGGCCGGTGTGGCTCATTAGTTAGAGCATCATCCTATAGACCAAAAGGTCATGGGTTTGATTCCCAGTTAGGATACATACCCAGGTTGTGGGTTCAATCCCCAGCCTGGGCGCATAAACCAATTAATGTTTCTCACATCGATGTTTCTTCTTTCTCTCTCCCTTTTCTCTCTAAAAGCAATGAAGAAAGTCTTCAGGTGAGGATTTAAAAAAGTAGAATTGCAGGTAAAGTCTTACAAGCTTAAGCTGTGGAGAAAAAATAGACCTTAGTTGAAGACCCACTTTATGTATCTTGGTGAGAAAATGTGGCCAGTTAAAGAACTTGTGTAATCTGCTTTTCTATAATATAGATTTTAAAGAAGGGTTGCATATTTCTGCATTTATGGATTCATAGTACACCTTTTCTCTTTCTGTAGAAGATGCTTATAAAATCCGGATCCGTATTGATGATGAGCCTGCCAATCTGGACATTTTGGATACAGCTGGACAGGTATCAAATCCCAGAATACTATGAATAAAGACCTTTTCACTCTAGTAAAGAGGAGGAGAAGGCTTATGCAGAGAACATCACTAGTTCATGTCTTTTAATTTTTCATGCACTCTCTGACTCAGGATAGCAGGTAATCGACCTGTCTCTTCTTTAATCTGAAATAAATAGCTAATATGTATGTAGGTCTAGGTTGTATCAGTATATTAATGACCCTTGTTTCCTTCTAGGCAGAGTTTACAGCCATGCGGGATCAGTATATGAGGGCAGGAGAAGGGTTTATCATCTGTTACTCTATCACCGATCGTCGAAGTTTTCATGAAGTTCGGGAGTTTAAACAGCTTATTTATCGAGTACGACGTACTGATGATACACCTGTGGTTCTCGTAGGGAACAAGTCTGATCTCAAGCAGCTAAGACAGGTGAGGATAGAGTTGAAAATGCCATCTATAATTTAGTGGGATTTTGTTGTTCTGTTTACAGAGTCATCTGTCTTAAAGTAAAACTTTAAAATTAGCTTCTCCAGCCCAGGCTGGTGTGGCTCAGTGGATTGAATGCTGGTCTACAAACTGAAGGGTGGCCGAATCAAATCCCAGTCTGGGCACGTGCCTGGGTTGTGGGCCAGGCCCTAGTTGGGGACATGTGAGAGGCAACTGATTGATGTTTCTCTCCCTTGCTGTCTCTCTAAAAATAAATAAGTACAATCTAAAAAAATAAATAAAATAAAATTAGCTTTTCCCTAACCTTGAAAATTTCCTGGTATATACTAATTTGCTATTATTTGGGATAAAATTTGAATTTCAGAAATCAGTTTACAGGGCAGAATCCACCGGATAGTACTCAGATGACACAGAGAGTATGCATTAGGTCAGCAGTCCCCAGCCTTTTTGGCACCAAGGATCGGTTTTGTGGAAGACAACTGGCAATGTTTCCTTGGAGCAGGGTGGGGAGGATGGTTTCAGGATGATTCAAGTGCATTACATTCAAGCTCATCTCTTGCTGTGCAGCTGGTTCCTAACAGTCCCGGACCAGTACCAGTCTCTGCCCTGAGGTTGAGGACCCCTGCATTAATAGGCGACAGATTGGGGAGAGTTCAGTTCCTAAAACATCAGAAATAAATCTTGTTTATATTGCATAAGAAGAAACTTAAGTTCGACTTTAAGATACTTCCTGATGGTGAGGATTATGAGCTGTAGAAGGAGAGGATAACAGAAATTGCAGAGGATTTTAGACTGTGATACCTTTCAAGTTAACAGTCATATTTAAAATGTTGCTGTTCGGTATAGTGTTTCTGAATGCGTGAAACAGGCACTTATAAGTAGCAGTGGAAGCAATGAATGGCACAAATAGTTGGAAGTAGTTTGACTTTGAAAAATCTAAAAAAAAAAAAAAAAAAAAAAAAAGCCCTGACTGGCATAGCTCAGTGAATTGAGTGTGGGCTGGGAACCAAAATGTCGCAGGTTCGATTCCCAGTCAGGCCACATGCCTGGGTTGCAGGCCATGACCCCCAGCAACCGCATATTGATGTTTCTCTCTCTTTTTCCCTCCCTTCCCTCTCTAAAGATAAATGAATGAAGTCTTAAAAAAATCTATTCAGAGATTTCTATATAAAAATAGCCTGTAAATAGCCTGTTTATTGCCAGGCTATTTACAGTAGCAAAAAAATAGAAAAAGTCTAAATATCCAAAAGTAGGAGATATGGTATATTCATAACTGGACATATCGATTTCCAGTTCCTTACAGTTTTCAATGTCGTGGTTTAAGTATACGTCTGTTTGCCTTGTATTTTACTTTCTTAAAATGAAAAGTATAAAGAAAATTAAGATTGCATGTTTGATGTAACTGGTCCCTGTTCCAAAAAGTTATCTTTAAAATAAAGTAGAAATGAATTCTTGTAATTTAAAGGCAGCAGGAATCATATAACTCATGTAATTCAGCCTCCTAACATTATAATATGCACAGCTTTCTGCTTAAATACCTCCAGCATTGAGGAGCTCTCTTTCTGTTAAGGTATCCCCTGTACTTTTTCGGGTGGTTGTAATTGTTTTACATTGGTACCACTGTCAGTTTTCTCCTGTTTACATTTTTAAAGGTCACCAAGGAAGAAGGACTGGCTTTGGCCCGAGAATTTAGCTGTCCCTTTTTTGAGACATCTGCTGCATACCGCTACTATATTGATGATGTATTCCATGCCCTTGTCCGGGAGATACGTAGGAAAGAAAAGGAGGCGGTACTGGCCATGGAGAAAAAATCTAAACCTAAAAACAGTGTATGGAAGAGACTAAAATCACCATTCCGGAAGAAGAAAGATTCAGTAACTTGAAGGGGTGAAGTGTTTATGTGTGAACTGCAGTGCTCAATCAAAGCAGCCCACTGAAAGTAACTGATGGAGGGGACATGCCTACTAGGAGCTTTCGATGACGTGGTATTTAATATATTGTCTCAGCTAATTCTGATTTATTAACCTAGTGGAGCACTGTCTGCTTTTAAGTTGTCATATTAGAATTTGATTTATCATAGTTTGGGGTTCTTTTGCTATTAATTAATGTAAATTGTTTGTATCCAGGGGAATATATATACCATGTGTGTTTGACTAAACTCAAGAAGGATTTTTTGCCATATACTGTTACATATTATCTTTCAACTTCAGTTTCCTGGGATTATTCCAGAGAAGGACCTCCGTCTTTTCTGTTCACCGTAATGCTTCCTAGAGACAGAACAAAAAATCATATAGGGAAAGCAGTGCTAAAGAGATCAGTGCACAGTTCAGCAAAGAGCTGTGGGACTGACTCCTTTTGCCAATTATGCAGTGATGAGATTTGGGGAAATCAGGTCGTGTGTTTTGGTTAGGAAAAAAGGAGGGTCAGAACAGTGTTCACAGTATGGGCCTGGCTTTTCTAAGAAATGTACTGGGATAGGTGAGAACAAGTGGAAGCGTATAAGATGTAGTGAAGAGCTCTCCTATGATGTTCTTTCACTCTTTCTTTCGGAGTTTCCTTACCCTCAAAGGTAACGCTTTGGGAACCGTTACTGCATCACTAAACTCAATCTAAATCCCAAGTTGGAACAGCCAATGCCTTGTCCAGGTTTATTGCTTTACCCATAGATACACTCACCAATATATTTACATTAATTGTTTCCTGGGGCTTTTCCTTAGTTCCCTGTGCTCTTTAGAAGAGCTCGGCCTGGCAAAATGTTTTCAGGCCATTCATCAGACTGACTGCATTTTCCATACAGAACAGACTTCAGTTTGAGTAAAATTGTATACGTGCCTTTTTTTTTTCATTTTTTAAATATTTTATTTTATTTTATTGATTATACTATTACAGTTGTCCCATTTCCCCCCTTTCATTCCCCTCCACCCTGCACACCCCCTCCCACCCACATTTTCCCACTTTAGTTCATGTCCATGTGTCATAAGTTCTTTAGCTTCTACATTTCCCATACTATTCTTGCCCTCCCCTATTTTCTACCTACCATCTATGCTACTTATTCTCTGTAGTTTTTCACTCTCTCTCCTCCTCCCACTCCCTTGTTGCTAACCCTTCATGTGATCTCCATTTCTGTGATTCTGTTCCTGTTCTAGTTGATTGCTTAGTTTGTTTTTGTTTTTGCTTTAGGTGTGGTTGTTAGTAATTGTTAGTAATTGTTAGTAGTTTGCTGTCATTTTACTGTACATGTTAGATAAGTCCCTTTAACATTTCATAGTAATAAGGGCTTGGTGATGATGAACTCCTTTAACTTGACCTTATCTGAGAAGCGCTTTATCTGCCTTTCCATTCTAAATGAAAGCTTTGCTGGATAGAGCAATCTTGGGTGTAGGTCCTTGCCTTTCATGACTTGGAATACTTCTTTCTAGCCCTTTCTCGTCTGTAAGGTCTCTTTTGAGAAATCAGCTGACAGTCTGATGGGGTCACAACCCAGCAACTAGCCTGACCCACCCTGGTGAACACCTAAGGCTCTGTTCCTCAAACATAACAGGTGACAAGATGAAAAAAAAAATGGCCCAAACGGAAGAACAAATCAAAGCCCCAGAGCCAATACTTTTAAGTTACCAAGAGATAGCCAGCCTATCAGATGCACAGTTCAAAGCACTGGTGATCAGGATGCTCACAGAATTGGTTGATTTTGGACACAAATTAGATGAAAAACTGAAGGCTACACTAAGTGAATGAAGGAAAATGCACAGGGAACCAATAGTGATGGGAAGAAAACTGGGACTCAAATCAATGGAGTGGACTGGACTAGAAGGAAGAAAGAAACAACCAAACAGAAAAGAATGAAACAAGAATTCAAAAAAATGAGGAGAGGCTAAGGAACCTCCAGGACATCTTTAAACGTTCTAACATCTGAACTACAAGGGGTACCAGAAGGGGAAGAGGAAGAGCAACAAGTGGAAAAGTTATTTGAACAAATCATAAAGGAGAACTTCCCCAATCTGGCAAGGGAAAGAGACTTCCAGGAAGTCCAGGAAGCTCAGAGAGTCCCAAAGAAGTTGGACCCAAGGAGGAACACACCAAGGCACAGCATAATTACATTACCCAAGATTACAATGAAGGAGAGAATTCTAGAAGCAGCAAGAGATAAGGGGACAGTCACCTACAAAGGAGTTCCCATCAGACTGTCAACTGATTTCTCAAAAGAGTATACGTGCCTCCTTGACATTGACAATCATGAGACTCAGTATTCTAAGAAAGCCTGTGGTATTTCTGTTTAGTGAGTCAGCCTAGAAGCTTTAAAATGCCCAGGCGATGAATTTCTCATTGGAGATTTCTTTACAAGGATCTCACTAAATTCGCCTCAGCGTGTCTGAGTCTTGACAAAGCTTAGCTTAAGAGAATACCACTTTGATAATCTGCATAATTGAGAAACTATTGTCCTGGGAAGAAACAGCTTTAAATATCAGTGGTTAGTTCTCTCTTTTAGAATCAGGATTATTTTAATATCTGAACTGGTTATGTGTGGAGATTTAAGTGCAAAGGTGCTAAGAGTAATGTAGCATATATTGAACATTCCATGTCATTGAAGCAGTGTTCTTGTCCACTTTGAACTCTTTAAGAACAGGATTTTGTGTAGTGCCTCTTAAAAAGCACACAATTCCACTTACTGTGTCCATTTTTAATACAGGCAGAAGTACAGGGTTTCTGTGTGTTTCCTTATACTCAACACTCTACGTTTTAAGTTTAAAGAAAAATGATGGTTGTAACTTTTTTAGCTTAGTGGTTCCTTTTGAAACTCTTGGAAATATTTTTGCTACCAAATAAGTCATGTTTTGTGGTATTCATGCCATTCAAAAGTAAAAGACCCAGAATTTAAATTTTGCAGGACAATCTTATGGGAACAGAATGGTTCATGGAGAAGCATGAAGGTAGAAAATACAGTGCAATTCAGTTTTAACAGTATTTTACCACATTCAAACTAACCTATAGCCTTTTAAGTTTAATGCCATTGCTGTCATTACTAATGACCCAGGGAGCTGTTACTAGCATCAAGCAAGAAGTTGACAGCTATGTAATTACTTGGGATAGACAAGGTAGCAGAGAACATTGCCAGAAAGATAGGTCTGTAAGACAGGGGGGAATTTGTATTGTATACAAGAAAAATTAGGAAGTAGTGTTTTTAAGACTATCATATCAGGGCTCTTCCTTTTGGGAGCACGCCCAAGCCTTTCTTCTTTCTCAGGTGTGCATCTCCTAAACCCTAAGGATCCCCATGAAACTTGTACCCAGGGAAGCAATGGGCAGCAGAATCTTGTCTGGGGTTAGGCCTCCATTTCTCTGACTTTCAATAAGCCAGTAGTAGCCCCTCTTGGCTCACTTCTGTCACTGTGACTTTTACTTCCCAGTGAGCTAACAGCAGGCCCATCCTGGCTCACTGCTTTCCTATAATGTCTCTAGGGAGCCAAAGCAGCCTCACCTAGTCTCTCCTGTTGCTTCTTTTTCCTAGGCCCTTCCTTGTTTCACTGTCCCCAGCCTTAATAAATATACTCTCAAAATTAAAAAAAAAAAGACTATGACTGTCATGTATTTGATTTTTGGATTAATTAGACTATCAATTAGTACTGAGAATTCTCTTCATGGTGCTAAATAGTGTGAGGGATATAATATGTATAAGTCATATCTCTTAGTGATCATACAGTGTATGTAATTTATAAGCTCTAAGTAGTCAGCTTTATCACATTTGTGGGCATTAAAATCAATTACTGCCTGAAACATTGAAGAGAGGAAAATTCAGGGACAAGTTGAAAAGCACTGGAACTATTCATGTCCGTACCAGATTGGTAAATTACAAAATTTAGAAGCTAGTGTCTAGATTTATCTGTTTAGAATTCAGAAGGATAAGAGTGGCTCAGAAAGGGATATGTATTTTAACTTCATTGATATATTAGCAAGAACTGGTCTTGTGATGTTTGGGGAGAAGGGGGAGACATTGTTCACTTACGCCCTTGTGTATGAAGACAGTTTGTATGACACAATACAAAACTTATAAACAACTTGTGGGCTTTTTCTTTACTTTCCTATGTGTGGGGAGAAATGTTTGGAGTCATTGCAAAGGTCTTTTTAAGAAAAAAATGTAATGCCATGTGATTTTATATTGTGGAAAAGACTGATTCAAAAAAACCTGTAATGTTCACCATGAACACAACAACTGTGACAAGTGCTAGGGAGCATGCCGTGAAGTGCTCCCTCATTCAGGTGACCTCTTGGGTGGGGAGATGGGAAGAACACAGTGAAAATGATAGCATCTTTGCCACCTGATCAAGGGTTAAATTTGTTTCAAGTGAGTATACTAAATGTGAGAGCACAGGAATAAATTTTTATGTGAAGGTCATTGCTTTTATCTCCACTTCTCTAAATGGCATCACTGTTGGTAGAGAGATTTAGTTTGGACATAAGGAATTTATTTTCACGTCTTCATTATTTAATATTTAGTGAGTGTCACTAAAGGGTCAGTAACTGTCAATGTAGTTCACTACTGAGACAGGCAACAAAGGCATGGAATTCCATTCTCCAATGTCAGGTTTGTTGAGAAAGGCAATGGAATTATAGTCAAAGTGTATATGAGCCTCTTCTGTGCACTGAGCACTGTTTAAGAGCTGTAAGGGATTCAAAAGAACATAAAATAATTGCTTTTGAACTTTCATAAAATTTGCAAGTATAAAACAACTAGAGATCAATCATAAAGTACTGCAGCATGTTATGTGCTCCAAACTGAGAATGTTACAGGAATTCAGAGAAGGAATTAGTGTTGCCGGGCCCATCAGAGGAGCTGACCCTTTAAGAAGAGGCAAATAGAGCCCTGGTTGGTGTGGCTCAGTGGATTGAGCACCAGTTCAATCCCTGGTTGAAGCACATGCCTGGTTTGCTGGCCAGGTCCCTTGAGAGCGTGTGAGGGGCAGCCCATCAATGTTTCTCTCCCTCCCACCGCCTTTATCTAAAAATAAATTTTAAAGTCTTAAAGAAGAGGCAAATTAAGGAGAAACTGAATTTAACCTGAATATAATAACGAGGTAAGATCAAAGAGATGTAACTTACAAAGTTTCTCATGCTTAGTCTTTATTATTTTCTTAAAAGATTTTTTCTTAACTATAAATTCCATAAGCTCCTGACAAATAATTGGGAAAGTTTCATCTTTTCCAAACTGTCTTAAGAATGATGAGACAGTCCTTGCTAAGTTTGACAAACACTTGGCTTTTAAAGATAGCCCAGTACTGAAAATGTTGGATTTATAGTAATCCTGGATTTTCTCAGCTTCAAATTAAAATTTACTTCCAAATTATCCCACTTTTCATCAGTTTAGCTGGAACTGAAACTTAGTTCTGTACAAGTTCTCTGACTAAAGAAATTATGCACCTATCCTCAAAATATCTCCAAATGACCTTACTGCAAAAAAATAATGTGTCTTTTGCCCTTTTTTCCCCAATAGAATTGGGGTGAAACAATTAGGTAAAACATGAATTAGAATAAGTACATTTGACCTCTGGTCAAGATGGAGGTGTAGGTAAACACAACTCCCCTCCTCGTACAACCACAGCAAAAATTACAACTACAGAACTATTACCCAGAATCGTCAGAAAATCTGATAACCAAGGAATTTGAGAAGTCACATTTATTCAGACTGGTTTTTCATGTGTGTCTAAGGAAACAGACACACATGTCTAGGAAGCACAGAGAGTCCCAAAGAAGTTGGACCCAAAGAGGACCACACTAACACACATCATAATTAAAATGCCAAAGATTAAAGAGAGAATCTTAAAAGAAGCAAAAGAAAAGCAGAGAGTTACCTACAAAGGAGTTCCCATCAGACTGCTGATTTCTCCAAAGGAACTTTGCAGACTAAAAAGGATTGGCAAGAAGCATTCAAAGTGATGAAAAGCAAGCACCTACAACCTAGATTACTCTATCCAGCAAAGCTATCATTTAGAATGGAAGAGCAGATAAACTGCTTCCCAGACAAGGTAAAACTAAAGAAGTTCATCATCACCAAACCATTATTACATGAAATGTTAAAGGGACTTATTTTAAAAAAACAAAATCGAAACTATCAACATTAAAATGCCAATAAATTCACAACTATCAACAACTGAATCTAAGGAATAGACTAAGCAAACAAGCAGAACAGAAGTAGAATTATAGATACAGGGATCATTTTGATGGTTACCAGTTGGGAGAGAGAAGGGGGAGAATGGGGGAAAACGTGAAGGAATTAAGTACATATTGGTAGGTGCAGAATAGGCAGGGGCATGTTAAGAACAGTATAGGAAATGGAATAGCCAAAGAACTTACACACATGACCCATGGACATGAACTAAAGTGGGGATTGCTGGAGAGAAGGGAGCATCCTGGGTAAAGGAGGGCAAAGGGGGAAAATTTGGAACAACCATAATAGCATAGTCAAAAATTTTTTTTTAATAATTTTTTTAAAGATTTTATTTATTTATTTTTAGAGAGGGAAGGGAGGGAGGGAGACAGAGACAGAGACACACAGAGAGAGAAGAGAGAGAGAAACATTAATGTGCGGTTGCTGGGGGTTATGGCCTGCAACCCAGGAATATACCCTGGCTGGGAATCGAACCTGGGACACTTTGGTTCGCAGCCCGCGCTCAATCCACTGAGCTACACCAGCCAGGGCTTTTTTTTTAGATATATAATTTTCAATTGAACAATAAAATAATTTTAAAATATATATATATATATATATAATTTCACACACACACACAAAGCTACTTGCCCTGGCTGATGTGGCTCAGCGGATTGAGCGCTAGCCTGTGAACTGAAATGTCGGTGGTTCAATTCCCAGTCAGGGCACGTGCCTGGGTTGCAGACAAAGTCCCATTCCCAGTTGGGGGCACGTGAAAGGCAGCTGACTAATGTTCCTTTCACACCACTGATGTTTCTCTTCTTCCCTTCCCCCCTCTCTAAAGTAAATAAAATCTTTATTAAAAAGAAAATAGCAACTGTATATTTTACTCAGAAGTTTTGACAAGTTTTTCCTCAGTGAAAGTTTGATGAGTCTGTTACTATTCTTTCCTGGTTTCTTGGTTAACTGTTTCAATGGCATGTTGTTCACCTGTGTGGCTAGACTGCACCCATATCCTTGAAGAAACCTAGAACTTATACGTAGCTCTTATTTGCACAAAGATTGATGAGTTCCTGTTAACATTCCCAGTTTGGAGAACATAACTGACTTGCTGCTTGTTTGGCATCACTATTTAGAAGCATGGAACCAAGTATGGCCTGAAGGAGCCAGGATAGATTTTAAGGGAAATGGGGGTCAGAGAGCATTGAGTCAAGTTGTCTGTCCAGCCTTGCAGACCTGTTTTCCTTCACTAGCCAAAGCTGGTGTGTGGACAGCTTCCTTATGCTGAAATGAGTCAACCTCCCTTAAGACTCCTAACACATGGTTTTCTCCTGGGAGAATATAATTGATTGAGAAGACAAGGCAACATAAAAACAGGCTTTACATTGGCTAATTAAAACAATATATTGACAGATCTAGGATTAAATTTGTAGGTGGAGTTAGACCATGAAGATTTCTCAAAAGGAGTAAAAGTGACTTGGAACAACAGAGAAGTCAAGAATTGAATATATAGAACAACTCTGATAGAGGATTTGAGAGTGGGAAAGTCAAGACTATTACGTTACACACAGAATGGACATCAAGAGGCAAGTTTGGGATGAAAGGATATGAACTGGGATAACTGGGCAGAAAGTCATGAAGGTTGGTCTAAAGAGTGTCTGGGTCCCAAATGTCTGGTTATTCTTGTTATTCGTGTTTTTTTCTCATTGTCTCAACTTAGTCTCTGGAAATTTTCACTTGATAGATTTCTGATAGGAGCCAGGAATCTATTAAAACAAAAATCTCCCCAGGTGATTCTGATTGCAGCCATGCAGGCATTCCTAGATTAGGAATCACTGAGGTAGATGACGTTGAGGGGCCTGGGAAGATCATTGAAGGACTGTGTAAAGCAGTGATAGGTTGTAGTTAACAGGTGTGGAAAGTTTCAGTGAGTATATTTCTGCAGAATGGTACAGGGATGGGGAGCAGCTGGGAATAAGCAACAAGAAAGATGCACTAATAGTTGCAAGTAAAGAAAGAAGAGACTGAGGGCAAAGAAGAAAACTAAACTCATACCTTTTGATGAAGGAAATTACTGGGTCAAACAAAGGACTGATGTGTGTTCATGTTCGAGGTATTCTGAAATTTCCAATCAACATTTTTTTTTTAGGGGGAGGAATGGAAGGAGAAAGGGAGGAGTAGAAACATTCATGCAAGAAACATGAAATGCTTGCTTTCCCCAACTGGGGACCAAGGTCGCAACCCAAGCATGTGCTTACCAGGAATCGAACCAGCGACACTTGGGTTTGCAGGACAACCCCCAACCAACTGAACCACACTGACCAGGGCTCCAATCAACTCTTAAATATGAGTTGATCTTGAGACAAAATTACTGAAACTATGCAGCCTTGTCTATCTAATAGTCCTTGCTTAAAACAAAACAAAACAAAACAAACCCAACACCTTAATGGACAGCTGTTTGGTATAGTGTGTATGTTCCTCAGCACACATGATCAAATTATTAAGTCACCCAGGTTTGTTTTTTTTTTAACAAAAGCTGCAGGGGTGGGACATGTATCATTTCCTGCCCTTCCCAGAGCTGGTTATTGAGAGGTTATTACAGTTTGATCTGAGCCAGGAGAATGTCTTTAGATCCAAAAATATCCCCCACCAGATGCTTTTCTTAGTTTCCTTGCAGAATCTGTGGGTGAGGGAGTGGACATAGAGAAATGTAAAGGTTTACATGAAAGTGAGTGCAGATAATGTTCTCAGTTACAGTATAATCCAACATAAAATCTGCTGGTCAGGAAGGGATGCATGCATATAAACAGTCAGAAATAACTTAAGAGTCCCACCCAAAATTGTGACCATTCTTCCCTTCATATCCATAGACTTCTCAAGAGAATATGTGGGTCTGATTGTAACTAATAATATACCCATCACCACCACCAACAACAAAGCAATAACAAAAACAAAACTCAACTCTAGACCAAACTTCTTTTGAAACTCTGACTCAGAATAAGTAGGAAGAAGAGGCATTTGCTTTAGTCTGCTTCCTAGGTAGTATTTTGCTTTTATTTCCTAGCTGTCCGCTTTCATTCAACAAACCTTCAGTGAGTGCCTGCTGCATGTTAGGCATTGTGTTGTGTGTTGGGAATTTAACTGTGAATAAAAACAAGCACACAGTTCTTGGAGTCTCAATTCTGTTCTTTGGGCACCTCTAATTATACATGCAAAATTTCACGTGAAAGATGTGGATTAGATCTTGTGGAAGAGTGAGAAGGGGTAAGGCACAAGTAGGAATTTCAACTACTTAGGAAAGAATAATTAAATATTGGCTTCCAGTCAAGATGGAAACATAGGTAAACACGCTTTACCTCCTTGCACAACCACAAAAAAAATTACACCTCAATCTCAAAACATTATACTCAGAACCATCAGAAAATTGAGCTGTATGGAAGTCTGACAACCAAGGATTTAAAGAAGCCACTTTCAACCAAATGGGTAGGAGAGGTGGAGACATGGATACAGGCAAAGAGGTGGTGGCAGTGGAACAGATGGTCCCACATTCACATGTGGTAGATAAAAATCAGGAGGGATACCTTAGGAGTGAGTGATCCCAGCCCCAGGCCACAAGGCACAGCCCAGGATTCCAGCACCAGGAAGATAAATCCCCATAACTTCTGGTTGTAAAACCAGTGGGGTTGGGGCAGTGGAAGAGACTGCCAGATTTTCAGGAGACTCTGCTTAAAAAGCCTGCACAGACTTAGAATGTTTGCAGACCCAGCCCCTCTGGGATTCAGCACCAGGACAACAGCTGGAAGGTGCCAATCACAAATGGGGAGTTTTAACTGGAAAGTGACTGGAAACAGAGTAAGTGTTGGGCAAACCTCCAGAAGCCAGGCAAGCAGCATTAATCACTCTCTCAGACCTAACCCCATACAGAGCCACAAAGTGATGATTTGGGTTGCCCCATCCTGGAGATAACCCAGGGCTCCATCCCACACAATTTGCAGGTGCCTTTTCTGCAATAGGGCATGCTACTAAGACAGGGAGTCAAAGCAGCTCTACCTAATACACAGAAACAAACACCAGAAGGCTTCCAAATTTGAGGAGACAAAGGAATGTGGCCCCAAAGAAAGAACAGAACAAAATCCCAGAAAAAGAACTAAATGAAATGGAGATAACCAACCTATTAGATGCAGAGTTCAAAACACTGGTGATCAGGATGCTCAAAGAACTCACTGAGTACGGCAACAACATAAAAAAGACCTACAAAGAAATGAAGTTTACACTAAGTGAAATAAAGAAAAATCTACAGGGAACCAAGAGTGGAGGGAATGAAGCTGGGATTCAAATCAATGATTTGGAACAGAAGGAAGAAGTAAGCATTCAACCAAAACCATAACAGGAAAAAATAAAATAAATGAGGATAGTATCAGGACCAAATGTAGCAACATCCAAATTATAGGGATGCCAGAGGAGAAGAGGAAAAACAAGAAATTGAAAACTTTATTTGAAAAAATAATCAAAGAACACTTCTCTAATTTGGCAAAGGAAATAGACACACAAGTTTGGGAAGCACAAAGACTCCCAAACAAGTTGGACCCAAAGAGGACCACACCAAGGCACATCACAATTAAAATGCCAAAGGCTAAAGATAAAGAGAGAATCTTTATTTTTTTTTAGAGAGATTTTATTTATTTATTTTAGACAGGGGAAAGGACGGGAGAGAGAGAGAGAGAGAAAAAAAAATCAATGTGTGGTTGCCTCTCAGCCTGCAACCCAGGCATGTGCCCTAATCAATACAGCGACCCTTTGATTTGCAGGCCAGTGCTCAATCCACTGAGCCATGCCAGACAGTGCAAGATAAAGACAGAATCTTAAAAGCTACAAGGGAAATGCAGAGAGTTATCTACAGAGGAGTTCCCATTAGATTGTCCGCTGATTTCTCCAAAAAAACTTTGCAGGCAAGAAGGGATTGGCAAGAAGCATTCAAAGTGATGAAAAGCAAGCACCTACAACCTAGATTACTCTATCCAGCAGAGCTATCATTTAGAATGGAAGAGCAGATAAACTGCTTCCCAGACAAGGTAAAGCTAAAGGAGTTCATCATCACCAAGCCATTATTTCATGAAATGTTAAAGGGACTTATTTAAGAAAAAGAAGAAGATCAAAACTATGAACATTAAAATGCCAATAAATTCACAACTATCAACAATTGAATCTAAAAAACCAAACTAAGCAAACAACCAGAACAGGAACAGAATCATAGGTATGGAGATCATTTGGAGGATTGTCAGATGGGAGGGTGAAGGGGGAGAAGAGGGGAAAAGGTGCAGGGATTAAGAAGTACAAATTGGTAGGTACAAAATAGACAGGGGGATGTTAAGAATGGTATAGGAGATGGAGAAGCCAAAGAACTTATATGCATGACCCATGGACATAAACTAAGGGGGTTGTGGCGATTGCTGGAAGAAATGGCAGTAGTGGGGTGGGGGGAGGGGGAAAATTGGGACAACTGTAATAGCATAATCAATAAAATATACTTAAAAATGATAATTAAATGTTAACTTGGAATTAGGTGTGAATGAATGTAAATTGTGTAAATGTCCAGTTTCGTACTGTTTCAGGTGACTCTTTAAAATGTTCTTGAGGACATTGGTGTTAAGATCACGAGCCTATTCTAACTTGTCCTAGTTCCTGTTATGCTATTTTTGCATGTTTCTTTAAAGTCTCCGCCTGCCCAGCAGTGATGGTAGAAAAATATAGGTTCTGGAGCCACACTACCAGAGTGCCAATCCAGGTTCCATTGCCTATGAGCTGTGTGATTTGAAACAAGTTATTTAAACTGTGGACTTCAATTTTCTCATCTGTTAAATGTAAATAATAGCATATATCCAACTGGGTTGTTGGAAGAACTAAATGAGATTTAAATGTATAAAGTGCTTAAAACAGTGGCCAGTATTGGTAAACATTCAATCATTTTAGCTATTTTTGCTCTTATTATTAAAAAGCAAATGGAACTTCAGGCCAAGATGGAGGCATAAGTAGATATGATTTGCCTCCTTGCACAACCAAAAGAAGGACAGCAACAAATTTAAAAACAAAAAATAATGAGAACTGCCAGAAAATCAAACTGTATGCAAGTCCAACAACAAAGGAGTTAAAGAAAGAACAGTCATCCAGACTGGTAGGAGGGGCAGAGATGGGCGGCTGGGCAGAGAGGACTTGTGGCAAGGAGTGGCCGGCAGACATGGTGGTCCCACACTTGTGTGCAGATAAACTGGGAGGAACAACTGGACAGTGAGACAGACCTTGCAACCCAGGGTTCCAGGGTGGGGAAATAAAGCCTCAAAACCTCTGACTGAAAAAAACTGTGGGAGTTGCAGCAATGGGAGAAATGCTAGAATCACAGGGGAGTTCGTTGCAGAGACCCACAGGGTCCTAGAATGTACAAAAAACCACCAACCTGGGAATCAACACCAGAAGGGTCCAATTTGCTTGTGAATCGCAGAGGAAGGGAATGAAAGCCAGTGGAGAGCTGAGCAAGTGATATTATTCCTTTTTGGGCCCATCCCCCACATACAACCCCACAACTCAGCCACATGGGTTGCCCCACCCTGGTGAATACCTAAAGCTCCACTTCTTATTACTAATAGGTGAACTGAAGAAAAAAAATATGGCCCAAATGAAAAAACAGATCAAAGCTCCAGAAAAAATACAACTAAGCAATGAAGAGATAGCCAACCTATCAGATGCAGAGTTGAAAACACTGGTAATCAGGATGTTCACACAAATGGTTCAGTATGGCTGCAAAACAGAGGAAAAAGTAAAGGCTATGCAAAGTGAAATAAAGGAAAATGTACAGGGAACCAACAGTGAAGGGAAGGAAACTGGGACTCAGATAAAAAATTTGGAGCACAAGGAAGAAACACACATTCAACCAGGACAGAATGAAGAAACAAGAATTCAAAAAAAATGAGGAGAATTTTAGGGACCTCTGGGACAACTTTGGACATTTCAATATCCAAATCATGGGGATGCCAGAAGGAGAAGAGGAAGAGCAAGAAATTGGAAACTTATTTGAAAACATAATTAAGAAGAACTTTCCTAATCTGGCAAAAGAAATAGCCTTCCAGGAAGTCCAGGAAACTCAGACAGTCCCAAAGAAGTTGGACCCAAGGAAGCACACACCAAGGCACAACATAATTACATCACCCAAGATTAAAGATAAGGAGAGAATCTTAAAGGCAGCAAGAGAAAAGGAGACAGTTACCTACAAAGGAGTTCCCATAAGACTGTCAGCTGATTTCTCAGGGGAAACCTTGCAGGCAAAAAGGGACTGGAAAGGAGTATTCCAAGTCATGAAAGGCAAGGACCTATATGCAAGATGACTCTATCCAGCAAAGTATCATTTAGAATGGAAGGGCAGATCAAGTGCTTCCCAGATAAGGTCAAGTCAAAGGAGTTCATCATCACCAAGTCCTTATGTAAAACGTCAAAGGTACTTATCTAAGAAAAAGGAGATCAGGAATATGAACAGTAAAACGACAACAAACTCACAACTATCAACAACCAAACCTAAAAAAACAAAAACAAAAAAACGAACTAAGCAAACAAGTAGGACAGGAACAGAATCACAGAAATGGAGGGTTATCAGCTGGAAGGGGGAGGGGGGAGGATGGGGTGCAAAGGTACAGGGAATAAGAAGCATAAATGGTAGGTACAAAATAGACAAGGAGAGGTTAAGAATACTATGGGAAATGGAGAAGCCAAAGAACTTATATGTACAACCCATGGACATGAACTAAGGAGGGGAATGCTGGTGGGAGGGGGGTACAGGGTGGAGACGAATAAAGGGGAGAAAAGAATGGGACCACTGTAATAGCATAATCAGTAAAATATATTAAAAAATAAAAATAGATAAAATAAAAATAAAATGAGTCACTCTTTATGGTCCTTTCAGAGCTTTCCAATAGATTGAGGGTTAATGTAATATTTAAGGTGAATTACAAGCTTCCCAGGCTTGAACACAAGAGCAGTTCATGAGTTCCCAAGCTTTTATCCAGATTTTTTCCTCCCTCCCTCCCTCCCTCCTTCCCTCCCTCCCTCCCTCCCTTCCTTCCTCCCTCTCTCCCTCCCTCTCTCTCTCTCCCCCCTCCCTCCTTCTCTCTCTCTATTGAATTTAGAGAGAGGAAGGAAGGGGATAGAGAGAGAAACATAGACCAAGAGAGAAAGAGAAAGAGGATGAAACATTGATTTGTTGTTCCACTTATTTATGTATTCATTGGTTGATTCTCATATGTGCCCTGACCAGGTATCAAACCTTGCAACCTTGGCATATTGGGATGATGCTATAAGCAACTGAGCTACCTCTCCAGGAACCAGATTTTTCTGTTAGCACATCTATTCCTTGGACTGTTAAGCCATAAGACCTCCTCTAGGAGTTTTGTTCTTGAACACCAAATAGAGTTTTGAGCATTTCTCAGAGGTACTCAGAAGTTGATATTTAACCTAATACAGTGTTAGGCAATTGGTGTGCTGTCTAGTTTACTGTCTTATAAAAGTTATAATGATGGATGTTCTCAGCTTTCTCAAAAATTTTGCCCTGGACTTCCGGCAAGATGGAGGAATAGGTGGATGCACCGTACCTCCTCGTACAACCAAGATTAGAAAACCAATAATTTACAACAATAATTTACTATCAGAATAACACCCAGATCCGGCAGAGGATTTATCTGAATGGAAGTCGGGCAGCCAAGAAGCTGAAGTAGACACGTTCATCCGGACTGGTAGGAGAAGACCAGACGGGCGGGTGTGGGGCTGGCTCGGGTCGGCGGCGCGCGGAGGTCAGGGGAAGGTTTGGCGCGAAATCGGCCCAAAAGCCATCGGGCGCGTAAGAAGGCAGCGGTGATCCCTGAGTACGCAAGCTGCGGCTGGCAGACCCAGAGGGGCAGCGATTGTGGACCAGGGCAGAACTCGCGGCCCGGAAGCCCAGACAAGGGTCTGAGTCCAGGGGAACGGAACTACCACCATTGTTTTCTCCCGCCCCGCTCCCGCCCCGCCCCCACATATAACGTCACAATCTAGCGACCGGGGTGCCCAGCCCCGGTGAGCACCTAAGGCTCCGCCCCCCACCGTAACCAGAGCAACCAGACGGGGGGCGGGGGGGAGGAGAGATGGGGAAAAAAAAAACCATGTTTTCAACAGAGCAAATCAATCCCCCAGGACTCATTCTTTTGAGCGACCAAGAATTAGCCAATCTATCAGATGCACAGTTCAAAACACTGGTGATCAGAAAGCTCACGGAACTGGTGGATTTTGGACAAAATTTAGATGAAAGAATGCAGAGTACCATAAAACAGATGCAGGAAGACAAGCGGAGGAGAGCCAATAGTGAAAGGAAGGAATATGAGTCTCAAAATAATACAGTGGACCAGAAGGAAGATAGAATCAACCAAGCAGGAAAGCATAATGAAATAGGAATTCAAAAAATTGAGGAAAAGATTAAGAGCATCCAAGACACCTTTAAACGTTCCAATATCCGAATTATAGGGGTACCAGAATCGGAAGGGGAAAAGGAACAGATTGAGCACGTGTTTGAACAAATAATAAAGGAGAACTTCCCCAATCTGGCAAAGGGAACAGTCTTCCAAGAAATCCAAGAAGCTCAGAGAGCCCCAAAGAAGTTGGACCCAAGAAGAAACACACCAAGGCACATCATAATTACATTAGCCAAGGTAAAAACGAAGGAGAGAATCCTAGAAGCAGCAAGAGGTAAGGGGACAGTAACCTACAAAGGAGTTCCCATCAGACTGTCAGCTGATTTCTCCAAAGAGACCTTACAGGCAAGAAGGGGCTGGAAAGAAATATTCCAAGTCATGAAAGACAAGGACCTACATCCCAGATTGCTCTATGCAGCAAAGCTCTCATTTAGAATGGAAGGGCAGATAAAGTGCTTCTCAGATAAGGTCAAGTTAAAGGAGTTCATCATCACCAAGCCCTTATTTTATGAAATGCTAAAGGGACTTATCTAAGAAAAGAAGATAAAGAAAAGACATGTATAGTAAAAGGACAGCATACTCACAAATATCAACAACCACACCTAAAACAAAACCAAAAGAAACTAAGTAAACAATGAGAACAGGAACAGAACCACAGAAATGGAGGGCACATGCAGGGTTAGCAGCAGGAGGGTGGGAGGAGGAGAGAGGGGGAAAATGTATAGAGAATAAGTAGCATAGAATGTAGGTTGAAAATAGATAGGGAGAGGGCAAGAATAGTACGGGAAATGTAGAAACTAAAGAACTCATAAATATGATACATGGACATGAACTAAAGGGGGAAATGTGGGTGGGAGGGGGGTACAGGGTGGAGTGGAGAGAAGGGGGGAAATGGGACAACTGTAATAGCATAATCAATAAAATATATTAAAAAAAAATTTTGCCCTATGACTAAACTTATGTTGCCCTTGACTTATTTAAAAAGACTTAATGCGCTGGCTGGTGTGGCTCAGTGGATTGAGCACCGCTTGTGAATCAGAGGGTCACTGGTTTGATTCCCAGTCAGGTCTCATGCCAGGGTTGCAGACCAGATCCTTGGTTGGGGGTGTGTGAGGTAACCAGTTGATGTATCTCTCCTTCATCAATGTTTCTCTCCCTTTCTTTCTCCCTCCCATCCCATCTCTCTAAAAATAAATAAATAAAGTATTTTTTAGAAACCCACAAGGTATGGAGAATGATAAAATCTATATGTGAGGCACTTAGGAAGTTGGCAACTCTTCTTGGAAAGTTTGTCATAACAGTGATTTTCAACTGCTATGCTGCAAGAATTTTTAAAGTGTGCAATACCTATTTAGTCAGGTATTTAGTCTCTTTTCCCTTAGGCTGCCAAATTTAAAAAGTGACAATAGCCAACACAATAATAGCTATCTGGTAGAAATAAATAAAAATTATACCTATTTTTTGGGGGGGTCAAATTGGCAAAAAAATAAATTTTGTGTGTGCTACAAAATTTTAGCCATTAGTCTATATGTGCCATGAGGTGGAAAATGTTGATAATCACTGTGTTATAAGATGATCACAGGAAAGAATAATTGGAGTGAGAGGTACCACAGAATATGATGTTATATTCTTTGTTGGTTTCCCACCAAAATCCATTCCTCCTTCCAAAGAAAATGGCATTTTATTCAAGAATCCACCTGTTTCCCATACTTAGTTCCAGAGAAGTCCTATTACTTCTCAGTGTTTTGGCTAGAATCAAATGCAGAGAAGTCCTAAACAGCCTGGATAATCCCAACCCCTTTGCCTGTGATTACTTCAGAAGCACCTTTGCAACACATTTTGGACCAGTAAGATTAGAGAAGAGAACAGCTAGAGGAGCCTTCTTTTCTGGGAGAGTTCTCAAAGCAACATCCTCTTTCCCCCGGAAGTGAATGAAGAAGCATGAAATGCTAGAAGTAGTTCTGTAAACATCATAAAAGTTTTAGGATTAAGCTAACATTGAATGTCAGAGTGGGCCCACAGAAAAAACCTGGGTCACTGATAGTTTCAAGTGACCTTTTGCTGCAGTCAGCCCTGAAGCCTGCCCTCTACCTCTGAACTTCTAGTTAGGTAAACCAATACATTTTCTTAATGTTTAAACCAATTTGAATTATTTTCCTGTTACTTATAGCTAAAAATACCCAAAGTTCCAAGTTACTCTCATTATCATTTTGTTATATCATGTTACTTTTTAAAAAGACTGTCACCTAGGGAAAGAATATACAAAATTATGAAAGATCATAAGATATTTCAAACACATCAGAAGGAGATGAGTAATGTTTGTCTGTAGGTGGGTTGTTTTCTCTATTTCTGTGAACTTACACTTTATCTTACATGTTTTCTATAATGATCCTGAGTGACATTATTAGGGAAAAATGCACAGGAAATAAGACTGGAAGAGAAAATGGTTGTTAATGTGTTGGAATCGATTGATTCCTTTTTCCTCTAATTTTTCAGTTTTTTTTTTCTTTTTTAAAAATATATTTTATTGGATATCACACAGAAGGAGTTTAATGTGGAGGGGGAAGGGAGGAATAGTGGGGAAAAGGTACAGGGAAGAAGAAGCATAATTCGTAGGCATAAAATAGATGGGGAAATATAAAAAATGGTATAAGAAACAGAGGACTCTAAGAACTTATATGTACAACCCATGGACATGAACAAAGGCAGGGGGAATGCTGGGTTGGGGGGCAGGGTGGAAGGGGGACAAAGGGGGAAAAATTGGGAAAACTGTAATAGCATAACCAATAAAAAATAATTTAAAATATATGTTTTATTAATTATGCTGTTACAGTTGTCTCATTTTTTCTCCACTTTATTCCCCTCTGCCCTGTACGCCCCCTCCCACCATCAGTCCCCCACCTTAGTTCATGTCCATGGGTAATACATGTAAGTTCTTTGGCTTCCCCATTTCCCATATTATTCTTTTTTTAAAATATAGTTTATTGATTATGTTACAGTGACCCCTCACCTATTGCGGGAGTTACGTTCCAGAGACCCCCGTGATAGGTAAAAATCCGTGAAGTAGTGGCATTATATTTATTTTATTATTTATATATATTTTAAGGCTTTATAAACCCTCTCCACACTCCTATAAAACTTTCCCACCCTCTTATTAACCTTTTCCACACTCTCATAAACACTTCATATGCTCTTAAACAGTTTCTACACTCTTAAACCTACATAATTTTAACAACATAAAATTCTATATGGGTATTCACCTGTGAAGTATACTACAACTTGAATAATGAAGCTCATGAATTATGTGGCTGTGCAGTACCGATGGCAATGAAGGTGATGACAATGAGATGAATGTACTGCACAGCCAAGAAGAGCATTACAGCTCTTCTGAAGGCACCACTTCATCAGGTGCTTCATCAGTGGTGCAGTATTTTTGCCCTGGCCATAACTTCTATTTCCGTTAAAGGCATAGGCGTAACTGATCTCTTTGTCTGAGTGATGAACATAGTTATGGGGAGTTGCTGGCTGCTGCTTTTTATCTGCAGAGGCAGCTTCTCCATGCAGAGAAACACTCTTGAGTCCAAAGCATCTCTGAAATTTGTCAAACCAGCCCTTGCTGGCACTGAATGGGGTTGGTCTGGTGGGAGAAGCACTCAACAGTCCTGCTTCTGTGTCATCGTCCTTGTCTTCATCCTTGTCACCATCGTGAATGTCTGTGCTTTCCACAAAACTATCATAAAGTTTCTTGGCCTTCATCTGGATGGTGTTGATATCCCACGAGATATTCTTCTTCCTGCAGTCATTTATCCACAGGGCCAATGCAGACTCCATCCTCACAATAGCCTTGTTTCGGGAAGTGACCACCCTTTTTGCAGTCTTGTTAAAAGTCATTGTTGCCATAGACTTAATATTCTTCTTGTCTTTCTTTATGTAGCGAACAGTAGATTCGTTGACCCCATAATGGTGGCCTACAGCCATGTAGCTTTTGCCTTCCTTTAACATGTTGAGAAGGTCCACCTTTTCTTTGATGGTAAGCATGTTCCTCTGGTGCTTGGGTTCACTGCCAGAAGCCTTAGAAGGCACAGAACGTTTGGGTGACATCGTAGGGCTTGAAATAAATTAAAACTTTTATAAAAATTTCACAAAAACACAACACCACAGGACAACACTACACACAGTGATCAGACATCGATGTGAAGTGGACAAGGAGAGACGTTGAACATATGGGCACAGTGTGGGAGAGCAAACAGACCAATGTTATGGTCACTGAGCCGATAAGCACCCAGGATACAGAACACAGTGCTGTGATTGGTTGCTGTCCATTCCACCAGCCAATAGTGTGCCGTGTAGAATCTCCTGTTGGCAAACTTATGCAAGCGGTAGTGGCAATTCCACTGTGTACAGTATGGTATTCATCTGCTGATGAAATATATACTGTATTTTACTTCAATTTAATATTCTTTTAATATGTTTGAATTAACATTTTTTATATTTTTATATGGTTTTAAATTTTTAGGCAAAAAATAATTAAAATCATAAATAGTATATAAATACCTATATACCGCAAAATCCCACCATATAGCGAAAAACCCACGATACAGAATTAGATATATATATTTTTAAAAACCAGTGATACAGTGAAGCTTTAATAAATGAACTGTGATATAGCAAGGGATGACTGTATTACAGTTGTCCCATTTCCCCACTTCACTCCTCTCTACTCTGCACACCCTCTCCCACCATGTGTCATACTTATAAGTTCTTTAGCTTCTACATTTCCCATACTATTCTTGCCCTCCCCCTGTCTATTTTCTACCTACCTTCTATGCTACTTATTCTCTGTACCTTTTCCCCTCTCTGCTCCTCCCACTCCCCTGTTGCTAACCTTCCATGTGATCTCCATTTCTGTGCTTCTGTTCCTGTTCTAGTTGTTTGCTTAGTTTGTTTTCATTTCTGTTTTAGGTGTGGTTATTAATAATTGTAAGTTTGCTGTCATTTTACTGTACATGTTTTTTATTTTCTTTTTCTTAGATAAGTCTCTTAGATAACATTTCATAAAATAAAGGCTTGGTGATGATGTACTCCTTTAACTTGACCCTATCTGAGAAGCACTTTATCTGCCCTTCCATTCTAAATGATACTTTGCTGGATAGAGTCATGTTGGATGTAGGTCCTTGCCTTTCATGACTTGGAATACTTCTTTTCAGCCCCTTCTTGCCTGTAAGGTCTCTTTTGAGAAATCAGCTGACAGTCTGATGGGAACTCCTTTGTAGGTAACTGTCTCCTTATCTCTTGCTGCTTCTAGAAGTCTCTCCTTCATTTTAATCTTGGTGTAATTATGGTGTGCCTTGGTGTGTTCCTCCTTGGGTCCAACTTCTTTGGGACTCTCTGAGCTTCCTGGACTTCCTGGAAGTCTCTTTTCTTTGCCAGATTGGGGAAGTTCTCCTTTATGATTTGTTCAAATAACTTTTCCACTTGTTGCTCTTCCTCTTCCCCTTCTGGTACCCCTGTAATTCAGATGTTGGAATGTTTAAAGATGTCTTGGAAGTTCCTAGTCTCTTCTCATTTTTGAATTCTTGTTTCTTCATTCTTTTCTGTTTCTTTCTTCCTTCTGGTCCACTCCATTGATTTGAGTCCCAGTTTCCTTCCCATCACTATTGGTTCCCTGTGCATTTTCCTTTATTTCACTTAGTATAGCCTTCATTTTTTTCATCTAATATGCAACCAAATTCAACCAGTTCTGTGAGCATCCTGATCACCAGTGCTTTGAACTGTGCATCTAATAGGTTGGCTGTGTCTTCATCGCTTAGTTGTAGTCTTTCTGGGGCTTTGATCTGTTCTTTCGTTTGGGTCTTTTTTCTGTCTTGACTTGCCTGTTACATAGTGAGGGGTGGAGCCTTAGGTATTCACCAGGGTGGGGTAACCCACGTGGCTGGGTGGTGATGCTGTATGTGGGGGAGGGTCCAAGTGGGAATAATGGCGCTTGCTCCACTCTCTGCTGGATTTCGGTAACTTCCCCCACTTCCCCCAAGCAAACTGGGCCCTTCTAGTGCTGATTCCCAGGTAGGTGGGTTTGTGTACATTCTAGGACCCTGTAAGTCTCTCCAATGAACTGTCCTGTGAGGCTGGGAGTTTCTCCCAGCACCTCAACTCCCACAGGTGTTTTCAATTGGTATTTTGAGGCTTTATTTCCCCACGCTGGAACCCTGGAACCCTGGGTTGCAATGTCTGTTTCTCTCCCCAGTTTTGCCTGGTTTATCTGCACAAGAATGTGGGACCACCTGGTCCGCCAGCCGCTCTGTGCACCGCACTCCTCCACAATCTGACGCTTTGCTCTGACGCTTTGCTGGGTCTTCCTGCTGCTGCCTTGCGCACCCAGGTCCACCGGACACTGCTCTGCCGTGAGCCCTCTTCGTCCGGCCACCCAACTCTGCCCCTCCTCCTGGTTTGGATGAATATTTCTTCTTTAACTGCTTGGTTGTCAGACTTCCATATAGTTCAATTTTCTGTAAACACTGGTTGTTTTTTTGTTTCTAAATTTTTGTTGTCCTTATTTTGGTTGTGCGAGGAGGCACAGTGTGTCTACCTACGCCTCCATCTTAGCTGGAAGTTTCTCCATTTCCCATAGTATTCTTAACCTCTCCTTGTCTATTTTTTTAAAGATTGTATTTATTTATTTTTAGAGAGGGAAGGGAAGGAGAGAGAGAGAGGGGGGAGAGAGAGAGAAAGAGAGAGAGAGAGAGACATCAATGTGCGGTTGCTGGGGGCTGTGGCCTGCACTGGGAATCGAACCTGTGATGCCTGGTTCACAGCCCGCGCTCAATCCACTGAGCTACGCCAGCTAGGGCTCTCCTTGTCTATTTTGTACCTACCATTTATGCTTCTTATTCCCTGTACCTTTGCACCCCATCCTCCCCCCTCCCCCTTCCAGCTGATAACCCTCCATTTCTGTGATTCTGTTCCTGTCCTACTTGTTTGCTTAGTTCGTTTTTTTGTTTTTGTTTTTTTAGGTTTGGTTGTTGATAGTTGTGAGTTTGTTGTCGTTTTACTGTTCATATTCCTGATCTCCTTTTTCTTAGATAAGTACCTTTGACGTTTTACATAAGGACTTGGTGATGATGAACTCCTTTGACTTGACCTTATCTGGGAAGCACTTGATCTGCCCTTCCATTCTAAATGATACTTTGCTGGATAGAGTCATCTTGCATATAGGTCCTTGCCTTTCATGACTTGGAATACTCCTTTCCAGTCCCTTTTTGCCTGCAAGGTTTCCCCTGAGAAATCAGCTGACAGTCTTATGGGAACTCCTTTGTAGGTAACTGTCTCCTTTTCTCTTGCTGCCTTTAAGATTCTCTCCTTATCTTTAATCTTGGGTGATGTAATTATGTTGTGCCTTGGTGTGTGCTTCCTTGGGTCCAACTTCTTTGGGACTGTCTGAGTTTCCTGGACTTCCTGGAAGGCTATTTCTTTTGCCAGATTAGGAAAGTTCTTCTTAATTATGTTTTCAAATAAGTTTCCAATTTCTTGCTCTTCCTCTTCTCCTTCTGGCATCCCCATGATTTGGATATTGAAATGTCCAAAGTTGTCCCAGAGGTCCCTAAAATTCTCCTCATTTTTTTTGAATTCTTGTTTCTTCATTCTGTCCTGGTTGAATGTGTGTTTCTTCCTTGTGCTCCAAATTTTTTATCTGAGTCCCAGTTTCCTTCCCTTCACTGTTGGTTCCCTGTACATTTTCCTTTATTTCACTTTGCATAGCCTTTACTTTTTCCTCTGTTTTGCAGCCATACTGAACCATTTGTGTGAACATCCTGATTACCAGTGTTTTCAACTCTGCATCTGATAGGTTGGCTATCTCTTCATTGCTTAGTTGTATTTTTTCTGGAGCTTTGATCTGTTTTTTCATTTGGGCCATATTTTTTTTCTTCAGTTCACCTGTTAGTAATAAGGAGTGGAGCTTTAGGTATTCACCAGGGTGGGGCAACCCATGTGACTGAGTTGTGGGGTTGTATGTGGCAGGGGCAGGGGGCTGGTCTGAGAGGAAACAATGCTGCTTGCTTAGCTCTCCACTGGCTTTCATTCCCTTCCTCTGCTACCCACAAGCAAATTGGGCCCTTCTGGTTCTGATTCCCAAGTGGATGTGTTTGTGTACATCTAGGACCCTGTGTGTCTCTGCAACAAACTCTCCTGTGAGGCTGGGAGTTTCTCTAGCTGCCCCAACCCCCACAGGTTTTTTTCAGTCAGAGGCCTTGTGGCTTCATTTCCTTGTACTGGAACCCTGGGTCATGCGGTCTGTCTCACTCTCCAGTTGTTTCTCCTGGTTTATCTGCACACAAATGTGGGACTGTACGCTCTGCCAGCGGCCACCTCTCCTGGTCTGCCAGCTGCTGTCTTGCCAAGAGTCCTCTCCACCCTGGCTGCCCCTCTTACGAGTCTGGACGAATGCTTCTTCTTTAACTCCTTGGTTGTCAGACTTCCCATACAATTTGATTTTCCAGAAGTTCTGGATATTTTTTGTTTTTAAATTTGTCGTTGTCCTCTGTTGGTTGTGGAGGAAGCAAAGTGTATGCCTCCATCTTGGCTGGAAGTCTCAGTTTTCTTATAGTTAGCTTATTGTATTAGTTGTGTAATTTAAAAATATTTTTGGCCCTTGCCATGTAGCTCCGTTGGTTAGAGCATCATCCCTGAAACATCAAGGTTGTTGGTTTGGTCTCCAGTCACAGCACATACAAAAATCAATCAATGATTGCATAGATAAGTGGAACAACAAATTGATGCTTCTCTCTCACACACAAAAAAATCAATAAAGATGTTTTTTAATTCCTTCACTGAAACTTTAGAAGAGCAGGGACTTTCTGCCCAGCTTCCTTTCTCTCTTCCCCAGGCATGTGCACAGGGAGGATTATTTACACAGAACAGAAAATATGAAAACTGAATCATTTCAGATTTTAAGGCCAGCAAAAAATCCACCAAGAGCAGTTGCAACAACAGTCTTATCACCCCAGTATATGATCCCAGAGTGATGTATTAACCTGTGTTCTTTTTCTTTCAGAACATTTTTCAGTTTGTATTCATACATTTATTAGTGTAATTATTTGATGAATGCTTGCCCTCTACTAAGCTCTACAAAATAGGACTCATATCCCCAGTGCATACTATGTGGTAGATACTCAAATAAATGTTTTTCACTAATGAATGAGTGAGTGAATTGAATCAGTTGGAATAAATATTCCCAATTACGAAGGCAGACTAATTCTCAGCACTCAAAAGCAGTATCTCTTGGCCCAGGCCAAGTGGCTCAGTTGGTTAGAGCGTCATCCACATATACCAAGGCTGTAGGTTTGGCCTTCAGTGAGGGCACATACAAGAAACCACCAGTATATGCATGGATAAATGTAACTATGAATCAATGCTTCTCTTTCTCTCTCCTAACTCTAAAAACAAACAAACAAACAAACAAACAAACAATAGCACCTTTCCTTCTCCCTCTGGTGGCTATAGTCTTAGAAATTACATTCTGAAGGGAATACCAGAAGACTAGAAAAAGAACTAGACTAGCAAAACATGTCACCTACCAAATGAGACTCTCTAGGGCAGGAGCCTGGAATCTGCATTTTTAAAGGAGTACCCCAGACGATTCTGAATCAGGTAGTCTGAGACTCACACTTTGAAAACATGCCCTGGGACATCCTATTGGAATCTGAGCTTTACTTTCATTCACAGTCATCCACCTTTCAAGAGAATCATGCTGACATCATTGTTTCTATTTAATGTGAATCCGTTTTTATTTTGCACTTGTGTGGTGCATTAACAAATTCAACATACAAGATAGCATTACATATTGTAGGTTAGCGTTACAGCATTATGCAATTTCACACAATTCATGTTAGCTTTTTTAGATATTTTTTTTAAATTTGACACATTTATTTTATTTTTGAGTTTCATTTTCACAAGAGAAGACACAAGGTAAAGGAAGATAACCACATTAGAGAAGGATCATGGTGAGGGAAATGTCACTTATCATTGCCATAATAAAAGCCTTCCAAGAAAAGGACTCGCATTATTCCCTCTCCTGAGCAAGCTGCCTCATCCCACAAACCAGTTCTGTCTGTTTTCATATCTAGAGCACTGTTCATAACATGTACATCTTGTCTGTGCTCCACTGAGAACTGAAAGAGGAAGTAACTCATAAAGGGACTTTTGTTATTAAGAAAAACTCTTGTCTTCCTAAAGGAATCAAGATATCAGCAGAGAAGGACTGACTCTTGGAAAATCAGAAGTGACCATTCCCTAACCTATTCCTGACCATGAGTGCCTTGTGCAAAAGCTAGGATGTGACTCTCTTGTCTTTCAACTGACTCTTAAAAGGAGGCATTCCTCCTTCATCCTTATCAGTTAGCTCTGGGAGGAACAAATGTGAAAGCCAAAGTCAGCTAAGAAACTTTGGGACAGCAAAGTCAAGGGCACGATGGATCAGGCCTGAGGTAGGAGGGAGGAACCCTGTACTGTCTGCCACTTGGCCTTTTTCTGAGAAAGACACCAAGGCAGCTCATAGACGACAGAACTACTGGTTCCTCCCCATCACCTCACCACCCACTGCTCAGTAGACCCAAAGAATGCAAGGAATAAAGCTACAAGGAGATAGGGAAGAGAGGAGTGGGGTGAGGCTGTTTTCCCAGACTTATGTCAGGAGGAGCTACAGAGGCACACACAGTGGGGCAAAGACCAGACTATCTCCACCTGTTGCTTTGCATTGTTTCTGGGAAGGAAACAAAAGCGATTGCTCAGCAATTTCTGATCTTTAGACATTAAGGCGATGAAGAGGAATCATTTAATTTTTTTCCTAATGGGGTTTCAGAATGCTCCTGTCAGATTTACATCGAACTAGCTCAAAATGCCATTTTTAGAAAAGAAAAATTATTTTCTTCTACGTATGATACAGTATTTACATTCCATGGTGTATAGGATAGAGACTGGTGGTATGAACCCAAGTGCTGAGAGAGTGAGTCAGACTGTGGGGGCTGACAGGGACAAGAACAGAGAGTGGGCTTTGTGCCTGCTCTGCCTTGTCAAGAATCCAGGTTTAAAAAAACAACAAAAGGATTGGGGAGAGGGGAGCTGATTGGTTTTACATCCACAAGAGATAAGGGAACATCAAAGGCAACACTGCCACTCTCTCCATGGAAACTCAGCTTTTCAACTCCCTTCTCAGAAGCAAGTTAGAAAGCGATGTTCTTGCATGGAAGTGGACCTTCAATTTTAGCTAATCCCTCAGGTCTTTGCGTCAAGCTGCTGCTTATTTGAGTTCCTCTTCAGGCTGGAAAAAATACTTACTGCCTACCCAAGCATACTAATGTCAGCGAAGTCTCTGCCACCTAAGAAGTCCCAACATTAGAGACATGGCTGCACTAGGAGTAAGGAGACTTGAATTCTAATCCCAGCAGGATGCTGAATGTCTCTCACCCACCACCGTCCACTGGCAGGAGGAGGATTAAACTCTGTGGCTCCCCTCATCTCTCCACTTCGTTGGGAGACTCATAAGTTCCAAGAACCAAGGACTTTGTTTTGAGGGAAGAGTGTCCTGAAGGAATCCAAGTTACCTTTATGACTCAGTCACAGTGTTATTTTTAAGAGCCACTACCAAAAACTTGAAGGAGAATAATTTTTGAAGGCCCTTTGCCTTACGAAGCAACACTAACCACATCCAGGCTACTTGAGAAGACTACAACTTCTCAAGGGTCAGCATTTCTGGAAAAAGGCCAATTTAACCCATCAAACCTCTGATGATTTCTAACCCATCGACCGACAAATGGCTGGTGCTTCCATACGGAGATGCAAAGGGGATGGGGGGAGGTCAGAGTCATCTCATTTCTCCTCTCCCTGTCCTAGGACCTGCAAATAGTGTTTGGGATCAGTGTGATGTGTTCATTGTACTATCCTATAGCTGAATTTGAAGTCTCCAAAGCTCTTTTCAGAGACGCCATCTTGTTCTGTAAACCCAGTTCTACCTCGTAAGTCTGACGTGCCCATGTGCTTCATCCCAGTCTAATCACAGACTGCCGTCTACCCTTCCGTACAGGAGCGCTGACAGCAAACACACCCCATTTCTCAAATACTTTCTCCTGCAAACTTTGCCTAATCCGTTCTACCTTTGTTTCTTGGCTTACTACAGATTTCTGGACTTTGAACTTAGTCAAAGAGCAGAGATGTAAGAGGTAATAGGAAGAAAAGATGTGGATGATAAAAATGAGGTTTTATAAGAGCAAAATAATCTTTTGCAGAGGTGGGGAGTGAGAGTAACTCTAGAGAAGCCCAACAACAAAGAGGCCAATTTTACCCTGGCCGGGTAGCTAAGTTGGTTGGCGCGCTGTCCCATCACACCGAGGTTGCAGGTTCGATCTCCGGTCAGCGCACATACAAGCATCAACCAATATATGCATAAATAGGCAGAACAACATCTCTCTCTCCCTCCCCCCCCTCTCTCTCTCTTTAAAATTGTTTTTTTTTTTTTAAAGAAAAGAGGCCAATTTCAGGTAAATCAGCAAATATAGTTCGGCACAAAACACAATTTTCATGGATTAAAATCTTTAACTTGAGAGTGGCAGTCAGGCTAATTTCTTCAGTTTGTATTAGACATGCAAGTATAAGGTTACATTGTTATATAGAAACTTGTAGAGGTCTTTCCCTCTCTATTTTTCCCATTAAAAAAAAAAAAAAGAATTTCTAGTGCCTTGCAAAAGAGAAAAATCATTATCCCTAAGAACTAATCTGCAGCTGTGGTCATGAGGGGTGTTCTTTGTGGGGTTTATTTTGTAAGAAATTTTCTTCTACAACTAAAATGAGATTTTGAGTCCGCTTCTCTCTGTCACCTCTCGCCCCACCGCGTCCCTGCCCCGCCTGGCCCGGGGGTGAGAGGTGGGGAACACAGGATTAGTTAGTACTCGCTCAGGCTGTGCCACTTGGCCACAGGCTTACGGGGGCTCTCGCAGACCTCTCTCCAGTGTTCGGCACCACTGGCTGTGACACTGTGTGCCCCCAGGATCAGCCTCCCCACCACCTCATTCTTGGTGGTGCGGTCGAAGTCGATGACAAGGAACTCGATGCTGATGTCAGGCAGGAGGTCAGTGGGGATGTCGTAGATGAAAGATTCATTGAAGACTGGGTTCAAAGTGCACTTCTTCACATGGGTTTTCTTCTTGGCAATGCGCTTTCTGCCGTAGTAGACGTTCACCTTGACATAAGGATCTGGGGCCCCCAAAGAGAGAAGAAAAAGGAAGACAGGCCTATGACACAGTCCTCTCCTATATAATGGTGGTTTCATATTGGGAAGGAAGGGGCTATGTTGTCCATTTCTTTGGTAGGCACTACTATGTGGTCTTTAGCGACGGCACAGTAAATGCACTCGGACAGTATTTGAATCTGCCTGCCTGGACAAGGGGCAAAGGAAACCAAGCAGGAAGAGAATTGGAACTGCTTCCCTCAAACCAGGTTTGAAGAAACCCTATGACACCAAGAAGCATCACTGAGGGCCCAGGGACTAACAATGCCTGTAGTCTTCAGGACAAGTCTCACGTGGAGCAAGGACTCAGCACCTGGCATGCACACTCCTTAGGGTAACTTGCCCAAGGTAATGACCCCATTTGCTCACCCAAAGCACCTCCCTGGCTAGGAAAATCTTTAACCTAGATATTTATCAGAAAGAGAAGTAGACAGAGAGGGGAATGCATGCACAGTGACAGGCATAAGTGCTCCTGACACGGGGGTGTATCTGGGCCACAGGCCAGGGGAAGGGGTGTCACTGAGACATCTGGGAACTAGGTTGAAGTAAATAGCTGCTACCTGAGAGACCGGTGATATCCATCTTCGGCAAGTGCCTGGCTTTGAGGACCACCACTGTCATTCTTTGTGCCACAGGCTGATACGACAGAGACACCTGGAGCTCCCCTCTGCTAATGCACTTCTGTGAAGAAAGAACAGCAGGTGAGAATCCCGAGGGAAGAGAGGCTGGGAAGGAAGCACAGGGAGGAGAAGGCTACATGGCAGGTGCTCATCCCCTGAAAAGATTCAACAAGAAGGGGAAGAAAGGAAGTGTTCTAATTATAATGCTGATACTAAATAAAATCATTTGCATCGAGTGGCAGCACAGCCTAATATTTAAGAGGGCAGGCTCTGAAGCCAGCCTGGCCTGGATTCAAAACCTGACCTGAGGCCAGTTACTGGACGTCCCTGTACTTAAGTTTTGTCATCTATAAAATGGAGATTAAAAATAGCACCTAACTCAGGATTATGAAAAGGATTAAATAAGTTTTGTAAACGCCACAGAGTCTGCTGCATACTGTGTGCTATACAAGTGTATTTTCTCCTGTTCTCTCATTTGGTTCTTGTGAGAAAAAGGTGTAGTGGGAGGTAGGAAATTTGGTTCTGAGTCTTAACTTTGCCATTTCCTCACCGCCTGACCTTGGGCAAGTCCCTGGCCTTTCTGGAGCCCACTCCTCTACTTCGAGGGGCCGACGCCCACATCCGAGCTGCCTTCCTCAGTCACGCACCTCGGAGGGTCTTCACCAGCCAAGCTGGCTTTCTCCCCATGCCGACATCTTCGTTTGTCCATCTTTCAAGTTTATTCTAGGCTCTACTCTGAGCTTGAAAAAAAAAAAAAACCCTCTAATCCTCCAAGAACATTTCACACACGTTTGGCTACTCACTACATGCCAGGTGCTGAGGATCCAGAGCTGACAGGACTCAGCTGCTCCCAGGGAGCTTACCATGCAGTGGAGGAGACAGAGATGTAAGCAAAGATGTACTTGTCAGGGAAATAAGAAGCCTGTCTAAGTGTTGCTGGGAGATCCAGGGAAGGCTTTGGCATCCCACATCGGGGCTGAGTTTACAAAGGGGCCATGAGACAACGGACAGAGAGGGGAGTTCACATCGGGCAGTGTGGCGGGAATAGCTGATACAAAGGCACTGGGTTCTGAAAGGGCATGCTGTGTTCAGAGAATGGTGAGAGGTGCCAGTGCCTGTGCCTGACGCTGGGGTGCCTGGCAGGGGAGACGAGCCAGGAGCCTGGAGAGGTGGGCGAGCTGAGGGTGAAGAGCAATGGGGGCACTCTAACCAAACATCGGAGTCACCACCAAGCAAGCGGAGGTCTATAAGTACAGGGGCAATAAAGTTATTGTGGTTGTTGTTAATATTTTATTAATAATATTTTTATTCTAGCCCTGGCAGGGTGTCTCGGTTGGTTGGAGAGTTGTCCTGTACACCAAAAAGCTGCAAGTTCAATTACTGGTCAGCACATACACCTAGGTTGCAGGTTTGATCCCTGGTCAGGGCATGTGCGGGAGGCAACTGATCGATGTCTCTCTCTTTCTCTCTCTCCCTTCTTCTCTCTCCAAAATCAATAAATATATCCTTGGGTAAGGATTAATAGCAATAATAGTAATATTTCAATAAAAGCTGGAGAATAAACTAAAGTGGAGAAAGACCAAAGTCAGAGAGCTCAGTTAAGGGGCTGCTGCAAGAGGCTAAGGGAGAAACGATGGGCCTGGAACCAGGGATGTAGCAGAGGGGATAGGTGTGGGGGGAATATGTCTCAGGGAGAACTGTCAGGGCCCTGGCCAGATAGCTCACATGGTTAGAGCATTGTCTCGATATGCCAGGTTGCAGATTCAATCAGGGCACATGTAAAGGGCAAACAACTAATATATAAATAAGTAGAACAACAAAGCTCTGTCTCTCTCGCTCTCCCCTCCTTTCTCTCTAAAGTCAATAAATTTTTTTAAAAATTGCCAGAATTTAACTCTGGCTGGTGTAGCTCAGTGGATTGAGCATGGGCTGTGAACCGAAGTGTCACAGGTTCGATTCCCAGTCAGGGTACATGCCTGGGTTGCAGGCCATGACCCCCAGCAACCGCACATTGATGTTTCTCTCTCTCTCTCTTTCTCCCTCCCTTCCCTCTCTAAAAAATAAATAAAAATAAAATCTTAAAAAAATAGTAAGTTTAAAAAATTGCCAGAATTTTCTAGATTTGGGTGTCTAATTGGATGTAAGTGTAGGGGAGAGGGAAGAGATGAGGATTATTTCTTTTGTTTGAAGACTATTAAGTTTGTAGCTTAAAGAGTGAGGCTGAGACTGATATAATGAAAAGAAAAGGAGGTAGAGTTTTGAGGAATTAGGACATAATGTTAAGTTTGGGATAAAATCATTCCCCCACTATC
The DNA here is from genome assembly GCF_004126475.2 of Phyllostomus discolor. Classification (NCBI taxonomy): domain Eukaryota; kingdom Metazoa; phylum Chordata; class Mammalia; order Chiroptera; family Phyllostomidae; genus Phyllostomus; species Phyllostomus discolor. Next base: position 49,298,731 of record NC_040916.2, on the reverse strand, counting down.
AAATCTTATTCCTTATATTCTACAGAGTCCCAAAGAAACGTCACCTACCTCAGGAATTCTTAGATGGAGCATAAGTGGACTATTCTCACTAACAGCCTTAGATACCCACCAAAATGATTTATTGTGCACTTACTAAGTGCCAGGAACTTGGCCAGCAGTTAGGCCTGAAAACAATAGACAATGAGGAGTCCTACCCTCAAGAAGCTCGTGGGCAAGTGTTTATCTGCCCAGGTGTGTCTGACATAGGAAAGAACCACAGCAGTAAATGATTTAATTAGTTTATCAATGAAAAACAAGGGGGAAAACTTAATAACTTGTGTTTTGAGTATAAACCTTAAGTTATCTCAAGGAATAAAACTGTGATAATATTTCAAATGTTTTAAAAAAAATTCTTGAGACTGTATTTCATATGAGGACCATATGAAAATGTTTCTCTTGGGCATAGAATGTGGCTAACTAAAATTTAAACTTAGTCTTTAGCTTTTGAAATTGAAGTAAACAAGAAAACAGACTTTAAAACAGTTTTGGTGGCTTTTCTCTGCTAGATTGAAGTCCCACATTTTTTCCTTACGTGTAATATACATATGTTAGCTCTTGATTACATCTGTGGGAAGCACCCTCCACCAGTTTAAAATCAGAGGCTGGTTTCCCTCACCCCCCAGTATACTTTCGGGCTGCTTCTTTCTGACATGAATTAGGACACAGCAGAGAAAGTAAATTTATTTTTACTATTAGCCACAACCAAATGGCATTAGGAAAAGGAATCCCCCAAGAAAAAGAAAATCAAATGCCTTCCAAAACATTCAGAACAGAAGTATCCAATACAGTGGCCACTAGCTACTCGTGGCCATTTAAATCTTAATTCATTAACATTTGGTAAAATTAACATTTTAGTTCCTCAGTCACATAAACCGTATTTCAGGTGTTCAACACTCATATGTGGCTACCATACTGAGCAGTGCAGATAGAGAACATTTCCATCATCACAGAAAGTCCCAGTGGAGTTGATGTAGAAAGAAAGAAACTTTGGATTATGTGGGCCACTGTCCTCCTCCATTTCCATGAATAATTAAATGTTAAGTAGATTTGATATCTATTTCTGGGACATTTCCTTGAATACTGGCATCTAAATATTAAGCATGCAATCTTTTCTTTTCCCCCTCAGCTGAGGCCATTTTTTCATTTCAGTGAGAGAGGAAGGAGGAGGGGAGAGAGACATAGAGAGAAACCTCGATTGCTTGCCTTCCCATACGTGCCCTGACTGGGGATCAAGCCCACCAGCTAGGCATGTGCCCTGACCAGGCATCAAATGCACAACCCTGCGCGCCATGGGACGACACTCCAACCAACGGAGCCATACCCACCAGGGCTAAATATGCGATCTTTAAATATAATTCTAATTTTATATACAGAAGGATAGGTAGTATAAAAGGATATTTTATTTAAATAACAGTTTCATTTGTAAAAATAACACTGACTAAAAATTATAATTTAGGTTTTCTGATTATTTGCTTAAAACTGTTTCCTAAATCATTCTTTATAGCAAAATCTTCCTAATCTAAACCCCCATGCTCCTTGCCTAGTTCTTCAAGAAAGTTGACAATTCTGGTTACGTTTTAATACTTTTCTCCCCTAAAACCACTCCTCAGGCAACTATTCTCCATCTAGCCCCCTTCACCTTTGGCATTTTACATGGCAGAATGCCCGTCCCCATTAGGCTGCCCTTTTGTGATACCCAAGTCTGCAGCCACACCACCACCTGAATGCCATTCCATTCTGCATTAAAGAACAGCATTTCATGTCCCCCAAACCCAGACCCCTCCCCTTCTTCTTCGACTCAATCTCATTCCAAGTAGCATTGTCTAGGCAATGGCTCTTTCTCAAAGGCTCTTTGTCAAGGGCTGGGAGCTAGCTGTTTCCCAGCCCCTTGCTCAGTGAGGCAGAGACCTTGTGGGGGGCACCGGGAGCAGAGAAGCAGAAGGACAAGGGGAAGAATGGGTTTTATCCACGCCTGACAGGAGCTGGGAAGCTTTGCCCTCCCTCGGTGGAAAGAGGAGCAGGAGCATTGGTCCTAAAGACAACATCCAGACGAGGAAACACTTAGTGAGGGAGAAGTCTGTTTCCTGGAATTAGCAGAGCCCCTTCCAGACTGATTTTCTAGCCACGGAGTCTTTGCATTAAGTGGACACACATATCCTCAACAAACCTTTACTGGGGTTAGAAATCCTAAGGGCAACCTCCACATAGTTCCCAACTATGTTCACCATCATGGGAAAACAAAAGAAACGAAAACCTTAATGTTCAACCACATTCCTCATCCCAACCTCCCCAATACACGAACATAGCAACCTTCTCTCGTTCCTGGAAAACCAGCATTCCTTTTTCCTTCTCTTTTCAGTCCCTTTGGCTACAATGGATGACCTATAAGGTCCCTTATAAATCTGTGATTTTGAGAATCGTTTTGTTCCCGTTCCCTTGACCATCGTCCCAGGTCATCAACACCAGATCTGACTCTTGACAGTGACAAGACTGGAAATGGTTTGGAAAACAATGGCCTGAAGAAATTAGCAGTTTAATGACTCTCTGGATCTACTTGTGAATTACTTCTTTCCCACGGTCTGATTTTTATTCCCCAGCCCTCTCTGCATTGACTCCCGTCTCCTTGTGGGAAATTTATTATGGGAATGTATATTTACTTTAATTTCTATGTGAATAAAATACTAAAAAAAAAGCTGCCACTAAAAAAAAAGAAATCTAGTCCCAAAGTCCAATATCCAGATTTTATACTGTGTTTATACTATGATCTTCTGTCACTAATAATCAAGGGTTAATTTTTCATGTTCATTATATCTTTTGTATCTTGATAAGAGCTGAGAGTGCTCTCACAGAGTGATCCCAGCAGCCTTCATGATCTGGCTGAGAGGGAGACTGAGGGCCAGAGATAGTAACTACTTGCCCAGAGTAAGGTAGTGCAATGGATAGAGTGAAAAATGATGCCCAGTCCTGGGCTTCTTCAACTGGACTGCACTGCAGAGGGGGAAGGACAAGAGATGAATTTTCTGCTCAAGGTCAGGGGATGCAGTTGGGAGAGAGGAGTTGTGCAGAGAAATGCAATTCTCATCACCTCCACCCAGGAATCTGAAGGAAGATAATTTGGCCCCACATTATAAGGGGCTGCCTTACACGGAGGGGAAAAACTCTTGATTCCACTCTTTACAGACAGCGTGGACTCATCCAGGGCAGCTTTCACTGATGAGCTATGGGGAGATCCAGAAAGGGCAGACTCTTGGCTACAGTAGGGAGGATTTAGGGTAGACATTTGGAGGCTGAAGTGCTAGGGAATCACCAGGATGATGACAGGCATGGCCCAGGATGGGACACAGCCCTGCCCACAGGCACTGGTTGGGGAAAACATATTTAGGAAGTCGGGGAGGCTGGAAGGCTCTGGGTGTCCTGTCCGGGGCCTCTCCCAGGGGATGTGTTACTCAAGATCCCAGCCCTGGCTTATCCCTCCTGAGGGAAGTTAATAAAATAGAAAAAAAAAATGGCACATGGCAAGAGCCCCTGGGGATCAAACCCTGGCAGTTTAGCAGATGCTTCCCCCCTGCCCGGTGTCCTGGATGCGAGGCTAATTTGTTCCCAGCCCAATTCGCTCCCTTTCCTTGCCAGTCTCTTCCCAGCTGCAGCTTGGTGCAGAGCCATCCCCCACTCTCACTCAGCCTTGGGCAGAAAGTGCATTAGCTGCCTGGAGGAGTCCGGCTAGTTGGTGGCTACAGGGAAGGTTGAGTTGGAAAGGATCGTTCCTGGGAGAAGAGCTGGATGGAGACAAGCAGTGGAGCACTGCAGCTGCTCTACAGGGGAGTCAGGAAATGGGGAGGGGTGGCCGAACCTTGTGAAAGAGATAGAAGGAGAGAGATGGAATACAGAGGGGGATTCAATAGGACAGGAGCCACCATACCCTCTGACTCCAGCCTCCAAGGCCATGAAAATCCCTGCTACATTGGCCTCTAGGATATCTCATTAGATCCTAGCATTGGACAAATGTTTATGTCATGACCAAAGGCCTCTGATATTCTTCAAAGTTTTTGAACTTCCCTGGCCCCTGTGAAGTAAGCTGAGTGTGCCACATGGCAGCAGAAGTTCTTTGGGCAATTGCGTGACAGGGATGACTGCAGCGGGACAGGTGCCTGTTACACAGAAGAGAAGATAAGAACCCACCTGTGGGGGAACTGCTCCCTCCCGCCTCCCCACAATGTGGAGCAGTGCCCCTCCTCAGTGGACAAACCTCGTCCCCAGAGACTCGCTGCACACGCAGCCCCTGCTGGCCTGGAAGCCTCTTTTGTCCAATCCTGAGCCTCCTGCCTCCCCACTAAGTCTAGTGTGGGCTTGCATCCAGAGATAAGTATGGCACCTATAGCCAGTGATCTTTCTGGGGGATGTGTAGTTGCTTTTAAGTGACCCTGATACCTTTCTGGGGAATCTTCTACCTGGTTTTCCACTGATGCATGTCTCCTTTTACTTGGTCAAAACAAAATAAAAACATCTCCAAACCACATATATCTCTCAGAGACCAAACTTTATTAATAATAATAGTTGTGCCCTGGCTGGTGTAGCCCAGTGGATTGAGTGCCTGCCTGCAAACCAAAGGGTTGCAGGTCTAATTCCCAGTCAGGCACATGCCTGGGTTGCAGGCCAGGCCCCCCGTAGGGGGCGTATGAATGGCAACCACACAGTGATGTGTTTCTCCCTCTCTTTCTCCCTCCTTTCACCTCTGTCTAAAAATAAATAAAATCTTAACAAATAATAATTGTTATAATTTACTGAAGGTTTATTAGGTGCTAGGGATGATATAAATTCATCACCTTACTTAATTCCTATAAGAAACTGAGCTAAGCAGCTTGCCCAAGGTCAGTTGGCTGATGGCATTTGGATTAAAATTCAGGTCTGACTTCAAAGTCTTTGCTATTAACCACTTCTATTTTATTTTGCAAAAGGAATGAAACTCTGAGTTTAAAATGTCAACAATTTTTTTCAAAGCACCTACCACACTCACCACGTGGCCATTGCCGAGATTATCTGTCTTTCCTTCACTAAGGTAAAAGCTCCTCCAGGGCAATGATACGCCAGAGCATTAGCTCATTGGAGCCTCCTAACTCGGTAAGGAAGGCAATGGTAGCAGCTCCATTTACATCTGGGGAAAAGGAAGTTTGGAGGGTTACTCACCTGTGTCACACAGCAGGAAATGGGTGGGCTGGAACATGAAGCCAGGCATCCAACCCCAGAACCCGAGTGCTAAACCTTAGAACTACACTGCCTCCCTGACTGAGGAAGAGATGAGTGAGCTGATGTAGGACAGGGTTCACATTTCTTGCACCCCTGAAGTTATAACTCAAGAGCCAATGCTGGCCCAGTGGGAGACACATTCCCCTTCTAATGCAAACAGGGAGGAGGACTGGGGAGAGGGGTATCTGTGGGAAAGGTTTGGGCCTGGCCAAGGGGCTCAAAGGTGAAGCAATTCATAAATTGCATTTATAAAATGGTTAATAAAAGATACATATATCCGATACTATTTACACTCCTAGGTTTGGGTTGGAAAAGGAAAGCTGAGGGCAAGGCTACTGAACTACTTTTATAGTTTTTCAGCTGTGAGAAGCTAGTTCACAAAAGGAACATCACACATTATCTTAGAGAAAAAAATAGCCCCAATATCCAAGCGAACTGGAGGCACTATCAGGATGCCAACACTAAGTGAGATTTCAGAAGCTACCTGTCCCTCTCTTCCCCGGAAGATGCTTCTTAGAGGAGACCTGCCAGGCCCTCCACCTTACTTTGACCACTGCTTATTCTTGATAGCTGAGTGTTTCCTCCCCACAGTCCCACTTTGCCACCCATTTCATCCCTTTCCCCTTCCATTTGTCCCCTAATATCTTGTCTCCCCAACATACCATCCCTCCCCAACACACACTTCCTCCTCACCTGGATGTTCCTTTTGATGATGTCTCTAGTCAGCTGTACCTTGCCTGTGCTGGGGTCCACCCCAGCCAGTGGCACCATGACCTCCCCAATGACGTCGTCCCGAGAGAAGCGGTCAAAGCTGAGAACGAGGAAGTGCAGCACCAGGTCCTGGAGCTGGCTGTATGGGATGCCGTAGAAGGTGAAGGTCTCGTCGAACACCGGGTCCAGGGTCTTCCGGAGCACTCTGGTCTTTACTCGGTGCCGCTTGTCGGGAAGGATGGTCATTTTGATGTAGGGGTCAGAGCCCTGGGTCTGGTCATCCATCACGGGCAGCCCGTGGGCCTCCTGGATTGTCACTACCAGGGCTTTTTTGGGGAAGTTATAGTCCACTGAGAAGGTGAGGGATCCCAGCATGACGTCCTCCTCTGGAGACGATGGGGAAGTGGTTTTGCTCTCCCCGGGGGTTAGGCTTGCAACAGGGCTCCTCAGTTCTTCCCCGTAGTCCACTTTGATGGGTAATTGGTCTATACAAGAGCCAGAGCTAGTTCCCCGGGGACCCTTGTCTCGGCCCAGCAGGCCAGCCTCTGCTGCGTCCACCAGCAGGTTCCCGCGCCCACCTTCCCTCCCAGGGCCATCTTTGTCTCTTCGCACTTTGATGATTTTCTTCTTGTTGCTGAGGGTCTCTGGGTATATGCTGATGCCTTTGAGCATATGAATAAACTTGTATGGCGGGGTCTTGTGCTTCTTTTCTGCCTGCTGGTGGCAGCATGTCCAGACAAAGACGGTCACCGAGACACACACCACCAGTACAGAGGCCCCGATAAGGCCTGCCACAACCGGTGACACATCTGAAGGTGGAGACCAGAGATGCGTCAAGGCAGGTGGATCTCAACCCCCGTCCAGAGCTCTCCTGTTGCCTCTGCTGCAGCTGAGCTGACCTGCACCTTGCCTCCAAATCAAAACTTGCTCACCTGGCCTTACGGACTTCTCCCCTCCCTTAGAAATGCCCTCATCCATCCTCTCAGCCACCCCACGGCTCTTGCTTTTCACCAAACCTGGATGAAATATTTACCGTCTCCAGAAAGTCTTCCCTGAAGTGCCCCACATGATTCCTTGTTCTTTTCTTTGCCTTCCCTCAGCACTTATTAACCTTGTTTGCTCATAATGATTTGTATTTCACAGGAAGCTGCCCCATAAGTGTTAAGGTTACCTTTTCACATGGGAACCCATTTACCTCAACTGTTACACAGGGCACAGAGTGTGTCTGGTGTCGGGAGGACACTCCACAGCCCCTAGTGCAGTGTTTGCCAACTCTGGGCCTGAGTGCACTGGCTGGAAGGTGGGGTGAAGGGTGTGGGGCTGGCTTTGGATGGTTTTAGTAGGGTGCGTAAGGGTACAAAGGTGGGTGGGTGGTAAAAAGAACTGTAGGCCTAAGGGCTTTTAAAACATGTTCCGAATTTTGGCTCCAGGTATTTAAATTAAAATTATTTTAAATAGAAAAATAGTGACTGTGGGGGAAGGGGGATATCAGGGAATTAAAAGGTAATGTAAAAAATACAATAAAGATTAAATAAAACACAAAGACAAAACACTTTCACGTATCAAAAGAAAAAAAGAAAAAATAGAGACTGTGGAAAATGTCAGATCTTTGCTCAAATGTCACCTTCTTAGTAAGACCATCCCGACCTGCTTGATTTTCTTCTAGGTGTCCTCTCTTCCTCTCCCACACACACATACGCACAAGAATATATAGAGATACACACACTTAATTTTACTGTTTATTATCTTCACTAGAATATAAATTTCATGCAGACAGGGATTTTTGTCTGCTTTGTTCATTTCTATACCCCCAGCACTAGAAATATGTAACAGGTACTTAATATATGTATATATATATATATATATATATATATATATATTTGTTGAATAAACAAATAATTAAAGAGAAACATTTTTTTCTTCCCTTCTTCTAGTCTTGTCTGTCTTTCCCCCACACCAGCTGGGTCTCTGACTTAGATCATTAGGTTTGGGGTTATTTTCCCCTTGAAGTTCACTGAAGCCAGTTGGTCTAGATACAGCCACTACCTTTCCACATGAGGTTTTTGTTTGTTTGTTTTTGGACTTGCTTAATTTTTTTCCAATTACAGTTTTCATCAACGTTACTTTGTAATAGTTTCAGGTGTACAGCATGATGGCCAGACAATCATGTACTTGACAAAGTGTTCCCTCTGATGATTCCAGGACCTGCCTGCACCATAGATGTTACAATGTAATTCACTGTCTTCCCTATGCTGTGCTTTATATCCCCTATTTTGTAAGTGCCTCAACATTATTTTTTTAAGGGGAGATTTGGGCCGGGAGAAGTAAAGAAATAAATGTGACTCCAGAATATTCCAGATTCTTCCTGGAACATCCTTTCAACAGGTATCTGCCTGGCTCTCTGTCTCTCAGTGCAGGTCTCTGTTCAAACCTCACTTTAGCAGAGAAGCATTTCCTAACTGTCCCAAAGTGAGATAATATCCCTATCACCCTGCTTTATTTTTCTTCAGAGTACTTATTACCCCCAATATACCTTACTTGTCTGTTTTTCCTTACTTGATAGAATTAATAAGAATAGTGAATGTTGCCCTGGCTGGGGTAGCTCAGTGGATTGAGCAGGGGCCTGCAAACCAAAGGGTCACTGGTTTGGTTCCCAGTCAGGCTACGTGCTTGGGTTTTGGGCTGGGTCCCCAGTGGAGGCCACTCAAGAGGCTCCCACACATTTATGTTTCTCTCCCTCTCTCTCTCCTTCCCTTCTCCTCTCTCTAAAAATAAATAAATAAAATCTTTGGGGAAAAAAAAGAATAGTGAATGTCTGTTTTTTCACTGCCATATCCCCAGGCCCTAGAATTACGTGGCACATAGTAAGTATTCAGTGAGTGAATGAAGTTAGTAAATTCAAACAGCCTCCACAGATTGGAAAAAGAGTATATGGTCTATATGATTACATACACCAGGGAAAATGTAAAATTTAAAACATATCATTGAGTAACATCAGACTGACCTTACCTGACAAGTGTGAGCAAAAATAACTTGGTAGTTTGAGTGTCCACAAGCTTGGAGTATAACTAGGCTAATGTCAACTTATACTATGAATATGATGTCTGGATCACGGGAGGGTACTCTAATTTCATCTGTACTGGTCACAGTACATATGGAGTGTTCTGTCTAGTACTGACAGGAATAAAAGCTGTTATTTTTTGGTGTATATTAATAATGTCCATGCCAGGCATTGTACTACAGCTTTTTTCTCTGAGTCAAAGAGCTCCCTGAATAGATACTGTTAGTAACCCCACTTCACAGTTGGGGAACCTGGGGGCCCCAATCTGCCCCAGGCCAAGTAGCAGCAAATGGCAGTGATGAGGTTTAAACCCTGGTGTGCCTGGTACCAAAGTGATTCTACATTATGGGTAATGTAAAAGGATAGTAAAAGGTCTGGAAACAACATTGAATGAAAAAAAAAATGAAGGGAACTGAGGGGGTGAGAAGTCTGGGAATAATAACTTTCTTCAATTAGTTAAGGCATTGTGACGGAAGAAGGTATGATTTGATTTTACTTTGGAGGGCAGGTCTAGTGCCAGTGCGTACAGCCTATAAGAAGACAGATTTAACTTAATGAAAAGAGTCAAATTATTATTAGAACTGCCTCCCAGATTGTTTCATATGGCAGTGAATCTACAATGGAAAACTTTCAGAGGTTGTATCGCCATTGGTCAGTCATATTCTAAAAGGCATTTCTTCCTTGGGGATTAGACTAAATATCTCTTAAGTTTTTCCTGCTTCAAACATTCCATGATTCTATGAAAGCTGAAAACAAGAAAGAAAAGAAGGGGTTACCTTTCAAAGAAGAAAAGCCACTAACAAAATGAATCAAGGTGACCGTGTCCATACTGAATAATAATAGTTCATTCTCAGAGCATTAGGTGAAATGAGTTATTACGGAGAGCTTTCACAAAATGGGGGTAGCTTTGGTGCTGAGCTCCTTAAGAGCAAGCAGAAATAACAACCTATTCATCTTTGAATCCCCAGTCTCTTGCATGAGTAAGACTCAGTACATGCTCAGTAAATATTTATTTAAACAATTGATTGGTTTCAACTGTCAATGCGAATGGGCACAAGCTAAAACGCTGGCTCTCTATTCACCAGTTAGGGACTTTGCTGAAAATCGCCTGCTACTGGTTAGTGAAACTGAACTTTGATGGTCTCTGTGAGGAGAGGAAAGCAAGAAACTACCAAGACAAGTATCGTTTTGAGAATGATTTGAAAGAGAGATCTAAAGGCCAGTGTTGGGAAACATTGGAGTGATCCTCTTGGCTGTACCATAAATTTACTCTGTGAGCTGGACAGAACTCGATGCTCTTTACCATGCCTCCACTTCCGCTGTTAGAAAATGGAGATGGTGTGGGTAAAAGAGAAGATGAAGGAATCTGACCTTTCAGGAGGACAGAGAAGGAAGAGAAACAGATGAATCCATGTATAAATCACCTAGGTACTTTCCTCCACCTTGCTTTCCACTTTTGCCCTACTTTCTTCTTCATTTAAACATTTGTTAATTTCTGCCTCTTTCCCACACTCAAGACAGTGAACTAAAAACATCAGGGGTGTTGAAATTCAGAACCCCCTCTCTCTCTTTAGTCAAAAGGTTGGTGGGAAAAGGAAGTTGGAACTACTATCTAAAATGAGTGTTGTGAAGTAGTTGTCAATTGCAGTGACACTGGCTGCTTGTTCCTTTTGTCCTCCAAGGTCATGGACAATTGAGTGTAGGTTTAGTGTATCTCCCCAAGAGCTATGGCGGCGTTTGAAATGAAGTACTCTATGAGACATGAAAAAATCAGAAGCAACTGCTCTCTTTGAAGGAAACCCTCTGTAAGGGTTGAAAGACCTGAGAGACACCCTTGGGCTATGCTAAACACAGTCAGTTCCTGATCAGACCTGCTTGTTGACTTCCTTTACTAAGATAGCCTTTCCCTGTCAAACAGACCAGTGTGACAAAAACGAAAATCTACTTTGGCATCAATTGGACATTGGCACAACCCTCACTAGTTTTGTGTGAATTTTCTTTATTTTATCTTCCTAAGCCTCAGTTTCCTCACCTGGAAAATATATATAATGCCTACACCAGAGGGTATTTGTAAGGATTAAATAAAATGTGGTATGTAAAAGGCTGATAAAATTTCTTTTAACTTTTCCGCTAATACTCTCTCTAAAGGAAATCACTGCATTATACTTTACAACATGTCACTTTGCAAGGAATCGGAAGCTGCAATTAGAAAAAAGAATATGTTGAAAAGAAGGCATAAAAGGAAAAAGAAAGAACTGATGAGAGGGTGCTCATCCAATCATGAAAGGGCCCTCTATTTTGGAAATATAGGACTCAAAGAATAGTGATACAGAAGGTGAAGTGGAAGAAAGAAATACCATCAAGATTTAGCCTTGGGCATCAGTGTGAACAAGGAGTTAATGGGTATGATCTGTTGCCTGGATACTTTCCCTGCTTTGTGTCTGTTCCTGATATTGAGAGACGGATGGAGCACATTATGTTCTGCTCACTTCCATAAACCTCTTACTGGGGAGTGAGAAACACCATTTCCTAGTTGGATCGTGGCACCACCCTAAACACTGGATACTCAAACCTGGATTGTCTGAGGGTTGGGATCTCTTCAGGGATATGAAGGAACCACAGGCTGACAGCAACTCTCACTGCTTCTACTATCCAAACTGGAGTAGAACTGAGGGAGAAGCAGGGCAATTCTTTTTTAGTATTGCACCAGCAAAGCGTAGCACTGGTAGTTTGTTACCCTACCCTATTTTGGAGGCATCCCCTAAGAGGAAAACACTTGCTTCTCGGTCCTCCCTATTTTCCACTCTACTCTTTGCTCCAAGGAATGTAACTGATCTCGGAGCCCGTAGGGCTGGGTCAGGGACCAGCCTCACCGAGATGACGTAATGCTTTCTGTGGTACACAAAGCGGCCTCCCCCAGGCTTGGCCTCTCTTGCCCCTCCCCCTCCGGCCTGGATCGGGCCCCGCTAGCTCCAGCACTACCGCGGGTGAACTCCCCCTTTTTGAAAAGCCGTCCCAGGGAACAGGGAACAAAGGCCTAGAAGGGAGCGCCTAGGCGCTGCCAGGAGGCCCAGAAATAGACATAACGTCATCCCCCAGCCCAGCAGCACCAAGCGCCATTTGGTAGCATCGGACAGACCCCACCATTACGATGCAGAATAGAACTTGGAGGGCTCACGTTTCCTCCCAGCCCCAGCATACAGCTGACCGGCTTAAGGAGTGGCTTCCTTTTTGCTCCCCACCCCCGCACCTCTCTCCCTAGAGGCCGCTGCCTCCCCTGGCTGCCAGCCACCCACCCCACATTCTCCAAGCTGCCATCTTGATGCCTCATCCCCCTGGCCACCTCCCTCCCCCGCAGTACTGAGGAGTAGGAGGGGGAGGAAGGGGCACCGCCCTGCGTGCCCCAAGGGGGAGGGCTCGGCCTACTCCACCTCTCCTCCCCCAGAAGGAGGGGTTCCTTCCTCCGCAAGCTCGCTGTTTCTCATCTCCTGTAGTGCTGACGGTGCACCATACAAGGTTTTAGCATCCTGGACCTTCCAGTCTCCGTGTGGCTCTAGCCTTCCCAGCTTCTGCAGCTCATAGCTCAAGTTCAGGCGCCGTCCACTGCCCAGTACCCACCACCACAGGCCCTATTCTAGCGAGGCTAGCACTTGAAAACCCTGGTCTGGGCTTCATTCCCTGTCCAGCCCCTGGACTCCCTGGCTTTGCCACGCTTTCGACTACCCCAGGCTTAGTTTTCCCAACTTGTACTTACCAAAGCTAGGTCGGATATTGGTGATCTCGGCCATGTCGTAATCAGAGGCTATTGCTATAAATGTTTTTGCAATGGTCAGACAACTCTGGGAATCCCGGATCAGAACTGAGCCCACTGCTGCTGTATAGCGCTAGGTCTGGGATAGGGGAAGGTATCTGGTGGACGCCTCCTGCGACGGTATGGTCCCTGGTTGCCAGCTGCAATCTCCTCTTAAGATGCTCCAGGGATGCTTTGAGCTGAGGATGCAGGTGCAGCCAGACTGGTCCTGATGTGAAGTAGACCCCGCCTTCTTCCGAACGGCCCTCGGCAGAAGACTCCGCCTCTGCCCGAAAAGTTCCGGAAAACATGCCCCGCCCCTTTTCGGAAAGTCTCGGGGAGGGGACCCCATCGCCCTGGTATCGTGAGAATGAGACCCCGCCCACTGACGAGCTGTGGGTCTAAAGAAGAAAACCGCTACGACGAAGACGGAGTACAAATGTAGGTATATTGTCTTATGAGAACCTATAGATCCTGTGATTCTGGTTCTCTGGGCTTAATATGGCAGCAGAATGTTTTGGGTAAGAGGGAGCTCAGGATTTTGGAAAAACAAAATTATATACTGCTTTCATTTTAGGATCACTTGCCATTATTGTTATACATTTCTGAGTCCACTAAAGGTTATTATGGAAATTTTCTTAAACTTCAGAAACTGAGAAACACTAATTAAAACTCTAATTAAAGATCAAACCTCGTGGTGGTTGCACAACTCTGAAAATGTACTTATAATTTAATTATACCAGTAAAACAAATGAATTTTGCGGTGTGTAAATTAAAGCTATCTTTATAAAAAGACAAACGAAGATTGCCAAAGTTAATCAACGATGGATATTTCTTTTCTAAAGTGTCAAGTGCTTAGGGCTGCTTAGGAGAGAGAGCGAGCATACACACCAATAGATACGCGTATTCTGCTGGTTCACAAGCTGGACATGAATGAAATTCCAAGCTTCTAGAGACTTCCTTGGCCTTTGGAAGAGTCAGGGTGATTCAGGTTAAAGTCAGACTGCGGTTAGGCCCATGATCACATCAATTTCACTCTTCATTTTGGCTGTGGATACTTTCATCCTGTTGGATTCTGTTTACAGACAGTATCAGATGAGGTTATTTAAATACGTAAATATTAGTTGGGAGTTCACTTGTAAAAGGAAAGTTGAATGCATTTTTCCAGCTTTGACATTCTCTCCTTCCAGAAATGTGGAAATAGTTCTGGGAGTCATTCATTTGTTCAAAACATAGGTATAGACTTATTGAACATTGACTATGCCCCAGGCACCTTCCTGGGCACTGGATCAATACATTAGAAGATAGTTAAGGAACTTGATTCTCCTTGATAGCTGTATATCTTTGTGAAATCACTTACCCAGCTGAGCCAGAAATTTGTCCTGTGTAAATTGGAAGGTATAATAATATACATTGTTCCATAGATTTATCGTGAAGATAAAATCACCTGTGATAACATAAGTGAAAGCATTTCGTAAAATGGCAAAGTATTATACACATATGAATAATTACTATGGAATGAGTCCATTACTGCCTTAGCTTTATTCGTGAAAATGCACTATTTGCAACTAGGAACTCCTTTCTGAAATGTTCTGAATTCTCCATTCCCTTGGTCCCTTCTTCCTGGTGTCTAGCAGCGAGGAGGATTAATTTTCAAGTTAAACAAGTAAATCTCAATCTACAGTTTTGTTTTGAGTAGTATAGCTCCAAGGGACGAGAAAGAGAGTTATTTACCTCACATTTAAAAAAATATTTTATTTACTTAGTTTTAGACGGGTAGGGTGAGAGAGAGGGAGAGAAACATCGATGTGTGAGAGAAACATCAATTGGTTGCCTCTCGCACGCCCCCATTTGGGAACCTGGTCCGCAACCCAGGCTTGTGCCCTGACTCAGAATCCAACCGGCCACCTTTCAGTTTGCAGGCTGACGCTTAATCCACTGACCCACATCAGCCAGGGCCCTTTAAATTTTCTTGCCCACAACTGACGTGCTAGCTTTCTGGCTTCATGCCACTCTAAAATAGGACAGCGCCTAGTGGTTGAAGCACGCTCTTTGACTCCCTGACGTCACGCGCCGCGACTTGGGGGCGCGCACGTAAATTGTTGCCGCTGGCTGACTTCCGGTGGCACAGACGCCGAGTTTCCGCGGGAGCAGGCGCTGGTGAGAGTCGGGTACTGTGAGGCGGGAAGAGGCAAGTGGGATCTGGACGCCCATCCGGAGGGTGACCAAGCTGAGGAAGTCGGGTCTGAGAGCTGGTGCAGGGTGTATGACAAAGTGGAAGTAAGGCTGTCTAACTGGGAGTGGGGTCTTGAGCCAGTGCTCGGCGCCCAGATCAAAAGCACAGTTAGGACCCCTTTTTGAAATCTTTTCTCCGGAGGGGCTCGCGCAGGGGCTACCCCCGGATTTGCATTCTTTCACCCTGTTGGTCTGACTTCAGTTCCCAAAAGGTGAGCCTGTTTAGAACTGCTGTGTTATCATTGCCAGGAGCCGAACCCTAGAGGATATGGGCTTTAAATAGTAGCTGTCTTTTTTCCCCTTTGTTTTCTTTTCTCTCCGCCCCCCGCCCCACCCTTTTTCTGGACTTTAGTAATTCATCTGTGAGATACGGGACTCGCCTAAGCTACTGCCACTCCCCTTAACCCGCTCACCATCCTCCCTTACTAGGGGCAACGGAATCTTCTCGTGTTTGTTGAGCTTTTAAGGGCGTCGGTAGATTGGAGGCTGCGGGGAGACTTCTAGTGACGTGTGTAAACTGAATTAGGGAGCTTTAAAACTAACCTTACAATTTAGACGCTTAAGAGTTAAAACTTTATTTTGCTGCCCTCTAGTCCAAGCTTTCACTGAGTGACCTGGTAGGTGGGTGTTCATTTAGATTTTGAACATTGTCAGTGATGAAGAACTCACTGTAACGCAAGGCAACTTTATTTTTGTACCTGTTTTATTGAGTAAGGTTTTTTTGTTTATAACAACTTTCCATATAAAGCCTAACTCTAGGTCCAAATGCTGCATAAAATAAGCACAGAGTAGGAAGTTCACGCCCTCTTTCATTCATTCATTTATTTATTCTAGGAAGATTCATTGTCTGCAGTAGGGCTGATACTGCCCAGTCTAAGGGTACTAGTTGAAAGAGTCCTTTTCCTGATAAAGCTCATAGTATTGTGGAGGGAGACAGGAAGGAGACAGACAGAAGGCAACCACAAAAGTGGTAATTACTATAAAAGAGGTTTGCAGCCCTGGCTGGTGTGGCTCAGTGTGTTGAGCACTCGCCTGCGAGTGGGAAAGTTACAGGTTTGATTCCCAGTCATGGCACAAGCTTGGGTTGTGGCTCAGGTCCCCGCTTGGGGTGTTGGTGAGGCAACTGATCAATGTTGCTCTCCGTGTTTTTCAGGCACATTGATGTTTCTCTCCCTCTCTTCTTGTCTATCTAAAAATAAATGAAATCTTTAAAGAAAAAAAGATTTGCAAACAGGTGCTATAAGCACATAAAAGAAGATACCCTCCAGTTTAGGTTAGTGTTGCCCTTAGCATGTGATAACTGGGATTGAAAGCAAGAGTCCAGAAGTAAGATAGTACAGTAGGAATCTCTTGTTTACCTTACACAATTTCAGTGTGGCCTAATCTCTTTAAACAACCGTAGTTTGCTTTTGGATTGTTTCTGTTAATGGAAACAAAAATAGAAAGTATTTTCTGATCTAATAAATTACTATCTAATTCTGTAGGTGCTATTCTTATTTCATTTTATAACTGAAGAAACAGATTCAGGTTAAGTAACTTATACCAGGTCACAAAGCTGGCAAGAAGCAGATTTGGGAAACAAATCCAGGCAGTGTGATTCAGTTTGCTCTCAGCATCATGCTGTTCTAACCCTCCTGATGGTAATAATAATAACTGACGCTTACTAATCACTTATTATGTAATTCTTTAAAAAAAGATTTTATTTAGTTATTTTAGACAAGGGGAAGGGAGGGAGAAAGGGAGAGAAACATCACTGTGTGGTTGCCTCTCATGTTGCCCCCACTGGGGACCTGGCCTACAACCCAGGTATGTGCCCTGACTGGGAGTCAAACCGGCAACCCTTTGGTTCGCAGACCAGTGCAAAATCCACTGAGCTACACCAGCTGGGGACACTTATTATGTAATTCCTATAACAACTCTATAAGGTAAAAATAATTGTTCTTCACAGTTGAGGAAACTGAAGTTTATAGAGATTAAGTCACTGAGCCAAGATCTATCCACTTCCACTTGATGGGTGATTGTACATTTGGTATAAAGTACTGCGTTCATGATTGAATGTAACTAAAAAGATATTTGAGGAAGTATCGTAATTAATATGAAGGTGGTAAGAACTAACTTTTATCCTTTCAGGATGGAACAACAGTATTACTTTTAAAATGTTGCCCAGTAAGAAGAGAAGAACTACAGTGACTGAGTTCCAACAGCATCAGGACAACCAGGAGGAAAACGACTTAGACCTGGAGTCAGCTGTTAAACCAGAATCTGACCAGGTTAAAGACTTAGGGTCAGTGTCACTGACCTGGTGTCGAAGTCACGGTACAGCGGCTGGCCTTGAAGTTCAATCTGTGCAGGATGCAGGAAATCAGTTTGGTATGGAGGATCCATCTTTGAGCTCTAGGGTACTCACCCAGGACACAAATGCGCCAGTTCTAGAAGCTGTTGATGTGGCCATCTCTAAGGGCATCACCCTTCCTTCCTTGGAGTCTTCCCAGCCCCTTAACATACATGTTGACAAAGAAAAACTCCATGCCACTGGCTCAAGGAGGGGGAAGAAGTTGACACTCAGGCCCAAGCCAGTTACCCAAGAAGACAGAGGTGATCATCCCATCACAAAGGAGCCTTTTTCAGGGGAGCCTAGTGAAGAAGTCAAGGAAGAAGGAGGTAAGATGTGTAAGGTTAGGTTACATTCTCCATGTCAATAACAGTTTGGCATTGACTTTGTCTGCCACTGCACTCTTGGCAGTGCCTTTACGTTTCGTTTTTCTGAGAGGACATACTGATTTGGTGTGGAATTGGAACTGCTCCTAAGGGTCAGCAGTGAACTTTATGAATGGGTGGAGACTTTCTTCTCTTCTCCCATTCTTTAAATCTTCTGTGTCCTTTTCTTTCCATTCTCTACCCTTTCATGTCTGGAGGGATGAACTATGTATGATTTTTTGTGATTTTGTGGATATCCATGAAGTGGGGCTTATGGAGGACGGGCAGTGGGTCAGAAGGAGAGACTACTGCCTGGGACATTGGGAAAGGCTTTACAGAGATGACGTAATCCTTCGGACTTGAAGGATGATTAGCCATTTGACAGAACGATGGCATGGGGTTTCATAGCCCAACAATAGTCTTCTTGGAGGTCAAAGACAGAAGAAGATGGCAACGTAGTTGCTCGGAAGAAGTGGTGAGAGGTGACTTCAGAGTGGTGGATTGTATTTACTTATATTTATTTGTTAGTACTTTTATTTTCACCCAAAGGCATGTTTATTGATTTTAGAGAGAGGGGAAGGGAGGGAGAGGGACGGGAACATTAATGTGAGACAAAAACATCAGTTGGTTGCCACTCGAACACTCCCTGACTGGGACCGAACCCACAACATAGGCATATGCCCGACTGGGACTCAAACTCATAACCATTCAGTTTACAGGACAACGCTCCAACCAACTGATGTTTTTGTGAGCCACACTGGCTGGGCTGTTTAGATTGTGAAGGGCTTTGTTTTTCTTGCTCAGGTGTTTGAACTTTTCCTGTAGGTGATAGCTAATTGATAAAGAAGCAGAAGACATAGTTAGAACTTAGGAAAGCTTATAGTCTAGTTGGAAACACAAGATGTGTGTAACTCATTTGGAGCAAAAGTTGTTTGTGTGTGTGGTACAGGTAACTAGGATTTTTAAGATTGGAACCTGCAGGATTGCTAGGTTTTGGTAGATTGTGGGGAAGGAGTGGAAGTGGAATTGCACACTTTGAAGACGTGTGGAAGTGCTGTGTTTGTGTTGGAGTGTATCAGGGCTTCAGATTGAAAGGGCAGACCCAGGTATTCACAGCTTTGCTGCTGTCCCCTTGAGCCCTTAGAGGGGATTGGAGTAGGATGTTGACAGTAAGGACAGAGAAGAAAGAGTATATTTAGAGACATGACAGAGAAAGAACTAGTATTGCTTAGAGATTGCTACCATCTAAGATACTGGATTGAGGGATGGAGAATCATGCATGATAATGTGGAATATAGTTGAGGGGCTGATTATTGAATATTTTTCTTCAAGCTAAGTTGTATTTATGACATGAAGACAGGAACTGGAGGAAAATACAAGATTGAAGTGCTAGAGAAGGAATGGACAATTAAGTAGGGGTTGAAAGTCACTCAGCTATTGAGTGGAATCTAGAGTTTTTTTAAACAATTAAATTTATTGGGGTAACATTGGTTAATAACATGATACAGATTTCAGGTATGCGACTTTGTAATGTGCCGTCTGTCTGCTCTTGTCACCATGTATTTGAGCCCCTTTACCCCCTCAGCCCTCCCCCACCCCCGTTCTCCTCTCGTAACCACCGTCCTGTTGTCTCTCTAGGAGTTTGTTTTTTGGTTTGTGTTTTCTATCCCATATGAGTGAAATCACATGGTTCTTGTCCTTTCCATCTGACTTACTTCCTTTAGCCTAATACTCAAGATCTGCCCATGTTGTCACAAATGGCAATATTTCATCTTTTTAATGGTTGAATAGTATTCCGTCATACACGTACCACATCTTTATTCATTCATCCATCGAAGGACTCTTGGATTGTTTCTGTATCTTGGCTATTGTAAATAATGCTGCAGTGAACGAAGGGGTGCATATATATTTACGAATAAATGTTTTCAAAATTTTCCAGAAGAGGGATTGCTGGGTTATATGGTAGCTTTATCCTTAATTTTTTGAGGAACCTCCATGCTGTTTTTCATGGTGGCTGCACCAGTTTACAGTCCCACTGGAAGTTCACGCCAGGGCTCCCTTTTCTCCCCATGTTCTTCAGCACTTGTTCTTTCTTGTTTTATTGATAGTAGCCATTCTGATAGTTGTAAGGTGGTATCTCACTGTGGTTTTGATTTGCATTTTCCTCATAACTAGTGATGTTGAGCATCTTTTCATGTCTGTTGGCCATCTGTATGTCCTCCTTGGAAAGGTGTCTATTCAGGTCCTTCACTAATTTTTTAATTGGATTGTTTGTTTTTGTGTTGAGATGTGTAGAGATATTTTTGATTGTCAGTTTACAAATATTGAAGTGTAGATAAATAAAATAAACATTGTTTAGGATTATCTGTGATACCACTGTCCTTCATTAGAAGGGATAGTTGGAAGTTGATTCTATACCTTGCACTTTAATTGGAAGTACCTGTAAAAGAAGTACATTATGAGTGTCTATATAGAATCCTTTTTCCCCCAATTCATTTTTTTTCCTAACTAGAAATATAACATACAAAAAAACATAGGGAAGAGAGAGGGAAGGTTAAAAATTCATATATGTGCATTTTAGAAAATACTGAAAAAGTTTAAAGAAAATTAAAGTTGGATTTTTTTGGAGGAGCGCAGGTTCAGTGTCCTAGTTTTTGGTGGTGGTCTCAACCCTGTTTTTAGGACCGATGGGTTAGAAACTGCTGCACCTGAAATTTCTTTGGCTCCACTCCAGATGCTGAATGGGAAGAATATAAAACTGGAATAAAAAAAGGTTCTATTCAGACATATGTGCTGGGTGCCTGTAATCAGGAAACAGTAAAATATTTCCAAGATGCTGATGAGTGTGAAATAGCTGAAAATGTTCCATATCCAGGTCAGAAAGGTGTCTTTACTGAAGCTCAGGGCTGCAGATTGTGTACCTCAGTGGGACAAAGTCCTTAAATGAGCCAGTCCCTGGTTACAGTTTTGGTCCCAAGGCTGTGTTCCACATCCCAGTTTAAGGGTGTTGATAGCTTGCTCACATCCCCTTGGTCCAAGGAGAAGTAGATACCAAAAAGTGTGGCTCTGCTTTGGTCTCCAGTCTTGCTACATGCTTGAAACCAAGATCATTTTGCTGCTTTGGAAAAGACATATTATGAGAGGGCTTCCATATCGAAACCACATCGTTCTGTGAGAAAATGCATAGCATGCCACCAGGTTCATAGCTTTGGCAAATGTTGGAAATCCAGAGAAGAAAAAGTATCTTTATGCATTTAGTATTGTTCCCATGAAACTAACGGATGCAACAGAACTGGTAAAACAGGCTTCTGATGTCACTGAAAACCCTTACAGAAAATATGGGAAGGAAGCATCCATGGGAAAACACATTCCTGCCCCTGAGGAAGGTCAGCCTGTCAATTTTTCTTTGATTTAAATGAAGGCAGGGAAGGAAGTGTTCATCCACAGGCAGAACTAGCAAGTCTTCTTCTCACCCAGAGCAGCCTCGGAAACCTCCTCAGCCTCTGGGACCCTGCTGGTTTTGCCTTGCCAGCCCTGTAGTGGAAAGCGTTTGGTGGTCAACATTGGCACATATTGCTACCTTGCCCTGGCCAAAAGAGGCTTGTCTTGTGACCATGCCCTTATGCTGCCAGTCAGTGGTGGACCTTTCAGCAAAGGTGGTAGAAGAGGTGGAGAAATATAAGGCTACATTGAGGAGGCTCTTTAAGAGTTGAGGAAAATGGCATTCTATTTGAGAGAAATTGTAAGAGCCATCACATCCAGCTCCAGGTCCTTCCTGTGCCTCTCAGCCACTGCACCACCGATGACTAAATTCAAGATGCCTTCATTACCCAGGCACAGGAGAGACAGACAGAACTGCTCGAAATCCGAGAGCACTCCAACTTCAAGCAGCTCTGTTTAATTGCACAGCCAGGAGTAGCATATTTTTATGTAGAACTTGACACAGGAGAGAAGCTTTTCCACAGAATTAAAAAGAATTTTTCTTTGCATTTCGGGAGGGAGGTCCTGGCAAGTTAAGCCATCCTTAGCACTCCTGACAAGTCTGACTGGAGGCTTGTGTCGGACTGGTTAGGGAGAGGAGGCGGCCCTGGCTCGCGCCTCTGGAAAGGCTTGGAGTCCTTTGACTTCACTGTGGATGGGCAAAGTGTTTTAAAGAATTTACAGTCTCCTGTGGGGACTGTTCGCCTCTTTTTGGTACATTCCCTTGGAACCTGCTTATACCGAGAGGCCTAAAATTGAATATTTTTCAGAAAAAGTCACGTTCTAGGACGAAAACCCAATGTTAAAAGCATGTTTGTCATCCAGCTCCAAGTATTGCTTTTGTTTGTCGACATTTTTTAAAATGTTTAAATTATTAAATAAAATCTAGATGCTTTTCAAAAAAAGAACAAAGAAAAATTGTCCATAATCTTACTACTCATAGTAGATTACTATTAAAATTTAGTGCATATTCTTTTTGTTTTACTTTAAGTAATGTTTTAGATTTCTGATCATGATTAAGTGTGATAGAAAAGAAAAAAATCCAAGGGGTTACTTTGATGTATCAGCATTTTGTTACAGTTGATACCGTTCAGTCATTTCTCTAGACTGCAGGTGCTAGTGATGAAACCTTTCTCTGTATTGGTATTTAATAGAATTTTAATTTTTCTTTTAAAATTGATTTATATTTTCCTAATTTCTACTTTTTAAAACTTTGCCTTCTAAAAATGACTACCTTAAGCCAATTTCATCTTATAATTAGTTGGTTTGTGGAGTTCTCAGCTAATTATTTTCATTTTACCAACTTATACTTCTTAGGCGGACAGTAAAATAATTACATGTGTACTCTGAATAAGGCTTTTCCTTCTCTCTTTTACCCTTCTCGACTTCTCTTTCTAAGGTCTTTCAGCATTTAGCATATTGATAGAGAAAAGGAAGAGCGGAGTCCTAAGGTTCCTAAGGAGAATTAAACTGAGAAGCAACGTGATGGGGTCAGAGAAAAGAAAGGTTGCAGAGAAAGGGAACATTTTATCTATATGGAGGTGGTGCAGATTATACTGTAGGGACAGTTTCAGAGTAGTTCCAAATATGTCTTAGGTAGCAAATGCATAAATGGAAGCTCTACCTACCAAAGTGAGCTTCTGTATTTTGCTTAGATGTAAAGATTCTGGTACGTTTGTTTAAAAAGTCATTTGTGTTAATTCAATTTTTAAAATGTTAGATATCACTAAGTCTAGAAATCATTATAGATTGTTGATTAAATGAAGCCTCTATGCTGTACCTTTTTTTTTTTTCAATCCTCACCCAAGATCTTACGGGTGGAGAGAGAGAGAGAGACATCAATTGGTTGCCTCCCATATACACTCCAGCCAGGGATCAAACCTACAACCTAGGTATATGCCCTGACCAGGGATCAAACCTACAGTCTTTTGGTGTACAGGATGATGCACCAACCAACTGAGCTACCTGGCCAGTGCTGTGCTGTGCCTTTTTTTTTTTTTTTTTTAAGATTTTATTTACTTAGTTTTAGAGAGGGGAAAGGAGGGAGAGAGGGAGATAAACATCCACGTGTGGTTGCCTGTCAAGTGCCCCCTACTGGGGATCTGGCCTGCAACCCAGGCAAGTGTCCTATCTGGAATTGAACTGGCGACCCGTTGGTTTGCAGGCTGGCTCTCAATCCACTGAGCCACACCAGCCAGGGCTGTGCCGTGCTATTGATAGAAATTCCTACTGAAGAAATTTGGCTGAGAGGAACTTTTGATTTGATGGATTTAGGATTCAACTCCTTGTACAAAAGCCAAAGCCTCTAGGCTTTTTGACATTGTGTAGTAATCATGGGCTCTAGAGGTTAAAAAAAAAAAAAAGTAAGACTGAAGGTAAATACCAGTATAGATTGTTTCAAACTTTATTTTAAAATAAAGGCTTTTTTTGTTTGTTGGCAGCAGGGGTCTTCCAATTTAAAATTATGCTTAACTTCAGTTGAAATTGCTAATATTGATGAGATAGCAGTTCACAAAAGTATAAAATAGGCTGTCTGTTTTGAATGGAGCTCATTGACAAATAACTTGATCTCTTTTTGAAAACAAAATCTATTTCACCCTGGCTGAGTGGCTCAATTGGTTGGAGTATCGTCCTTTGCATTAAAAGATTGTGGATTTGATTTCCAGTCGGTGCACAAACCTGGGTTGTGGGTTCAATCTCTGGTCATAGGGGAAGCAACTGATAGATGTTTCTCTTTCTCTTTCTCCCTTTCCTTCTTTCCCCTTTCTTCCCCCTCTAAAATCAATAAACATATCCTTGGGTTAGGATTTAAAAGAATCTTTTTTGACTATTCAATACACAAATGTGGAAAAAATTCATAAATACAGAAAATACATAGCGATAAATTAGGCACCCTTTCATTCTGTCCTCTTACTCCTCAAGTTCTCTTCTCAAAAACAATCACTGTTTAATAATTTCTTGTGTATATTCTGTAGATTTTCTGTGTATTCTTTTTTCTATCACAGATTAATTCCGTTTACTTGGAATACCCCATTAATGTTTCTTTGCTTTTTTAATGTTCCACACTGCCCTCAAAAAGAATGATAGTACTCATGAAGAGTTGAGGTGAGAAAGAGGAAAGTTGTCTAGTGAACTATAAAGCCAATATTGATAATTTTATAGTGATTTTTACTCTGATGCTCTGTAAAATTGATTTACAGTGTCTGAAAGTTCAGGGCATTTTATAATGTATATAATTTATAGTTAATTAAATGTAATGTTAATGGTCATCAATATAAAGTGTCCTTTAGTCATCAGGACTATAACCCCACCCTGCAGTTATGAATCTTGACTTTTCTGTAGAAAAAAAATGTGTGTTTTTTTTTTCTGTGTAGGTCACCGTATAATAGAGCTAGGAAGGCGTTAGTAATTACATACTTCAAGTCCCTGATGTTACAGATGAGTGAATTGGATCTGAGCTTATTTCAGTATTTCTCTTGGGACACTGTCCTAACAGAGGAATACCTATGTAGTGTATGCATCATTAAATGAAGTTCTAACTAAAAAGGGACTTATAACAATACGCTGATTTCTGTAACAGTATGACTGAAACTAGCTAAAATGTGAAGCAATGTTTGTGATTCTTCCAGGAAAACCTCAGATGCATTCTGGAGGAGAGACGTCTTTACAGCCATCAGGCAGCCACTCTGTAAAACCAGGAGCCCAGCCTGGGAAATCATCTCAACTAGATATCTGTGCCTCTCCTCAAGGAAAGCCACTCAGGACTTCAGATCACCAAGCTGAGGAAGAGATAGAGGATGACGGACTATTTATTCCAATGGGTAGGCTTTCTTTTTCTTTCCTTTTTTATTTTTTATTTACTTTTAGAGAGAAGGAAAGGGAGGGAGAAAGACGGGGAGAAAAACATCAGTGTGTGAGTGATACATCGATTAGGTTGCATCTCACACACCCCCAACTGGGGACCTGGCCTGCAACCCAAGCATATGCCCTGCTGGGAATTGAACCTGTGACCCTTTCGTTCGAAGGTTGGCACTCAGTCCACTGAGCCACACCAGCCAGGGCCTTTTTTTTTTTTTTTTTTAATTAAAAAAACCTAGCCCTGGCTGGCGTAGCTCAGTGGATTGAGCGCGGGCTGGGAACCAAAGTGTCCCAGGTTCGATTCCCAGCCAGGGTACATTCCTGGGTTGCAGGCCATAACCCCCAGCAACCGCACATTGATGTTTCCCTCTCTCTCTCTATCTCCCTCTCTTCCCTCCCTAAAAAAATAAATAAATAAAATATTTAAAAAATATATTAAAAAAAAAAAACCTCTTTATTGAAGTATAAAAAGCAGAAAACTGCATAGGTTCTAAGATACACAAGTTCACTGAATTTTCAGTTTGAATACACCTGTATAACCAGCAACCAGATCAAGAAACAGAATGTTACCAGTACCCAAAAGTACTACCTTTCAGTTATTACCAGCACTTTAACTGTGGGTAACCGTTATCCTGACTTCTAGCAGTAAAGATTGGTTCATCCATTTTGTGTTTTTTATGAATGGAATAATGTATATGTACTTTTTGTGACTGCCTTTTTCCACTCAAAATTGTGCTTATGAAATTGGCCCACATTGTTACATGTACTTATAAATTGTTCGCTTTCATTTCTATGTAGTATTCTGCTTTTTGCATATTCTACATTTTTCTTTATCCATTCAACTCCTAACGGGCATTGGGATCATTTCTCGTTGTAGGCTACCTCAGGTGCTGCCGTGAACATTCTACTATAGATCTTTTGGTGAACATACATGCTTTATTTTCATTGGGTGGAATTAGTAGATCATAGGATTAGGCCTCCTTAAAACTTTTTTGAACTAAAGTAAATAGACTTTATTATTCAACTTAACAAATGATTTTTTAAATGGTTTTTTAAAAGATTTTATTTACTTTTAGAGAGAGGGGAAGGGAGGGAGAAAGAGAGGGACAGAAACATCAATGTATGAGAGCTATGTTGATCGGTTGCCTCTTGCATGACCCCGGCCAGGGTCCTGGCCCTTTCAGTTCACAGGCAGGCACTCGATCCACTGAGCCACACTAGCCAGGTCTCAACTTAAATGATTTTAGATTTCTTTTAATGATTTCTTAAATGATTTTTCTTTTTTTTTTTTAATTGCAAATACTAAATCTGCATTACTATGTAGGTTAGAATTGGTAGTGGCGGATATCCGTATCTCATTTCTGAACTTGGGGAAAGGTGTTCAGTATTTCTCCATATTGTATGACTGTAGTTGCAGGCTTTTTATATATTGAGTCAAATTAAGAAATTTTTTCCTTTTCAGTTCTCGGCGGTGTGGCTCAGTGGATTGGGTGCAACCTGTTGTGACTAAAACTGCTGTCACATATAGGTCTTTGATAGACATATGTTTTCGTTTTTCTTGGGTAAATAACTAGGAGTGGCATTGCTGGGTCTTAGGGTAAATGTATGACAAACTTTATGAGAAACTGCCACACTCTTTTCCAAAGTGATTGTACCATTTTGCATTCCCACCAGCAATGTATGAGATTTATAGTTGATCCCCATCCTTGCCAGCAGTTGTCAGAATTTTAAATTTTATTCATTCTGGTAGGTGTATTTCCTTGTGGTTTTAACTTGCATTTCCCTAATGAATAATGATTTAGAGCATAGTTTCATGTGTTTATTTGCCACTTGTAGATCTTTTTTGGTGAAATGTGTGTTCTTTATTATTTATTTTTATTCCTTTTGTAATTGCTATGTATCTTGCAGGACATACTTTGAAACTATGGACTTATCTTGTTTCTCCTCAAATTTTTGCCCACTAATTTTAGCATGCATTGTGGATCACATGCAACAGTTACTAGTATGTTGTTTTAATAGTGATTTTTTTCTATTTCTCTCATTACTTCAACATTTATTAATTGGAATTTTTCTGTGGCCCATCTCCCTCATTGATTTATTTGTTCAGTTTTTTATATGAGCATGGACTCATGGATATTTACCTTACAATTTGAGTTATAGGGAAACCCTGTCATTATGGTGCTCACTGTTTTCAGCATGAGCTGTGGGGAGCTGCTTCAGCTTATGCTTTTATGGTGTATGTTTTAGTTTCATTTAAAGGAACTCTTTGCCTCATCCAATGTCATAAAGTTTCTTTTTTCTTTTTTCAAGAAGTTTTGCACACTACCTTTAGGTACGTGATCCATTTTGAGTTAATTTTTATAAAATGTGTGAGGTATAGCTCAGCTTCTTTTGTACATGGATGTCCAGTTGCTTCACCATTGTTTGTTGAAAAGATTCCTTTTTCCATTAAAAAAAAAGTCACTTGTCCATATTTCTGTGGGTCTTTTCTGGACTCTTTTCTTGTCCATTGATCTCTGTGTCTAACCTTCACCAGTACCATATAGTCTTTTACAGTAACCTAGACCTACAGTCAGGTAGTCTGAGTCTTCTAACTATGCTCTTTTTTAAAACAAGATCATTGGGCTAGTCTCGGTTCTTTGCATCTCCATATAAATTTTAAAATTGGCTTGTCCTGTTCTTCAAAAATACTTGCTGGAATACCTGCTGGTAATGAATCTGGGAATCAGTTTGGGAAAGTTGCCATCTTAACAGTATTGGGTTTACATAGACTAGGTGTATCTCTCTATTGATAGGTCTTTTAAAATTTCAGCAATATTTCATAATCTTTAGTATATACATTTTTATATATTTTCTTATGAAACTACCTGAGTATTCTTTCTTACGCTGTCAGTTTTTCTTTTCAATTTCAAATTGTTTATTGCTAATATATAGTAATACAGTAGAGTTTAGTATATTGGTATATCTTGTGACTTTGCTATTAATTTACTTATTAGCTCTGTATACTTTTTAAATTTTTAAAAATTTATTTATTTTTAGAGAGGGGAAGGGAGGGAGAAAGAGAGGGAGAGAAACATGGATATGCGATAGAAATATCCATCTCTTGCATGCCCTGACTGGGGATTGAACCTGCAACCTAGGCAAGTGCACTGACGGAGAATCAAGCTTGCGATCTTTCACTTTGCGGGATGAGCCCAATCCATTGAGCCACACTGGTCAGGGCTCTCTATGTGCTTTTTTTTTTTTTTTTTTTTTTTTTTTTTGTAGATTCTTTAAGAGATTTGTTACATAGATAATTATACCACTTTTAGGCAGATTTTTTTTTTTTTTTGCTTTCCAGTTTGTCTCTTCTTTCTTCCTTTCTGATTTATATTAATAGATTTTCAAATTTCAAAGCAGTTTTGTGTTTCTGGAATAAACCGTCCCTTTTGATTATGATTTATTACCCTTTTTATAAATTGCTGGATTTAATTTGCTAATATTTTGTTAAGAATTTTTTTTAAAGCCCTGGCTGGTGTAGCTCAGTGGATTGAGCGCAGGCCGGGAACCAAAGTGTCCTAGGTTCGATTCCCAGCCAGGGTACATGCCTGGGTTGCAGGCCATAACCCCCAGCAACCGCACATTAATGTCTCTCTCCCTCTCTCTCTCTCTCTCTCTATCTCCCTCCCTTCCCTCTCTAAAAATAAATAAATAAAATCTTTAAAAAAAAGAATTTTTTTAAAGATTTTATTTTTAGAGAGAGGGGAAGGGAGGGAAAAGGAAGAGTGAAACATCCACATGTGGTTGCCTCTCAAGTGCTCCCTACTGGGACCTGGTCCGCAACCCAGGCATGCATCCTGATTGGGAATTGAACAGGCCACCCCTTGGTTGGCAGGCCGGCTCTCAATCCACTGAGCCACACCAGCCAGGGCTTGTTACCAATTTTTGTGTTCGTGGTCTGTAGTTTTCTTTTGTTGTAAAGTCTTTGTCTGATTTTGGTATTAGGGTAATGCCGGCCACATACAATGAGTTGGGAAATGTTCCATCCTCCTATTCTTTTTTTCTTTTAACCTTTTTAAAAAATTGTTGCTCTATTACAGTTGTCCCAATTTTCCCCCTCTGCCCATCCCACCTACCCCAGCTCCCACAGTCAATCCCCCACACTCTTGTTCATGTCTGTGGATTATTCATACATGTTCTCTGACTAGTCCCTTCCCTTTTTTCTGGAGATTTGATCTGTTCTTTCATTTGGGCTATGTTTCTTTGTCTTCTCATTTTGGCAGCCTCCCTGTGTTTGTGTCTACATATTAGGTAGAACAGCTACATCTCCCAAGTTTGGTATAGGGGCCTGACATATTAGATGTCCTGTAGGTTCCAGTGGCACAGCTTCCCCTGTCACTCAAGTGGATACTCAAGATGTGGCCACCGTCTGGGTTTTATATACACTTCTCTTATAGTTTAGCCTTGACTGTTGTTGGCAGGTCAATGGGAGGGATTTACCCAGGCTGATCAGCTCCAGAGACTAGTTGTGAACCCTTACCACCATCTTCCAACCACTGTGGAGGATCAGCTGTGCAGAGGCCCACTCCACAGAGCAGGACTTACTTCAGCAGGGCTCTGGTGCCAGCCGAGTCTGCCTTTTGGGTGTGTTGCCTATGCAGGTGGTTCTCCATTGTGGTCTGTAGCAGTCCTTTGGGTATGCATGCTCTGGGGTTTCCTGGAATGTACATACCAAGGTTAGCCATCACTTGTGTTCTGTCCAGGGCCACCTGGCATAAGCTACAAAGTGATTTGCAGATGGCTGCTACTTGTGCTTGGCTTGGAGGTCCACCAGCAAGGCCAGCCTATGCATCAAAGCAGGCTGCTGCTACTGCCTGTCCTGGGGCCACTTAGGAAGAGGTATGGGGCATGCTGAGGCTAGGTACTGCTTGTTTGATAGGATTTAGGAAAATCTGAAGCATGAGCCAAGACAAGCCCTTCCTATAGGATTGCCATTGGAAACAGCTTAGGTGGACTGTGAAGTTGGGTGGGGCAGAGCCTCAGTGAATCATCAAGGTGGGACAAATGGTGTGAGCCAGGTTGATGGAGTCTCATATGGTGCCTGCCTGCTGGTTCTGCGGGAACAGGGCTCAGAAAAGGAACAGTGGCCTCTGCCAGCACTTTTGTCTGAGAGAAAGGTGCCCCCCAGCTCTCACCCTGATGCCAGACACTTCAGTTTCTCCCCATATGCTTCTGGTGGCTTTCAAGCTGCTTCCCCAGTGCTGGAACTCAGAAGGAATGAAGGTACGTCCGTGTGTGGGCCCTTTAAGAGGAATTGCCTAGGACTCCAGTAGTTTCTGTCTTCCATAGCCTCAACCCCCACTGGTTTTCATAGCCAGAAGTTATGGGGCCTTCTCTTCCAGGCACTGGAATTCTGGGGTGGGGGGCTCTGTTGTGGGGCTGGGACTTGTCACTTCCAAGATATCCCTTCCAATTTTTACCTGCCACACATGGGTGTGGGACCAGCCTGTGTGAATGTCTGCACCTCATGCCTGTCTTGATGTGGCTTCTTTAGTTCCATAGTTGTAGGACTTCCATTCAGCTTGATTTCTGATGATTTTGAAAAATGATTTTTCTGTAATTTAGTTGTAATTTTGATGTGGTTGTACGTGGAGGTGAGAGATGTTTACCTAGGCCACCATCTTCTGTTCTTTTATTTCTGATGCTGGTACTTTGTATCTTTCAATTATTCTGCTAGTGGTTTTTCAATATTGGTCTTTTCAAAAGATAACCGTTTAGTTTCATTAATTTCTCTATTGTGTTTTATGTTTCATTGATTTTTGCTGTTGTCTATTATTTTCTCCTGTCTGCTCCTTTTGGTTTAAGTTGGTCTTTTTTTAGTTTCTTCAAGTAGAAGCTTAGATCACTGATTTGAAACTTATTATTTTCTTTTTCTTTTTCTTTTTTAGATTTTATTTATTTATTTTTTAGAGCGGGAAGGGAAGGAGAAGGAGAGAGAAACACCTGACTGGGAATCGAACCCGTGACACTTTAGTTTGCAGCCCGTGCTCAATCCACTGAGCTACACCAGCCAGGGCTGAAACTTATTATTTTCTAATAATAGTGTTTAATGTATTAGTTTCTCTTTAAGCATTGTGTTAGCTGTGCCCTACAATGTAAACAAAAATTAAAATTGAAATTAAAATTTTTAGGGAGAGAGGGAAAGGGGAGGAAAAGGAGAGAGAAATATTGATTTGTTGTTCCACTTATTTATGTGTTCATTGGTTCATTCTTGTGTGTGCCCTGACCTGGGATCAAATCCGCAGCCTTGGCGTATCAGAATGATGCTGTAGCTGAGCTACTGTGCACAGATTTTGATGTTACAATTTATTAACTTGAGTTGACTGTATTTTCTACTTTCCCTTGGGATATCTTATTTAGAAGTGTATTGTTTCATTTCAAAATATTTGGAGTTTTTCCAGCTACCTTTTTGTTTCTGATCCCTAATTTAATTGCCTTCTAGTCAGACCATACTTTGTATAATTTCAGCCCATCTGTATTTATTGAAGTTTATCTTATGGCCCAGAATGTAATTTTTATTGGCAGTTCTTTTATTTCTTTTATTTCTATTAGAAAAGAATATGTATTGTTTGGAGGAGTACTGCTCTATAAATGTCAATTAGGTCAAGTTGGTGATAGCATTGTCCAAATCTTCTCTATAAGGAATCAAAAAAGGTAGCTTTAGTTGTGGATTGTGTTTTTTTTTTTTTATCAGTTTTTAGCTCTACATATTTAAAACTTTTTAGGTGTATATTTCTCATAACATGCTTTGATTGGATTTTGAATGTTAAAGCAAACTTACATTTTGGGATAAACCTTTTTGGTCATGATGTATTAGACTTTCTACATACTCTTTGATTCCATTGCCTCATATATTGTTTAAGGTTATCGTGTCTTTGTTTATGAGAAATATTTGCTATAATTCTCCTTTTTCTTTTTTTGTGCTGCCTTGTCACTCATGGTTAAAGGGGTCATGGGTGAGGAGCAGACAGTCCCAGTTACGTGCAAGTACATGCTGTGGTGCTGCGGCCTGATCCTGAGTTGGGCTCAAAGGCAGCACATAATTTTCCTTTCTTATGATGTCTTTTTTTTTTTAATTGATTTTAGAGAGAGAGAGGGAGGGAGAGAAACATCAGTTTGTTGTCCCACTTATTTATG
This sequence comes from Phyllostomus discolor, assembly GCF_004126475.2. Classification (NCBI taxonomy): domain Eukaryota; kingdom Metazoa; phylum Chordata; class Mammalia; order Chiroptera; family Phyllostomidae; genus Phyllostomus; species Phyllostomus discolor. Next base: position 49,266,440 of record NC_040916.2, on the reverse strand, counting down.
CACTCATTGGTTGATTCTTGTTTGTGCCCTGACTGGGCATCACCCCACAACCTTGGCATACAGAGGCACCCTCTAACCAGCTGAGCTACCCTGCCAGTGCTGTGATGTTTCTTTCATGTGTCGGTATCAGGGTTATAAAGTGAGTTTATAAAACTGGACTTATAAAATGAGTTTGGGAGTTTTGAATTATTGTTTATTGTTAGACTGGTATTATTTCTTTCTTAAATGTTTTGTCAAAATTACCCAAGGGACCTATATCTAGGCTTGGAGTTTAATTTGTCAAAAGGTTTTTAAATTATGGATTCAGTTATTTTTTAAATATCTTTTTTTTTTTTTTCAAAAATTTTAAAGATTTTATTTATTTATTTTTAGAGAGGGAAGGGAGGGAGAAAGAGAGAGAGAGAGAGAGAGAGAAACATCAGTGTGTGGTTGCTGGGGGCTGTGGCCTGCAACCCAGGTGTGTACCCTGACTGGGAATCAAACCTGCGATGCTTCGGTTCGCAGCCCAAGCTCAATCCACTGAGCTATGCCAGCCAGGGCTATATCTTTGTTTTTTGATATATTTTATTAATTATGCTATTACAGTTGTCCCATTTCCCCCGTTCACTCCCCTCCACCCTGCTCACCCACTCCCACCCACATTCTCCCCCTTTAGTTCATGTCCATGTGTCATAATTTCTTTAGCCTCTACATTTCCCATACTGTTCTTACCCTCCCCTTCTCTATTTTCTACCTACCATCTATGCTATTTATTCTCTGTACCTTTTCCCCCTCTCTCCTCCTCCCACTCCCCTGTTGCTAACCCTCCATGTGATTTTTATTTCTGTGGTTCTGTTCCTGTTCTAGTTGATTGCTTAGTTTGTTTTTGTTTTTGTTTTAGGTGTGGTTGTTAATAGTTGTGAGTTTGCTGTCATTTTACTGTACATGTTTTTTTATCTTCTTTTTCTTAGATGAGTCCCTTTAACATTTCATAAAATAAGGGCTTGGTGATGATGAACTCCTTTAACTTGTCCTTATCTGAGAAGCACTTTATCTGCCCTTCCATTCTAAATGAAAGCTTTGCTGGATAGAGCAATCTGGGATGCAGGTCCTTGCCTTTCACGACTTGGGATACTTCTTCCCAGCCCCTTCTTGCCTGCAAGGTCTCTCTTGAGAAATCAGCTGACAGTCTGATGGGAACTCCTTTGTAGGTAACTATCTCCTTTTTTCTTGCTGCTTTTAAGATTCTCTCCTTATCTTTAATCTTGGGTGATGAAATTATGTTGTGCCTTGGTGTGTGCTTCCTTGGGTCCAACTTCTTTGGGACTCTGGGCTTCCTGGACTTCCTGGAAGTCTATTTCCTTTGCCAGCTCAGGGAAATTCTCCTGTATTATTTGTTCAAATAACTTTTCCACTTGTTGCTCTTCCTCTTCCCCTTCTGGTACTCCCATAATTCGGATGTTGGAACGTTTAAAGATGTCCTGGAGGTTCCTAAGCCTCTCCTCATTTTTTTGAATTCTTATTTCTCCATTGTTTTCTGTTTGGTTGTTTCTTTCTTCTTTATGGTCCACTCCATTGATCAGAGTCCCAGTTTTCTTCCCATCACTATTGGCTCCCTGTGCGTTTACCTTCATTTCATTTAGCGTAGCTTTCATTTTTCATCTAATTTTCGACCAAATTCAACCAATTCTGTGAGCTTCCTGATCACCAGTGCTGTAAACTGTGTATCTGATAGGTTGGCTATCTCTTGGTTGCTTAAAAGTATTGGCTCTGGAGCTTTGATTTGTACTTAGGTTTGAGCCTTTTTTTTTTTTTTTTTTTTAGGTCTGGTCAAGCCTGTTACGTAGTGAGGGGCAGAGCCTTAGGTGTTCACCAGGGCTGGGCAACCTAGTTGCTGGGTTGTGACTGTATGTGGGGCAGGGTCCAAGAGGGAACAGTGGCGCTTGCTCCTCTCTCTGTTGGATTTCAGTCCCTTCCGCTGCTTCCTCCAAGCTAACTGGGTCCTTCTTGTGCTGATTCCTGTGCAGGTGGACTTCTGTACGTTCTAGGACCTCATGGGTCTCTCCAACGCACTCTCCTATGAGGCTGGTAGTCTCCCCCTGTGCCTCAACCCCCACAGGTGTTTTCAGTCAGTGTCCCGAGGTTCTGTTTCCCAGTGCTGGGACCCTGGGTTGTGCGGTCTGTCTTACTGCCCAGTTTCACCTGGTTTATCTGTGTGAGAATGTGGCCTGGACAGCCAGGCGCCTTGCATGCAGTGCCTGGCTTCACAGTTGCCACCTCACTGGGTCTGCCAGCTGCCTGTGTGCTCGGGATACCTTACCCACCCGGGATGCGTTACACGGTCAGTGCCACCACTTTTGGTGCTGTGACCCCTCTCCACCCAGCTGCCCGACTCTGCCCCTCCTACCGGTCTAGATGAATGTGTATATTTTAATTCCTTGGTTGTCTGACTTCCATTCAGTTCAATTTTCTGTCAAATCTGGTTTTTATCTTGTTTCTAAATTGTTGCTGACCTTATTTTGGTTTTGCAAGGAGGCACAGTGTGCCTACCTACGCCTCCATCTTGGCCAGAAGTTCTATATATCTTTTAAGTTATTTAATAATTACAGTACTATTCAGATTTCCTATTTGTTTTTGTCTGTCTTAGCACATTGTGTTTTTCAAGGAATTTGTACATTTTCTCTAAATTGTCAAATTTGTTGATTAAAGTTGTTTATAGTATGCTTATTTTATTGATGTTTGGCTAGAGACATCAATTTTATTAATCTTTTCAAAGAACCAACTCTTGGCTTTCTTGACTTTTTTCCTATTTAATATGGTTTATATTTCATTGATTTCTGTTCTTTATTATTTTGTTTCCAAAATTTACCTTGGGTTTGATTTGTTATTTTCTAGCTTCTTGTAACATTTTCAATCTTTTAAAAACAAATTTCTAAATTATACATATTAGAAAGTTGTAACTTTCCTACTAAGCATTGCTCTAGATGCATTCTGCACGTTTCGATGTGTCATATTTTTGTTTTCAGTCCTCTAATGCATTATTTCTAATATATTATGATTTCTTCTTTGAGCTGTGGATTCATTAGAGACATGTTGCTTAATTTCCAAACATCTGGGGATCTTCTATTTACTGATGTATTTACTGATTCCTAGTTTAGTTCCTTTGTGGTCAAAGAACATACTCTATATGACTCCCAACCTTTGACAGTTGTTGACACTTGTTTAGCATATGGTCTGTTTTGTGTGCCCTTAAACAGAATATGTATTTTGTGGGTATCCTAAATATGTCATTTAGGTCAAGTATAATGTTCTATATATGTCTGTAAGTTCAAGTTTGTTAATTATATTGTTCAGTTCTTTTATGCCCTTACTGATTTCTTTGCCTGCTGTAATATTATTAATTGATATTTGTTAAAATCTCCAATTGCGATTGTGGCTTTCACTCCTTTTCTTTTCCTGTCAGCTTTTGTTTTATGTATTTAAACTGTATTATCAGATACATACAAATTTAGAACTATACCTTTGTGTTGAATTGATTTCATTTAGCATGAAATATTCCTTTTTATCTGTCTTTATCTTCTTGCCTTCAAGTCTCCTTTGTATCTGATGTTAGTGTATACGTGTTATAAAGGTTTATATTCTTTTGTTTTCAACCTTTTGTGTGTCTTTTTATTTATTTTAAAAGGTTTAATTTATTTAATTTTAAAGAGAGGGGAAGGGAGAGAAGAGGGAGAGAGATATTAGTGTGTGGTTTCCTCTTGTGCACCCCCTACTGGGGACCTGGCCTGCAGTCCAGATATGTGCCCTGACTGGGAATCAAACTGGCAACCCTTTGCTTCGCAGGCTGGCACTCAGTCCACTGAGCCACACCAGCCAGGGCTGCCTTTTGTACTCTTGATGTTATATTTTACTGTCTCATATGTTTTAAAACCCTTAAAGACATTATTATTACTATTTTACCAGTCAGTATTCATTTCTGCTAATTACATAGTTAACCTTTCTTGTGCTCTTGTTTTATCCTGAAGTTCTTTGCCTCATTTGAGATAAATTTTTTCCTCTATTTTTGAGGTAATTTTTTTTCATCTGTAAGAATTTCCTTTAGTATTTTGTGTAGCTCTGGTCTCCTATCAATGATTTATCTCAGATTTTTTTCTTTGTGTGTGTATATGGGAAATAATCTTAGTTTTGCCTTTATTTTTCCTGGGTATAGAATTTTAGATTGAACTTTTTTGCCCTGGCACTTTAATTTTTATTTCAATTTTTTAAAATTTTATTTTATTTTTAAAATTTACTTCAGAGAGAGAGAAACATTGATTTGTTGTTTCACCTGTTCTTGAATGTTGCCCCTTGCATGTGTCCTTACTGGGGACCAAACCTGCAACCTTGACATACTGGGATGATGCTCCAAGTAGCTGAGCTGCCCAGCTGGTCTTCCCTTGTACTTTTAGATGCATTTTGTTTTATTTTGTTTTTTTGTTTATTTTTAATTTTCCAATTACATTTTACATTCACTATTATTTTGTATTAGTTTCAGGTTGTATAGCATAGTGCTTAGGCAGTCATATACTTTATAAAGTGTTCCCCATGATATTTTAAGTACTCACCTGGCACCATACATTGTTATTACAGTATTATTGACTCTATTGCTTATCCCGTACTTTACACCCAAGTGTGGTTTCCATTGTTTTTATTGTAATATTGGCTATCAGTTTTGTTATTTTGGTGATGTGTCTTTTCTCCTTTGGCTGCTTCTAATATTTTCTCTGTTTTGGATTTTAGCATTTTGACTATTATGTGTCTAGTTTGGTTTTCTTTTTTTATTTGGTTAGGGTTTGTGATTTGATACTTTCATTAGTTTAAAAATTTCTTATCTTTTTTTCCATTTCCTTTGTCTTTATTAAAGAATTTTTATGAATTTATTTGAGCCAAACTGATGACAGTTGCCAGGAAGCAAGACCTCAGTTGTTCCAGTTCTTTTTTTTGTTTGTTTCATGGAGAGGGGCTTGGACTTTGTCTCTTTTTCCCTTTCCTGCTTTTTTTTTTTTTTTTACCAGTAACTGTTGACATACAATATTATACTAGTTTCAGGTGCACAATATAGCAATTAGACATTTATATAACTTACAAAGTGATTGCCTTAATAAGTCTAGTACCCATCTGACACCATACACAGATATTACAATATTATTGACTATATTTCTCCCTATGCTGTACTTTACATACCCATGACTGTTTTTATAATTGGCAGTTTGTACATCTTAATCCCTTCACCTTTTCATTCAATTCCCTCCCATCTGGTGACCACCAATTTGTTCTCTGTATCTATTAGTTCCTTTCTGTTTTGTTTATTCATTTATTTTGATTTTTAGTTTCCACAAATAAGTGAAATCATGTATTATTTGTCTCTCTCTGTCTGACTTAGTTCACTTAGCTTACTACCCTTTAGGTCCATCCATGTTGTCACACATGGCAAGATTTCATTCTTTTTTATGGCTGAGTGATATTCCACTGTAGTGTGTATATATCATATTTCCTTACCCATTCATCTTGTCACTAGGTATTAGATATTACTTCTTGCTTTCTTTTTTAAAGATTTTATTTATTTTAGAGAGAGGCGAAAGGAAGGAGAACGAGAGAGAGAGAGAGAGAAACATCAATAGGTGGTTGCCTCTTGCACGCCCCCGTACTGGGGATTGGGCCCACAACCCAGGCATGTGCGCTGACTGGGAATCAAACCCATGACCTTTTGGTAAGGAGTCCGGCTCTCAGTTCTTTGAGCCACACCAGGGCTGTTAGATATTACTTCTGTTCAATTCTCCTTTTCTCCTGGCATTCCAGTTACCTGTATTTTACATGTTGTTACTGTGGCCCATATATATTATGTCTTTTTTGTATAATTATTTTTTCTTCATGCTTCAGTTTCTGTTATTCTATAGTCCAGTCTATTAATTCTCTGTTTTGCTGTGGTCTAATTTACTGCACATACCTGGGTTGTCCCCACCCCCACCCCTGTCCCATGGGATAACCTGACCAGAGCTGTCTGGCCCAGCTGTCACTGGAAAGGAACCAGGCCCAGAGCAGGTCTGCCTCAGAATGGTTGGTAGTGTGTGGATTCTTTTTTTTTCAATCCTCACTTGAGGATATGTTTATTAGAGAGGGAGGGAGGGAGGGACAAGGAAGTGAGAGAGAAACAACAGTCGGTTCTCTCCTGTATGTGCTCCAACCAGGGATAGAATTCACAACCTGGGTATGTGCCCTGACCAGGAATCAAACCTGCAGCATTTCAGTGTACGGGACAACGTTCCAATCAATTGAACAACCTGGCCAGGGCTGTGTGTGAATTCTTGATTCTGTGCAGGAAATATCTCACACCACCAGTCCAGGTGAATTTGATAGTGTGTTTATTAAAACTGGGAACAGTGAAACAAAGGAAGGGCTTAGGGTAGAAGAAGCAGGAAGAGAGAGCCTAGGCGATACTCTGCTTTGGCTCTCTAGAAACACTGTAGGAAAGAAGTGGGCCAAGGAAGGGCTGCTGTTAGCTCACTGAAAAGTTAGAGAGAGGGGCCTTGGAGACAGGTTCAGGGGGTAAGCCCAAGATGAGCTGCCGCTGTCTATTGCTACCCTGGTGGCAAATCTTCTGGGGACCCTGAGTGTTTAGGAGATGCACAGCTGTGAGGGAAGAAAGGTGTGAGTGTGGTCCAGAGAGAGCCCACTTGTTAAATTCTTAATGCCAGTTTAGTACTATGGACTCTATACCTCTGGTATAAATTCCCCACCTTTTCTTGAATATATTAATCATAATTATTTAAAAATTCTGTCAAATATGTGACTCACCTGTAGTTTTCTTTTTATTGTCTTCTCCTCCCTTTCTTCTTGTTTTGGCATTTTCGTTCTGTTTTAGCATGTTACGGTTTTTTATTGAATCTTGACATTGTGGATGAAAAATTCTAGAGGCTTTGGGTTTTTATATTCCTCAGGAGAGGGTTATGTTTCCCTCTGGCAGGCAAATAATTTTGGAAGATCACCTCAGTTCTGCCAAGATTAGGTTTTATGTTGTACCTTTGGATTTTAACCACTTAGCTGCTTTCTCCTGCTGGGTTTTGTGGAGTTTCACTCTGTGCATGCATAGTTTAAGTATCAACCAGAGAGTCTTACGATGAATTTGAATAGAACCTTTTTGGGGCTCATTTTTTCTTGGTTTCCTCCTTTCCAGAACTTATCCCTCAATCTCAGCCCTTTTGGCAGCCCTAAATCTCTAGTTTCTTAGCTAAGCAAAACTGATGCTTTCAACTTGGGTTCTCATGTACTTCCTTTCCGTAAAGAATCTCAACTCTTTGCCCTGGCCATGTCACTCGGTTGGAGCACTGTCCCACATACCCAAAGATTGTGGGTTTGATTCACAGTCAGGGCACATGTCTGGGTTGTGGGCTCGATCTCTGGTCGGGAAGCCTACGAGAGGGAACCAATCACTGTGTCTCTCATATTGCTGTTTCTCTCTCTTTCACTCTGTCTCTCTCCCTGCCCCTTCCTCTCTCTCTAAAAAGCGATGAAAAAATGTCCTCAAGTAAGGATTTAAAAAAAAAAAAAGAAGAGCCGTGGCTGGTGTAGCTCAGTGGATTGAGCGCAGGCCCGCAAATCAAAAGGTTGCCAGTTCTATTCCCAGTCAGGGAACATGCCTGTGTTGCAGGCCAGGTTCCCAGTAGAGGGCTCACATCAAACCACACATTGATGTTTCTGTCCCTCTCTCTCTTTCCTGTCCCCTCTCTCTAGAAATCAATAAATCTTTTTTAAAAAGTATTTAAAAAAATCACAACTCCTCAAGTTTTCTCTGTAGTGGTTGTTTTTCAGTGCCTTCAGACAGTTGTATATATTGTATTCACTTTTACATTGTTTATATAGTTATATAGTTCTTTTTGGTAGAAGGTTTTTTTAATTTTTAAATTGATTTATTATTATCTTTTTTTTTTTTAGAGAGAGGAAGGGGAGGGAGGGAGAGAGAAACATTGATTTGTTGTTCCACTTATTTATGCATTCATTGGTTGATTCTTGTATGTACCCTGACCAGGGATTGAACCCACAACCTTGGTGTATTGGGTCAATCCTCTAACCAGCTGAGCTACCTGGCCATGGTGGGAAGGTTTTAGCTGATAAAAAACACCCTGTTGTGGCCAGAACCAGAAGTCCTACGTGTGTTTTTGACAGGGATGTCAAGCGAAAGTTTTCATACATCAAAGCAACTTTGGTGATTTAGATATCACAGAAAGCACCCATTTTTTACTGACTTCATCCACTTTATAGTGTATTTAACTTTCACTTTTGTTGATGTATCACTAGATCTACTTCTCATCTTTTCCAGTCTGATCTTTATAGAGGCTTTTTTTTTAATATTTTAATTTCTACTCTTTGGAATTCTTAGAGTCAGTGACATCCCAATATTTTAAATGTAAGATGAAAGATTAGTTGTAAAACAAAATAAGCTTTGAATTTTCTGTTCTCTTTTGGATTGTCTGTGCAATGTGTTGAATTTTGAATATATTACATTTTCCTTACAGACACATATTTTCTTTTTTTAATATAGCTTTCTCTTTTATTTTTAAAGATTTTATTTCTTTTTAGACAGGAAGGAGAAAGAGAGAGAAATATCAGTGTGTGGTTGCCTCTCTTGCGCCCCCTACTGGGGTCCTGGCCCACAACCCAGCCATGTGCCCTGACTAGGAATTGAACCAGGTGACCCTTTGGTTCTCAGCCCATGCTCAATCCACCGAGTTACACCAGCCAGGGCTATTTTCTAATAAACTTATCATTAAAATCAGAAATCAGAGGAGATATATTTGTGTTGTAATTTAGACATTGTATTGTTTAATTCCACAGTAATTACTTTGATTTCATGTTTATAAGATAGCCATTTTAAATGGAATTACACTAACTCTGAAGATTTTTCCATGAAAGAAAATTTCTTCAGTGAGTTTTATTTCCATTTTAATTTTATGATAATTTTTCTTCACAGTTCATGTAAATTATTTTTTTAATTTCAGTTTTTATTACCTTTTTATTGGGACTAAATGTTTTCAGTGCACTGCATTTTTTTTTTTAAAGATTGTATTTATTTATTTTTAGAGAAAGGGGAAGGGAGGGAGAGGGAAAGAAACATCAGTGTGTGGTTGAATCTCACACACCCCCAACCAGGGACCTGGCCTACAATCCAGGCATACACTTCGACCAGGAATTGAACCATGGGCCCCTTGGTTTGCAGGCTGGCACTCAATCTGATGAACCACATCAGCCAGGGCTACTACATTTTTTTTGTTTAAATAATTTTTTTATCATCACCAGAGGACACTTTTTCATTGCTTTTAGAGAGGAAGGGAGAGAGAGAGAGAGATATTAGTGTGAGAGAGAAACATCAATCAGTTGCCTTCTCATACCTGCACTAACTGGGGATCTAGCCTGTACCTTGGGTATATGCCCTGACCAGGAATCCAACCCCTGACCCTTCAGTCTAGGGGACAATGCTCCAACCAACTGAGCCACCATGTGGCTAGGGCTGAACTGCATATTTTAAAGCATTGCTATCCAAAGTGTGGCCTGAGAACTAGTGGTAGTTTGAGAACTGTTTGTTTCTGCTTGAAACAAAATAATTTATGGAAACTCAGTAGAAGTTTAGAAATGTTAAACCATTTGACATTATAGCTACATTCTTATATAAGATTATGAGTCTGCAGTGGGTTGGTCAAAAGCAAAATTAGTTGTTCCCTACAAATAGTTTGAGCAGCACTGTTTTTTTTTTTTTCTTCTTAATTTTTAGAGATAGCAGAAAGGAGGGAGAGAGGGAGAAAACATCAATGTGTGGTTGCCTTGTGCACTCCCTCTACTGGGGGCCTGACCTGCAACCCAGGCATGTGCCCTGGCTGGGAATCGAACCAGCGCCCTTTGCTTTGCGGTCTGGTGCTCAATCCACTGAGTCACACTAGTCAGGGCTGAGAAAGAAGCACTGTTTTAAAGGACAGTTTTGATTCCTCATCAACTATCTATATAAAGTTTTATAAGTCTTAGCTGCTTCCATTGTAAGTTTCCTTTTTTGAACTTTATATGAATTTTGGTCACACTGTAGATCTAAATTTTGTAAAGTTTTTTTGGGTTAATTTTTAGTTAGTAAACTTGATTGTTTTGAGTATAGTATTAATAGTTTAAAATTATCTTGTTTGTTTTTTTTTCCAAACTTTTTTCCCTCTGGGTTCACTTAGCAATTAACAATGTTACTAAAAACACGATAGGATAGCAGTACAAAACAGAATCCAAACTTCCTGACTTCCAGTCAAGATGGTGGTATAAACAAATAAAATATAATTTAAAAAAAGAAATGTATTATGCAGTACAATAATAAAGCTGTTTTTTTACTTAGTAAGAAACAAAAACAAACAAAAACCTTCCTCAGTTGTCACATTTTTCTTGTTCCATGACTTCCAGGTCATTGTTAAAGTACCAAAAAGATGAGGCAAAGGTGGATGGCAGCCCCTGGCTGGGTGGCTCAGTTGTTTGCAGTGTCATCCTGTACACCAAAAAGTTGTAGATTCGATCCGCCATCAGGGCACATGCAGAAGGCAGCTGCTTAATGTTTCTCTCATACTGATGTTCTCTTTCTCCCTTCCTCTCTCTCTAAAATCAATAATAAAAAAATATCTGTGCCTGAGAATTTAAAAAAAAAAAAAAAGGATAGTAGAAGCCAAGAACTGACTAGATTATCTACATGAGAACGGATGTGTGAGGAAGGGGAGGAGTGAAGAGAGGAGATCCAAGAGCGGTGAAGAGAGAGAATAGTTTTGAAGTTTATGGAGAAAGGGTTAAGTGAGATTAGAAAGGAGACTTTGGGAAAAGATTTATATTCAAAGGTTTTTAAAATGTTTTGTTGTGTAATTCCCCTTTTGTTGCTTTTTCAAAAGGTCACTAGTAAAGGCCTTGGTCACTTTTTGATATTTTTGTAGTTTATGTTTCTTTTGCATCTATCACTTTGTTGGGATACATCTCATGTCAGTTTATTTCTGTTGAGGTTACATGGATGTAAGATGTGTATGTTTAAATTCTACCTTTTTATTGTTAAAAGTCATCAGAAAATCTTTCATACTATTAGAAACGATAGACATTTTTTACTTGTTCTTCCCCACATTCCTTAAAAAGACAGTTTTTAATGGCTCAGTTTCATTCCAATGTATGAATGCACCAATATTCAGTTAACCATTCCTTTAATGTTGGACATTTAGGTATTTGCCATGTCTTTGCTAAAATAACTACTGTTGAAATTAATAAGTTGATTACCCATTACCCCAGTCTCTGCATGTCTAATTATCTCCTTAAGAATTATTATTATTGGATCGAAAGTTATAAACATCAAATTCAAGTACAAAAGCAATTGTTTGAAGTTACTAATGATTTTCACTGAGTAAATACTGCCAGGGAACATCTTGAAGGTCATACAATCTTTTTAACAATGTCGACCGACTTGACATTAATCTTCTCTAATCCCTGGTGTTCAGACAGTAACTGACCAAAAGAATCAGAGAGATGAGAACCTCAATTTGGTGTTTCATGATAATCTATTTCAAGACTTACTAAATTCTCTCAGTCAGGAAGTTTTTCCTTTTCTCTGGTTATGTCCTCCTTTCCAAAGAATAGAGATACTTTGTACCTTTTTTATTTGTATAATTCATAGTAGAGTTTTTAAAATTATTTTGTTCCTTGTTTTTTCTCTTTTCTCTACTGAATAGTATAATAATGATAATAAATTACATTTGTATAATGTTTTATTGGTTATACAGTACTTTGATATGTATCATTTAACTTAATCTACATGGCTTCCTTGATGGGCCAAATCTGTATTTTACAAGAGAAAGAAATGAGATTCTATTGCCAAATAACCTGTTAAGTTGTAGAACTGGGCCACAAACCCAGGGTTTTTGATGTATTATCTGGGCAGTACAGAGTACTAATTGTGATTCTTGAGCTAGAGCACTTAGCTTCAAAACATGGCTATGTCATTACTAGCTCTTGGGAAAGTTTCTTATCTCTTTGCCTCAGTTTTTTCATCTGTGCATTGGGAAAAAGAATAGTCCCCATCTAATAAGGTCATTATGAGGAGTAAGTGAATTAATATATATAAAGTGTGTAGAAGACTGTCTGGCATAAAATAAATATTCAGTGAAAGTTAGCTATTATTACTGTGACAGTTCTGCCACCTCCACCGTTGCCACCACTACCACATCACAATCTTTGATTTCCAGAGCCAGGCAGCTGGCGGCATGTTTTTCTTTTACAATGTTGCCTTTTGGGGTTAAGTTCCGGGAGCAGTTATTCTGGAGATTCTAGTGAAGTTTTTGGTTTATTTGCAGAAGAGCAAGACATTGAAGAAAGTGAGAAAAGGCAGAAAAAGAAAAAAGGTACCAAACGGAAACGAGATGGGAGGGGTCAAGAAGAAGGGACTTTGGCTTATGACCCGAAACTAGATGATATGCTTGACCGAACCTTAGAGGATGGTGCTAAGCAGCACAATCTGACAGCCGTCAATGTACGAAACATCCTTCACGTGAGTAATGCTGGAACAGCTATGTAATTGGAACAGAAATTTTTCAGGGAAGGCAATAAAAGTACTCAGGAAATTCTTGACTTGTGATATGTAAATTATTAATTTTGTAAGTTACTTATGGCAGAACATTTTACATTTCAAGATAACTTTCTTTTTACACTCAGCATGAGTTTAAAATTGAAACACATGTTAAAGAAGAGCTTAACTGGGAAGATAAACAGTTCCTCTGTTTTCTTCCACTGATTTGATTGTTTATTGTGTTATGTATGAGATTCGAAGATGAAAATGTTCACATTGGATTTACTCTTTAGTGGGTTAATATGCCTGAAAAGATGTCCAGTTAACAGTACTTTGCACATATGCAGATACTGTTATTTGATATGTAGTAACACAGTTATTTACAAAGCCTTTGTTGTTTGTTACTGTTTCTCTTAAGCGTATAGTAACCTCAGAATCTCTTTTAATGAGAGCCATTCCTATTCCCTGTAGCAGCTAATAAGATTAGTCCATTTGCTGCTACATTGCTTGACGCTGTGTGTTTTGTCCAAAACTTGCTTCTTCACTTTCCGTTGCCTTGCATTACTCTAGTCTGAAGCTGATTAAATATCTAGTTCTTATTTGTCTTTACATATGTCTAGCAGAATTACAGAGAGATGAATATTATTTAGATGGCACATCTTTGTTGCATGATGTGAAATTTCATCTTTCTCCAGGAAGTAATCACAAATGAACATGTGGTAGCGATGATGAAAGCAGCCATCAGCGAGACGGAAGATATGCCAATGTTTGTGAGTAATTTGTCAAATTTTTAATGTCATAGACCAGAGCTACCTGTCAGCTGGATAAGTGTAGGAGGCCACTGTAAATAGTTTGACAGTAGGGGGTAAAGTTAGCATCTCAAAACCCAAAAATCACATGATGATTTTTATTGTCTCTTTTCTTCTCATTTTCCCCTCTTTAGGAGCCCAAAATGACACGCTCTAAACTTAAGGAAGTGGTGGAAAAAGGAGTGGTGGGTGTTCTGTTTTTTCTTTATTGTTTATTTAGGTTGGTAAATAAGATATAATTGCAGGTTATTTGTAGGGGAAAATATAGGAAAAATTTAAAGTGGTCTGGATTTGTTTTCTTAAAGATTTGTAAAAGATAGGTAAAGACAGAATATATAAAATGATTATCATAGTTTATTTTTATTTTAGTTGATGTGGAAATACTGATTTTTTGGAAGTACTAGATAGAGAATCATTTAGAATTGTTGAAAGCAATGAGAAAGTTTTTCTATTCATGTTGTATGTGGTAGTGTTTAAAGTAGGATTTTTCAGAGTGTGTCCCAGGAACCATGTGCATCAAGATTACCCAAGTGTGGGTTCCCAGGAGTGCTTATTAAAAATGAACATTCTTGGGCTCACCTCAGACCTAGAAATGGGGGCCCATGGGTAGGGCCTGGGAATATTTATTGTTGAAAACATACTAGTTCTGTTCTGGCTAGTGTGGCTCAGTGGATTGATTGCCAGAGCCTGCAAACCAAAGGGTCACTGGTTAAATTCCCAGTCAGGGCGCATGCCTGGGTTGCGGGCCAGGTCCCTCGTTGGGGGCATGTGAAAGGCAACCACACATTGATGATTCTCTCCCTCTCTTTCTCCCTAAATAGGGAGGGGAACCTCTCTAAAAATAAATAAATAAAATATTGTTTTAAAAAAAAGAAGAAAACATACTGGTTCTTTTTTTTTTTTCAAGGTTTTTAAAAAGATTTTATTATTTATGTATTTTTAGACAGAGAGGAAGGGAGAGAGAGAGACATCAATGTGTGGTTGCCTCTGGTGCGCCCCCTACTGGAGACCTGTCCCACAACCCAGGCATGTACCCTGACTGGGAACTGAAGTGGCGACCCTTTAGTTTGCAGGTCGGCACTCAGTCCACTGAGCCACACCAGCCAGGGCTAAAGATTTTATTATTTATTTATTTTTAGGGAGGAAGAGAGGGAGAAAAACACTGATCAGCTCCCTCCCGCATACCCCCAACCAGAGTCCTGACCTGAAACCCAGGCATGGACCCTAACTAGGAATCAAACTGGCAGCCTTTCAGTTTGCAGGCCGGCACTCAATCTACTAAGCCACACCAGCCAGGGCCATACTAGTTTGTTCTTTTGCACACTAAATTATGAGAACCAGTTGAAGACTTCTGAAGTATTTTGGTACAGCAAGGTCTTTGATGCTTGAAACCAAGTTACATCCTGATTAACAATAACCACTTGTCCAGTTTGTACTTAGCTTCTGTGACAGTGCAGGGGATAGTTCTGAGGGAGTCCATTCTATCTCTGATAGTAAGGAAGGTGACCCAAAATGCTATTATAATTTTTGTCTCATTCTCTGGTTCAGTTCCTTGCAACCCTGTACAAGAAATGTATGTTCCTCTTCCACGTGACCTTTCCTCTATTTGAAGAAATCTAGTATGTCTTCTTGTAACATTATTTTCTTACTAAATATCCTCCAATTTTTTATTAGTCCTTGTGTGACAATTCTTTGTGTAGCTTTATAGACACCCTTTTCTTCTTCATGTGCCTAGTTTGTCTGTATCCTTTCAAAGTATGCCAATAGTGGAATCTACTGCTCCAGATGTGAGTTAACTACTACAGATGAAGGTTAGGTTATCCCCTCGGTGTTCCAGACACCATATTTCTCTCTTAAAAAAAAAAAAAATTTGCCTGGCTGGCGTAGCTCAGTGGGCGCAGGCTGCGAACCAAAGTGTCACAGGTTCGATTCCCAGTCAGGGTACATGCCTGGATTGCAGGCCATGACCCCCAGCAACCGCACATTGATGTTTCTCTCTCTCTCTCTCTCTTTCTCCCTCCCTTCTCTCTCAAAAAATAAATAAATAAAATCTTTATAAAAATTGATTTTATTTATTTCAATTTCAATTTAATTTTATTTATTTACTTAGAGAGGGGAAGGGAGGGAGAAAGAAGGAGAAAAACATCAATGTGCAAGAGATTCAGTTACCTCTTGAACACTCCCAAGTTGGGGACCTAGCCCACAACTGGGGCATGTACCCTGACTGGGAATCAAACTGGTGACCTTTCAGTTCACAAGCCGGTGCTTAGTCCACTGAATCACAGCAGCCAGGGCTTATTTTTTGATTTCAGATAAAGAGAAGAAGAGAGGAGGAGAGAGAAACGTTGATTTGTTGTTCCACTTATTTATATATTCATTGGTAGTTTCTTAGATGTGCCCTGACCGAGGAGCAAACATGCAATTGGCATATCCAGACAATGCACCAGTCAACTGAGCTACTTGACCAGGGCCCCAGATTTCTCTGAATACAGCCTGAGTTTGCACTGGCTGGGGGTTTTTTTTGGTTGTTTGTGTTTTTTTTTTTTTTTTTTTTAGTTTAATTGTATTAGTCACATCATATTTTTTAGTTTAATCGACTAACCTTGGTTGCGTAAAGTGAAATGTCATCTTTCTGCAGGAAATTACACAAATGAATATGTGGTAGCGATGATGAAAGCAGCCATCACTGGGACAGAAGTATATGAAGTCTGCCTGACACATAGAGTATAATTAACATTAACTCCATGTTTGATTTGGAATAAAAGACCGAGGAGATCTGAGTCAGGTTCTGGATTATGTTTATCAACCATGAATACAGGTGTAGAGAAGTTGAACAACCCAAGACTGTAGTTTATTACTTTATGTGGAAGAACAGGATTAGAGTCCCTATTGCTTCTTTTTAGATTTTGACTTTTTAAAATTCTAATCCTAGGGTATGTTTATTGATTTTAGGGAGAGAGAGAAACAAAGATGTGAGAGAGAAACGTCAGTTGGTTGCTTCCCATATGTGCCCCAAACCTGGGAATTGAACCCATCCATAACCTAGCTATGTGCCCTGACTGGGAATCGAACCTTAAGACCTTCTGGTATACAGGATGGTACTCCAACCAATTGAGCCACCTGGCCAGGGCCCTCTTACTTCTTAATGCTCAATAGACTGACTCCAGTGTACTTCCAGATGCTGCCTTGCCTTCCTAATGGATTTGACAGTAGGGAAACTGATTGATTCAGAAACAAACATGGAAGGGTGTGGACCTGAATCACATCATCCCCTTTACATTGTACAGGCCTAGCTACACAGAGCTGGATAAGTGGCCAGAACGTGGTGGGGCTAAGGAAATGTGGAAAACCTGAGGTTCCTTTTAGAGACAGACCTAGTGCCTGTTGGGTTTTGTTCATAAGGTGATTTTGATTGGGTCATAAGTTAATGGTCAAGAAATTATACACTCCAATCAATGGTACTTTGTCAGTATGATGTAGGAGTGTTAGAAAATTCTTTTTTTTTTTTATTTCAATCATTGTTCAAGTACAGTTTTCTCCCCCCTACTCCCGTTCCAGCCCCTCCACCCAACCAGAAAATTCTTTAAAAGACTTTCCCCCCTAACTCTGCTGTTTAAAGACACATGCAAAAAGTTGAAATAATTGTAGTGAATCTGTATTTCCATCTACATTTAACAATTGTAAAATTTTACCATATTTGCTTCATGAATCTCTATATATCTATCTGTTGTTTTTTTCTGTATTATTAGAAAATAAGTTGTGGACAACTTGACTCTTCACCCCTAAATCCTTCCGTAATAACTATTTATGGCTGGCTTTTTGGAGACATAATTAGGGTAGATTTATGTAATTGAGTATAAAAAATACTGATGTCAAAAGGCCACTATCACCTATAATATTGTAGTTTACAAGTAATTTTCACGTTCATTATTCCATGTGAACCTGAGCTGTGCTATAAAGTAGGCAAGACAGAAACAGACTCTTAACTAGGTTTAAGGAAGAAATCTCTCCTTTCTTTTGTCAAGTTCTGATAAATACAGCAGTTGAGAGTATACCCTCAGGGATAATCAGTACTCTTAGCTTAGTGTAACTCCGTGGTAGGTATGGCTCTACATGATGGCAAAGAGGAAGTAAAAATGTGATGGCAAAGAGGAAGTAAAAATGAAAAACAGTTTATTTCAGATAAGAGTACTTAATAATTATATTCTTTGTTGGTAGGTAATTCCAACATGGAATATTTCACCAATTAAGAAGGCCAATGAAATTAAGGTAAACTTGGAAGAGGTAATTCTTATTCTTTTCCAGAAAGAATTCATCAGTTTTGAAACCTAAGTACTTTCTATTTGTTAACATTATGGGGACTTTTAATTTAAGCTTTTAAAATTCCAGCTTTAATTTTTTTTATTCTGTTACTCCTAGGTTTGACTTTCTTGCTAGGCATGTCTTTAAACCCTACTTGTTGCTACCTGCTTTAGCTCATTGTGTGCTTCAGATTTTTTTTTTCCTGCTCTGCCTTTCCCCCTTTATTTTCCCCATACATACGATTTATGCTTCCTATTTACCCCATTTCTCTCTGCAATGGTATTTATGAAGCCGCCTCAGTTCGTGGATATCAACCTTGAAGAAGATGACTCCTCAGATGAAGAGTACCAGCCAGATGATGAAGAAGAAGACGAGACCGCTGAAGAGGTCAGTGGTGACGCTTGTGTTAGTTGATAGTACAGGGAAAATTGGCTCAATAAGGCAGAGTGCATTTTGCTTCCTTAGTAAGATCACCTGTTCTTTAAAAAAAAATTTTTTTTACTTATTTATTTTTAGAGAGAGGGGAAGAGAGGGAGAAAAAGAGGGAGAGACACATCAATCAGTTGCCTCTTGCCCACCCCCAACTGGGGACCTGGCCCGAATCCCGGGCATGTGCTCTGACTGGGAATTGATCTGGCAACCTTTCACTTTGCAGGCCAGTGCTCAGTACATTGAGCCACAATAGCCAGGGCATCACCTGTTCTTTTTTATACTCATTGTTTGCACAAATCCAAGACTGTGAAGTGTTTTCTCTTCACACTCTTAATTTTTCACATCTTGTATTATGAAATATAACACATATATAACATACAGAACTGTATATAGAATAAAAATAAAAATACACAGCTTAATTATGAAGCTATTTCTCATGAAATTTCTCGAGTCATTAAATATAACCTTGCCAGGATACCCCTTATTTGCCCTTCCTAATTATAATCATTTCTGTCCCCCTAAAGATAACTACTATCCTGACTTTTTGATAATTACTTCCTGTTTTTTCTTTATAGTTATATCACCTAAATGTGCAGCTCTACACAGTGTAGTTCAATTTTGTACTATTTTTGAACCTTATATAAATGGACCCATAGTGTATGTATTTGTTTGTATTTAACTTTTTTCTGTGTGCAACATTAATCCTTTGAGATACTGTTGCTTGTAGCTATAGTTAATACTCATTTTTGTGTAATGTTATATTTTTAATGTACTTTTTAAATTGTAAAAGGATTTTAAATGAATGCCTTACAATTTTACAAAGTTTGCATTGCTGATGAGCGCAGTGATGTGACACCTTCAGAATATTAAGCTTCTATTTACATTGTATTTTCCTTTACTCTGACTGAGTGACTGATATTTTGTGATTCATTCTCTTGAAGTACTTGAGACTCAGTGGAATAAGGTAGAGGCATAAATATAAAAGTGAACTGGATTTGTTTTGTAGAGTTTATTGGAAAGTGACGTTGAAAGCACTGCTTCATCTCCTCGTGGAGCAAAGAAATCCAGACTGAGACAGTCTTCCGAGGTGACTGAAACAGATGAAGAGAGTGTCGTATTATCAGAGGTGAATCTGCATCATACAGAAGAGATAAGTTATAACTGTATAAATAGATTATTTATCCATGGTGATTGTGAGCTATTACCCTTTGCCAAATATGAATCAAGATCAGTAATCATGCCACTGTCTTCCTAGTATTTTTGACTGGTTATAACTGTTCAGATTTCAAAGTCTCTTAAGTCAATGAACATTTAAGAGAAAGCTGAACTCAGTGATAGGGAGAGAGCTTTTCTGAGTTCTCATTAAGGGACCAGATATGAGTGGTTAGCAGAGTTCCTTTTCTTTTGTCTTTTTCATACCTCTCCTAATATTGTCCTAAAGCCATTTTTATTAGATTTCCCACTTTTGGTAACCTAAGTAGCATCCTGTTGGCTTCATTGGAAATTGCATGAAACCTAATTAGATTAATATACTTGACAGAGTCTTTGTTTTCATGTGCCTCTCTCTCCCCGCTTTTTTCCCATGTATTTTTTAACGTGCTTGCATCTTTTAATCAGGCTGAGAAAGTCGCCACACCTGCCGTCAGGCACATCAGTGCTGAGGTAGTGCCCATGGGGCCCCCACCCCCGCCAAAACCCAAGCAGACCAGGGATAGTACTTTCATGGAGAAGTTGCATGCTGTGGATGAGGAACTGGCTTCCAGTCCGGTCTGCATGGATTCTTTCCAGGTAAACATAATTCTAAATTGCTGAGAAAGTCAAATTGAATCATTTAGTAGTTGTTCAGGTTGGGAAGGGGGAAGGGAAGATACTAAATTCTGTTATAATAAGTAACAGTCATGAAATTTGGGGTCTGTGATACTTTATTTGGTTTGTGCTATTTTATTGTGAGAATGGCAACTCCTAAGGAAGAGGTAAGGTATGTGAAGAGCATTTTTAAATGTGGAACATAGGAACCACCACAGCCAGATTCCCCCTGGACTAGCCTTTCCCACAACTGCTGGTTTTCTCTCTCTTTCTCACTCTCTGCACATACGTATTT
Organism: Phyllostomus discolor; assembly: GCF_004126475.2. Taxonomy (NCBI): domain Eukaryota; kingdom Metazoa; phylum Chordata; class Mammalia; order Chiroptera; family Phyllostomidae; genus Phyllostomus; species Phyllostomus discolor. The sequence continues at coordinate 49,246,222 of NC_040916.2, read as the reverse complement.
TTTCCTGAGTCACTTGAGAGCATGTGGCGGTTGTGATGCTGTGTTTGACTCCTAAATACTTCAAATGTGTATTTCGTAAAAATTAGGGCGTTCAGTTAGGAAAATAAAGACACAGAAATGTAATCTAATCTATTAAAGGTCTAGATTTTACCATTTGTCCTACTAATGTTTAGATTTTACCATTTGTCCTACTAATGTCCTTTATAGAAAAATACTTTTTTTCCCCTCACACAGGAGCCAATCTAGAATTATGTCTTGTATTTAGTTATCTTGCTTCTTAGTCTTTTAATCTGGAAGGTTTCTCAGTCTTTCTATCTTTCATAGCTTTGACATTTTTTTAACTGTATAGACCAGTTATTTTATAGACTGTACCTCAGTTTTGGTTTTTCTGATATATCGTCATAATAGGATTCAGATTATACACTTGGCACAAATACCATGGCAGTGATGTGTCCTTTTTAGTACAGTACATCGTATCAGGAGGCACAGCACATCTCTGATGCTAATTTTTTACCACGTTTCAGGTGGTGACTGCTTGACTTTCTCACTGTAAAATGATCACTTTTCCATTTTTAAATTAATTAGTATGTTTTTTATGAGGATATACTTTGAGGACAAGCATCTTTTTACCCTGTGGTTTTATAATCCATTACTTATTCTTGCTTGAAATAATCATTACCATGGTCATTATCAAATGATGACTTTCTAAATTTCATCATTTTGCCAGTTTTTAATATTCTGAATTTTCCCCACCAGTCTTATAGGTCAGTGAAAAATGTGCCTGTCCTAAAATTTAAAAACAATATTAAATGGAATCGCTCTCAAAAAGGTTATTAAATTTAATCACCTTGCTTTGGAGTGACTGAGTAGTTGTGTTGGGGGCAGTAGTGTTTTATATAACCATTTATTCATACACATACTTAATGATTGAAGTTGGGGAATAACAGTGTATAAGAAAGAAAATGTCCTTCTTTGGACCTTGCAGTCTTGTTGTGGGGAGAGGGACCATAAACACATAAATCATTTCACACAGTGGTAAGTGCTGGGAACTAAGTGAAAACAAGGAAAGGAGGTAGTGCCTGTGAGAGTACTTTACATAGCATGGTCAAGAAAAGCCTCTTGAAGAGGTGGTATTTGAGCTGAGATCTGAATGAGAAGGAGCCAGGCATCTGAAAGATCTGGGGGGAAAGGGTCATTCAGAGGAGGTAGCACATTCAGAGTTCCTTGTGTGAACAGTCAGTGTAGTCAAGGGATAAAAACTAGCTGCCCCACGGGGATCATGGGAAGTAGTAGTAGGAGTGGGATCAGAGAGCTAAGCAAGAATGGGAGATCGTGAGGGTTTTGGAAAACCATGATAAAGAATTTAGATTTTATTTTAATATTTAGAAAAGCTTTTTGTGGTATTTTATTTTAAATAATGTTTTATTTTTCAATTACAGTTGACATACAGTATTATATTAGTTACAGGTATATAACCCACTGATTAGACATTTATATAACTTATGAAGTGATCACCCCAGTAAATCTAGCACCCACCTGGTACCATATGTAGTTATTACAATATTGTTGATTATGTTGCCTTTGCTGAATGAGTTTTACATCCCCATGACTATTCTGTAACTGCCCATTTGTACCCCTTAATCCCTTCATCTTTTCCACCATTCTATGCAATCCCCCTCCCATCTGGCAAGTATCAAAATGTTCTCTGTGTCTATGATTCTGTTTCTGGTATGCTTGTTCATTTATTGTGCTTTTGCTTTTTAGATTGTACATATAAATGAAATCATATGGCATTTGTTTTTCTCTAACTTATTTCACTCAGCAAAATTATGTCCACCCATGTTGTTGCAGATGTCAAGATTTCATTCTTTCTTTCGGCTGAGCCATATTTCATTGTATGTGTGTACCACTCCTCCTTTATCCATTTATCTATTAATAAACACTTAGGTTGCTTCCATATCTTGAGTATTCTAAATAATACTGTAATGAACATATGGATGCATATGTCTTCTTAAACTTGATCTTAGCCAAAAGGCTGAGAAGTGATGCATGTATCTTTTTGATTTAGTGATTTAGGTTTCTTCGGATAAATACCCAGAAGTGGATTTGCTGGGTCTTTTGTTGTCTTGTTATATAGCCTTTGTTTGAAAGTCAGTTTTGTCTGGTGTAAGTATTGCCACCCCAGCTTTTGTGTGTGTGTGTGTGTGTGTGTGTGTGTGTGTGTTTTCATTTTCATGAAATAACTTTTTCCATCACTTCACTTTTCAGTCTGTATGTCTTTCAATCTGAAATGAGTCTCTTGTAGACAGCATGTGCAAAGGTCTTGATTTTTTTTTTAATCCATTCAGCCTCCATGTGTCTTTTGATTGGAACATTTAATCCATTTGTATTTAAAGTATTGTTGATAGACCCTGGCCAGGTGCTCAGTTGAATAGAGCATCGTCTGCACACCCCAAGGTTGCAGGTTTGATCTCTGGTTAGGCCACATGCAAGAAGCAACTAATGAATGCATAAAATAAATGGAACAATAAATCGATGTTTTCTTCTCTCTCCCTTCTCCTTTCCTGTCTCTCTCTAAAATTAATAAATAAAAAATTAAAGTAATTGTTAATAGATATATATTTATTGTCATTTTATTATTCATATGCAGGTTGTTCTCAAAGACGGTTATTCTGTAGGGTTTTTTTTAAAAGATTTTTTTCTTTATTTTTAGAGTGAGGGGAAGAGAGGGAGAAAGAGGGAGAAAAACATCGATCAGTTACTTCTTGCATGCACCTTGTTCAGGACTGAACTTACAACCCAGGCATATGCCCTGACTAGGAATTGAACCAGTGACCCTTGCTTTGTGAGATGATGCCCAACAGTGCTAAACCAGTCAGAGTAGAACACAGAGGATTTGTAGAGTAGTGAAAGGATTCTTTATGATAGTATTATGGTTACTACAGGCCATTATACATGTGTCCAAACCCACAGAATATACAGCACTGATAGTAAGCCCTAATGTAAACTAGGGACCTGGCCCACGACCCAGGCATGCGCACTGACTGGGAATCAAACCTCGAACCATCAGCATTTGAGCCGGCACTCAGTCCACTGAGCCATATCAGCCAGGACTGTTCTATAGTTTAGTTGTAATTTTGATACGGTTGTAGGAGTATGCCAATACTGCGTTTGTATACTTTGCTATCTTTACCAGATGGCCTTTTGGTGATATTTTCTGACCGATGTTAAGACTTTCCCTTTGATTAGGGTATAGTAGAGCCCGAGAGGACACTGATCTGTTAGGAGTTGCTGTAGTAGTCTAGGGAGGACTTTCTAAATTGATCTGCATATCCAGTACAATTTCTCTCTAAATTTCAGTTGCTCTTTTTTTTATAGGAATTGGAAGTGTATCCTAAAATTCGTATGGAAATGAAAGGGGGCAGAATAGCCAAAACCGTCTTTTAAAAGAACAGAGTTGGAAGTTTGTACTTCCCGATTTCAAAAGTTATTACAAAGTTACAGTTATCAAGACAGTCAAGTACTGGCTGAGAACAGACATATTAGAGTGATGGAATAGAATTCAGAGTCCAAAAATAAACTGTTACAGTGGTCAGTTGATCTTTGACAAGTGTGCCAAGACTGATTAATGAAGAAAGAGGAGTCTTTTCAAGAAATGGTACTGAAGCCCTGGTTGGCGTAGCTTAGTGGCTTGAGCACAGGCTGGGAACCAAAGTGTCCCTGGTTTGATTCCCAGCCAGGGTACATTCCTGGGTTGCAGGCCATAACCCCCAGCTAAGTCATCAGTTCAAATAATAAGTACGTGGAATTAAAATAATTTATTAAAAAAAGAAAGGGTGCTGAGACAACTGAAGATCCACATACAGAAGTATAAAGTCAGACTTTTATCTACACCGCATGCAACAGTTAACTCAGACTAGATCATTGACCTAAATTTTAGAGCTAAAACTATAAAGTCTTAGAAAAAAACATAACAGTAAATCGTTGTAATTTTTGATTAGGCAGTGATTTCTAAAATCAAAAGCAAAAGTGACAAAAGAGAAAATAGATACATTGGGCTCAGCAAAATTAAAAACTGTGCCTCGATGGGTACCATCACAAAAGTGAAGGCAACCCACAGAATGAGAAAATAACTGCAAATCACATATCTGAGAAGGGAGTTGTATCCATAATGTATAATGAACTCTAATAATTCAACAATAAAAAGACAACCCGATTAAAAACTGGGACAGAAGGGAGGGGTTTGAGGGGCATGACTGAAAAAGGGAAAGGGGTTCAGGTGTACAAATTGCCAGTTGTTAAAACAGGGGTTGTAAAGTACAGCATAGGGAGTACAGTCAACAATATTTTAATAACTATGTTTGGTGTCAGATGGGTACTTGACTTTTTGAAGTGGTCACTTTGTAAGTTATATGAATATCTAATGACTATATCATATCCCCAAAGCTAATGTACTGTATGTCAACTATAATTGAAAAAGTAAAAAAAATGTTCAATGGGCAAAGGATATGAATAGACATTTCTGCACAGAAGATGTACAAATGGCCAAGAAGCACATGAAAAGATATTCAATATTGTTAGTCGTTAGGAAAGTGCAAATCAGCACTATGATGAGATACCACTTCATACCCACTAGGACTGCTGTAATTAAAAAGATGTTCAATAGGAAGTGTGGTAAGGATGTGGAGAAAAGTGGAACCCCCCCTAGGAACGTGAAATGATGCAGCTTCTTTGGAAAACGGTTTCGTGGTTTCTCAAAAAGCTAAACATAGCCCTGGCTGGTGTGGCTCAGTAGATTGAGCACCAGCCTGCGAACCAAAGGGTCACAGGTTCAATTCCAAGTCAGAGCACATGCCTGGGTTGTGGGCCAGGTCCCCAGTTGGGGGTGCGTGAGAGGCAACCACACACTGATGTTTCTGTCCTTCTCTTTCTCCTTCCCTTCCCCTCTGTCTAAAATAAAGAAAGAAAAGTCTTAAAAAAGTTAAACATAGTTACCATATGACCCAGAAGTTCCTTTTCAGAAGAATTGAAAACATGTAAAAATGTGTACACAAATGTTAATAACGTCATTATTCATAATAGCCCCAAAGTGGAAACAATTCAAATTTTCATCAATTAACAAATGAATAAACCAAAAGTTTATATATAATGGAGTATTATTGTGCAATTAAAAGGACAAAGTATCTATACATGCTAAAAAAATGGATAAACTTTGAAAATATTATGCTTAAGTAAAAAAAAGCCAGAGATGAAAAGGCACATATTATATAATTCCACTTATATGAAATATCCAGCATAAGCAAATCTATAGAGATGGAAAGTAGGTTAGTTATCAGTGGTTATGAGGGTGAGACTGGGGTTGGGAGTGGCTGTTAATGGAAATGGGAGTTCTTTTGGGGGTGAAGAAAATGTTCTGGAATTAGTGTCGATGGTCACACAACTCTGTGAATATAGAGTAAATAGTATTCAATAAATAGTAAAATTCACTCAATTTTACACTTAAAAATTGAATTTTATGATATGTAAATTAGAGCTTAATAAAGCTGTTATAAATGCCCCTGAAATGTGGATCTTAAAGTTAATGTCATTGTCCTTAAAGTTTCTCAAAGAGTAATAAATCCGAATTGTTTAGAGAAGAGACTTTGGCGTTTTTAGGTAGGAAGAGAAGCACATAGGATATGATGAGGGTTGGAGAATTTGGAAGCATTAGGCATTCAGTGGCACGTTTTTGTTTCCTTCTCCATTGCCTAGCCAATGGATGACAGTCTCATTGCGTTCCGAACCCGCTCTAAGATGCCTCTGAAGGATGTTCCCCTGGGGCAGCTAGAGGCAGAGCTCCAGGCTCCAGATATCACCCCAGACATGTATGACCCCAACACAGCAGACGATGAGGACTGGAAGATGTGGCTGGGGGGGCTCATGAACGACGATGTGGGGAACGAAGGTAAGTAGTTTCGCTTGCATTTATGATGTACTCTGTGGACTATTTCTGTGGTAAAATTTTCATTAGAAGCTTAAAGAAAGGAGTATTTTTGGTTAGTTGAATTTTATTTTGTATTTACCCAACAAATTACATTAAATCAGTAGTAAATTCCACCCCCAACCCCCATATTTGGTTAAGAATGTTCCCAAACGTTCTTTGAATGCTAAGAATCCTCCCCTGAAACATAAATGCATACATAATTTTATATACCACTTCATGAGAGTACATTGATTGACTCAAAGACTATTGTGTTGTTAGTTAAGGTTCTTTTTCAAGCAGGTGAAAGATTCCAAAATTGCAACTTGCAGGGAGATCAAATGAAACCAGACTTCGCGAAGGTCAGAAAAACCTGCAGTAGAGTTGAGGTCCTGTGAAGGCCCTCTTTCCCTCTCTGTAGTCTTCATCTCTACTCCTTTTGTCAGTCAACTCTGTTATCAAACACGGTTTTTTCTGAACGGCTTGAACTGTGGTTGTAAGCACACCGTTTACTTCTTGCTTTTTCCCCAGTTCAGAAGGATTCTCTCCGACAGGCTCCAGTTGGAAAATCCAGGGGGAGATTGGCTTGGTTTGGTCATATGCGTACTCTCTTGGCATTGCATGAGTTTCATAGGGGGAGTCTGTGAGCACGAAGCCCTGGGATTGACATCCCCCAACAGAACAATGTGGTTGGACTATGCAGTTCCTCAAAAGAAGAGATAGTGTTTCCAGAAGTGGGGACGGAGTATTAATCAGACAAAAACAGTGTTGACTACAGTCATACATCATGTAGGAATCCCTCCCATAACCCTTATTTGACAATATAAGAAAAGTTCCTATTTTAATAGGTGAAATAAACATTATTAAAACTGTCCTTTGTAATTTTTAAACAGTGCACTGTAGTGGAAAGCAGGCATCACATCATCTCGTGCAGTACACTTTGTAGGTTTAGACGCTGTGAGACTGACTTAATTTGTAGTGATTACAGATGTTGTCACATTCCTTTGATGGAATCAGGACAATTTTATTAGTATTGGTGTTGTTTTTGTTTTGTTTTGTGTTACTTTGTTTGATGGAAATGACCAAATTATTTTTTACCAGTTGTGTTATGGAGGAGTCACATTTGTTTAAAAAAATTTATATATCTGAACCAAGGCCAAGGTGTTTCATTTTTATATAAGCAAAGGTCATCTATTATCTCACTTTAATCTATAGCCAAATCCATTTCTGCTATTTCTGAATCAGATCATATCCCATCAAATCTGATTATAAACAATTTATACAGCACATCTTTACTTCTTTCCTTGTCTTTTAAAACTACCATACAATTTAGCCCTGGCTGGAGTGGCTCAGGGGATTAAGTGCTGGCCTCTGAACCAAAGGGTCACTGGTTTGATTCCCAGACAGGGCACATGCTTGGGTTGCGGGCCGGGTCCCCAGTTGGGAATTCATGAGAGGCAAGCACACACTGATGTTTCTCTCCCTTCCCCCTCTCTAAAAATAAATCAAATCTTTAATAAAATAAAACTATCGTAAGATTTATGTGTTGAAAAGAATAATGCTTTAAGGTAGAGAACAAATAATTTGGATGGAAATAGACTGAGTAAACATTTGGTTGCCCCCCGTACACACTCTGAACTGGGTATTAAACCCATAACCTAGGTATGTGCCCTGACTAGGAATCAAACCCCCAACCTTTTGGTGTTATAAGATGGTGTTCAGCCAACTGAGCCACCAGCAAGGGCATCTTTGAATGTATCTCACAAAGCTATTAATAATTATATTGTACATCATTTGGCAAATGTTTATCAAGTACTTTACTTTTACAAGGCATTATGCTAATAGCTGTGAAAGACAAAGGAGCATAATCATTTTGTTGGGAAGTAAAATGTATGATTGTTGCCTGGTCCATTATTAGATGTGCAACACATTTGGGGTGAATGAAGTTGAACAAACTCAAGTACACCATAAAAGTGGTATAACAACTGTTCTAAGGTTTTAGAAGAGGAAGAAAAAATTCTTGTTTAGGGTGATCAGAGGAGGCGGTAGTTGAGGTGGACCTTTGAAAGATATTTTAAACAGTTACATTTGACAGCAGTTACATTGAGGAGGCAGATGATTGGAAGTGACATGAGATAATATATGCTATGAGTTCTATAAGATGGCCTCCCAGGAGTTTTCTCCTATTTTCTGTATTATATACGTGCTTGGTGTAAAGAAATCAAATACAGTAAGTCCTCACTCAACGTGATTGATAGGTTATGCAAGTTCAAGTGAAACGACCATGATATAAACAAGAGTTAAGTTCCTGTGTCATCTCAGTGTAATAACAAAAGGCCTACCATTGATGAAATGATGTTTTTCGAGAATTTGCTGTATTGTATAATGAAAACCATTAAAGCCCTTCCTCATGACAGTTTCATACCCGAGAGGGATCACTGGTAGTATTTTGATATGCATCTCTAAGAGTTTTCAGATATGCAGTTTCCTTTTAGTTTTCCACAATAATGTAGAAATAGGAATAATTTAAGTCTTATATTTAGATTTAGGACTTTCCCCAAACATTTGGAAAAGATGGATAACAAGAAGTTGGTATGAATCAGCATTTTCTTCTTTTCCACTCACTCCTAGAGCAGATGTGCTAATGCACAAACTTGCATAAAGGGGGAAAAGATGAAACTTGAAGATGAGTCTTTGACATACAAACTGGAGAATCAGTTTCTTAATAATCAACAACTGATGTTATCACATTAGTCTTTCCGATAGGAGTCTAAGCTTCTGGCTTTTTCAGTACCCCTTTGAGAATCTGATGAAAGCTATGTAGCCTTTCTCCAGAAAACTATATGCCCACATACATGAAATTTTTTTCATGTGATTATTTTCATGACTTATAAATCTCTTAAAGTTCATTTATTGACACTTTCTTTTTCTACAAACTGAACCTTAAGGTTCCTGACACCAAGGCTCAAAATCTCTACAGAAAGGAATGAACATAGACAAAGATATTTCCATCCATTTTGTAGAAATCTCAGAAATTCATTGTGATTGCTCAGTGTTACAAAATCAATTGGTTATATACTGCTAAGATTACAACCCAGTTTAATATTCTAGAAACGTGTCTGAATTAAAGTAGGGGACATTAAAGCATTTTTTAAATAGATGTAACTCAATACAAGCAAACTCTGCTTTTTGTCCTCAAATCTAAGTGAAGACAAAACTTGGCAGTAAATCAGGTTCTCGTAGCTTTATCAGTATCAGCAGCTTTGGTGCCCTGATTTTCATCACCTTGGTTGGAAGAGCTGAGATGGTAGCTATTGAGAAGGAAAGCCCAGACAGGGTTGGTTGTCAGGATTTGGGGAGTAGAGGGCAGTGTTTCTTACAATATGATCCCTAGAACTTGAATCAGAATCAAAGAGTGTAAGGGTGTACATGTGTTAGATGGTGTTAAAGATACAAATTCCAGCCCTGGCTGGTGTGGCTCAGTAGATTGAGTGTCAGCTTGCGAACCAAAGGGTTGCCAGTTCAATTCCCAGTCTGGGCATACGTCTGGGTTGCAGGCCAGGTCCCCAGTAAGGGGCTTGTGAGAAGTAACCGCACATTGATGTTTCTCTTCCTCTCTTTCTCCCTCCCTTCCTCTCTTTCTAAAAATAAATAAAATTAAATTAAAAAAAAAATTGAGGTCCTGGCTGATGTGGCCCAGTTGGTTGGAGTATTGTCCTGTACCCCAGAATTTTGGGGTTGGATTCCTGGTGAAGGCACATACCTAGGTTGTGGGTTCAGTCCTCGGTGGGACACTTGAGGGAGGTAACCAATAGGTGATTCTCTTTCACATCAAAGAGAAATCTCCCTTCCACTCTCTCTAAAATTAATAAACACATTTTTAAAAAAATTATTTAAAATGCCCTGGCTGGTGTAGCTCAGTGGATTGAGCGCGGGCTGCGAACCAAAGTGTCGCAGGTTCAATTCCCAGCCAGGGTACATGCCTGGGTTGCAGGCCATGACCCCCAGCAACCGCACATTGATGTTTCTCTCTCTCTATCTCCCTCCCTTCTCTCTCTAAAAATAAAGAAATAAAATCTTTTAAAAAAGTGTTTAAAATACAGATTCTAGGACCTCCCCCCATACTTACTGAATTAGAATCTCCATTGGGTATCCTGAAGATTAGAAACTACGTTTCTGGGAGAATTAAGAGTGTATGGTAGAGGTTGATTGAGGAAGAATGGTTACTAGAAAGGATGAAAACCCTTTTTATTTAAAATTCACAATTTTTCATTTGTTTCCTTATAGAACAGATTTTAAAAAGAGACCACAAAGCCAATGACTAGGGTAGATGTGGATTTACCAGCTTAATTTACTGAGTGCTGGTGAATAGGAATGATCCTAGATACAGATTCTAGTACCTCATCTATTTTTGTAGCATTATGTGGCCATTTTCACATGTTCCTAGTACCATCTGATCTGCATATTATTAAGGGTGAGAGTCTTATTTGCACTGGAGGAATATACAGCTGAAACTTTTTGGTTTGTGGGAGAACGCTCCTACCAACTGAGTGTCTCAACCAGGGCCCTAAATGATTTTCAACTTGTTTGCCAAATAGGTTCTCTGAGAACGTTGGCTGACCTATTTGTGTGTCGTGGGCAGATGCTGTCTATTGCAGTTCTTGCACCCAAACAGATGGGTGTCCGAACATTGGTACATTGTGCATATGCTACAAGCTCTTCCAGAGCTTCCATTATTCAGTAATGTTTGTAAAGAACCTGCTGTGAAGGGACTTATGTAGAAAGTACTTGCTATAGAGATTTAGGAAGATGGGATTTTATTCCTAAGGATTAAAGAAATTTTGTTTGTTTTAAAAGATTTTATTTGTTTATTTTTAGAGAGAGTATGGGGAGGAGGAAGGGAGAGAAACATCAATGTGTGGTTGCCTCTCGTCCATCCCCCACAGGAGACCTGGCCCACAACCCAGGCATGTGCCCTAGAAAAATATTACCTTAACATAACAATTCCATAATTCAGTGACTCCTGCACAATTTTTATTTAAGAATAGGAAAGACATCCAAGTATCAACATTAGAGAAAATGATGAGGGAGAACAACCATATGTCTATGCCCTAACAAATGCTTAATATTTTTGTATTTTTTCAGTTCTGTTGTAGCAATATAATTTTTCGTACTTAGTGATTATTATGTCTGTATAGTACTGTGTTGTTCTTTGTTATGTAGGTATCTAACATCTATAGAAAGTTGCATGTTTTCATTTTGTATTGTAGTTATTCCCTAATCTGGGGGAAAGGGTCATTCCTTTTTTCACTATCAGTACCTTTGTATAGTTTTACCAAAGTATTATTTTCATAAGATGCACTACTCAGCCCTAGCTGGTGTGGCTCAGTTGGTTGGACATCGTCCCATACACCAAAAGGTCGCAGGTTTGATTCCCTGTCAGGGCATGTGCCTGGGTTGTGGGTTTGGTCCCCAGTTGGGGCACATATGAGAAACAGCTGATCAGTGCTTCTCTCCCTCTCTTTCTCCCTCTCTTCCCCTTTTCCTAACATCAATAAGCATGTCGTGGGTGAGGGTTAATTAAAAAAAACACTCCTCAAAATAGGATTACCGAAATAAATTACATGTTCAGTTTTCTGGCTTTTGCTGCATTTTGAGAGGTTTAAGTCTTATTCGAAGGAAGGAAGGAATTTGGCTTATTGGAGAGAATAGGTGAGATGAGTCAGGTGTGGACAATGATCTTTGCAAAGGCATAGAGAGAAGAATTATTTTAAAGCTTCCTTTATAAAAATAAATGTACTTTATTGGAACAAATTCTTATGTTGCTGAATATCTTAAATTGTCACTTGAGATAAGAGTTCAGTTTTGGGAATGAGTGTCTGAAACTTTTTTTTTCTAGATGAAGCAGATGATGATGACGATCCAGAATATAATTTCCTGGAAGACCGTGATGAACCAGACACGGAGGATTTCCGCACTGACCGGGCAGTGAGGATCACCAGTGAGTCTGTGTTTACTATGGGTCCTCCTCTTGACTGTGCCCCATCTACATATGATTGCTTGGTAGGGTTTTGAGGGTGAAGTTTGCAGTCCATTTAAGCTAAGACATACAAGCTTCCTTTACCCATTTCTATAATTCTTTAAATTTAAGTATACAGAAAGTCTATCACTCATTCATTTATACATCCCACAGTAACATATTTAGTCCAGCATTTGACAGGGATTGTGCTTAGGATACCAAAAATGAAAAAGAAATGGCCTCTGTCATGTAAGATGACAGCTTAGTAGGGATACAAACAGAAAAAACTATAATACAAAGTGATAAGTGCTGTGAACAGCTTGTTTATAAAGTATACTAGTTGCTTAAAAGAAGGTGTAATCTAGTGTATGGTATAAAGTTACGGTGGGAGGGCTTAGGGAAGGATTCACAAGATGAGATTTTTTATGATAGTTTTGAGGGAAGAATAAGAAAATTTTGGTAAATGGGGACAGCAGAGGGATATTACAAATACAAGATCACATGCAAACAACAGAATTGTGAAATAAGCATGTTTGGAAAATAGTAAATGGTTTGGTATAGTTGTTTGTGTGAGTGGTGATAGAAAAGGTAAGCAGTATTCAGTCCCAGAATTGGAGAACCTTGAGTTTTGAGTTTTGGTCTATCAAAAAGGAAAGCTCAAAGAATTTTAAGCAGAGAGCTTCCAGCCAAGATGGATGTGTAGTTAGATACACTTTGCTTCTTTGCATAACCATAAGAAGTATAACAGCCAATTTAAAAACAAAAACAACCAGAACTGCCAGAAAATTGAACTGTATGGGAGTCTTTAAATAAATAAAATCTTTAAAAAAAGAAGAAAAGAATCCCCCCTTGACTTGAATCCAGAATGTATGGAGATTTGAAGTTGTCTCAGACATACTTTTAAGGCCACCGTCATTTGCAGTCTCCAGCAGTTGATCCTCTTCTGGCATGGACAGTTTACCTGGCTTACTCACAAATGGGCCATGGATCCATTCCTTCCCATTTCAGGGTCTTTTGTGGTTGGGAAGTAATGCTCAAACTCTTCTGAAAGCTGAGGCAGGTGATCATGCACCAGCTGGGAGAGAGAAGGCCCTGGCTCAGTCTCTTTCAAAATCTCTGCTAATGTTTGAAACATGTCGAAAACCCCAGTGTTCACTCATCACCCCTATAGTTCCAATTAGCTTTGAATGCAACCACTTTATCTGCCAACTTGAACACAATTGTCATTGTCCCCTAAAGTGACAGATTGAATTCTTTGAGCAGGTTGAATATGTCGCACAAGTAAAATTTTATGACCCATTCTGAGATGTGCTGCCAGTGGTGACTGTTCTTCTAGACGAAATCTCTGGAGCAGCTCTTGTAACTCTCAAACTCTGGCCAGTGATCTGACTTTAGAAAGCCATCTCACTTCTGCATGTAGGAGAAGACATGTGTGCTCTGTATCCATCTCCTCACAGAGCTGTGCAAACAGATGTGAGTTACGGGAATGTACTTTAATGTGGTTGACAATTTTAATCGCATCCTGCAAAACATTGTTAAGTTCAGGTGACCTTTTTCAGCTAGCTAGGGTTACTCTATGGATGACACAGTGCGCAGACTCACATTCAGAAGCAACGTCTTTGGCTGGAGTAGTGAAACCAGATGCTGTTCCATCCAATCACATACTGACACAAAACGACCGATTCAGTTTGCCTGGTATGTGATCATTCAAAGACTTGAATAGTTCCGCTGCTGTGGTGTTGGTTGGCAACAAAAGCACACATAACATATCTTCATGCACATCCTCCTGAAAAAAATATTTCACACAAAAAAGCGTTGTTGCCTTGGTAGGCTCGTCAACCTGCATTGAGTACCGTGGTGACTCATTAATCCTAACGATTGTGCCTCAGTGTCCTCTGCTATTTCATAAGTTTTTCTAGTTATGGTGCTAGCTGAAAGAGGAGTACATGCCACCTTTTGAATTGCAGCATCTCCTAAAAGTTCACAACAGATATCCTCTGCAGCAGGCAGAATCAACTCTTCACCAATAATAAAGGACTTCTTAGCTTTAGCAGTGGGGTTAGCCACTAAGAATGATGCTCTCAGTGCAGACACATTTGATGAAGTAGCAGCTTTTAATAATTGCTTCTGTTCGTGTTCGGGCTTTTTTTCTTTTGAAAACTCCAAAGGCTTGCCTTTAAATTAGGATTCTTGGTCTCCAAGTGGCAAAGCAGTTTTGAAGGTTTCATGGCTTTGTTGGGTAGCTGGTCACCACGTATTGTACAAGGGAGGCTAGGAAAATGTAAATCACCTGTTGCAGTGAACTCGTAATTTAAGTAGGACTCTTGGTATTTTCTTTTAACTGCAGCTTTGTTTTTCTTTGCAGTCGTAGAACCTTCTGGTATCTCATCATTGGGTCTTTCCCCCTTTTTCAAAGAAATTGTCCAGCCACATTTGTTTTTTGCTCATTTTGGCTAGGGTTAGCATGTGGACTTACCAAAACTGTGACATGAGACAAGTGTACAGTGTGAGAAAGAGACGTGGGCATAAGTGGTAAATAAAATAGTGGGTAAGCCACGTGTAGACTAAAATAAGTGTCAGATTCTGACTTGAAGCCAGCCATCAGATGCAGCTGTACAATTGGAGCACATCAGCTCACTTGCCACTATAAAGCCTGCCACCAGATGCAGCTTAATTGTCACTTGCCAGTCATTGATAGGGTTTTGATAAACATCTGCAAGCAGTTGATCCATTATGGTCTCTGTGCAGTCAAACCTCTCTGCTAATGGTAGTCTGGTTTGCAGCCACTCCCCAGCGGTAGCATCCCCGCCTCAGCTCCATCTCAGATCATCAGGCATTAGATTCTAATGAGGAGCGTGCAGCCTAGATCCCTCACATGTGCAGTTCACAGTAGGGTTTGTACTTCTGTGGGAATCTAAATGCCGCCACTGATCTGACAGGAGGAGGACCTCAGGCAGTAATGCGAGTGATGGGGAGCAGCTATAAATACAGATGCAGTTTCGACAGTTCACTTGCCCCTCACCTCCTGGTGTGCGCCCCGGTTCCTAACAGGCCACAGATCATGGGTTGGAGACTCCTGTTCTAAGTCATTGATAGAGTTATCAAATGGTTCCAGTGCGAAGACAAGGTCCTGTGACACACTGCTAGAGACTTCTCTCTTGACTACACTCAGTTGGATAGGTTAACAAACTATGAATTTCTCTTGTTGTGAAATCATCTAGCTCACGTTTTATGTATGTCTTCCCACTAGAATTTAAGCTTCACAATTGTAGGACTATTGAGTTCTGCATGTATTGCAGGTATCTACAACAGGGATGGAGGCACCTTTGGTGTTCAGCAACTGTTTTTGAATGAATGAATGTTAAATATATATATGAGGATTTTGTCAGATGCCTTGCTGAAAACAACATACATTGTCTTCTTGCAATTACCCCTCATAAAACTAACTTGTGCCAACAACATGCTGTTTGGCTTTTTTGCAGAAAAGGAAGTGAATGGACTGATGGAAGAGCTGTTTGAAACTGTGAGTAATGATCCTTGAGTAAGAGTTTGGGATGGTAAAAGTGGATCCTTCAACAAGCTCTGTCCTTTGGCCCCAGGGCCCCTGCCTCCAGAAAGTGTTCAGACCTAGCTGATTCCCCCTTCAGTCTATCTGGGAGAGAATATAGTGGCAGGAGAATTTTGCTAACTAATAAACTTTGATTATCCATATGTGGGTAATTTTTAGTAAATTTTCCTTGCAAACTTTGAACAGCCTCTCCAACAGTTTTTTAGATGATTGTTTTTCCAACAATCATTTGATACATCCCTAAAGATTGCAAGCTATTTTTAGATTATTTTGAGGAAAGATAGTTGTCTTTCTTATAAGTTTGTCTCTTGAAAGATATTTATGATCATTGTGAGTTATTCATACTCTGTCCTTAGCATTATGATTTGACCAGTTGAGAGACATTTTTTTCCTGTTGAGACAGTCTAGTCATCCCGTGTGTGGGACTTTGGGAGCCCTGAAAAGAGAAAAAAAAATTAAATCTTGTAAACTGTAGTCTTTACTTCGTTTCTCACTGCCACCGTGACTTTCCCCATGCCTGTTGCCCAGGAAAACCCATCGTTTCCATTTCATTTTCCTCAGTTTCAAGATGAGATGGGATTCCCCAACATGGAAGATGATGGCCCAGAGGAGGAGGAACGTGTGGCTGAGCCTCGGCCCAACTTCAACACTCCTCAAGCCCTACGGTAGGCCTGTCAAAGACCTTGAAACTTAGAATGGACAAGAAGGGTGTCTGAAAAGGTTTTCAGAAATTTTAGTTAATTTTTCATCCCTAGCGGGAGTGTTAGATGTCAGGTGAATAAATCTCCTTATGGGGCAGTGCAGCTGTAGACCAAGCTGTATCTGTTTGGGAACGGAGAGAAAACAGTAGCTGGCATCCATAGCAGCTTCTCCAGGAGAGTGGTGCTGGAGGAGGTATTCGGATTCTGCTTGGCCAGCCACAAACTACTGCAAATTGTCATATCCATCATGTCACTTTTGTTCTTCTCATTTGCTGTTAACATCTGATAAGTGTTAATGAACGTTTGTTAATCATCTAGGCATTAATTCAACAAACCATGAAGAACCTACAATAATGCCCTAGAATCTAAAATATATAGACTGCTCTGTTCATATAAAGTTGGCGCTTCCATTGCCCGACCCAAAAAGTAGAGACTGATTTTTTTTCCCGTTTTTGCAGTAGATTTGCATAATCTATCTGTACTTCATTGTCATCCATTCTGAGTAGAAGCAGAGGTTAGGGAGTGGTTCATGCAATGGGTGGAAAAAAAGAAAACTTAAGATACTCAGAGCCTCTAATTAATTCTGTGTTTTAATTGAACAGCATTACCTAACTAGAGAGCTTGGGATCCATCTGAAAGGTAGACTTTTGGGGAACTTGCAATTTAGTGAAAAAGATAAGGTATACTAACAAATGTGTAAAAGCCAGAAATATTAGTCATACTCCATTACAATAAACACTGTAATATAATTGCAACAAATATCTTAGGATTTTCCCTTTTAGCGTTATTGAAGTGCTATTGACAAAGATGTAAGATATTGAAAGTATATAATATGGTGGCTTGATACACACATAGATTATGAAAGAATTTCCCCCACCCATTGATTTAATTAACACTTCTATCACCTCACATGTTCACTTTTTTTAAAAGAATATTTTCAAGATTTCTAAGAATCTGTATTTGACCCACTTACTTCAAGTTGCAGTTCAGCAGTTCATAGGACAAAATTCTGGTGTAGCAGAATGGAACCATTCCTCCTGGGAACTTATTCTTGTATATGGTATAAGAAAGGTGTCTAGTTCAATTTTTTTGTATGTATCCATCTAGTTTTCCCAATGCAGTTTTTTTAATAGACTTTTTTTAATAACTTACATTTTTTCTTTAAAATATTTTATTTATTTTTAGAGAAAGGGGAAGGGAGGGAGACAGAGAGGGAGAGAAACATTGATCTGAGAGAAAAATAATAATCAGTTGCATCTCATAAGCAGTTACGTCTCATATGGGCCCCAACCGGGGACCAAACCCGCAACCCAGGCATGTGCCCTGAGCAGGAATCAAACCAGAGACCTTTCACTTTGCAGGACGATGCCCAGCCAACTGAGCCACACTGGTCAGGGCTGTTAGTTCATATTTTTTATCTTTTTTTTCTTAAAGGAGTGCCTTTAACATTTCTTGTAATACTGGTTTGGTGGTGATAAACTCCTTTAGCTTTTTCTTATCAGGGAAGCTCTTAATCTGCCCCTTGATTCTAAATGATAGCCTGGCTGGGTAGAGTGATCTTGGTTGTAGGTCCTTCCTTTTCATCACTTTGAATATTTCATCCCAGTCCCTTTGGGCCTACCAAGTTTATTCTTTTTTTTTTCTTTCTTGTTAAATTTATTTCTACCAGGTTTCTATTGAAAACAGCTGACAGTCTTATGGGAGCTTTCTTGTATGTAATTCACTACTGTTCTCTTGCTGCTTTTAAGATTCTTTCTTTGTCTTTAATCTTTGCCATTTTGTTTTGTTTTGTTTCGTTTTATTTTATTTTAATTTTATTTTATCCTTACCTGAGGACATAGTTAATTGATTTTAGAGAGAGGGAAAGAGAAAGAGACAGGGAGAGAAACATCGATCTGAGAGAGAGACATAAGTTGGTTGCTTCTTATATGCACCCTGATCAGGGACTGACTCCCATACCCAGAGATGTGCTCTGATTGGAAACCAAACCTGTGATCTTCTGGTTTTCAGGACAACGCCCAACCAACTGAGCCACACCAGCCAGGGCTAACTTTTGCCATTTTCACTATGATGTGTCTTGGTGTGGTCCTCCTGGAGTTTATCTTATTTGGGTCTTTTCTGCATTTCCTGGAGTTGCATGTTTATTTCCTTTGCCAGGTTAGGGAAGTTTTCAGACATTATTTCTTCAAATACTTTTTCAGTCTCTTGCTTTTTCTCTTTGCCTTCTGGTATCCCTATGATGTGATATTGTTATGCTTCACGTTGTTCCAGAGGTCACTTAAACAAAAAAAAAATTTTTTTTTTTTGGCTATCTTATTTGGGTGTTTTTTGCTACGTTGTGTTCTAAATCACTGATTCAAATTATCTGCTTTATCTTGTCTGCTGTTGATTCTGTTATTGTATTCTTTATTTCTAACTGGTACTTTTTTATTGTCTCTATCTCTTTGTGTAAGCTCTCACTGAGTTCATCTGGTCTTCCCCCTAAGTTCGTTGAGCATCCTTCTAACCAAATGTTTTGAACTGTATTGGGTAGATTGCTTGTCTCCATGGATTTTAGTTCTTTTCCTGGAGTTTTGTCCTGTTCTTTAATTTGGGACGTTTCTTTGTTTCCTCATTTTGGCTGCCTCCCTGTTTTATGTATTAGGTAAATTTGGTCTGTCTTCAGTCTTTGCGGGGCTTCTTATGTAGTAGGTGCCCTGTGGAGCCCCATGGCACAGTCTGCCAGATCACCTGAGCCATGTGCTCAGCACTGCCCCTTGTGTGGTTTGTGTGTGCTCTCCTGTTGTAGTTGAGCCTTTGATTGCTGTTGGCACACCAGTGGGTGGGGTTCACCCTCAGATTGAATGCTTACAACTGCAGCAGGTGCTGACCCCGCGGAGCGGATTCATTTCAGTGGAGCTCTGGGCTCTGTCTAGATACCCTTTGTGTAGTCCACTTGTGGAGCTAATCGGCTGGTTCTCTGTTGTAGCCTGAAATTCTCTGTCTGGTTAGTTGGTTCTGGGGCCCCTTGTGTGGGGCCCTGATGCAGGCTGAGGTCAGCTACCACCTGTTCCTAGCCTAGGCCACCTGCTAGGAGCTACAAAGTGATTCACAGTAAGTATCTACCTGTGCTGGGCCTAAGAACAGCTGCCACCAGTGCTGGGCCTGAGACCACTTAGAGGGACAGGGCAGACGGAGGCCAGTTGCCACTGGCCAGGGGCCTGGGGACCTTAGAAAGTTTAACACAAAGTTTGCAGCACAGGCCACGGCCTGCTGCCTGTGAGGCACATCCATTGAAAGAGTCAGGAACTATGTGGGTGCAGCAGGGTCCAGCAGGGTCTCCGGGTCAGCAGGGTGGTGCTAGCAGTGTTTACCGGGTTAATGGAGATTTACATTTGGTGCTTTCCTGCGTCTGCAGGGTGTTTGCGGGGAGGGCTCAGCACAGGGACAGTGGTGGACCTTGCCTTGAAGCTATACAATTCAGTTTGTCCCTGGTGTGTCTCTGGCGCCTTGCAAGCTGTCCCTAGACTTGAGTTTAGGGTGAGTGTTTGTGAGTAAGTGAGTCTACGGGCAGGCCATTTATGAGGACCTCTGGGTTTCTAGCAGCCCTTCGTCTCACCTGGACAGGGTTTCAGCTAGTCACCAGGGTAAGGCAAACGGGATTCGCTTCATTAAACTGCCATTATTTTAGTATATCCCTCTGTTACCTTGTGCCTGACGGTCTTTGACTTTTTAAGAAAGGATACAGGGCACCCTGAGTGGATAGGAGTAGAATGGGAGAAGCTAGATGTGGGATTAGAGTAAAGGGTAAAATCAGAGAACAGATGTCACACTTTGAAAGATTTTATATCATTGTTCAGAACAAGTCCCAGATTAATGTAGACATTAGTATAATGCTAGAATGATAAGTTTCCATTACTCTTTGCTTGATTACCTGATGTATCTCTTGCTCCTAAATTTTTGTTTTATTTCTTCATTTGTGTGTTACTTAGAGGACTGATTGTAGAAAACTGAGATAATTTAGAACCATCTTATTTGAATCTATGCTAACAACTTTGGGAAAAAATCTGGATAGGCTAGGAGTTTTACCTGCTGGCTAAAGTAGGATTAGGAATTAACAGTAGATAGAAACTATTCAGACTCTCCTAGACTTCTAGTAAAAGGAATTTGATATGTTGTGGGCCTAGGGAAATACTCAAATGTAGTCATCTCCCTGTCGGGGATAGGTTTGAGGAACCACTGGCCAACTTGCTAAATGAGCAACATCGTACAATGAAGGAGCTACTTGAGCAGCTGAAGTTGAAGAAATCCTCAGCCAAACAGCAGCAGGAGGTAGAGAGGGTTAAGCCTCAGAGTGAGAAAGTTCCTCAGACTCTGATTCTAGACCCAGCACAGAGGAAGAGACTCCAGCAGCAGATGCAACAGGTAAGACTTTTCTTTCTAATTGTTAAGATTGGATCATTCCATGGCTTGACATGAAACCGAAAGTTAGCAGCTTTGAGAAAGAGAGAGGTGTCCTGACACCCTTTGAAGCCATTGGACCACAGGGTCTTCACATCAGCAAGCACCTTGAGAACTTACCATGTTCATGAGTCATTGTGACTCAGGCAAGAATGTGTGTCAGGACCCTGATAACAGATTCAGAATTATAGATTTCAAAGACTCCTTAGTAATCCATTCTGAATTTAATAGTCTCATTGCCATAGTAGTGTTTTCTTTTTTTCTAATCTCAGTTTCTCTGGTTTGAGGTTAAATTTCCTCTAGTTCTTCATTTTTCTCAAGGGGAACATATCTGAAATTTATACCAAGAAACTGTGTTTTTTCTCATAGTCTCTCCAGAAAGCAAAGTGATATGTAATAAAGTTGCAGATATCCTGGTAAGATCTTCTGGGTTTCTGAAATGACATCATATGTTACTGTGTTATTTTCTTTCCCTCCCCAGCATGTTCAGCTCTTGACGCAAATTCATCTTCTCTCCACTTCCAACCCCAGTCTCAACTCGGAGGCCAGCACTACCAGGATATTTCTCGTAAGGTTCCAAACCTCCGTAACTCTAAAGACTCGTGTATGCAATTAGCTTGGCAAACCATTTCTCACAGATTATAACCCATCATAATCTACATTTCTTCTTCTCTCCTGCATGTTTTGGTAGCTATTCCTATGGCTTCCTATGTTTGCTGAGAGAACATAAACCACTGATTTCCATGAAAGGACAGAGAGTGTATTCAATTTTCTTAAGAGTATTGCTCTGACTTGCAGTCTTAATGAGGTAATGTTAATTATGAAAGACTTTAGGGTGATTTTTACCTGCTTTTATACTGTAATAGGAAGGATAGTTTTTCACACAGAGGCTAAGGGCCCTTGGTATTAATGGTCTGGAATTTAAATCTCCACTGTGTCCTGTTTTCCCAGGAAGAGCTGGGAACCTTTGCTCAAAGCTCCATCGCCCTTCACCAACAGTTCAACCCTAAGTTTCAGACCTTGTTTCAACCCTGTAACCTGATGGGAGCTATGAAGCTCATTGAAGATTTCAACACACATGTCAGCATTGACTGGAGTCCTCGTAAAACTGTCAAGACGGGTAGGGGACAGATGTGTCTATTTCAAGTTTTTACCCACAGTGAGAAGTGAGAGTCTTATCCTGTAGATAATCTCTTAGGGTGGAGGAGATAGGATATTTATAATTTTTCCCTTCTCTTATCCTCCCTTGTACTCATTGAGTTCTAGAATTACATGGTGTATTTGGGCGTATGTAAGGGATGGAGGCAGTAGACAGGACAGGGTTGTGAGGGGAAGAGGTGTAGGACTCCATGCTAAGAATTGGACTTAAATAGATATGAGGGTAAGCATTAGGAGTGAGAGCAAAACAAACTAGAATCTTGGAAAGATGGAAATCAAGTGGTAAAGATGGGTGGTGTTTAGGTTTTCATTTTGTTCTTCATTAGGATCATTTTATTTTCCAAAATGGTATCTCCATTTTGAATGAAAGGTAATTTGGGACAAGACACAAATTGGAGATGTTGTACGTTTGCTGTGTTTATAATTGATTGATTGAGAGGGGAAAGGAGGGAAAAAGGGAGAGAACATCAGTCTGGTTGCCTTTCACATGCCCCCTACTGAGGATCTAGCCCACCACTGAGGCATTTACCCTAGACTGGGAATCAAACTGGCAACCCTTTGTTTTGCAGGCCATCACTCAATCCACTGAGCCACAGCAGTAATTGACGTGGATATTTTAAAAAACTTTCATTAATTTAGCTTTTTTTAAAAGATTTTATTTGTTTACTTTTTAGAGGAAGGGGAAGGAGGCAGAAAGAGGGGGGATAAACATCAATGTGTAGTTGACTCTCACACGCCCCCTTTGGGAACCTGGCCCACAACCCAGGCAGGTGCCCTAACAGGGAATAGAACTGTCAACTCTTTTGCTTTTCAGCCTGGTGTTCAATCCACTGATCTACACAGGTTGGGACACAGTTTAGTATTTTTTGAAAAAATATTTGCCATTCCTTTAAAACCAAATATTTGCTGCTTTTTTATTTTTTATTTTTATTTTTCAGTCACAGTTTACTTTTACTATTATTTCATATTGGTTTCAGGCATACTGTATAGTGTTTAGATACCCATATACTTCATAAATATTTGTTTTGGATTTATTCCCTGGTTTAGCAAATTAGTCACACTTTGCTCTGGATTTAGGTTTATCTTTGGATTTAATTTTAAATCCCTGATTTTTACAATTAAATTGGCTATAGGTGAACTTAAGTGCATTAGGTTATAGACACTGAGCTCAGTACTACTTTGTTAGCATGTATGTTGGTAGTGAAAACTTAGTTTAACGCCAAACTACAGTAATAACTTACACGTACAGTGTCCTGTATTTTTCTTCCAGGAATATAAGAACATTTATGGCCTGGCTGGTTTGGCTTAGTGAGTTGAGCGCCAGCCTTTGAACCAAAAGGTCACAGGTTCTATTCCCAGTCAGGGCACATGCCTGGGTTGCAGACCATGCCGCTGGTTGGGGGTGCAAGAGGCAAATGATCAATGTTTCTCTTGCCCATTGTTTCTCTCTCTCTCTCTCCCTCCCTCCCTCTGTCTCCCTCCCTCCCTCTTTCTCTCTCTCTCTCTCTACCCCCCTTCTCTTTCCTCTTCTTCCTTCCACTCTCTCTAAAAGTAAACAAATAAAATCTTTAAAAAGAAAAACATTATGGAAGAAGTATGGCTACAGTAGTATGTACCTCTGGAAAGGCAGAAGTGCCTAGAATTGAGAGGCTTAGACAGCAAAACAGAAATGAAGAAGACTGTCTCGTCTCATTCCATTCGTGGTTTTTTATTCCCAACCTCAGGCAGAATCTGGGAAAAGTTAATGACAGTTAAGTAAGAATCAAGTAAAATAAATTTTGGAATACCAGACTTGTAAGGGAAATTAAAGAAGGTAAAATCTTATTCTGGGAGAGGCAAAGCATTGTTGAAGGTCACTTATCTTTTAAGGATTTAAAGGGGGAAAGAGGAAAAATACTTTGAGCGTACACCGTGTGCCAGCTATTACTAGGTACTTCGTGTTTGTTACTTAGTGTGTTAAGTGTTCCACATAGAAAAGAATAACAAAATCATCTTTTAATAACATTGAATGGGACTCCCCTGAAGTTTACGTTAAGCCAAGAAAGCTGTAGAAACTTCTGTGGGGTAGGTTGTGTGGGTTAGAAGGGCATCAAGTCAGGTAGGGGCAGCTCTATCTAAATGCAAAAGTGCATTCATGCCCTGGCTGGTGTGGCTCAGTGGATTGAGTGCCAATCTGCAAACCAAGGGGTCGTGGGTTTGATTCCCAGTCAGGGCATGTGCCTGGGTTGTGGGCAGGGTCAGCAGCGGGGGGTGCGTGAGAGGCAGCCACACATTGATGTTTCCCTCCCTCTTTTTCTCCTTCCCTTCCCCTCTCTCTAAAAATAAATATATAAACTTGAAAAAAAGTAAATACAGAAGTGCATTCAGAAGCTTTTGTGAAGCCCTCTTTTTTCCAGAATTTTATTTATTAGGGTTTTTTGTTTTTTGTTTTTTGTTTTTTTTTTTTTTTGTCTTACAGGCTGTAAATTTCCCTGTTTACCAAAGCAAGTGGCTTGGATCTTGGCCACAAGCAAGGTTTTCATGTATCCAGAGCTACTTCCAGTGTGTTCTCTGAGGGCAAAGAATCCCCAGGATAAGAATTCATTCACAAAGGCTGAGGACAAGTAAGGGTTCGCTGTGGGGGGAAAGCACCGAATGTCCCAAAGAAAATGTCTAGTTCTCTTTTCCTGGGGGACACTGGGGAAAGTAAGGCATGTGTAAGGCATGGGCACCAAAAACAAGGAGAAGTGGAGTTGATGGACATCAGGTTCTGTAGTATGTGCTTATTTTAGCATTGCCAAATACTGTTTTGGGTGGGAATTGCACATACATTTTTCAAACATTTTAAACTGTGTTTTGTTTCTAGTCATTGTAAAAATCCAATCTTATAATATTTACTATTAGAGGAAATTTCCTAAAGGAAAAAAATTTTTATCCACTATCCTAACCACCCCAAGATAATGATTTTTCTCTTTGCATTTCTCATACAATTATTGGCAATTTAAATATAATTTTGCTTTCACTTTTTTAACCTATCACTTCTTGAAATTATTTCTCCAATTGCAGTAATATCGTCCTTTTTTTGTTATTTCTGTATATTTTCTTTTAAAGCAGTGTTTAATGGCCCTGTGATAGTTCTTTTATTTGCTACTTTCCCCCCCTCTGTTGTTTTGCTCTTGTGAGCGAGGCATCACTAAGGACCTTTGTACATAGAGCTTTTGAAAATCTTTTGAGTTTATCCTTTTGGGTAAATTCCCAAGAGTGGGATTTTTTGATAAGATTATGAACATTTTTATGGCTTTGATATGTATTGCCCTATTGCCATCAATAAATATGTACATAGGTAACCATAATAGATTATGTTATAATGGGAGATAATATTGGTATTAATTTCATGTCCCTAACATGGTGCCCATTGTCCATTTTATATTTGTTTTGTGAGACCGGTTCTCCTTTCTTTGAGGACGAAGCGCAGAGGAATACAAAGTATGAAAGCTCACTTGGTCTGACATTCATTAGTGATTTATGCTTAGGTTTTGCTCTTCCTTTCTGATTGTGACCTCCTGATTAAGTCTTACTTGTATACTTATTAGCACTCAGTAAGTTTCTGAAACTTTTTGTTGCATAGCCGTTAACTTCTAAGAATTCAATGTAGAAAAAGTGGGTTGTAAAATGTGGAGTTGGTCTGCTGAGACTTTTGGAAGAATGGACTGGGAAGTGTCATTGCTCCTTTCTCAGTTTGTTAGTTTTAGGACTGAAGCACTTTGAAGGGACTGAGTTTCCTAAGCCTCTAATCAGCAAGTACCTTCTAACTTGCAAGACTGCCCACCAGCTGACAGTGAGAATCAAGAACCGCAGCATGAACAGAGCGCCTGACAACATCTTCAAAGTAAGTTTCCCCTGCGCACTCCACTGGTGCTCACTCATGAGCGACTGCTCTGTTCTCGTCAGGCTTGCTGAGGACAGGGATCTGTTAACCTAGGGCGGGTTCCTTCTGCCTGTGCACTGGGTCCATTGCCCTCCTGCCTTTACAGGGACATTGAACTGTTTTCCTCTGAAGTGTCGTCTTCTGTTATGGATATTATTTCTCTTAAAATAAGATTGTTAAGTCTTACAATATTTCTTAAATCCATGTTTCCCTCCAGCCATTAATTCTTTCACTGTAACCTTTTTGAAAGAAAGGGTAGAAAACACTCCACTTACACTTTCTCCTTCACTCTTCATATTCAGATATTTATATTAAAATTGTAAAGTATATACTTCAAAGAGGCAAGTAAATAGTTTAAATGGTTTAAAGAGTCAGATGGTTCTCTGAAGCTTGTTATGAAAAACAATATTTTTCTTTCTATTTCCTGCTAAACAAGGTTTTTTGGGGGGATGGTACACTTACCTCCATATCTAGGTAACATAGTTGATGCCACTAAATGTTTGGGATTTGGGCTTCACTTACTAAACTTTAAACTGTGGGGGATGAACTCGCCACACTCCCAGAGCCCCACCCTAGGCGTGCACATCTCGTCACAATAGTGGTCCTGTGCTCTTCGGGGTTTGCAGTGTAAACACTATGCAAGTATTCCTCACAGCTGAGCTGTGTAGTGTGTTCATGATTTACACATTTTGTTTTTCCTGGTGTTAATAATTACATTTGGGGGTGTGCTTGGTTTTATTTTGTATATATTACCAGGCCAACACTAAAGTTTACTTCAGTTTTATGAATTTCTTGTCAGTGTGTGTAAACATTTCAGGTGTTCTGTCATTTTCCTCTTCCTGAAGAAATCTTTCCCTGAGCCCTCTGATGCTGTTCCATGCTAAACCTGTCACTCTCTCAGTTTGCTGCAGTAATGCCTTCTTGGACTTTTTCTTTACCATCATGCTGGCGATTTTTAAAATTTTTTGCCTCCTATGTTGGATCCTCTTATTTCCTGAATTCCACACCTTTTTTGCTTTAGTTCCTCTTTTAGTGCACATCCTAGTAGCATTCTGAGGAAAGAGAGTCAGATTTTTACATTTAAACTGTCTGTATCGCAGTTTATGGATTGTACCAATGTCAGTTTCCTAGTTTTGCTGCTGTGCTAGACACCTGATTTGTGTACGTAACTACTGTTACTGTGTGACAGAAGATCTTACCGTTGGGGGAAACTAGGTAAAGGGTACACAAGACCTCTCTGTACTACTTTTATGATTTCTTGTGAATCTATAATCATTCAAAATAAAAAGTTTAAAAATACAATTCTGTTCTGTCCCTGGCTAGTATGGTTCAGTGGATTGAGTGCTAGCCTGTGAACTGAAAGGTTCCAGTTCAATTCCTGGTCAGGGCACATGCCTGGGTTGTGGGCCAGGTCCCCAGCTGGCGATGTGCAAGAGGCAGTCGATCAATGTTTCTCTCACACATTGATGTTTTTCTCCCTCTGTTTCTCTCTCCCTTCTCCTCTCTCTAAAAAATAAAGTCTTTTTTCCCACAATATTTTTGAAAGATTGATTTAATTGCCTATTTTCAGAGAGAGGGAAATAGACGGAGAAAGGGGGAGAGAAACATCCATGTGTTGTTGTCCCTCGCACACCCTGTACTGGGGACCTCACCTGCAACCCAGGCAAGTGCCCTAGACTAGGAATTGAACTAGCAGCCTTTCGGTTCACAGGCTGTGCTCAATCCACTGAGCCACAGCAGCCAGGGCTAAAAAATAAAGTATTTAAAAATATATATTTTTAAATTTCTGTTCTGCTCACCTCCTTCAGTGGTCCAGAATTCTAGGTTGGAAATCATTTTTATCAGAAATTTTTAAGGGCTTTGATCTATTTTCTTCTAGTTCCTATTGTTGGCAATTTAGATACTTGATTCTGTTTTGATTGTTGAATGTTTGTGTGATACCTGTTTTGCCCTCCCTGTGGCAGCATGTGGGGTTTTTCCTCTTCTTTACTGTTTTATAATTTCATGACAATGTGCCTTAGTATGGGTCTAGTTTGGTTAACTACACAAGGGACTTGGTAAACCTTACATGGGAAACTCGTGTGCTTCAGTGCTGGGAAATTGACTTGATTTATGTATGGGTGGTTTCTTCCCCTCCATTTCGTCTGTTCTCTCCACAGTGCCTCTCAGGCTGGTCCTCTCATCTTGTCTTTCTTCTTTTTTTCCCCATCACTTTGTCTTTGTGTTGTACTTTCTGAGATAGTCAGCTTTTTTCTCCTAACCCTTCTGCCAAGTTGAATTCTTTATTTCTTCTCACATTTTAAATTTCTAATAGCTTTTTTTGATTCCTCAAATATTTTTAAACAGTGGATGGCAGAGGAACTATGGGGAAGCAAGTGAGCAAGAAGGCTGGAGTTTTCTGTATTTGTTCAGCATAGTGCCCTTGCCCTCAGCTGTGCCTGATAGCCTCCGTCCAGATACGATCTTTGCCAGCAGTGCTGCTGCCAGCGCGGTGTGGCCGGGGGGGAGGGAGTGGTAGAGAGGGGGTTTGGGGTCTCACTGCCTCTTCAACAGATTTAATCTGTCCTCTTCATCTTTACCTGGTTTTCGTTCTAGCTTTATCTTCCCTTATAGAGGTAGCTGGTGTCTTATCCTTTTGCCAGATTCTGACATAAATTTAGTTGGCCATTAACTTTTCTCCACATGGGATTTGGTTTTCTTCATTCTTATGTCAGTTACCATTTGCCCATCTGCTTTTTAGCTTTGAAGTTTTTGTTGCTGTTACTCTTTTCTCTCATTCTCCCTCTCCTTGTAGGCTTTTACCCTAAAAAGAAAATTCCTTTCTGTTGTTTTCATGAGAGCTCAAGAGGGAACAAAGACAGGTGGGTGGTTTAAACTGCCCATTTTGCCCTGGCTGGTGGGGCTCAGTTGATTGGAGCATTGTCTGGTAAACCAAAGGGCCGTTGGTTTGATTCCTGGTCAGGGCATGTGCCTGGATTGTGGGTTTGGCCCTCTGTCAGGATCGATCGATCTCTCTCTCTCTCTCTCTCTCTCTCTCTCCCCCCGCCCCCTCTCCCCCCGCCCCCGCACCCCCATTTATCTCTAGAATCAATAGGTGTATCCTCGGGTGAGGATTAAAACCAAAATGTAACTGCCTATTTTAACAGTAAGTTTCTCCTTATCCCTTTAACCTGTGAAAGTATGGATATTCCCTGGCTGGTGCGGCTCTGGATTGAATGCTGGCCTGTGAACTAAAGGATTGCCAGTTCAATTCCCAGTCAGGGCCCATGTCTGGGTTATGGGTCAGGTCCCCAGTTGGAGGTGTGTGAGAAGCAGCCGATAGGTGTATCTCTTATTGATGGTTCTCCCCCTCTCTTTCTCCTTCTCTTCCCTTCTCTCTAAAAATAAATAAATAAAATCTTTTTAAAAAGGTGGATATTATTTCTCAAATTCTCTGCCAGTTAGCTATCCATGGATACTTTTCTGCTCTTATCCTTTTAAACTTTGCAGTTGATCTGTTACTTGCTCGTTCCTTTAAACTCCCTATTTGCTTTCTTCTGTGATTCTAGGACTCTCACCTCAGGCTTCTCCTTCGTGAACTCTTCTTCCCTTGCTCTCCCCTTAAATGTCAGTGTTCCACGGTAAATTCAGTGTGTGGTCTCATCCAGATTTGTGATTTTTCCTATTATCTGTCTCCTCATGATTTTCTAATCTGTATCTTTTGTTTATTCTCTCCTGAGTCCCAGCTTTAGTGTAGCCAACTGTCTGAAGGAATTCTTAACTCGGCGCCTCACCGACTCCTCCAGTCGAACTTACATCTCTCCCGAGGCTATAGCCTCCAGTTGTGCTGCTGTCACCACTGCCAAGAGCAGACTCTCCTCCGCCAACTTACCCCTTCTGCAGTTTGTGTCTTCGTGTGTGACATCCCTGTCTCAGTCCACAAAACTGGGGGTCATCTTCAGTTCTTCCTGCCAGACCACTGCCGTGTCTGTCAGTCATCTCACCTCGGTTTTCTTATCCTGCTTCCTGCTCTGCTGCCCACTGCAGAGCTCAGGCCTTTGTTACACCTGGATTAGCGCAGTAGTTTCCTAACTGGCGTTTCTACTTCTGGCTCCATTTATTCTGTCCCTCATGTCGCTGCTACAGCCATCTCTGTCTTACCTTTCAGGGTACAGTTGGGACTGCTTGGCATGGCTCAGAAGGCCTACCCTGCCCACCTCGGACTTGTCTTTTGAAGTTTCTCCACATTCTTTTGTTGTAGCCAGACCAGTCTTTTTGTGGTTCCTTAAACAAGTTCATGATTTGAACATGAAGTATACTCTGCCCTGCCTCATGTAGCAAACTCTGCTCCATTAAGAGTCATCTAGCCCTGGCTGGCATAGCTCAGTGGATTGAGCTTGGGCTGCAAACCAAAGTGTCGCAGGTTCGATTCTCACTCAGGGTACATGCCTGGGCTGCAGGCCATGACCCCCAGCAACCGTACATGGATGTTTCTCTCTCTCTCTTTCTCCCTCCCTTTCCTCTCTAAAATAAATAAAAATAAAATCTTTAAGAAAAAAAAAAAAGAGTCATCTATACTAGTTGCACTTGCTCCAGAAAAATCTTTATTGTTCAACTTTGAGTTGTATGTCATTTTTGGTATACATCTTTGTGCTTTTTTACACAGAATGTCATTTTCAGCCTACTTTACTGTTTCTCTCACTAATCCATAAGCTCCTGAGGAGCAGGAATTGCTTCTTTTATTTGTATGCTCAGCTTGTAGCACAGTACCCAGCACATAGAAGGCATTTGACAAGTGTTGAATGAATGGATGCTTATTGTCAGCGGGTGTTTATTGTATGGATGCTTATTGACATTTAATTTTCCTCTTCACTTATGCTTAAAACCTGTCTCAGTCTCTCTGTTCTTCTATCCCTTCCCTTCTAATGTCCTTTGCACCCTTTTTTGCCTAAAAAGGACGTTTCCTTGAGTCCAGGATGAGGGTTAAGGTGCTGTCATTGCAGCTGTTGTGCAGTAGCAAATTTGAAATGAGATTTCTTTGGCCATCTGTTTTCTCTTTTCTGTGACCTAACCTTTTCCCTTCCTGGTGACCAGAATGGGGATTTTCATTAAACGCTACTAATTAGTTGTGAAATCTTTATTAAGTAGGGGTAGTTCAGTTTGAAGTGCAGAAGCGTGCAGCGTGTGCTATGTCTACGCACGTGTGTATGGGCGTGTGCCCATTTGTGTCTCAGTGTGTCTCAGTCAAGCTACTGCCCACCACACCCCGCAACCTGACAGAGGGCGATGTTTCTGAAAGAAATTCAGCTCATGATTTGTTTTTTGATGGTCAGTTTTATAAGAAGACCAAACAGCTGCCCATCTTAGGGAAGTGCTGTGAGGAAATCCAGCCACATCAGTGGAAGCCGCCTGTGGAAAGAGAAGAACACCGTCTTCCATTCTGGTTAAAGGTAAGCCTGCCTCCGCAGCATAGGCCAGAGGCAGAAGGTCACTGGAAGCATCAGGGCTACTGTGCACCTCTTATGCTTCAGTTGCAGAGCTAGGACTTCTTACCTTTCTCACTTGTCCTTCTCCTCCTCCCTCCCACCAGGTGATTCTGCAATCTCTTTTTTTTTTAATTGACTTTAGAAAGAGACAGAGAGAGGAAGGGAGAGAAAGAGAGAAATATCAACTTGTTCCACTTATTTATGCATTAATTGGTTGATTTTTGTATGTGCCCTGACCAGGGATTGAACCCATAATCTTGGCATATCGGGATGAAGCTCTAACCAACTGAGCTACCTGGCCAGGGCATTCTTCAGCCTTTCAAAAACAGTGGGTAAAATGATAGTTTCCTATATTCAGAGAAGAGTTTCTAGAGCACACATTTGGAATGTAGTCTTTGTAGAAATTTGACATTGTGTAGAAAACTCCTTCTTGAAACTATCCTGGAAAGGTTCCTAAAATCTAGAAAACCCTGTTTTAATTTAATTTTGTTTTGTTTTGTTTATTTATTTTATTATTTTATTATTTTTTCTTTACTACATTCGGATGCGTGTTGGATCAGAGTGTTCTTGTTCTCAACAGGCCAGTCTGCCATCCATCCAAGAGGAACTACAGCGCATAGCTGACGGCGCCAGAGAGGCAGGAAATGTGACTGGAACCCCAGAGATCAAGCCGGACCCAGACCTAGGAAAAGGCAGCTCGGAATTGGGGAGTGAGACTCGGTACCCACTGCTGCTACCTAAGGGTGTAGTCCTGAAACTGAAGCCAGTTGCCAACTGCTTTTCTAGGAAGGGCTGGAGACAGAAGCGGTCATCAGCCCTGAAGCCCCTCCTTATCAGGCCCAGCCCCTCTCTTCAGCCTAACTCCAATTCTGGGAAAATACCACTTAGGTCAACTCAGTCAGAAGCCCCTCCGAGCAAAATGGTGGTCCGGATTCCTCACACAATCCAGCCAGCTACCGTCTTACAGCCAGTGCCAGCTGTTCCTCCACTGGGGGTTACTGGAGGCAATAGCTTTGAGTCCTCAACAGTACTGCCTGCCATACCCCCTGATTCCAGGACCAACTTCCCTCCATCTGAGCCCCAGACCCTGCTGTCCTCTGCTCCTGTGCCCAAGATAATGCTGCCTTCACTTGCCCCTTCCAAGTTTCGAAAGCCGTATGTAAAACGAAGGGGCCCAAAGAGAAAGGGGGCCAAGACCTCTCTCTGTTTGAAGTCTGTTCCCCTCATCAACTCCGCACCTGTCATCTTCACCGTTCCTGCCACCACTGTGAAGGTCGTGAGCCTTGGCAGTGGCTGCAACATGATTCAGCCTGTCAATGCAACTGTGGCCCAGAGTTCTCAGACCCTTCCCATTACCACCCTGTTAGTTAACCCTACTTCCTTCCCCTGTACATTGAACCAGCCCCTGGTGGCTTCCTCCATCCCACCCTTAATTGTTTCTGGCAACTCTGTGAATCTTTCTGTACAGCCCACCCCTGAAGATAAGGCCCAAGTGAGTAGGGACATTGGTTGTCCTTTGGATGAAGGCAAAAATGCCTTTCAAGGCCTAGTACCCAAATTAGAACCCCAGGAGCTGTCTCCTCTCTGTGCTACCGTCTTCCCCAAAAAGGAGCACAGCCCAGAGCCCCCACCGTCAGATAGAGTGGGCCAGGAGGAATTGTCGGAGAGCAGTGCCTACGTCTGGACCGTTGTGAAAACAGAGGAGGGGAGGCAAGTTGTGGAACCACTGCCCCAGGGCTTCCAGGAATCTCTGAGCTCTCCTGGAGATGTAGAGAAAATTGTCAAGGTGGAACCTAAAGACTGTGGGGAGGAGATGTCCAGTGGATGTCCAGAGCAGACCGTTTGTGATGAAATCAAAGAAGAATACTCGGTGGGACTGGACACTGGCTCCCCCAGCGAGGAGTCAAGGGGTACAAGAGAAGCAAAGAAACAGGCGGTCTTACAAAAAGAGGAGGAGAGGAGTCAACCACCTGTAACACCTTCACCTTCTCAAGAGCCTCCTGATGGGGGAAATTCAGGAATTGTGAGCAAAGAATCTCCAAAGAATGCTTCATCCTCCGCTCACCCCGAAATGGTGCTTAGCAGCCCCCTAGGGAAACCCGAAGACTTACCCACCAATGACGGTCAGTCAGTGGAGACCCCTGCTGGGCTGGAAACTGGAGGAGAGAAGGAGGGGCCGGAGGAGGAGGAAGAAGAGGACTTTGACGACCTTACCCAAGATGAGGAAGATGAGATGTCATCAGCTTCTGAGGAGTCTGTGCTCTCGGTCCCAGAACTCCAGGTGAGAGTTGGGGAATATTCTCATTTATTTTGTGGATTCAGTAATATGTTTAATTCATAAATAGGCCACCTGCTTGCTTGCTGCACTATAGATACTTGTAAAATCATTTTTATTTGACTTCTGAATGAGTTATGGGACATAATTTTGGGTTTGGGTTTGTGAGAGGGGAGGGAAAGGGTAGAATTGACTTACTATATTTGACTTAAACACATATAAATGTTAAATTGAATCACTTAAGCACAATTTAAATGCCTAAAAAATAGATCGTAAGTGTGGACTATAGCAAAGAAAAACTGTCTTCAGGGTAGAGGGTACCTTTCAAACACATCCCAGCTACCCCTGTGACTCCGTAACAGAGGACCAGGCTCGGACAGCTGTGGTGCCTGCCCGCCCCCAACGCACACACTTCATTTGATCGTCCTCAGTTCCTCTTGAAAAACTCTGTTCAGTCACATGATGAGCCATTACCAGCCCTTACAAACACTCTTTGGTGGGGGGTGGGTTTGCAGGAAACAATGGAGAAACTGACTTGGCTCGCATCAGAAAGGCGGATGAGTCAGGAGGGTGAATCTGAGGAAGAAAACTCGCAGGAAGAGAACTCTGAGCCTGAAGAAGAGGAGGAAGAAGAAGCAGAAGCAGAAGGAATGGAAAGCCTGCAGAAAGAGGATGAAATGACAGATGAAGCCATTGGAGACCCTGCTGAGAAACCTCCTGCCACTTTTGCTTCACCCCAGACTGCTCCAGAAGTGGAGCCCAGTAGGACCCCACCAGGTGAGTCTGGCAAACCTGTATGAGGGGCAGGTCTCGGTTCCCTTTACTGTCTAAAGGACATTTGCAGAGTGACTACCTCGAAAATCAGGTGACAAGTTTTCAGAGCTCCTCTGGATTGCCCTGCAACCTCCCTTCCCCCAAACAGGTATTCAACTTGGTGCCTTTACAAAGAAGAGATGCTCAGAAATTTTTAAATTCTCACCAGCTGCTAGATTTTTGTGTCAGGTTCATCCAAGTTTTTATACTGGTTCTTAATTTATCATGCATGAGGCTAAAAGCTGTGTTTATTTCAGAATACACTGCTTACTCCTCACCTCAACATAGTCTCTTGAGAGCCCAACATAAGGCCATGCTCACTCTTTTTCTTTTTTAAAAATTAATTTATTTTTTAATATATTGATTATGCTATTACAGTTGTCCCATTTTCCCCCTTCACTCCCCTCCACCCTATACACCCTCTCCCACCCACATCCCCCCTTTAGTCATGTCCATGTGTCATAAGTTCTTTAGCTTCTACATTTCCCATACTATTCTTACCCTTCCCCTATCTATTTTCAACCTACAGTCTATGCTACTTATTCTCTGTACCTTTTCCCCCTCTCTCCTCCTCCCACTCCCCTGTTGCTAACGCTCCTTGTGATCTCCATTTCTGTGGTTCTGTTCCTGTTCTAGTTGTTTGCTTAGTTTCTTTTGGTTTTGCTTTAGGTGTGGTTGTTAATAATTGTGTTAGCTGTCCTTTTACTCTACATGTTTTTTCTTCTTTTCTTAAACATTTAGTCCCTTTAAGTCCCTTTAACATTTCATAAAATAAGAGCTTGGTGATGATGAACTCCTTTAACTTGACCTTATCTGAGAAGCACTTTATCTGCCCTTCCATTCTAAATGAAAGCTTTGCTGGATAGAGTAATCTGGGATATAGGTCCTTGTCTTTCATGACTTGGAATACTTCTTTCCAGCCCCTTCTTGCCTGTAAGGTCTCTTTGGAGAAATCAGCTGACAGTCTGATGGGAACTCCTTTGTAGGTTACTGTCCCCTTATCTCTTGCTGCTTCTAGGATTCTCTCCTTCATTTTTACCTTGGCTAATGTAATGATGATGTACCTTGGTGTGTTTCTTCTTGGGTCCAACTTCTTTAGGGCTCTCTGAGCTTCCTGAATTTCCTGGAAGTCTATTTCCTTTGCCAGAATGGAGAAGTTCTTTTTTTTTTTTTTTTAATATTTTATTTATTTATTTTTAGAGAGGGAAGGGAGGGAGATAGAGAGAGAGAGAGAGAGAGAGAGAGAGAGAGAGAGAAACATCAATGTGCGGTTGCTGGGGGTCATGGCCTGCAACCCAGGCATGTACCCTGGCTGGGAATCGAACCTGGGACACTTTGGTTCCCAGCCCGTGCTCAATCCACTGAGCTACGCCAGCCAGGGCTTGAGAAGTTCTTTATTATTTGTTAAAATATGTATTCAATCTGTTACTTTTCCTCTTCCCCTCCTGGTACCCCTATAATTCAGATGTTGGAACGTTTAAAGATGTCCTGGAGGTTCCTAAGCTTCTCCTCGCTTTTTTGAATTCTTATTTCTCTATTCTTTCCTGTTTGGTTGTTTTTTTCTTCTTTCTGGTCCACTCTATTGTTTTGAGTCCCAGTTTCCTTCCCATAGCTATTGGTTCCCTGTGCATCTTCCTTCATCTCTTTTATGGTAACCTGCGTTTTTTTTCATCTAATTTGCACCCAAAATCAACCAATTCTGTGAGCTTCCTGATCACCAGTGTTTTGAACTGTGCATCTGATAGATTGGCTATCTCTTAGTCGCTCAAAAGGATGAGTCCTGGGACATTGATCTGTTCTTCTGTTTGAGACATGTCTGCCTCTCTCTCTCTCTCTCTCTCTCTCTCTCTCTCTCTCTCTCTCTCTCTCTTTTTTTTTTTTTTTTTTGGTCTGGTCACGCCTGTTCCGGTGAGGGGTGGAGCCTTAGGTGTTCCCCTGGGCTGGGCACCCCAGTCGCTGGATTGTGACGTTATATGTGGGGGCGGGGGCAGGAGGGAACAATGGCGGTAGCTGCGTTCTCCTGGGACCTCAGCCCCTTCCCTGGGGTCCTGGGTTGCGCGCTGTGCCCTGGTCCACAATCACCACTTCACTGGGTCTGCCAGCTGCCGCTTGGGTACTCAGGGTCCGCCTGCTGCAATCTTGTGCGCCCCAGTTGCCTTATGCGCCCAGTTCTCCGCGCACCGTGACCACGCTCCTACTGGTCTGGATGAACGGGTCTACTTCAACTTCTTGGCTGTATGACTTCCATTCAGATAAATTCTCTGTCAGTTCTGGGTGTTATTCTGCCTCTAAATTGTTCTAATCTTGGTTGTGCGTGGAGGTACTGTACGTCCACCTAAGCCTCCATCTTGCCGGAAGTCTCCATGCTCATTCTTGAGACTGCTGACTTTGCATAAAACTGCCCCGATGGAGACAGACATGCCTCTTACACCACCTTCCCAGAAGCTTTTCTCCTGCGCGGTTCCATACCGTTGCAAAGGTCTGGAAGGGGTGGGTGCATGCAGTCGGATGGGAACAGCAGGGGTTGCAGAGAGGAAGAAACAGTCTTTTTCACATGTACTCTCAGGAGAGAGCATCAAAGCTACTGGAAAAGGCCGGAGTAATCATCGAGCTCGGAACAAGCGGGGCAGTCGAGCCCGGGCCAGCAAGGACACCTCCAAGCTGCTGTTGCTGTATGATGAGAACATTCTCGAGAGGGATCCACTCAGGGAGCAGAAGGATTTGGCCTTTGCTCAGGCTTATCTGACCAGGGTAGGCAAATGCTGTTTCCTGTTACTGTTATTCCATCTGAATGAGGCTACTTCTCCTATAAGGGAGGTATTCTTAAAATGAAGTCTGGCCCTGGCTGGTGTGGCTCAGTGGGTTGAGCACTGGCTTGCCAACCAAAAGGTTGCTGGTTCAATTCCCAGTCAGGGCAGGGCACATGCCTGAGTTGTGTGCCAGGTCCACATCACACATCAGTGTTTCTCTCTTCCTCTCTCCCTTCCCCTCTCTCTAAAATCTCTGCCTTTGCTCTGTGTGAGAGAACCACAAGGGGACAGAATTCAGTCTCATAAACAGGTTTATTAGTAGTACCTTAGCATTGCTCTTCTGTTGCCCAGAAAGTGGGGAGAGATGATACCACCATCCGTCGTCAATAAGAGGTTGTGACTTCGCTGAGTAGGCTAAAATAAGGACCTTTACTGTGCCCTTGCCTTGTGAAGAAAGACCTTTGGTACACTGCCAGAGAGTGGGTCTCAGAGAAGCACCTTGATCTCCGTAGACATGAACCAGTGTGAACCAACCTGTTCCCTGAGTTGTCCTGGGTAGCCACCTCATTCTTTTTCTAACCACCTGGTTCCTTTATTCTCTAAGCAAAGTAGAGTGCTAGCAGTGATAGTCATGGATTTTTCTTGTCTCCTAATATTTTACTAACAATCCCAGTTTTTGTATTGTTTATCCTCAGATGATACCATGCTGAAGTATATGTATGGAATACTTATCTATGTCAATATAGAGCTGAGATCAGAAAAGACGGGTTAGGGCCATGAGCTAGAGCCAAGTTTACCTGGTTTTATGGAGGGGGAATGAAGGCTCTTCAGTTGTCCACTACCAGAAAATGAGCTGTGCCTTTCTCCTTGTCTTCCATTAACAGTCAGGCCTTAGAGCCTATCAGAGGAGGGACAGTTCTTAGAGCTCTCTAATTATGAACCCTCATCGCTTGGTGCTGCTGTTGTTTTGTGGCAACTCAAAGAAAGGGCACTGGTGATTGAAAGTCTCCCTGTACAGGTACGAGAAGCCCTGCAGCATATTCCTGGCAAGTATGAGGACTTCCTTCAGGTTATCTATGAATTCGAGTCAAGTACTCAGAGGCAGACGGCTGTGGATCTCTACAAAAGCCTGCGAATTCTACTCCAAGACTGGCCTCAGCTCTTGAAGGACTTTGCTGCTTTCCTGTTGCCTGAGCAAGCTCTGG
Source organism: Phyllostomus discolor (assembly GCF_004126475.2). Classification (NCBI taxonomy): domain Eukaryota; kingdom Metazoa; phylum Chordata; class Mammalia; order Chiroptera; family Phyllostomidae; genus Phyllostomus; species Phyllostomus discolor. The sequence goes on along the minus strand of NC_040916.2, from coordinate 49,207,962 downwards.
CCTGTGGATTAGTGAGTAGATGGGCAAAGACAGCACATTGGGATTCCCGGGTCAGGGTGAAACTGTTTGAATGGAGTCGAGTAACACTTTCCCAGCCTCCCGACTGCTTCCAGTTAGATGGCTTTCTCCTCGCCTCCTTCTTTTCAAAGGATGATCTTCCAACTTCATCCTCCAATTTTCTTTACATGGGGAATGGGGGACTTTATGCACTTGCCGTGAAGACCTGTTAAATGATACGCCCTTTACTCCTCATTGTTGTGAAACGGACATTCCTTGATCAAGTATTTAATGAATGCCTACTGTGTGTCAGGCAAAGTCCTAGGCACTAGGAATATAATAGTTATAAAAGATTAAAATCTTTGCCCTTTCCCTGGCCAGTGTGGCTCGATTGGCTGGGCACCATACCTGGACTGCAGGTTCAGCCCTGGTTGGGGCGTGTACAAGCGGGAGCCAGTCGATGCTTCTCTCTCACATCAGTGTTTCTCTCCCCCCTTCCTCCCTTCCCCTCTCTAAAAAATAAATAAAATTTAAAATAGAAGATTTTTTTAAAAATCTTGCCCTCATGAAGTTTATCTTCTCATTGGGAAAGTCAGATGATAGACTGTAAAATGTATATACAGGGTGTGGCAAAAGTGGGTGTACAATTGTAAGTACACAAAACAGTTTACTATTATATTATTTATTAATTACTATATTATGTTCTATATGAACAACTGTAATTCTATTTTATCCCTCCCTTATAAAAATTATAAGATAGGTATAAATAGTATATAGTATATAATGCTTTATAGTGATAATGCTCTGTAGAAAAGTAAAGTAGGAAGCAGAAATAGAGAGTAGTAGGTAAATGGGTGACGGGTGGAGTGTTGCAATTTTGTACATGGTGGGTTGGGAGGGCCACTATGGTAAGGTGACATTTGAAATGTTGGAGAGTAAGTGTCTGAATATGAGGGTTATCCCAGTAGTTCTGGGGTCTTTGTCATGACTGAAAACACAGGAATAAAGGGTATGACGAGATTGTTCCGATAGTCTTAAGGCAGTTAAATGGTAACGGAATGATTGTGCACATCGTGCAGATCTTCCTGTATTATTTTGAGGATCAGATGAATGTTTATGTGAAAATCCTTTGTAAACTGAATGCTGCATCACTTTGAGTGTCTGGTTTCACAATCATGAAATAATAAACGACTTTTGAATTGTTTATTGAGATATGCACATCTCTTGAATCTTCGATTCATATCTTAGTTATCTCAAATTAGTAGTCCCCAGAAACCGGAGGTGGATAAATGCTTACATTTGATCACATGGTTGTAAACTAGAGCCCTGTCATCTCCCTGTGCCCCCAGCCCATTTTGTTCCTTTGTTCTTATGTTCAGGTCCTGCATTAGCTGTATATGTGACTCCTCTTTTGCCCTCTTTTCACTCTGGTAGTTTGAGGAGCAGCAGGCTTTTGAGAAGAGTCGCAAGTTTCTCCGGCAGCTGGAGATTTGCTTTGCAGAGAACCCCTCACACCACCAGAAAATTATCAAGGTCCTCCAAAGCTGCGCAGACTGCCTGCCCCAGGAGATCACTGAGGTACTTTTTCCTGTTCTGCTTCTTTTCCTTTGTCATCTGGGCCTTAGGCCCTCCTTCCCTTCTCCCTTTGCCTAGTCTGGTCTATATCCTTTTGCTTCTGAGGGAGCTTGCACTTCCTGGGGGGGCTTGGCTAAAGCATAAAATGCTGGAGTAGGGAGTGGTTGCCACCTGAACCCATATCCTGACTGATCTTTACAGGCTTAGGAATGCCATCTGTGCCCTGGAAGGGAACATTTCAAGGAAGAGGGTGATGGGTCTTGGGAGAAGCTTGGCTCCTTGCTATGCTTGGGTTAAGCTAGAAATCAGTATGGCAGGTTAGAGAGTGTTGTTCCTAGGAATCAAAACTTACTGCTTTGTTTGTTTGTTTTAAAGATTTAATTAGTTTATTTGTAGAGGAGAAAGGAGGGAGAGAGAGCGAGAAATGTGGATTAGTTGCCTTCTGCATCTCAGCTAGGGACCAAAGGGGGCAACCCAGGCATGTGCCCTGAACGGGAGTCACACTGGTGACCTTTCACTTTGTGGGATGACACCCAACCAAAAGGCTATTTTTTTTACATCTTACATTAATTAATTGTTAATTAATTCATTCATTATCCTTACTCGAGGCCATGCTTATTGATTTTTACAGAAAGGGATAGGGAAGAAGAGAAAGAAGGAGAGAAACATCGATGTGAGAAACATTGATCAGTTGCCTCTTGTATGTGCCCTGACCAGGGTCCAAACCTACAACCTAGACATGTGTCCTGGCTAGGAATGGAACCCACCACATTTTGCTTTATGGGACAGCCCTCCAACCATCTGAACCATATCCATCAGGGCCAGAACTATTGTTAATACTCCTCCTGTGTAGGCAAGAAAGGAAGGAGAGGAAGTTAAAGAATTCTTAGCTGTCAGCTCTGGCTGGTGTGGTTCGGTGGATTGAGTGCCACACTGCAAACCAAAAGGTTGTCAGTTGGATTCCCTGTCAGGGCACATGCCTGGGTTGTGGGCCAGGTTCCCAGTGCGGGGCATGTGAGAGGCAACCACACATTGATGTTTCTCTCCCCCTCCTTCTCCCTTCTATCCCCTCTCTCTAAAAGTAAATAAATAAAAATTTTAAAAACAAGAGAGAATTTTTAGCTATCAGCCCTGACTGGTGTGCCTCAGTGTGTTGGGCATTGTTCTGCAAACTGAAGGGTCACCAGTTCGATTCCTGGTCTGGGCACACACCTGGATTACAGGCCAGGTCCCTGGTTCAGGACATGCAAGAGGCAACTGATAGATGTTTCTCTTGCACATTGATGTTTCTTTCCCTGTCTTTCTCCCTCTTTCCTTTCTCTTTAAAAATAAATAAAATCTTAAAAAAAAAAAAGAATTCTTAGCTCTCAAGGAGAATCTTCTGTGTTTCTCCCAGTTGACTGGGGAGTAGAACTTGGAAGTGTATGAGATTGGTTTGGAATTTGACCTAGAGAGGCTCTGTAGACTTCACCTTTCCCTCCACAACTCTTTGTAGCTCAAGACACAGATGTGGCATCTCCTCAAGGGCCATGACCATCTGCAGGATGAGTTCTCCATCTTCTTTGACCATCTGCGCCCAGCAGCCAGCCGGATGGGTGACTTTGAGGAGATCAATTGGACTGAGGAGAAAGAGTACGAGGTACAGGCCTGAGGCTGCGGTAGGGTCATGAGGGGAGGAGGCCTCGTAGAGGAGGGAGCACCTGCCCAGAGCCTCAGTGGCACCGTCTTCTCCCCAGTTTGATGGCTTTGAAGAAGTGGCACTGCCTGATGTAGAGGAAGAAGAGGAACCTCCCAAGATACCCACAGCCTCAAAGAACAAAAGAAGAAAGGAGATGGGGGTCCAGAATCATGATAAGGTACACCAGGTTGTTGGAGATTGTCCATTTTTCATGAATCAAGCCTTACGTTTCTGCCTAAGAGTTTCTCTGGCTTAGTGTGGTGCAGAGCCCACGGGCAGAGCTGCGCCCTTGCCGAACAGGCGCCACTCCCAAATGCCTCTTTCAAAGGATCCGTTTCCCATTTTCTTTCTAGCTCAGAGCTGTTTTTTTTGTCCTTGAGTCTTGACATTTTCTGTTCATGTGAAGAAATAGAAGCAAGATTCCCCATTTTAATAATAATGGTAATGGTTAGAACTTAGGTGTGTTACAAAATATCAAGCATCTCTTGAAAGTATTTTACATGGACTATTCATTCATTTAATTCTCACAATAATCCTATGAAGAGGTTGCTCTTATTTGCATTTTACAGAAGAGGAAACTGAAGTTCAGAGAGAGGCCATTGCTAGGGTCTCATATTGAATAAGTTGCAGCTCTAAGATCTGAACCCAGGTAATCTGTCTCCAGAGTCTGCTCGTATTCATTGCTCTCTCCTGCACTTCAGGAAGTAGCATTTTTAATCCATGGCCCTGTACTCCATGCCTTTTACTGTTTCTTAGGGAAAAACTGCGTAATAGCTGAATGACCTTGGGCAATTTATTTAATCTGTTTGTTTCTTCATCATCGATGGGGATAATAATGGTACTTACGTCTTGTGTCCATTAAACAGAGAGTATCATTGAATGAGCCTTCCATATGTACAGAGTCTTTTGTCAAGGGGATTGGGAGAAAGGGGAGAGAAATCAGGGCACAGGGAGACGGAAACAGAGACAGATGAGTGAGTAGACATATCTCGTAGTGGAGCTCTCTAGTGACTTTGCCTCAGGTTATATTTGACTTAAATATTACTTGACACACCTGGGCAACTAGGACATGTCATTTTTTGGGGTCATTTAAGGATTGTTTAGGGGATTCAGAATAGACTTTAGTTGAGCTTGGGTGCTGATTTCCTCAGGCAATATGAAGGGATGGTGTTTAATAAAAGAGAAAAGGCCCTGGCCAGGTGGCTTGGTTAGAGCATTATCCCGTTCACCAAAAGGTTGCGGGTTCAATCCCTGGTTGATGTACCTGTAGAAGGCAACCGATCTCTCACTTTCTCTTCCTCTCTCCCTCCCTTTGTCCCTCTCTTCCCCTCTCTCCCCTCCCTCTTCCCTTTACCCTCTTTCTAAAAAAAAGAGAAAGGATGGGACTGGAGGGTCAAGGGGTAGTCCGAGCTTTCTCTCTTAGTACCAAAGTGCTTGGCAGCTAACCAAGCCCAGGTATCTTCTAGGAAGCTGAGTGGCCAGATGGTGTCAAGGACTGTGCCTGTTCATGCCACGAAGGGGGTCCTGACTCCAAACTGAAGAAGAGCAAGAGGAGAAACTGTAGCCACTGCAGCAGCAAGGTGAGGGGGAAACTGGTGCTGAAGGAGTCGGAGCTGCCTCTCTAGGTCAGCCTCCAGGTTGCCTTACTGTCAGGGTATTGTTCACTACCACAGATGTGTACCTTGCACACACACATAGAATACAAATACAATCTTTTAAAAATAGCCCTGGCTGGTGTGGCTCAGTCGGTAGGAGCATCATCCCGTAACCAAAGAGTTGCGGGTTCGGTTCCTGGTCAGGGCACATACCAAGACCGCAAGTCAGATCCCAGGTCTGGGCGTGTACAGGAGGCAACCACTCGAGGTTCCTCCTTCACATTGATGTTTCTCTCTTTCCCTTCCTCTGTCCCTTCTTTCTCTAAAAGCAATGAAGAAAGATGTCCTTATGTGAGGATAAAATAAAAATAAAGATATATCATGGATTTTGCTTTTTAAAGAGAATTCTGTTGGTAAAGCTTTCAGAGTTGGGGAAAAATCAACCAGTTCAAATATTTTCTTCTTAGATTATTATTTTTTTTAATGAAATGAACCTCTGTCTGGAAAAGATGCTAAAGGTGATACTGATTCTCTTGGGTAGGGTTGGTTGGCTTCAAAAATTCAGTCCTTAGGTAGAGGAATGGTTGAATCCAGTATTCTGTTCTGGGCATTTTAAATCCTTGGAGTAGGCATGCATCTTGACTGACTTGCTGAGCATTATAGTGGGGCTTCTTCCTTTTGTGGGCCCCTAAGTCACAGGAAATCAAGAGGTCCTTGACCCACAATGCCATCTCTGCAGGTTTGCGACAGCAAATCCTACAAGAGCAAGGAGCCGAATGACTTTGGGGGTGGCAGCCCCCAACGAGAGGCCAGTCCTATGCTCGGTGCTAAGGAAGCTGGGCAGGGCAAGGACGCGATGGAGGAGGAAGCCCCAGAGGAACGAGAAACCATGGAGGCCCCCCAGGGCAGGGCAGGCCGGAGTACCCGAAAAGGAGAGATGTCTGTTCCAGGTGAGGGAGCAGGCTGCCCACCAGGCCTTTCTCCATGGATTTCGGTCTTATTCTCACAGGCTTTGAACCTGTATAAATAACATTCTTTTCAAGGATGGACTACCATCTTTCTTACTAATAAACCAACAGGAACCCCTTCTCCTGTCCAGCCTTATCTCTCCCATGGCCTCAGTCCTCTTATATAAGGGACTTGAGCTCCAACCTGCACCACACTCTTGGATTAGAATTATGTGACAGTAGCTCTCCAGCACGACCCGGCAGTAATTTGTCGCCTTGGGTGCATCTCAGCCCTGTTAGCACCCTTAGGTCTTTGTTTTCCTCCTGTGCAGGGTTGGCAGCGGGGAGCACTTTGCTGTCCCCTCAAGAACGGACTCTTGCAGAACCACAGCTCCTCCTAGATAGCCAACTGCCCTGCTCACCAGACCGGACTCTTCAGCTTCCCTCCAGAAGTGGAGCTGAACCGGCCACCACTGGGATGACGCAGGCTGGCACCGAGGTTCTCTCCCGCCCTGAAGCACCCCTCAGGCTTCAGAACGAGGGGAAGGACCATGAGGCAGTGGGTGACTCGGAGGCTTCCGTGCTGGTCTGCGATGCTGCAGCTCAGAAATGGCCTGGAACTGTCGAACCTTCTCCCTTTCTGAGTCCTGTTTCCTCAAGGACCAGAGATTTGGGGAGAAGACAGGTGTCTGGGAAACCAGATACTCAGGAGAACTGGCAACCTTCAGGCAAAGCTGGGGTGAAGGCATCAGACAAGAAGTCCCTTGCCCATGAATTTTCATCAGGAATTGATACCCCAGAGACTTCTCCCAAAGCCCCTAAAGGAGGTTTAGCTAAAGACAGTGGAATGCATGGCAGGGGTCCAGAGGGGGAGCAGCAGCCAAAGGCCGCAGAAGTCACAGTGTGTGCGAACAACAGTAAGGTCAGCTCCACTGGGGAAAAGGTGGTCCTGTGGACAAGGTAGGTGGGAATGAGGATGTGTGTTTGAAAAGCACATGGCCCATATCTGTGTTACTGATTTGGGACTAATCACAACATACTGGTTACAGGGAAGCTGACCGCGTGATTCTCACCATGTGCCAGGAGAAAGGAGCACAGCCCCAGACTTTTCGCAACATCTCCCAGCAACTAGGAAATAAGACCCCTACTGAGGTGAGTGGGAGGGGCCCTGCCAAAGCTTCAGACTCAAGAGGAACAAAGGAGAAGGCCTGGCAAGAGGAAGACAGGCTGTCCAGCTAAGAGAGGACATCAGTGGGTCGTTGTAAAGGTCTGGCTTGAGGAAGGGCTGACCTGCCAGGGTGTTTGGTAGTGGTTCTAGAAGAGAAAGGGCATTGGATGTTGAGGTGGAAGCCCCAGAGTTTCCATTCTAGCTTTGTTTTTGGACAGCCCCTTACCCTGAGTTTCCTTGTCTATAAGGAGGACGTAGCCCTGACAAGCTTACTGTGTGGGACAAATAAGATTGTTCAACTTGGCATAATATATATATCGTGCTTATTGTTAAAGTTACTGGCTCAGGTACAGGAACACAGCCCTCCACCTCTCCTCCTAGGTTTCCCACCGTTTTCGAGAACTCATGCAGCTCTTCCACACCGCCTGCGAGGCCAGCTCCGAGGATGAGGATGATGCGACCAGCACCAGCAACGCAGACCAGCTCTCCGACCACGGAGACCTTCTGTCCGAGGAGGAGCTGGATGAATGAGACTCGGAGAGCGTGGGTGTCCTGTGCACAGGAGCCACCCCCTGGCACCCCGATGAGGAAGAGGGCGCCTGTACCTTGCTTGTACATCCCCTGAGCTCATTTTGCGGAGCTGGAGGAGCAGGGGCTGAGGACAAGGACAGAGGCAGGTTGAGGGTTTTCATGGCTTTGCCAGCCTCTGCCTTACTCAAGGTGTGTTATGAAGTCTTTAAAATTACTTTGTAAATAGCATTGAGGGAGAGTGGGGCTCAGTTCCTTTTCTACTCTTTTTAAGCTTTTTGTCGTTGTGATCTAAGGTACAGCATTTCTAAATGTAGTGAGTGCGTATGTTGTAGCCAGTCCCAGACACTGAGCTCCTGCATCGAGCACTTTTTATTGTAAACTAGTTCCTTCCTTTTCTTGGAACTTTAGTCCATGAGGCTGTCGCCACCCTGGTAACACTGGGCCAGACTGTGTAGGTCCTGCAGTAGCTCCTCTAGGTCGCCCTGTTCCACTCCGGCGTCCATGAAGCTGGCCCAGCGCCGCAGGTCGAGTTTGGTGAGCTCCTTGGCCAAGTCTCCCAGGGTCTGATTCAAGGATGCAGAGGAGCTGAGGGTCCCAAGCACTGGGATGCTCTCCACTGCTGCAGAGGGACAGAAAAGGGAAACCCGTAATCGGGTCGTTCCACTCGGAGACTCTGTTTTGTAGATAGGAAAGTCTGGGTCTTTACGACTGGATTGTAAAGTAAACTGAGTAAGTTTCGTGCACTGTCCCCTTAGTATACCAGTACTCCAGAACACTTCTCTCGAACTGTAGAGTGAATAAAGGGATTTTTGTGACCTTTCTGAGTACCTTTATCCCAGAAGCTACACAGCAAAACCTCTCTCGTGTTTGAAATCTTGGTTTTCTTTACCTCCTACATACCTGCTCCAGTTGGGGGGTCATCCTGAATCAGACCCTGCTGGCTGAGGCTCGAGGAGAAGAGGCGAGGATAAGGAGGGAGCACTCTGCAGGGAGTCAGCAGCAGGTGGGAAGAACTGGGGATGAGAGAAGTGCAGTTGAGTGACAAAGGGCCAAGGGAGGCCTGAGGTCTGGGAGGAGAGCAGGAGCAAGCCTTTTACTGACCTCCTGACTCTAGGCTGCTGCTGTTGAAAATACTGGGCCAAGACTTCCTCCCCAGTGGTGCACGCGTGGAGCAAGGAGGGCAGCGGTGTCCCTGGGGTGAGGTGACTGCCAGAACAAAGCCAGAATCACCGTTAATCTGGGGCAGCGTGAATAAGAAACCAAGAATTCCTATGACTTCAAGCCATCACCTGAACTGGGATGCTCAGCCTTTTTCTTTAAAGTGGGACAGAGGGAAGAAAAGTGGGACAGTGCCATGAGAGTGTCCAGGGACTCTGGGGAGAAGAGGACATGAAACAAAGGTCCGACAAGGGCTCTGAGGGCCACCGGCCCTCACCTGGTGTGACATGCTCTGTCCAGACCCCGCAGCACCACTGACTGGGCAAAGCAGCGCGTTCCACACATGTCCCCACACGCAGACAGTGGGGTCCAGGGAGTGGTCCCTCCAAGCTGCGCCAGGGCATCAGGGAGGGACTGGCTTGGAACCAAAGGGAAGGGGATGGCTGCTCCTGCTGTCACCACCTTCAAGGTAAGAACAAGATCAAGTTACAGAACTTATTTCTCGGTTCCGACCCAGCTCCCCACAAAGCTTCATACCTTTCTCCCAGAGAAGGTCAGCATGTCAGCCAGTTGAACCATGGAGACTGGTGAGGAATGCAGGCGATAAGGAACAGTGACTGTGTCCAGGGCTGTAGCCAGGATGGCACTGCAGTGGAAGGGCAGAGAGGCCTGTGAAGAGGGTATGGAGAAGAGCACTTGGTCTTTCAGCTGGGAAAGACTGGACGCAGAATACTGATGGCAGAGAGGTCTGGGGGCTTTGTGACAAAACTGTGTGTTTGGACATGCCCAGGACAGTGTGATCCGAGAGGCCACACCATAGCTGAGTGTAACTTATAGCTGAGGCTTTAAGAACAGAGCCCGTAACAGCGTCCCGTCACTAGCAGTCAGAACAATCGTATCGAGCCTTACATCATAACGCAGGTGAGGGAAGTTGACAGGCGGGTCAGGCCGCAGTCCCAGGCTCCCACCCAGGGATAAGGGGCAGACCAGAGAGCTCTGAGCAGACAGGTGCACCAGACCAAATGCTGTGTTTAACAGACGGTAGATATTTTTCTGGGGCTCCTGCTGAAAGAAAAAGGGGTTTGTTTCAAGAACCTTCTCACTGGGCTGTCATCTCATTTCTCCTGCCGTGCCACGTAAGCTTTTGTAAGTTGTATTTACCTGGAGACTGTAGGGACCAGGGAGCAGGCCCCAGGTTATTATTCCTCGCCCTGAATACTCATCTTGTAGCAGTTCTGTGGCCTTCGCACCTACCCCAGAGAAGCCATCATGCAGGTCACACAGGATCTGGAAGCCCTGGGGAAAGGTGAGTGATGAAGGATGGTGGGATGAGAAGAGTTTCTCCCTCAGTGTCCACCCTGCCACACAGCTACCTGCAGGTAGTCGCATTCCTCCACGAAGAAGTGCAGCCTGTCGTCCAGCTCTTCCAGGTACCTGGGCTCCTTCAGGACACTCTCTCCTTGGCCGAAAGCCTCCAGGAGACCTGCTTCGCTATCATGCATAAACACAATCCCAGAATTACAGTATTCCCTCTCTTCCACCACCCGCTCCCCCTGGCCAGATCTCTTCTTTTCGGGGAGGGCAGGGAAGATGTCCTCAAGAGCCTCTTCAACATTGGTGGGAATTCATTTTCTTCCCTCACAGCGCCCCACCCCGCCCGTACCCATCATGGTTGTACTTCTGAATCACACAGATGCTCCGGGGATGGAGGTGCACTCTGAGGAAGTCTGACCAGACTCTGATGCTTTCTGTGGGGATAAGTGGCTTTGGAGTTGTAGCAGTGGTGAGTGGTGTAGGACCTGAAGAAAAAGCGGAGGAAATGTGCCTTTCTTAATGTTCCTGCTCTGCCCACTTCTCCATCCTGCAGTATCTGGACAAGTCTCACCTTTGCCATTGGGAATGGCTTTGACCTTCCAAGTACCATCACTAAGCGCCCCCTGTGAGGGATGAGACAAATCTACATTTAGTTTCAGGCAGCCTAAAGGCAAAAGATTTATCTTCCCTGATTTTGCTGGCCACACCCTACAATCTCCTTCCTGCTCATGTAGTCAGACCTTAGGAAGAGAAGTGCTTCCTCTGCCCCAGTGGAGCGCTCTGCTTACAGCACTGGGTTTACAAGTTCAGGGTGGGCATGAGCTCGCCATCGTTCTCTCTGCAGAGCACAACCACTCGAATCTTTCCTACTGTACTTTCCTAAGCTCCAAGGGCCCTTCTTTTGCCTCTCTAACCTTGTTTCCTGAGCCTGTTTCTTATGGCTCACTTCTACCCCTGTAACTTCCTAAATAAACATTCTCTTATAATTTAGCATTAAAAAGTTCAGGCCAGAGACCCTCACCTCTGCACTCAGAAGATCCTGGAGATAAGGGTTCTTGGGATGGAGTTCCTCTGTGTGTGTGGTGAGCTTTCCCTGCCTCAAAGAAATTGAAGACTAATTATATAGTTGGGTTCCCTCTGTTTTCCACCCTCCCCTGTGTATCTCCCACTCCTCCAAACCGCAAATACCATGCTATTGCAGCGTCTAGCTGTTTGTTCCAGTAGAGTCCACTTTCCTGTTTTAGGGAGCTCAAACTACCTGCACGAAAATAATAGGAGATGTTAGATCAAAACCTAGTTCTTTCCTTCAGCTAGTCTTCATCTGATCCCCTACCCTGCTGTCACCGTCCCTCCAGCACTTGGCACTTCCACGTTCTCCTGAATATAGATGAGTTAGGAAAAACCCTTGCCTAGGAGAATCTAGATTCCATCCTTTCCTTAGCTGTGGGACCTGGGGCAAAGATCCAGCGGTCTTAAAGGTGTGCCGTATCACTGTCTCCAAAGACAAGCAGCCCGTTCCAGAGATGGCTCGTGGACGGAATAAAGTTTTGCCTTCTTAAGTCCTTCGGGTATTTGCATATTGTGGTTAGCTCTCCCTAGGCAACATGTCTCGCTGCCCTTAAGCCTAGTATGGTCGGAGGGCGTTGAAGCGAACGGATGCTAAAGACTCCGCACGTGAAATGGGCATTGGCTGACCCTGGCCACCGCCTCACCCTTCAGATCCATAAGGATGAGTCTCGGCGTGTAAGTCTCCTGGCCGTGCACCGTCTGGCCAGTCCGGTACAGGACGTCTGGGCACAGCTCGCTCGGCGGCAATTTGGCATTGGCCGGTTCGCGCAGCGCTGCATCCTGGGGAAGTACAGAAGGACTGGACGCAGCTGTGGCAAGATGGGCAAGCCGGAAGTAATGCCTGGGGACCCCCGAAAGGCTCCACTGGGGTAGCGGCCCAGAGACCTCACCTGCTGGTTCCACCAGTGCGCTCCCACGAAACCGGCAAAATGTCCCAACTGCAATGTGAGCACCTCCCGGGCCCCGCCCGCCATGCCGCACTGCTCCGCTGGGTCGCAAAGCCACCGCCTGCTCTTTTGCTGCTCTCAGATGATTGGCTCGGCAGGCTAGTAGGCGGGGCCGCACCCTCTGCTCCTCATTGGTCTACTCACACATCTTTTCCCAGAGAATAAACGATTCGTTGGATTTTAGAGATACCTCTCCTCATTCCCGCCTCTTCCTAACGAGAACCAGTCCGGCTTACTCGTGGTTGTCAAGGGGCGGGGCCCACGCCGGAAGTTACAAGCTTTCAGGCTCTCGCGCTACGCTGGATCCTTAGTGTTGTTTTCTTGCTTCTCACGTCGCCGTCGCCGTTACTGGAGGTGCTCTCCCTGCCTCTTACTGCCTTTTTTTTTTTTTTTTTTTTGGTCTGCTCTTGGTCTCTCTGTCTCTTCTCTTTTCAGCTTCAGGAAAAAATAAAACCTGGCTAGGAAAGTTGATGCTTTCCTGAAGCTTCCCACACGTCCGTTCATTCCGGTCCAAAGGCTCAGCATTCCTGATATCTAACCCTGTGAACTGTCTCTATCTATCACAATGTTTAAATAAATAGGAGGACATATTCTTTTGCATCCGACTTTTGCTCGGTGTCGTTTGTGAAGTTCTTCCCTGTTCTTCCATCCAGGTACTTCGAGTTTTCTTTGCTTCACGATGGTCAATTGTATGAAAATACCACAGATGATTTATTACACTGATAATAGACGTTGGGATTCTTTTCAGTTTGGGGCTATTAGTTGCTAAAATTAACATTCTTGTGCATGTGGCTGTGCACCCATTACCATGGAGTGTAATTGTTGGGTCATCAGGTTGGATATATTTAAATCTGGTAGGTAACACTAAGCCATTTTCTAAATTTCCTTACCAATTTACAATTCCACCACCAGTGTAGGGAAACTTTCAGTTGATGTTTAATAATCTTGCCAACATTTTAAAATTTAGTTCCTTATCGCCGGTTTTAATTTTCCTGGTAACCAAAAAGGCAGAGAGCACCTTCTGATACATTTATCAGCCATTTGGATATCCATTTTTGTGAAGTGTCAAGTCGCGCCCATGTTTCTTTTGGGTTGTCTCTTACTGATTTGTAGGAGTGGGTGCTTTATTCTGCATACAAGCCCTTTGTCAAGCTATAGGTGTTGAAAATATCTTTTCACCCTGATTGTCTTTTCATTTTCTTAAAGGGGGTGTTTTGAAGAACAGGGTTTTTGTTGTTGTTGTTTTGTCTTTTTTGAGAGAAGGGAAGGGAGGGAGAGAAATATCAATCTGCACCTCTTGCATGCATCCAGACCAAGGACAAACCCAAGTGCCAGGCACGTACCCTGACCTACCCAGAATCAAACCAGTAACCCCCTGCTTTGCAGGACAGTGTCCAACCAACTGAGTCACACTGGTCAGGGCTAAATACCACGTTTTTAAAAGTGTCTTAGATTCCTAAGTTTACAAGGAGACTAAAAAAAGAGGAGGGCAAGGTGAGTGTTAAGGAGTGACAGAAGAATGACAGACAGCAAATGCAGACAAAGATCAAATTTAAATTTATAGTTTGCAGCTATTAACTGAGGAATTGATTCAGATGACAAACATCCCCCAATCAGGCAACTGACAGATGTTTCTCTCCTCTCTCCCTGCTCCTTTCCCCTCTCTCTAGAATCTAAGCATGTCCTTGGATGAGAGAAAAACATAAAAATTCCAAAAAAAAATTGCGTGATAATTTTTTTGGAAAATGGGGTGGTTTCAGGATTTCAAAGTAACCATCCAAAGATAACTTATTAATTACACTGGAGGAAAATGAGGGATGCCCAAACTGACCAAGTGATCAAGCTTAGTATTGTTACCAGAAGGGGACTGGGCCTGGAGCAGGTCTGCCTCTGATAGCCTGTGAGTTCTTGACTTCTGCAGGAAAGAGTTCACATTTATTACAGCTGGGGACAGTGAAATAAAGGAAGGGCTTAGGATAGAAGCAACAGAGAGAACCTAGGCAGGACTGCTTTGGCTTTTTAGAAACGTTATAGGAAAGAAGCACCTCTTCTTTCCTATAGAAGGCATGCTGGACTGCATGAACTCCCTGAGAAGTGAAAGGCACAGTGACAGAAGGGAGCCCAAGTGGGGCTGCTGTTCTGTAGCTCACTGGAGAGTCAGAGAAAAAGGGGGCCTTGCGGACAGGTTCAGGGGATAAGCCCTAGACAAGTTTCTCTTCCCTTTCCTTTCTCTTTAAAATCAATCAATCAATAATTTTTTAAAAATACAGCCCTGTCTGGGTAATCGGTTAGAACGTCATCCTGATACACTGAGGCTGCAGTGCAGGTTCGATCCCTCGTCAGGTCATATACAGCAGTCAACCAATGAATGCATAAATAAGTTGAATAACAAGTCAATCTTTCTCTCTAATCCAAGCCCTAACCATCACTACCACAAAGATATTTTAAATATAAGTCACAAATCCTAAAGGATGACTATAGTTTACTTTTTACATTTAGGTCTTATGATCCACTTTGAATGTCTGATATGAGGAAAGTGTCGGCATTCATCTTTTTGTATGTACATATTCAATATCCCAGTAGTTTATTGAAGATTATTTTCCCCCATTAAAGTCTGTGTTGAAGATCAACTGGCCATAAATATAAGGGTTTATTTCGGGACTCTCAACACTGTCTTGATTAATGTAGGTTCATATTATGTTTTGCAAATAGGAAGACCTCCAAATTTGCTTATTTAACACATCATTTTGCATCTTTTTTAATTTTAATTTTTTATTTAAAGATCTTATTTATTTATTTTTAGAAAGAGGGAAAGGGAGGGAGAAAGAGAGGGAGAGAAACATCCATGTGTGGTTGCTTCACATGGCCCCCACTGGGGACCTGGCCTGCAACCCAGGCATGTGCCTTGACTAGGGATCAAACCGGCAACCTTTTGGTTCCCAGTCCGCGCTCAATCCACTGAGCTACCCTAGCCAGGGCTTTCACTTTTGCATCTTACCGAGGCAGCAGTGGTAGCAGCTTCTCTGAGTTTTGCTCTGCAGCCCAAGGACAACAAGAAAAGCGCTGGAAGGAATGCCAAGAAAGACAAAGACCCAGTGAACAAATCTGGGGGAAAGGCTAAAAAAAACAAGGGGTCCAAAGGAAAAGTTTGGGACAAGCTCAATAACCTGGTCTTGTTTGACAAAGCAACACATGACAAACTCTGTAAGGAAGTTCCCGAGTATAAGCTTATAACCCCAGCTGTTGTCTCTGAGAGACTGAGGATCTGCGGTTCCTTGGCCAGGCTCCTTAGTAAAGGACTAACTTAGTTAGTTTCAAAGCACAGAGCTCAAGTAATTTATACCAGAAACATCGAAGGTGGGGATGCCTGAGCTGCTGAAGATGTATGAACAACAGATTGCACCAGCTGTACATTTTTAAAAATCTTTTAACAAATATGTTTATTGATTTGAGAGAGGAAGGTACAGAGAGAGAAGCATTTATGTGAGAGAGAAACTTTGGTTGCCTCCCATACACACCCGATCAGGGATTGAACCCCCTACTTTTTGGTGTATGGGATGAAGCTCCAACCCACAGCCACACCAGCCAGGGCCAGGTACATATTTTGAAAAATAAAACTTTATCAAATAAAAAATAGTAATTTTGACTATTCTAGGCTCTATTTATTTCCTTATAAACTTTAGTATCAATTGTCAATGTTTACAAAAACCCTGCTGAAATTTTGGTATTAATTTCATTGAATTTATAGATCAACTTCCCTCAGTAATATTCTATAGTTTTGGGGTACATCTTGCATTTCTTTTTATCAAGTTGCTAAGTACTTTACTTTCCTATTTTGAATAATTACTTTATTTTGTTTTTGGATTTTTCATTGCCAGTATAGAGAAACACAATTGGTTTTTGTATATTAATCTTGAATTGTGACCTCACTGAACTTGTTTTTAGTTCTAGTAGATATTTTGAGATTTCTCACAATTTTCTATGTACAGAATGATGTAATCTGCAAATAAGACAGTTTTTACTTGGTACTTTCCAATCTAGATTCAACTAGCAATGAAGAGAAGCCCCGAGAGACCAGCTGTACAGCAGGCTAAGCAGAGAGATGATAACAAATGGTGCAATAGAAGAAGCTAAGGAGAAAGAAAAGAACTTGATAGGGTAGATTACGATTATTTGGAAAAAATTAAGAATTCATAATCAGCAAACTACAAAAATAATGACGGAATTCTTCAGTATGGATTTTGTACATAAATGATGCAGTAGCCATACAACATACTACTACACATTCATGAAAAAGGGTGAGGTATACGATTATATGAGTTTAGTATTTCAAAGGTGAATGCCAGTTCCCCAGCCTTGTTTGCTGCTAAAGATCAGGTTGACCGAGCAGGTGCAGATCCTGGTAACTCTTCTGATAGAGTAGGAGCCTGATTTTCCATGTGTTTGTATGGTCTCCTAACACATACATAGAAAAAATAATTAGAACAAGGGCATAGTGAAGCCACTGAATGACATCAACTAAGGGAACTGTATGACAAGCAACAGTGAGGATCGAGAGGAGGAAGTGAGTTTGAGCTGCTGAAAAGATGAAGACTTGACTATCCATATTGGAAGGTGTATCAGTCAGGGTTCAATCAGAGAAGCAGGACTGTGTTCAAAGGGATCCGTTCAATGGATTCAAGCTTTCCAATAGTGGGAACAGGTTATTCTGTAAGGCTGTTATCTTTGAGTCTGATGCTAGAACATCAGTCTAGCTAAACTGACTAGGGGTTGGGTCAGAGATGGAGGTTCTGTGTCTGATTAGGAATCCTTGAGGTTTAGGAGTGGAGGAAGGTGGCTCTTCCAGGAAAAAAAAAAAAAAGCTACTATATATTCACAGACTGTCTCCCTCATAGTAACTTTTTAATTTTATTTTTATTTTTTTAAAGATCTTATTTGTTTTTAGAGAGAGGAGAAGAGAGGGAGAAAGAGAGGCAGAGAGAAACATCCATCAGTTGCCCCTCACCTGCCCCCAACTGCAGGCCTGGCCAGCACCCCAGGCGTGTGCCCTGACCGGGAACCAAAGGTGCGCTTTCACTTTGCAGCCAGTGCTCAGTCCACTGAGCCACACTAGCCAGGGCATAATTTATTTCTAATTTACAGTTGGCATACAATATTATAGTTTTAGGTGTATAACTCCGTGATTAGACATTTATATAACTTATGCCCCAATAAATCTAGTACCCACCTGGTACCATACATGGTTACTAGAATATTGCTGACTATACTCCCTATGCTGTACTTTACATCTCTGTTACTGTTCTGTAACTGCCAATTTGTATTTCTAATCCCTTCACCTTCTTCACCCAGCTCCTTAACCACTTTCCCATCTGGTAACTATCAAAATGTTCTCTGTATCTATGAGTCTTTTTTTTTTCTGCTTGTTTTTTTAGATTGCACATGTAAGTGAAATCATATGGCATTTGTCTTTCTCCGTCTAGCTTATTTCACTCAGCACAATATCCTCTAGGTCCATCCATGTTGTTGTAGATGTCAAGGCTTGATTCTTTGTTTAATGGCAAAATCATATCAATTGCATATATGTACCACTTTGGTTGCTTCCATATCTCGGCTATTGTAAATAAAGCTGAAATAAACGTGTGGATGTATATGTCCTTTTGAGTTAGTGTTTTGCGTTTCTTCAAATACCTAGAAGTGGAGTTGCTGCATCCTTCTTTGTCTCTTCTTGTAGCCTTTGTTTTGAAGTATATGTTGTCTGTACCTGGCTGGTGTGGCTCAGTGGACTGAGTGCCATCCTGAAGACTGAAAAGTTGCTGGTTCAATTCTCAGTCAGGGCACATGCCTGGGTTGCAGGTCAGTTACCCAGTTGGGGGCGTGTGAGAGGCAACCAATCAACATTCCTCTCACACATTGATGTTTCTCTCCCTTTCTCCCTCCTTCCCCATCTCTCTAAAAATAAATGAACATTTTTTTTTTAAAGAAATAAGTCTTAGACAAAATCAAATACAATCAAAGTTGGAAAAAAAGATGTATGTTATCTGGTATGAGTATTGCTAACCCAGTTTTATTATGTTTTGTTACCGTTTTTATGAAATATCTTTTTCTACCTTTACTTTCATTCTGTATCTTTCGATCTGAAGTCGCTTGTAGACAGCATATGCAAGGGCCTTGATTTTTTAATCCATGCAGTCTTCATTTGTCTTTTGGTTGGAACATTTAATATGTTTGCATTTAGGGTAGTTATTGATAGATATGAATTTACTGTCAGTTTATTATACATATTTTTAATTTTTTTCTTTTTCTTAAGCCCCTTAACATTTCTTGTAATACTGGTTTGGTGGTGAGAAACTCTTTTAGATTTTTCTGGTCTGGGGACCTGTTCTTCCATTCTGAATGATAGCTTTGTTGGATATAATGATCTTGGTTGTAAACCCTTGCTTTTCATCCCTTTGAATGTTTTGTTCCAATCCCTTCTGGCCTTCAGTTTCTGTTGAGAAATCAGCTGACAGTCTTATGGAAGTCAGCTCTCTTGTAGGTAACTAAATGTTTTTCTCTTGCTTTTACAACTCTCTTTTCTTTACCCTTTGACATTTTAGTTATCATGTGTCTTGCTGTGGGCCTCTGTGTTCCTCTCATTTGGGATTCTCTGCAGTTCCAGGACTTTTATGTTTATTTTCTTCACCCGTTTTGGGAAGTTTTCTGTCATTATTTTTTCAAGTAGATTTTCAGCTTCTTGCTTTCTCTCCTGTTCTGGCACCCCTATGATGCAAAGGTTGGTATTCTTGGAGTTGTTCCAGAAGCTCATTATACAATCCTTTTTGAATTTTTTTTCTTTTGCTGTTCTGATGATTGTTTTCTGCTACCTTATCTTCCAAATCACTGATTCAATATTTCAAGTACTCTAGTGTTGATTCCCTGTAATTTGTTCTTTTATTTTTAAACTGAATTTATTGGGGTGATATTGGTTAATAGAATTATACAGGCCCTGTAATTTATTCTTTATTTTTATGAGTATATCCTTCATTTCTGACTGGTTCTTTTTATGGTTATGTCTTGTTATGCTGTTAAAGTTTTCTTTTTAAAAAATATATTTTATTGATTATGCTACTACAGTTGTTCCACTTCTCCCCTTTATTCTACTTCACCCTGCGCACTTCCTCCCACCTGCATTTCCCCCCTAATTTAGTTCATGTCCATGGGTTGTACATGTAAGTTCTTTGGCTTCTACTTTTCCTATAGTATTCTTACCCTCCCCCTATTTTCTACCTACTATTTATGCTACTTATTCTCTGTACCTTTTCCCTCTCTCTCCCCATCCCACTCCCCTGTTGTTAACCCTCCATGTGATCTCCATTTCTGTGATTCTGTTCCTGTTCTAGTTGTTTGCTTAGGTGTTTTTTTTCTGTTTGTTTGTTTGGTTGGTTGGTTGTTAATAGCTGTGAATTTGTTGTCATTTTAGTGTTCATATTTCTGATCTTCTTTTTCTTAGATAAGTCCCTTTAACATTTCTTATAATTAAGGGCTGGGTGATAATGAACTCCTTTAACTTGACCTTATCTGGGAAGCACTTGATCTGCCCGTCCATTCTAAATGAAAGCTTTGTTGGATAGAGTAATCTGGGATGTAGGTCCTTCCCTTTCATGATTTTGAATACTTCTTTCCAGCCCCTTCTTATCTGCAAGATTTCTTTTGAGAAATCAGCTGATAGTATTATGGGAACTCCTTTGTAGATAACTGTCTCCTTTTGTCTTGCTGCTTTTAAGATTTTCTCCTTATCTTTAATCTTGGCTAGTGTAATTATGATGTGCCTTGGAGTGTTCCTCCTTGGGTCCAACTTCTTTGGGACTCTCTGATCTTCCTGGACATCCTGAAAGTCTATTTTCTTTGCCAGATTGGGGAAGTTCTCCTTTATTATTTGTTCAAATAAGTTTTCAATTTGTTGCTCTTCCTCTTCTTCTCCTGGCACCCCTATGATTCAGATGTTGGAACGTTTAAAGATATTCTGGAGGTTCCTAAGTCTCTCCTCATTTTTCTAAATTCTCGTTTCTTCATTCTGTTCTGTTTGAATGTTTACTTCTTCCTCCTGCTCCACATTGTTGAGTCCTGGTTTCCTTCCCATCACTGTTGGTTCTCTGTAGATTTTTCTTTATTTTACATAATGTGACCTTCATTGCTGCCTGGGTCTTTTTTATGCTGTCGAAGTACCCAGTGAGTTCCTGGAGCATCCTGATTACCAGTGTTTTGAACTGTGCGTCTGATAGGTTGGCTATCTCTTCGTTGCTTAGGTTGTATTTTTTCTGGAGCTTTGAACTGTTCTTTCATTTGGGTCAGTTTTTTTTTTTTTTTTCCTTAGAGCACCTGCTACATAGTTTGGGGCAGAGCCTTAGGTGTTCACCGGGGCAGGGCAACCCATGTTGCTGCATTGTGACACTGTATGTGGGGGTGGGGTCTGAGAGGGTACAATGGCGCTTGCTCCACTCTCTGATGGTTTTCAGTCACTTTCCCACTTCCGACAAGCAAATTGGGCCATTCTGGTGCTGATTCTGGGTGGATGGGTTTGTGTACATTCTAGGACCCTGTGGGTCTCTTTAATGAACTCTCCTGTGAGGCTGGGAGTTTCTCCCGGCACCTCAACCCCCACAGGTGTTTTCAGTCAGAGGTTTGAGGCTTTATTTCCCAACACTGGGACCCTGGGTTGCAGGGTCTGTCTCGCTCCCCAGTTGTTCCTCCTGGTTTATCTGCACTTGAATTTGGGGCTGCCCAGTCCACAAGCCGCCGCTTTGCTGCGAGTCCTCTTTGCCCGGCTGCCCATCTTGGCCCCTCCTACCAGTTTGGATGAGTGTGTCTTCTTTAACTCCTTGGTTGTTGGACTTCCATACAGTTCGATTTTCTGTCAGTTCTGGTTGTTTTTTGTTTTTAAATTTGTTGTTGTCCTTGTTTTGGTTGTGTGAGGAGGTACAGTGTGACTACCTATGCTTCCATCTTGGCTGGAAGTTGCTATTGAAGTTTTCAGTAAATTCCTGGAACATCCTTGTAAATAGTTTTTTTAAAAGATTTTATTTATTTATTGTCAGAGGGGGAGGAAGGGAGAGAAACATCAATGTGTGAGAGAAACATTGATTGGTTACCTCTCACACACTCCCAACTGGGGACCTGGCCCACACCCCAGCCATGTGCCCTGACCGGGAATTGAACTGGCAACCTTTTGTTTTCCAAGCTGGTACTCAATCCATGATGCCATACCAGCCAGGATGTAAACATTGTTTTGAACTGTTTCTGATAGTTTGCTTGTCTCTATTTCATTAGTTTTGTTTTTTTTTTTTTTTACATTTTGGTAAATTATATTTTTATGGGAAGTCATATATTTATCTAGATTTACAAAATCATGGACGTAAACTTGTACATATTCCCTTACATTGGATTTATAGTTTTAATCTTTTTCATTTCTTTTATTTTTAACAATTTTTTTTTAGATTTTATTTATTTTTAGAGAGGGAAGGGAGGGAGAAAGAGAGAAACATCAATGTGTGGTTGCTGGGGGCCATGGCCTGCAACCCAGGCATGTACCCTGACTGGGAATCGAACCTGTGATGCTTTGGTTTGCAGCCCGCACTCAATCCACTGAGCTACGCCAGCCAGGGCTTCATTTAGTTCTTATTCTGGAGAGTCCTCCTGTTCTTTTGTTTGGAAACTATTTCTAGTTTTAGTTTTCTCATTTTGGCTGCTTCCCTGTGTACGTGTCTATGTGTTAGGTAGAACTGCTCATCTCCCTGACTTATGTAGTGGCCTTATGTAGTAGAGGTCTGCTAGTGCTCAGTGGCACAGCCTCCTTCGTCACCTGAGTGGGTGCTCCAGGTACATCCCCTGTATGGGCTGTGTGCACTGTCCTGTTGGTTGGGTCTTGATTGTTGCTGGCACATACTAGGAAGGGTTGATGGCAGGCCAATAGGCTGCAAGAACCGGCTGAGTGTAGCAGAGGAATTGCTGTGCAGGGACCAACCCCATTGAGCAGGTCTCACTACAGTAGGGCCTTTGGGGCTTGCAGTGTATATCTTGAATGTACCACTTGCACAGGTAGTTGGACTGTAATCCAGTATAGTCTGAAGCTGTCCACTGGGTATAATGGCTCTGGGGCCTTCTCTTAGGTGCAAGGTCAGCCACTGACTGTGCCTTGTCCAGGTCCCCCTGGCATGAAGCTATAGTGCAATCTGCAGATGGCTGCTACATGTGCTGGTCTTAGAGAGACGCAGGAGAGGCCAAGTTGGAAACTGAGGCTGGCTGCTGCTAGTGCTGGGCCCAGGGCCACTTAGCAAGAGGTATGGGGTATGCTGAGGCTACTAGATGGTGCTAATTTGAGAGATTTTAGGAAAATGTGAAGCTTGAGAGAAGAGAGGTGATTTGCATGGAAAAGCCACTGGAAATAGCTTGGATAGGCCACCAAATTAGGTGGGGTGGGGGTCTCATGGAAACACCGGGGTGGGGCAAAAAGCATTAGCCAGGTTGATGAAGACTCAGATACGGCACCTGAGTAGTGGTTCTGTGGGGAGAGGATTTTGTAACTGAACAATGGCCTGCACCAGCACTTCTTTCTGAGAGAGAGTTGTCCCTCCAGCTCTCATCCTGAAGCCAGACAATTTAGTTCCTTCCCCTCTGCCCAGTGATAGAGCTCAGGGTGAGAGAATCCAGTAAGTCTGAGTGTGGGCCCTTTAAGAGGGACTCCTGGAACTACAGCAGCCTCCATCTCAATCGGTCATAATCCCCGTTGGTTTTCAAATCTGGGAGTTATGGGGACCTCTCTTTCCAGCACTAAAACCCTGGGCTGGGGTTTTGATGTGGATCCAGGACCTGTTGCTTCTCAGGGAGGATGTCTGCAGCTGGGATAGCCCTCCCAATCTTCATTTGCACGCACACCCGTGATCAGGCCGTTCAGTGTCCCTGCCTCTCCTGCCAGTCACAATGTAGCTTCTGTATACCCTTAGTCATAGAACTTCTTTTCAGCTAGATCCCAGGCATTCTGGATGATGATTGTTTTGTAATTTAGTTGTAATTTTGATGTGGCTGTGGGAGTTTCCAAGTACCATGTTTACCTATGCTACCATCTTGACTGGAACCGCCATAGTAACTTTCCAATTAAAGCATTATAAAATCCAAGTTATAAATGGTAGTCGCCTACCACTTAATAGGTACCTACTATGTGTGAGACATTTTACATATACTATGTGATTTAATTCTCAAGAAATCCCCGAGAGTTTGGCATTATTGTTACTCTGAGAAAAGGTGAACTTAGAGAAGGAAATAGGAAGGGTAAGAGACCCTCAGACAGACGGCGAGTAAGTGGTAAACTTGGGACACACACTTCTGACTATTACACCAACACCCTGGGTGTGGTCAGAGAATTAAACTCCATTATTTTCTCAACTCTCCCAAAGATGGTACACAGCTAGTCCTGCTCTATATGCATTAAGGATAAGTTAATACTTACACACAATGCGTTCTGTAGGGGTTTATTACCTAATTCTCTCAGGAACCTGTATGAAGAGGCTGTACCGACAAAACTGCCAGATTCTGGTGGAGTTTCAGAAAGGCCACAGAGACCACTGACAAAGTGTAAATAAGACGTGACCGGTAAGTGTTTGGGAGGGAGAAGTTAAGCTGTGAATGTCATGCTCCTGAACTGAATAGAGTCTGGAAAATAGCACTATTGGAAATTTCTGTGGAATTTAGTCCGTTTACATACCCAAGAAGCAGAATGCCAGAGAAATTCAATTTGGCCATTCTGAAGACTCTTTTCTCTCATAAATCTAACACAACACTTTAAGAAAGAAACTTAATTTAATTATAGGGAAAAGATTCATGGGTTAATGAAAATGTGAAAACCACATACAATAAACTGACATTAATTTCAGGAAAAAGAGGATGTCTCATTCCCATTATAGTCACGTTAGAAGGAAATGATTCCAGCGAGGGGTGGGAGCCGACCGCAGCCCTGTCCAGCCCCGTGAGCTCCTTGTGTGTGCTGTGGGACTTCCTGTCTGACGGGTCTCTTAAAGGGAGTTCCCCTGGTCTTCCACCTATGTTGTGACTTCGGCTTAGAGGTAGGCACAGAGCCGCTCCAGCTGCCCGGGATTCGCATTACTTAGGAACAGCAGTTCCTTTTTCCCTTCTTCTGTGTGAGCTAAAATGGAATAAAACAGAGAAGTGACAGTTTTCTCCTGTAGCATTATGTTACCCAGAAAATTCTGTGGTCAGAGGCTCTGGTATCCAAATCAGTACCCCTTTTCTGTCTCTATTCTTCCAGTCCAGCACCTCTCTCTCCCAGTGCTCCCAGAATATCTTATGGACTTGAGGACTCTGTCAGATCTCCCACCCCCTCAGAAATCTCTCCATGATGTTTCCCAAACCACTATTGCTGCAGCTGCTTTATATTTTTTCCTTTATTCAATAACCTATTCCAAGTACAGCTAATTCTCCAGCGATAGAATGGCCTTTACTTTTCTGCTACATCATTCTACCCCTCCCCATTTCCAAGCCAAGGACAAGGATAAAAAGAACAGCTGCAATTCTGTCAGGTACACAGGCTAGGATTTGGTTTGCTGTGGGGGTGGCCTCTCGTACACTATCAGTTATTCTGTGGGTGGCCTAGCATATTAGTCAATTGAAGATTGTTGAATGATAAATAAGTGCAACAATGAACAAAAAAGATTAAAGCAGGGAAGGAAGGGAGGAACGAACAAACAATGAGAGTGTGGCAGCCACCCACACCCAGTGAAGGCACTTGGTCTGGCCTCCTGCAGCATGAGCATCTTCTTTCGGGCGCTCTTTTAGGACTCTCCCCCCAGCACCCCACCTTTCCGAACCACCCAACCCGCAGAAAGTCAAGATAGCGGAAGAAAGATGAAATACAACTTACAGGCTGCTGTTAAGGGAAGGAGAGATCAAGGCTCTGACTCAGTGGGGCTCTTCCTAAGACCATAAAGCCCTTATATGAGAAAATTTAACAACTGACCTTTCTCATGTTGGAGCCAACTGTTTTCCAAATAATACTGAATACAACTTTCAAATTCTTTTGGATTATAGTTGGAAACCAGGATAGGAATAAAAGGGTCAAGGGCATCAAATCCTTCCTGTAGAAGAAAAAGGATAAAGACATATTGATTGTTAAGTGACAGATGAACAGGGAAAAAAAAAGCGGGGGGGGGGGGCGGTGACACATCAGCGGAGAGATCCATTTTATTTAAGCATTTTAACGGCAAGGCCTGTATTTTTCTTCCTGCTCTCCTCCTCCCTCTCGGGCCACCCTGCCTCACACAGGGCTCCACACAGAGCGGTGGCTCCTGCTACTCTACACGGCCCAGGTGTTGTATTTCACAAGAATACTTGAGAACGATTGCACTTGTTTGGATATATACACACACACACATACATAAACATATACATATTTTAATTTTTCATAGTTCTGAATTCAACAGTTGACAATAGTTTTCACAGTTCATATATTCAAAGCAAAATATAAACAAAACAAGGATGTGGAAAAGACTCCATATGGAACATAAATAGAAACAAATGACTCAATCAAACTGTACAGTAGTACCCCTTACCCACTGGGGATACATTCCAGGACCCCCAGTGGGCTCCTAACCTGCAGATTACTAAATCCTATATATACTATGTTTCCCCCCCCATACATACCTTTTCTCTCAAAGGAAGCACTTTACAGCTTCTCTTTGGCATACCTGTACTGCCAGCATCACTACTCTTATGCTTTAGGGCCATTATGAAGTGAAGCAAGGGTTACCTGAACACAAGCACTGCGACCCTGCAAAGGCAGGTAGTAACCGTGACTGCTAAGCGACTCAGGGGCAGGGAGCATGTACAGCGTGGGCACTCTGGACAGAGAGATGACTCATGTCCTGGGCAGAATGGGGCATGAGGTTTTATCACATTACTCAGAAGAGTGTCCAGTTTAAAAATTATCAGTTATTTATTTCTGCAATTTTTAATTTAATATTTTCAGAACAC
Organism: Phyllostomus discolor; assembly: GCF_004126475.2. Taxonomy (NCBI): domain Eukaryota; kingdom Metazoa; phylum Chordata; class Mammalia; order Chiroptera; family Phyllostomidae; genus Phyllostomus; species Phyllostomus discolor. Next base: position 49,181,965 of record NC_040916.2, on the reverse strand, counting down.
AGTTGGCTGCAGGTAAACGACATTGTGGAAAATGAAACCAGGTGTAAAGGGGGGCTACTGTATCTCAAATTTCAAACTAGAACACCGAAGGGATAAGGGAAACTAACCTAAGTTAACTTCTTTTATTAAATTGTATTTTATTTCAATATTGAATATTATTTTGTATTAGTTTAGGTGTATACCAAGTTAACTTCTAAACAGAATATTGGTTTAGGTTAAAGACAAAAAGTACTTAAACAAATATTGTGCTCCAGTTCATAGCTACTTTTTGTATAGTCAAAGGTTAGTAATTCTTAAACTTTTACTGTAACTTAAGACTAAGCTAACAATTAGTCCTGGCTGGCGTAGCTCAGTGGATTGAGCTCGGGCTACAAACCAAAGTGTCCCAGGCCATAACCCCCAGCAACCACACACTGATGTTTCTCTCTCTCTCTCTCTCTCTCTCTCCCTCTCTCTCTCTCTCTCTCTCTCTCTCTCATCTCCCTCCCTTCTCTCTCTAAAAATAAATAAATAAAAACTTTAAAAAAATAGTAAAAAAAAAGACTAAGCTAACAATTAAATATTCTATGGATAATAACAGCAGATTTCTTTTATTAAAAATTTTAAAAAATATTTTATTTTTAGAGAGGGGGGAAAGTAGGGAGAAAGAAAGGGAGAGAAACATCCACTGACTGCCTCCTGCATGCCCCTCACTGGGAACCTGGCCCACAACCCAGGCATGTGCCCTGACTGGGAACTGAATCAGCGACATCTCGGTCTGTAGGCTGGTGATTACTCCACTGAGCTGCACCAGCCCAGGCCAACAGCAGATTTCTTATGGTTCAAGATGAGGGTTATAATATGGAAAAGGGGAAGGATACTTATTGTGAATGCTGTGATGCTCTCCTGGAATTGGAACTATCAGTATGAACTCATGGTTTATTTATTTTATTTTTTGTGGGCTTTTTTCGTTTTATTATTTTTTTCTTTTTTCCCTTTTTTTTTTTTTACAACAAGAAACAGATATACATGTATGGGTGAGTACATGTAAGCACATATATGCATACAGTCCATACACGCCCATATATTACACAGTCCCATTTACCAACTCTGCTGGAGGGCCCAGAACTGACACTCCAGTAACATTAAGCACACCCAGCACCCTTGATTGCTAAATACCATTCTCCTGTAAAATGAATCAAGAGTCCTTGGAGAAATGGCTGATTTTAAAACTAGGGCATGGAGAGTACAGACAAGCCTGAAACACATTCTTATTCCAAAAAGAAGTAGAGAAAGAATGATGGGTACATATGAAAAGGCCATAGAAGCCCTGACCAGGTGGCTCAGTTGGTTGGAGTGTCATCCCATGAACCAAAATGTTGTGGGACTTGATTCCTGGTCAGGGCACATACTTAGGCTGCAGGTTCGATCCCTGGTCAGGGTGTACAGGAGGCAAAAGCCAGCTTGAAAGGGCTCCTACAGGCCGAATCTGGGATAATCTAAGCACCAAAATAAAGAATGATAGTAAAGGTTAAGTGTCTACATGCACTGAAACAAATAAATACATAAGGGAGAAAGGAAAGTTCTTACACATGATAGAAAGCCAACTGATAGATTTAGAGGACATGATGGAACTAGAAAATTTCTATTTTGTAATTTTTAATTTTTCTTGTTATTTGTACATTCTTTTTTTACTTTTCTTTTTTTAATATATTTTATTGATTATGCTATTACAGTTGTCCCATTTCCCCCCTTCATTCCCCTCCACCCTGTACACCCTCTCCCACCCACATGCCCCCCTTTAGTTCATGTCCATGTGTCGTACTTATAAGTTCTTTAGCTTCTACATTTCTCATACTATTCTTACCCTCCCCCTACCTATTTTCAACCTATAATCTATGCTACTTATTCTCTGTACCTTTTCCCCCTCTCTCCTCCTCCCACTCCCCTGTTTATTTTGTAATTATTATAGTAAATGATTCAGGGAAGAATCAGCAATGTATACTAAAACTAATAAGGAGAAATTTGAGAAGTAACAGGATATTAACCTAGTCTCAAAGTATATCTCCACAAGGTATTTATTCATTATAAAAGTAAAAGTAACTTTAATGAGGAGAAACCAGATGGATAATCTTAACCAAGTGTTCAAAGTTAACACTGCCACTAGTAGGAGAAAGAGGTTTCATGCGCGTCCTAATATTATGCACTAAGAACACACATCACTCCTAAAACCACATATAATCAGGAGAAAACATCAGACACTCTCATAAAATAACCCATAAGATAACTGGCACAAGTTCTTCAAAAACAGAAATATAAACAGAAAGATAAATATTAAGATTATAAAAGAGACTCAAGGACTGTGGCAGATTAAAGGAGACTAAAGAGAGATGACGATTAAGTGCTACACGCTGTCCAGGACTTTTTTCTGTAAAGAATTTACTGGCGCCCTGACTGGTGTGGCTCAGTGGGGTGAGCGCCGTCCCCACAAACCGAAAGGTTGCCGCTTTCATTCCCAGTCAGGGCACATGGCTGGGCTGCCAGCCAGGTCCTCCGTTGGTTTCTCTTACACACTGATGTTTCTCTCTCTCTCTCTCTCCCTCCCTTCCCCCCTCTCTAAAAATAAACAAAATCCTAAAAAAAAAAAAAAAAAAAAAAAAAAAAGAAAGAAAAAGAATATACTGGCAAAATCAGAGTAAGTTCTATGGATTAGTTAACAGTATTATATCGATATCAATTTCCTGATCTCTGTGCTGTGGTCATACACAGGAGATCTCTGATTTTAGGCAGTCGCATGATTTAGAGATAAGGAGGCAGCATGTCTCAGGTTACTGTTACATATTTGAAAAAAACAAACAGAGAGAGAAGAACAAAGCAAATATGGTAAAGTTAACATTTTAGGAATCTGGGTGAATTTATACAGGAATATAATTTTTCTCCAAGTCTGAAATTATGTCAAAAAAAAAAGAAAAAAGAAAACTCTTTAGAAAGAATGACTATCTGAGGGAAGACAAATTCGCCAGCGATCTGACCTTTCCCAGCAGCTCCTGAGGCAGACAGGCTCTCCGGGGCTTAAAAAGGGACCCAGTCTGGCTCAGAGTCAGCACGATGGCACCTCCGTGCTGAAAGGAAGGAGAAAAAGCCGAATTAGATAAAGGTAAAAAAGACAGAGGGTATAAAAACACTTTGAACAACTGCAAGCAAAGTAATCACACCAACATTTAAATAAAATGATTTTGAATAAGGTTGTTTCAGTCAAGTGGAAAGATGAGAAACCAAATATGTACATTTTAAACTTGGAACAGTTATGGGAATCAAACAAAATAAAAGAACTTTTTGTCCATAAAACTAGTGACTGGAAGGTACTAGCAATGAGGTAGTTGTAGATCTTTAAAATAAAAATACATTTCGTTCTGACATGTGTTAGGTATCATATGCACTCACCCAATCATTTTTCACCATTTTCCTCAAGTTGTAAATAAGCGCTAGTTCCTCTGGAGCGATCTGCTCGTTGGTCAATATTTGAGGGGGGAGAGAGGTGATGGGAGCAGACAAGAGAGGCCATTACTTGCTTTGCCTGGATGCTTCCCTGAGTCAACTGAATTGACAACTAAAAATCGTCAATGACTACGTAACCATAGGACCTGAAGGTGTAGCCTCTGAGATGAGCCACATAGCTGCTGGCCCTGAAACTGCTGTGCTTGTGGAGGTTAAAAACAGTCTTCAAGGGAGAAAACACTCACTGGCCCAAACCAGTCCCTCCCTTGATACTTCTGATCTGCCTTGCTTAGACCACAGTCTCATTTTTAAAAGAGACTAGAAAGAAAAAACTGACAAAGGAAGAAAAAAATAGCTTTTGCTGTCACACTGTTTTCAAAATAATCTTAGTTTTCAGTGGGTAATGGAACTTGGTAAGACCTCCTTTTAATGCTATTTTCACTATACATCTTAATTCATATAATCCTAGAGCAAGAAAACATATCGCATGTTTATTATGCCCCAGCCTATGTGTCTGATGGCAACAGAAATCAGTGAAATCAGAACAGAGAAACTCAGTTTTCCTACTGGGCTTTTATCTTCTCTTTTCAGTGTGGTCCTTCCCCAGAGAGCATTGACTCCATCCACTGCCACCAGGAGGCGAAAGATGCCCAAAGAGCTTTGCCTCTTTAGCTCTTTGAGCACAATCCCAACGGCATCTGTGGCATTCCGCACCCGTGTTATGCCCTGTAGCAAAGGGAGACAGTGGCTTACAGTCCTGTCTGTGAGAGGCCTCCCTGGTTTCAGCACAGCACACAGGGTTTTTATACCTGCTCGACTACTTCTCCCAGAAGGCTGCCTTTCTCAACGCTTTCTCGTTTATTCCAGACATACTTCTCTTGAATTTTTATCTAAAAACAAACGAAATAAAAACAAAAGTGGCTACTCAGCTGAAGGATGAACTAATCCCTAGCTGAGAAGGTAGGAGGCTAAGGTTGTTAGGAATCAGTTTAAATCTATTTCCAAACCTATAAGAGATCTCAATATGGAAGTGAATGCTATCTAGTCTATTTCTCCCTGAAGCTTAAAAATACACCCCCACACACGATCTTTTTTTTTCAGATTTTATTTCCTTACTCTTTTTTTTAAGATTTCATTAATTTATTTTTAGAGAGGGAAGGGAGCAAGAAAGAGAGTGAGCGAGAAACATCAATGTGCGGTTGCTGGGGGCCGTGGCCTACAACCCACGCATGTGCCCTGACTGGGAATCGAACCAGTGACTTTTAGCTTTGTGGATGATGCACAACCAAGCCACGTGGTCAGGGCCATACATATGATTCTGACTAGAAAGGTTCAGGATAAGCCCTTGGCACCTAGATTTTTAATAAGCTCCTAAAAGATTCTGAATTATCTACAGCTGAAAAACCCTGGCCTAGAGATCATATTTAAGAATTACCAGAGTAAAGAGTAATTTTACCAATACAATTCTGGTTCCAAAAAGGATCTTCTTATCTGGAGAAAATGATGTAGTTGAAAATGTGCTTTAGAAGAGTTGAGATTGTGACCTTGGGGAAGTTAATGAATTAATATGGACTTCAACATGCTACACACAAGATGGGAGCAGCCTAGCACTGCCTCCACTTCACATGGATAAATGAGTTTCAGATTGTGAACTCACTGTGAGTAAAATATATGACAGAAATAGAAAATGGTATAGTTATCTCAACCATGATACTAGTTTTCCACTGTCTACTGGTACTCGGGGCACAAAGATCTATTTAAAAAATGTCCAGCACTAAAGTTCTAGGAGTCTAGTTACCTGACTCAAGAAGCGTTCATTTGCAGTTTTGAAATTCTTCAGCCAGACCGAAGCCTCTAAAGGTTGATCAAAGCGCTGTTTGTTGTAGGTGGACTGCAAAAGATCCTGACAGTTCTTCACCCAAAGATGACCTAAAAAAAAGGGCGCAGAAGACAAACTAGGCAGGAACTGACTGTATTTAACTCAAAAGACTCTATGATTTATTTCTTAAGTCATGGGAATAACTAGTCTCTTAATATATTTCTTATAGCCTTCTTGTTTCCAAGGTTTATTTTTGCCTGGTATTCTCTTCTCTATTCTATTTTATTCTATTTTCCTCACCTGATGACATTTTCATTTGCTTTTTTTAGAGAAAGAGCGGAAGGGAGAGAAATATCTATGCAAGAGAAGCAATCGACTGGTTACCTTCGTATGCCCTGGGACTGGGGATCGTACTAGGCATGTGCCCTGACTGGAAATAGAACCCACGACCCTTCGGTTATGGGATGACGCTCCCACCACTGAGACACACTGGCCAGGGCAGCTCCATTTTAGTTTAAACATTATCATTTTAACCAACACACAAGAAATACCAAGTATATTAAAGTTAAAGGTCACCTCAGCTTCCTGGCAGATTACAGTCATAAAATGTGGATGCACACACACAACTAGGAGCGTTATGTGCAGTAGGAGAGTTTAAGTTCTTAAACTCTAGAATGCTGATAATCGTACCATGTTAAAGGCTCTCTGCATACTCAAAATTGTTGGCTGATGCCAATAAAGCTTGTGATGACCTCCAAGGTGGGAGGTTATGCTTGTGGGCATTATGCATCAAAATGAGGACAGCTGGGCCAAAATACTTTGTTCTTATTATCAAGAGGCTCCAGGAAGCTTTTAGTTTCACCTTGCAACCAGCTTGTCAGTAACACGAAGAAATTATGATGAACTAATTTAGAACACTCTACATCTGAAACAAAGGCCTCTCTTGGAGACGTCAGAGCCTTGTCAGAAAATTAAAGCCACAGTGCTACCACAGTAACTGGACAACCGACCCCGGCACAGTGAAGACAGGAAGTTCTTACCATCTGGAATATGCAGTATCAGCCAGTCCTGTTTTGCACAGAAATGAATAATATGGCAAAGACTGAGGGTTTTTCCTGTTCCCTTCTCCCCATCTAAATAAAGCATTTGTTGTTAAAGAAAACATTATGAGAAGGGGCACTTCAACTGTTGACAAGGAGTACTCTTAGATTTTTTTTCTCTCTCATCTGAGGAAGGAAAGCACTGGCCCAAGACGCCCCACACAGGCAGGCAAGGATACAGAGAACGTATCGTACAGCTGGGTGATCAAAATTGGTGTTTTTTAGGTGATGCAAAAGCTCTAGGGCTGGTTTCCTGACCATCAGGCAAGCTTCATTGAATGTCTTCATCTAACAAAACAGAGAAGAGGAAGGACAGTGGGTGTGGAACTTCTAGCCAGTTCTTAGTATACACACTGAGCCTAACAGAGCAACAAATTGCATATTTTTTATTTATGCACTTAGGGGATGTGGTATTGGTTTTGAATTTCAAAATATATCCATATAATTTAGCTAAAAACTGAAACACATTATCTTATACCAAGTAACATTAAGAGTCAGCTTTTGATTATAACTGTTAATGAAGCACAGATTTTACATCAGTTAATTGAAATCTACAAATAATACAGAAATCTCACAACATAATTTTGTATACCACTTAGAGTTGATGTAAATGTTAAAAGTATATAAAATGTGTAACATTGTACCTGACAAATGGTAAGTGAGGAATAAATGTTAATTCCTTTAAATTTATTTTTAGATAATTTTTATTTCTCTAACCATCTAGACTTTTCTCTAGAATTACGCAGACAAATCAGAAAACCGATAGATACAATTAATTTCTTTTTGCCATCAGGAATAACCTGGTGGAAAAATTTGGGAAGCACTGATATATGTGAAAGTGACTTAAGAATGTCTATTGAAAAGAAATCTAACAAATACTATTTGCTAGTATATTAAATAAGGATTAAAGTAGTGTTGGTATTTTTTAAAAAGAAATCCTAAGCAAACAAGTAGATTGGAGAAGGATTTGATAAGTACAAACTTTAAAAAATATATATATTTTATTGATTATACTATTAGAGTTGTACCATTACCCCTGCTTCATTCCCTTCCACCCTGCACACCCTCTCCCACCCACATTCCCCACCTTTAGTTCCTGTCCATGTGTCATAAGTTCTTTAGCTTCTACATTTCTCATACTATTCTTGCCCTCCCCATCTATTTTCTACCTACCATCTATGCTACTTATTCTCCATACCTTTTCCCCCTCTCCTCCTCCCACTCCCATTGCTAACCCTCCATGTGATCTCCATTTCTGTGCTTCTGTTCCTGTTCTAGTTGTTTGCTTAGTTTGTTTTTGTTTTAGGTGTGGTTGTTAATAATTGTGAGTTTGCTGTCATTTTACTATACATGTTTTTTTATCTTCTTTTTCTTAGATAAGTCCCTTTAACATTTCATAAAATAAGGGCTGGGTGATGATGAACTCCTTTAACTTGACCTTATCTGAGAAGCACTTTATCTGCCCTTCCATTCTAAATGAAAGCTTTGCTGGATAGAGCAATCTGGGATGTAGGTCCTTGTCTTTCATGACTTGGAATACTTCTTTCCAGCCCCTTCTTGCCTGTAAGGTCTCCTTTGAGAAATTAGCTGACAGTCTGATGGGAACTTCTTTGTAGGTAACCATCTCCTTATTTCTTGCTGCTTCAAGGATTCTCTCCTTCATTTTTACCTTGGCTAATGTAATTGTGATGTGCCTTGGAGTGTTCCTCCTTGGGTCCAACTTCTTTGGGACTCTCTAAGCTTCCTGGACTTCCTGGAAGTCTATTTCCTTTGCCAGATTGGGGAAGTTTTCCTTTATTATTTGTTCAAATAACTTTTCCACTTATTGGTCTTCCTCTTCCCCTTCTGGTACCCCTATAATTTGGATATTGGAATGTTTAAAGATGTCCTGGAGGTTCCTAAGCCTCTCCTCATTTGTTTGAATTCTTGTTTCTTCATTCTTTTCCGTTTGGTTGTTTCTTTCATCCTTCTGGTCCACTCCATTGATCTGAATCCGTTTCCTTCCCATCACTGTTGGTTCCCTGTGCATTTTCCTTCATTTCACTTAGCGTAGCTTTCATTTTTTCATCTAATTTGCGACCAAATTCAACCAATTCTGTGAGCATCCTGATCACCAGTGCTTTGAACTGTGCACCCGATAGGTTGGCTATCTCTTTGTCGTTCAATTGTATTTGCTATGGAGCTTTGATCTGTTCTTCCGTTTGGGCCATTTTATTTTTTGTCTTGACACGCCTGTTATGTATGAGGGGCAGAGCCTTAGGTGTTCACCAGGGTAGAGCAACCCAGTCACTGGGTTGTGACACTGTATGTGGGGGCGGGGTCCAAGAGGGAACAATGGCACTTACCTTTTTCTGTTGGACTTCAGTCCCTTCCACTCCTTCCCCTGAGCAAACTGGGCCTTTCTGGTGCTAATTCCCATGTGAATGGGCTTGTGCACCTTCTAGGACCCTGTGGGTCTCTCCAACGCACTCTCCTGTGAGGCTGGGAGCCTCTCCTGCTCCTCAGCCCCACAAGTGTTTTCAATCAATGCCCCGAGGCTCTATTTCCCGGCACTGGGACCCTGGGTTTTGTGCACAGCCTTGCTTCACAATCGTCGTCTTGCCTGGTCTGCTGGTTGCCACCCTGAGCCTGGGGTTGCCAGCCACTGCCTGTACTCGGGATGCCTTATGCGCCCAGTCCCCCACTCTTTGTGCTGCAACCCCTCTCTGCCTGGCTGCCCGACTCTGCCCCTCCTACCGGTCAGGATCAACGTGTCTATTTTAACTCCTTGGTTGTCCGACTTCCATACAGTTCGATTTCCTGTCAGTTCTGGTTGTTATTCTGTTTTTAAATTGTTGTTGTCCCTATCTTGGTTGTGGGAGGAGGTACAGTATGTCTACCTACGCCTCCATCTTGGCCAGAAGTCTAGTAAGTATAAGCTTAATGAAAAGTGAAACCTTAAAGAACTCGATATAGATATTAATACAAAAATGCCCTTTTAGGCAATGTGACAGTAGTAAAATGCACAAGCAATGGTGAGGATGTTGGCCTTCATGTAAACAGAAATTATGGAAAGAATGTATGAGTAATTCCCTCCAAAGCTCTGGTGGTTACACTCTCATGAAAGCAATTTAAAATGGCTAAAGTTAGACCCTCACAACCCTGAAGCTGGAGATTGTACTATGATGTCCTGGAACACTTTAAAATCATATTACAGATGATTCCTTCTGGTTATGTCCTACTTCCAAACTTAACAAATTTTAGATGACAAGGCTGTTTATAGTCTAGCATCAGCTCCCTTACATCATATCAAATTTTTTTAAAGTAAAATGCACTGAAGAAATGACAGCCTTTGGCTCCAGGTCATCTGCAGAGTCAAGTTTGATATTTCATTAAGAAGGAATATTTTCTGAGGCTGAAAATAATTCAGCAAGAATTAGTCAAAAGAACCAATTATGCCAACAAACCATGTTGCAGGTAATCATGAATTCTTTCAATGGCTATAAAGAACCCAAGCAACTCTTTGGATTAAAGTTATGATCACAAAACCAGAATTTTCTGAAAATTTGTGAGACTGAAGAACAAAGATGCATCTAATCTAAACATAATTTCTACATGGCTGAGGAATATACTGATTTTGTTTTTCTATACCATGTTAACTATTTTCATGACACTTCTCTAAGGAAAATATTAAATTCATTTTTCAACAACTATTTTGAATGCTAGAGTTTCTAGAAATCTGTTGGGTAAGGAAAATAGCTAGATATTGTTTACTAAGAATACATTGCCTAGCCCTGCCTGGTGTGGCTCAGTGGGCTGAGTGCCAGCCTGCAGACTGAAAGATTGCTGGCTTGATTCCTAGTCAGGGCACACATCTGGGTTGTGGGCCAGGTCCCGGATTGGGGGTACGCAAGAAGCAGCCAATTGAAGTTTTTCTTGCATCTCAATGTTTCTATTTCTCTCTTTCCCGCCCCTTCCCTCTCTCTAAAAATAAGTAAAATCTTAAAAAAAAAGTGTGTGTGTGGGGGAATAGTTTGCTGGGCTCCAAAAAGTATTTTTTTAAAAATCCTCACCACAGGATATATTTACTGATTTTAGAGAGAGAGGAAGGTGGGGGGATAAGAAACATCAACAAAAGAGAGATAAATCAAGCAGCTGCCTCTCGTACATGCCCCATCTGGGAATCAAACCCGAACCCTAGATATACGCCCTGAATGGAGACTGAACCCATAATCTTTTAAGACAATATAAGACAATACTCCAGCCAACAGAGCCACCTGGCTAGGTGTATAAGACAATACTCCAACCAACAGAGCCACCTGGCTAGGCCTCCAAAAAGGATTTTAAATGGTTAAACAAAGAAAAACATTGATTTAAAGTAAGTATTACTAGCACTATATATTGTTTAGATTCAAATTTCATTTTTTATAGTTTTCTACTCATTTAATCCCACCCCTCTGCTATCAACAGCTGTGTTCTGGGCTCCCTCCAACTTCCTCCCCTGTTTTGAGCACCTGCATTACAAATCGAGGAGGCAGGCCATGGGGGAATATAGTCTTCATGTCCTGGAGGGGAAGGCTGTAGTGCTGGCCCTCATGCTGCTCTTCATGCTTGGCCTATGAAATGAAAATGCAGACAGATATAATGGGGCCATAGATAAAGTGACAAAGACTTTGATAAGTGGAAAGGGCCCAATAGACCATATTGAAGAAACACTGATCTTTCAGAGCTGGCATGGATATCTTTCATTTATTATCTTAGACAAAAAAAAATGGTAGTTTTTGTCTCCAAATCCAGTGTGTATATAAAGCTGGTATTGGCCTAAATGATGAACCAGTTTCCCAGCAACATAAACCCTACACGTGGAGGTAGCAGTGACAATTCTTGCCATCTGGATTCTTCTGAGCTGTGTATAGAGATGCTCTAGTCATGTGACAAGATCATCTGCATGCTGCTGTTTCCATAGAAACTCTAGAGAAACTGGCAGATAGACTACATTCACAGGGAAAGCTGCAAGGCACTTTGACGACTTCATTCACTTATTCTATTTTAGTTTGTGCTTGTGAACATAGGTGAACATTGGAGATATAAATAAAACACGCCCTAACACAATTATGTTTTGGGGAAATGAGTTTTTCCCCCTCCTACATATACAGCAGCATATGTTAAGGGGGGGAGACCCAGAGAGTAGGAATATAGACCAAAAAAAAAAGCTATTCGTTTCCTTCATATTTAAGCACAGACCTCACAACTAACTTCACCTCATGAGAGGCAGCAATAGTGTTGGGGAAGGAGAAAATATATCAATGTCTAGCCTAATGGGATCTGAAGTAGAAAACACAACACTGGATAGTACTGGAATCCCAGCTTCTTCTGATAAACCTCACTTTAAATGCTGCTCTTCTCAACAAATCAAGTTAGTTACCTCTCCAAAACTAGGAAATCCACTTAGAAAGAAAGAAAGATAAAAAATAATCCCAGATTGGTTATTAGGAAAACTGGGTTCTGTAACTGCTCTGCTGTGATCTTGGGCAAGTTAAATTGCTTTCTTTAGGGTTCTCCATACCAGTCTATAAACTGTGGCTAACTACCGTTTTATAAATAAAGTTTTATTGGAACACAGCTATACCCATTTGTTTGTGACAGAACTAAGCAGTTGTGACGGTGACCATTATGGCTCAAAAGCTTAACATTTTACTACCTGGTCCATAAAGAAAAAGTCTGTGAACCCATCTTATGGTAAGATCAACAATACATTTAACAAGTATTTGCTAAATTTAACTTAAAAGTATTTATTATGTACCTGCTCTATGCCCAGCCAAGTCCTCGGCATGAGGTGAATTCAACAGTAGGGAGTAAATCAGAACAAATGTGGGCTGACCTGCCTGAGTGTTTTATGTTACTACAGTATCACACAGGGATGGGAAGACACGGGTCCTAGAACGTTGTCTTGGGTGCATTGTCTGACTACAGGTAAATCTGGGTTTTAGTTTTCCGGATATGCAAAATGACAGCAGCACACATTATAAGCCCTTAAAAAAATCTATATACACATTAGCAACTCACCGGGTCATTTTCACTGGTGCGGGAAATAGCTCTGGGACTCTGACCTGAAACCTGGCTATCCAGGTGAGCAGCAAGGCTTTGGGGTGCCTGGGTCCCCATGTGCAAAACATGTCCAGGGTCCAACTAGAAAAGAAACCATTTTAGTGTTTTGGAATTGTAAAACCATTTATGCCTTCTACAACACTGAGGTTTTAAGCAATGCCTGCAACAGGGGAAAATGCCACTAACATACACTTTAGTTTTATGTAAAATGCAGATCCTTGTTATTATTTACAATTCTCTAAGTCCAAGCACACTATTTATACTCTGTTTCAGCATAACCAATCTGTTTCAGCTTGTGTTGCCATGTCAAGGCTCTGCCTCGAATAGAGACAAACAATTCCATTAGAGATTATTCAGGAGCATTAACTTAAAGCAGGAAACTTCTTGTAATGCTCTTGCCCACAGTGATGACTGGTGGCCAGCACTGTACAACACTCAGCTGTCCAGCAATCATGGTTACTTCAGTTAGGGGATTAGGCAGTGTTCCTGTTTGACAGGTATAATTATACTCTCTGCAACAATTTTCTTGATAGCTGTGCTCTGGAGTAAAGAATTTTATGGATAAAAAATAAGGGAGTATATAAAACATCCAGCTAAGTGAAAATATACTGCTCTATAGGCAATTAAGTGAACTGCACAAGGAAAGCTGTGAACTGGGAAGGGATGGGGGGTGGGGGGAAGAGGATGATATACGAGACAGATCTGACAAATTGCTAACTGGAGAACCCCCAGAGTTTGAGGATAACAGGCTTATGTAGAGGTGAAAGATGCCAGTTACAAAGTCAAGATTAGGATAGGAAGCCAGCAGAAGCAGACATGGCAGTTGTCTGTAACAAGGGAATTTCCTGATAAATGAACAGGTAACACGAGAGCTGCCTGTATTTATATTTAGTCTCACCAAGTGGCTTCATGAGTGAAGAAAATGTGTATTATTTTTGTACCACCCTTCATAATACTATGTCTATGTCTAATTGGTATCTTTACCTCTAAATCTTTGACTTTTCATTTTTCGTAGTCCAAAGGATCTGTCCTTCTAAATAAGTTTAACTTTCTTCTAATCAAAATGCTTGGATGGTTTTCTAGTGATGTCAAAATAAGTCCAAAGTCCTTAGCATGGTAATCAAGGCCATCGCTTCAACTGACCTCTCTAGCTGCATCCCTGTATGAACTCCATATTCCAGCCCTGTGACCATGCTAATATGTTACTAACTTTTATGCCTCTATACTTCTGCTCCTTTTACTTCAATTATCCTATTTAAATCTTACTCCTCCTTTAAGGATCATCTCAAATGTCACATCCTCTGTGAAAACTTTCCAGACACCTCCAGTCAAAGTAATTATTTTTTTCTTCACTGCTGATAGCACTTTCTTTGTCTTTTTTATTTATTGATTTTAGAGAGAGGTAGGGGAAGAGAGAAGATAGAAAGGAGGAGGGAGGGGGGGAGAGGGAGGGAGGGAGTGGGGGAGAGGGAGAGAGAGAGAGGGAGAGAGAGAGAGAGAGAGACAGGGACGGAGACAATGATCTGCTGTTGCATTTATGTATTCATTGGTGATTCTTGTATGACCCCTGACTGGGGTTGAACTTGCAAACCTGGTGTATCAGGACAATGCTACAACCAATTGAACCACATGGCCAGAAACCAGCACTTTCTTTGTCTTGCATGACATTTTTACTCTGCCTTGAACTGCACTCATAGCTTTTGTTAACTCAACACCTATTAGGTACTAGGCAATATGGAGGTAATTTAAATTTATCTTTTATTTTTTTAAACTTTAAAAAATACTTATTTATCAGAGAGGGAAGGGAGGGAGGGGGGAAGAGAGAGAGAGAGAGAGAGAGAGAGAGACATCAATGTGTAGTTGCTGGGGGCTGTGGCCTGCAACCCAGGCATGTGCCCTGGCTGGGAATCAAACCTGTGATGCCTGGTTCACAGCCTGTGCTAAATCCACTGAGCTACGCCAGCCAGGGCCTAAATTTATTTTTTAATTTTTTAAAAATACATTTTATTGATTATGCTATTATAGTTGTAGCGTTTTTTTTCTACCCTTTATTCCTCTCTGCCTTGCACCCCACCCACCAGCACTTCCACTCCCCCTTAGTTCATGTCCATATAAGTTCTTTGGCTTCTACATTTCCTATATTCTTACGCTTCCCTTATTTTGTACCTGCCAATTATGCTTATTTGCTGTACCTTTTCCCAAATTCCCCCTCCTCCCCCTCCCCACTGATAACCCTCCATTTAATCTCCATTTTTGTGATTCTGTTCCTGTTCTAGAAGTTTGCTTAGTTTTTTTTTTTTAAGATTTTATTTATTTATTTATTTTAGAGAGGGAAGGGAGGGAGACAGAGAGAGAGAGAGAGAGAAAGATCAATGTGTGGTTGCTGGGGGTCATGGCCTGCAACCCAGGCATGTGCCCTGGCTGGGAATCGAACCTGCGACACTTTGGTTCATAGCCCGCGCTCAATCCACTGAGCTACACCAGCCAGGGCAAAGTTTGCTTAGTTTTTTTTTTAGGTTTGGTTGTTAATAGCTGTGACTTTGTTGTCATTTTAGTGTTCATATTTTTTATCTTCTTTTTCTTAGATAAGTTCCTTTAACATTTCTTATAATTAAGGGCTGGGTGATGATGAACTCCTTTAACTTGACCTTATCTGAGAAGCACTTTATCTGCCCTTCCATCCTAAATGAAAGCTTTGCTGGATAGAGCAATCTTGGATGTAGGTCCTTGCCTTTCATGACTTGGAATACTTCTTTCCAGACCCTTTTTGCCTGCAAGGTTTCTTTTGAGAAATCAGCTGACAGTATTATGGGAACTCCTTTGTAGGTTACTGTCCTTTTCTCTTGCTGCTTTTAGGATTCTCTCCCTATTTTTAATCCTGGATAATGTAATTATGATGTGCCTTGGAGTGTGCTTCCTTGGGTCCAACTTCTTTGGGACTCTGAGTTTCCTGAACTTCCTTAAAGTCTATTTCCTTTGCCGGATTGGGGAAGTTCTCCTTCACTCTTTTTTCAAATAAGTTTTCAATTTCTTGCTCTTCCCTTTCTCTTTCTGGCACCCCTATGATTCAGACGTTGGAACATTTAAAGTTATCCCAAAGATTCCTAAGCCTCACCTCATTGTTTTGAATTTTTGTTTCTTCATTCTGCTCTGGTTGAATGTTTACTTCTTCCTTCTCCTTCAAATCATTGATTTGAGTCCTGGTTTCCATCCCTTCACTGTTGGTTCCCTGTGTGTTTTTATTTCACTTTTTCCTCTATTTTGTGACCATACTCAAGCATTTCTGTGAGCATCCTGATTACCAGTGTTTCAAACTCTGCATCTGATGAGTTGGCTACCTCTTCATCACTTAGTTCTATTTTTGGAGTCTTGATTTGTACTTTCATTTGGGCCATATTTCTTTGTCTTGTTGCAGCTATTACACTGTTAGGGGTGGAGCCTTAGGTATTTGCCAGGGTGGGGCAATTCATATTGCTGGATTGTGGTGCTGTATGTGGGAGAGGGGTCTGAGAAGGAACAGTCGTCCTTGTTCAGGTCTTGGTTGGCTTTTAGTCACTTCCCCTACTTCCCACAAGCAAATTGGGCCCTTCTGGTGCTGATTTCTGGGTGGGTGGGTTTGTGTACATTCTAATACCCTGTGGGTCTCTCCAACAAACTCTCCTGTGAAGCTGAGAGTTTCTCCTGCTGCTGCAACCTCCAGAGGTTTTTTACAGCCAGAGGTTTTGAGGCTTTATTTCTCTGCACTGGAACCCTGGGTTGTGCAGTCTGTCTTTCTCCCCAGTTCTTCCCTCCTGGTTTATCCACATGTAAAGGTGGGACTGCTGGGTCGGCCAGCCACCACCTTGCCCACCTGTTCCTCCAGGTGCTGCTTGCCACATGTCCTCTCCTCCCCAGCTGCCGATCTCCCCCCCCCCCCCCCCCCATCAGTCTTAATGAATGTTTCTTCTTTAGCTACTTGGTTGTCAGACTTCCATGCAGTTCGATTTTCTGGGAGTTTTGGTTATTTTTTTGTTTTTAAATTTGTTGTTGTCCTTCTTTTGATTTTGTGAGGAGACACAGTGTATCTATCTGTGCCTCCATCTTGGCCAGCAGTCTCCTATTTATTTTTATAGAGAGAAGGAAAGGGAGAGAGACAGGGAGGGAGAGAGACAGGGAAGGAGAGAAATACCAATGTGGGAGAGAAACATTAACCAGTTGCCTCTCTCATGCCCCCAACCAAGGACCTAGCCTTTACCCAGGCATGTGCTCTTACTGGGAATTGAACCTGAGACCTTTTGGTTCGCAGTCCAGTGCTCGGTACACTGAGCCACACAGCCAAGGCTGCAATATAGAGTTTTAAACACATTTTTGAGCCCAGAATCTTAGGAGATAGGTAGAATATTCTCATGCCTGTTTTATGATGAGGGAAACCAAGGTTCAGGGAAATTAAGTAATTTTGCCTAAGGTCACAGAGTTGGTATGTGGTAAAGCAAGAATTAAAGTCCAAGTTTGTCTGAGTCCAAAATCTCCATTATTTTTATTATATTATGCTATCTTACACAGGTTTATCTCCCATTTTCACCACACACTTGGAAGAGAACACATCAGATTTTATTGGTTTTTGTATTTCTTTCTCTAAGTACCTAACACCACAAATATTTCATACTTGTGCCCTGGAATAAAGAATCTTTCATTAGAGACATATAATGGGGAGTATGTAAAGCATCTAGCTAAGTTAAAGTAAGTTGCACTAATTCAACGCAATGATCTGCACACAGAAACCTGTGAACCAGAACAGGTAGATTTAATGCAGAGTTGCTCCAACTTTGTCTGAGAATGGCAGACACCAATGTTTATCAAATATCTAAATTTTCTAAATTTTCTACATTTCCAAGGCTCCCTTGCAAATAGGCTGGGGTTATTTGATTAGTTCTAGTTAATGAGCTGTAAGTAGGTATAACTTGTGTCTTTTCTAGTCAGAGCCAGCTAAGAGTAGATATAAATTCTCTCATTTCTTCCTCTGCTGTGGCAACATACATGCTGAGATGGCATCCCAAGATGAACCTTTATTTCTATGTCAACCCCCTCCCACATTTGTTTGTAAACCACTTTGGAAACACATCAACAGCAAAAACAAAACGAAGCACATGCAAGCATCATAAGTAATATTCTTTGTTGTGTTAAGTCAATGAGAATTCAGGACCTGCTACCACAGTACAGCAATCTGAATAGTATACTCTACTATTGGTAGGACTCAGTTTTATCTATTCTATGGGAGAGAAAGCACCATGTCCCTTAAAAAAAAAAAATAAAAAAGTAAAAAGCAGTCAAGTGGAAAATTAAAGATATTCAAGGGCCACTAGGTGGTGCTATTTTCACAAGATGCCTAGACTTCAGACTACTGCTCTTTGAAGCAAATTAAGAGCTAGCAAAATGGATTCCTTACTTCTGACAGCATTATATATGGCATCACCCAGCTAGTCTCGTTTCCAGGGAAAACAACCATAACTACAATAGCCTCTGCACAGTTCCAAAATGAACATCATGCAGTTAAGAACAGCATTCATGAGCAAACTAAGACAGTTACTCTAAACCAATCTCCAAGAAGCACAACATTCTTCAGACATCTCTGTATTTTGGATTCAAGTCTTTCTTGTCTGCTATTTAAGGAAGAAAAAACTTTAGCCTTTTAATATTTAATATAACCAATTGAGACCAAAATCCATCCCTCTGTTGATCCTTTTGTTTTCATTTTATAATAATGGGTTATTTTATATGCAGAGGTTTATCATGCATCCCTGGAAAAAAAGGTGAATTCTACAGGAAGAAGAGTTGCCTCTCTAGGAAATCTAATCTGCAATTAAACAATGAGATGGAAGTGACTAAGCCCTTCTGGCTCAGTTCTCTTCTTTCAGGTCTCAGCTCTGGGAAGATTTCCTCTGAATCCTACCAATCCAGGTTAGGTGCTCCTATGGGGTGCAGTAACGGCACCATACTATAACAGCCATTTATTTATTCATGCTTCTACTACTGTACTTTGAGGTCCTAGAGAACATGGACCATAAGATGCGACACAGCACAGTGGTTAAGGCCATAGGCTTTGAAGTCAGACAGACCTGGTATCTAGCCTGGGCTCTGCAATTTCACAGCCTGTTATCTCAGACAAGTTACTTAGCCTTTCTAAGCCTCAATTTCTGCATCTGTGAAACAAAGATATTATCTACTTTGGGAGTTGGTTATGAGGATTTAACAAGTAAAGCACTTAGCCTAGTGCCTACCACATAATGAATGGCCCCAAAATAGTATCCATTAGTGGAATGAGGCATCTTAAAATCCTCAGCACTTGCCATATAGCAATTGCTAAATAAATGAAAGAATGGAAGCAACAGAGTATTTTTTTTAAAGATTGTATTCATTTTTTTTGGAGAGGGAAACGAAGGGAAAAAGAGAGGGAGAGAAACATCAATGTGCCAGTAAAATGTCGATCAGCTGCCTCTTGCACTCCCCCAACCAGGGACCTGACCAGCCACCCAGGCATGTGCCCTGACTGGGAATCAAACTGCCAGCTCTCAGTTTGTAAGACGACTCCCAACCCACTGAGTCACAGCAGTCAGGGCAACAAGAGAATGTTTTTTAATACATGATTTCATAATTTTATTCAACTATCAGATGCTTAAGGTCTAAATTGGCAACATTTTTCTTTTAAGTATTTCATTAAGAAATGATTAATTGGCCCCAGTCACTGAGCTGCCACTGAAGACTTTCAACAACCTCCCGTCAATCCCATTTGCTTCCTGACACTCTGCCCCCCTTGCCCGCCTCTTCCCACCACAGCCTTTTTCCACTGAAAAAAAGTCATTGTACAGAATGTCTGCTATCTAGAACCTCCACTTTCTTGACCCCTTGCTGATGCATGTAAGAGCGATGATCTGCTTCCTGCTGGCACTAAGGATTATATCCATATAAGAATTCAAAAGAGAAATGGCAGGAAAACCCTTACTACTGTCCAAGAGATTGCTGTGATTGTAATAAAAAGAAACTAGTGAAGGCGTTTAAGAAGAAATTTGCCTGCAATGGTACTACAAATGAACATCTAGAATATGAAGAAGTAATTCAGCTACAGAATGACCAGAGCAAGAACATATGCCAGTTCCTCAGAGAGACTGGACTTGCTAAGGACAACCAGCTGAAGGTTCACGGGTTTTAAGTGCTTCTGGCTCACTAAAGCTTAAGCGAGGATTCCCTTGCAATGAGTAGATCTTCCCTTCTGTCCCACTCACGAATTTAAAAACCTCACAGCTTGTATAATGTAACCATTTGGGGCCTGCTTTTAACTCGAACTAGTGTAACTCCATCATGCAATAAAGTGAAAACAGCCATGCTGTCTAGTCTTGAAGTCCCTCACTTAAACAGAGGTCAACCAGTAGGCACCTGGCAGTGTCCAGCCTCAGACAAAGCAATAACGTGATGCTTCAGCCACGTCCAGAGTCCCAAGATCACAGACAGCTATGTACGACCAGAAGCTCTTCGCCAGAGTTCCCTGCCCTCAGAGAATGTCAGTCTTGGGTGAAGCTGAGAGGAGGAGTAAGGCAGCAGAGATCACCAACTTGACCAGGTGGATGGAGCTTAGAGCAGCCATGTTCTCCCTCTAAGTGAGGTGGTAAGAATATCTGGTTTGCCACCAAGTTCTTTTTGACCAGACACAGCCTTGCTAACTGATGTCCAAACATCAGAATTTGAGGCCAACCTTCTATCAGAGTTAAACTTTTGACAAGGAAACAAATTTCAAACTGATGTCAGTCATGTAGCTAGCTGTAGAGCTTGTAACTTACTAGCAATGGCTGACAATGCCACATAAAGTAACAAACCGATTTTGCCCCCCCCACCTTCAGTTTTAATGTAATATAATGTATTTAAATCATTATTTAAATAAAACTTATTTTCAGGAAAAAAAAGAAACAATAATCCAACTAGATAATATTAACAAAAGTTAATAAAAGATAACTGCAATAAAGCTTAAAAAATGTTAATTCTCCTATGACATGGTAAATTCAAGCACAACTATTCTACTGAGATCTGTTCCTTGGAGATTTTTAGGGCAGATGGGGGTGAAGTGAATGGACAGAGAAATGGAAGTGTGACTGTTCTTTTGAGTGTGAACTTGTAAATTAAAGTCAGCTGTAGTTTTCCAGAGCATTTCATTCTGGATATAACAAATCCATCTAAACAGAAGAAATCCACCTAAAAACAGTTTGTACGAAGCATTTAGGTCAGTTAGGACTCACCTTATGGACCTTAGAGATAAGTCTTCTCATTCCTTTCAGCATTATTCCTGTACTTTGAAAAGGCCAGCCAGAACTGGGAAAAGATATTTGTACAATGGATTAGTATCCAGAATAAATAAAGAATGCCTACAAACTGACAAAAAGATGAGAAGACACAAATAGACATTTCACAAAAAAGTTTATACAATGGCTAGTAAACCCATGAAAAGATTTTCATTCTCATTACAAATTAGGGAAATATAAATGAAAACCACCACAACGAGACATTCACAACCACCACATTGGGAATAAATGAAAAGGTCAAATAACAGTGAATGTGAGAGGCTGTGAAGCCCTGGGAACTTGCATACACTGTCAGTGAGAGTGTAAGCACAGATACCTAAGAAAACAAATTTGGCAGTATCGTGTAAAGTTGAAAACATACATGTGTAAGACCCAGATATTCTACTCCTTGGTATTTATTCCACAAAAACACTTATACACATACATTGGGAAATATATACATATAAAACAATGTTCATAGTAGTATATTATGAAGAATTATCAAAACCTGTAAAAAGTCCAATTGTCCATTGAAAGATGAGTAGATAAACAGAGATATGGTCATACAATGGAATACCATACAGAGATAAAAAGAATTGCAGTTACCTGCATGACATGTATGAGTCTCAAAAATATTGAGTGAAAACTATGATATAACCTATATAAAATTCAAAACATATGAAGCTTAATTCATTACTTGGGGAATATACATATGTTTAGTAAAAGTGAAGGAAAAAGGCAAGAAATAAGCACATCATTTAGAATAATGCTTACTCTCAGGGAGAAGGTAAAGGGTAAGACTGGAGCGGGGCAGACAAATAGGTGACAATTTACTTCTCCTGCTGGACAGTGGATACATGAGTATTTGTTTTATTATTTTTATATGATGTGTGTTATATTTATTCATTTGTACCTTGAAAAATATTTAATTAAAAAAAGCCCTAAATCTCTGGGGAGCTAAAAGATGTTTAAAATACTTAAATGTAGATATCAACATTCAGTACTGATAATGTAACGAAATCAAATCTCCAAGTAATTACTTACTTCATTTTAGCTAACAATCTTCTCATTTCTTACAACCAAAATCTTTAAAGAAGCAGCAGCAGCAGCAGCAGCAGCAACAACAAGAGTTGCACCCATTTATTCAACAGTTACTGAGCACCTACCATTTGCCAGGCCCTGTGAGTAAGATGACGAAGAGAACTGTTTTAGCCTCGCCTTGACGGGTGTGGCTGTGTTGTGCATTGTCCCACAAAGTAAAAAGTTGTTGGTTAGATTCCTGGTCGGGACACATGCCTGGATTGTGGGTTTGGTCACTGGTCAGGGTGGGTGCAAGATGTAACCAATCAATATTTCTCTCTCACACTGATGCTTCTCTTCCTCTTTCTCCCTCCCTTCCCCTCTCTCTAAACATAAAGAAAATCTTTAAAAAACTGTTATAGTCCCTAACCCAATAAAGCTTCACTGACACAAACTCCTTTGAATTTCATCTCCATTCACTTATAGTTTGTTTTTAATGCTCATCTGAGGATATGTTTATTGATCTTAAAGAGAGAAGGAGAGAAAGAGAAACATTGTTGTGAGACAGAACACAGATCCTCACCTCTCAAATGCGCCCCAACTCCGGATAAAACCAGCAACCTTTGGTGTAGGGGATGTTCTAACAGAAGCCACCAGCCAGCCAGGGCTCTTTTTCAGTTTTTAAGTTTACTTTTTAATAAAGTTGTGAATGCATTCCTTAATTCAGTCATTCAAGAAACGTGTGATATGCTTCCATATGCCCATACAGAGTACAGAGTGGTGATCCAGACTGGTGTGGCCTCTACTGGACTGCTTCTCTTTTAGCTCTGGGGTTCCAGGACTCATTTGCTGTGTTTGAAAACCAGAGGTTTAGAGCAGCAGTTCCCAAGATGAGTTAGGTGACCACTACTAATATACCAGGGCTCTGGCCAGAGAAATCTGAGAAATACTATATAGCTATTCATTTCTTGAATAATTGTAATATATATTAGCATACTTAAAGACTTCAGGAAAACTATAGTGAGAGACTTCATTTTAACCCAAATTTACTTGGCCTTGCAATCCTTGGAATGCCTTTATTGCAAAACACTATTAATATCATTCTCCTGGACGCTAGTAGAGGAACTGCTACTGTGGAGTAAGGGGGTGGCTGTGAGCATGTTCCCAGGCCTGAGGATGACACTCGACTATTCCCCGGGCACAGGGGAGGTGCCCTCTGTTCCTGCATTTTTATCTGTTCTCCTTAGCTTGCCTTACACTTCCTTCCTGCCTTCCAAAACCACTCAAAGCCCATCACCACTACCTGTTCCTTAATACAGCTGTGTAGAAAAGAGTTAAAAGAGTGGGCCTGAGATTGCTTGCTCTCCTTAGGCTGCTTCCAAGGCTGCCCCTTGGGTAGTATCTGGGAACTTGGATTTCAGGAGAGTTCCCACCGTCCCTAGTGCTGGTAAGAGTGGGTCACTGTGCCTATATTATTTATACAAACATGGTTTATGGTGTACATCTGCTTTCCTCCTGACAGCCTGAAATTTTAGTACATGCTAGGCAGATAATGACATGACCAACCCCAATAAAAATCCTGGGCATTGAAACTCCCAGGAATTTCCCTGGTTGGCAACATGTCACAAGATTCTACTGGGAAAGGACTCCTGGAAATTTGCACCTGGTTTCCTCCAGATGTTGCCTTTTGCTGATTGTGCTATGTATCCCTTCACTGTAGTAAATCATAGCCATGAGTATATTGATTTCTGAGCCCTCCTAGGAAATCGTAGAACCTGGGGGTGGTTTGGCAACCACTGACACAATTGGCTAGTGCCCAATACCACCCAGCATCCACCTTTACCTGGCACCCAGTCTACCTGATACCCACCAACACTTGGCACCCAATGCCACCCAAAGCCCACTTCTGACCAGCTCAATTATCTTAACCCAAATTTTTCTCAATCTTCCCCTACTTTAACTAACTCAAGTCTTGCCTCTAACACTATCTTCCCCATCTGCGACTGGCTAACCTCCATGCCAATTCTAATCCTCCATTATCAGTTGATTTGCTACCCTAAGCTCTTTAGTCAACCTCAGTTTTCCCTACCACAAAGCCATTCATGACTCCAATGTCACTCTAACAGTACCTGGCCCACCCAACCATGCCATGACTTATACACTCTACTACAACCACTAATATGAGACAGTTATGGGCTGCAGCTCTGGAGGGGAGCTGGGTCCTGAAGAGTAGATAACATGGTCCAAGGATCAACTGCTTGAGGATACAAATGACAGTGGCCTTAAAAGTATGTTTGAGAAAACTTCAGATCTCCATATGTTCTAGATTAAAGTCAAGGCGGAATGTCCTGAGATTGCCACAAAAGCACTGAAAAGCCTGCTTCCATTTCCAACATCCTCTCTTTGTGAAGCAGGGTTTTCTGCAGTGACAGCAGCCAAAACAGGATTACAGAGTAGACCAAACTCTGCAATACACTTTGGGTGTCACTGTCTCCCATCATCCCCAGATGGGACCCCCATCTACTTGCAGGAAAACAAGCTCAGGGCCCCAGCTGGTTCTGTATTACGGTGAGTTGTATAATTACTTCATTATATATTACAATGTGATAATAATAGAAATACAATACACAATAAATGTAATGTGTTTGAATCATCCCCAAACCATCTTCCCTCTACCCCGGGTCTGTAGAAAACTGTCTTCCATGAAACTGGTCACAAAAAGGTTAGGGACCACTGCTTTAAAATACCTGTAAGCAGAGAAAGTCCTATTGACAGACTAAATGAAAGCAGAAGGGAGGACTTATTTGCTCATTCTACTTTCTGGGCCATATGCAAGTCAGTGCATCAAGATAAAGGCTCAAAGCCACTAAGACCATGTAAAATTTGAGTACGGATTTTTCCTTTCAGTTTTTTTCATGTCATCTGAACAATTATTTGTAAAGTGCAAGTTGAATATATTGCTTGTTACTGGAAGATAGGTAAGGGACAGGTTTCCTATTAGAAGAGAATGAGCCCTGGTTGGTGTGACTCAGTGGATTGAGTGCCAGCCTGCAAACCAAAGGGTCACAGGTTCAATTCCCAGTCAGTGCACATGCCTAAGTTGTGGGCTGGATCCCCAGTAGGGGGCCATGTAAAAGGCAACCAAATATTGATGTTTCTCTCCTTCTCTTTCTCTCTACCTTCTCCTCTCTCTAAAAATAAGTAAAATTTTTTTTTAAAAAAGAAGTGAATGACAATACAAGATGAAAAGTTATGGAAATGGATGGTGGTGTGGTGATGGCTATACAATAATGTGAATGTATTCAGTATCACAGAACTGCACACTTAAAAATGTTTAAGATGGTACATTTTAAGTTACATGTACTTTATCACAATAAAAAAACAAAACAAAAAAGTGACTGATGGTAAAAATTAAAGATGAATGATAATTACCTCAAGCCTTTTAGAAAGCAAAAATGAAGAAAAAATTCTCAAACATATCATTAAAATCTTTCTGATATTGTTCAACTGCCATCATTCTGAGATTACACATTGTCTATGTCTACTTCTATTATTCCAACACAGAAGTGTCCTCCCTCTGATCCCAGTAATTTTTTTGCTTAAAACTTGGATAAAACAAGTCCCAGAGACAAACTATTTCCTTAAGTCGTTAGCCTTTCTAGGAACACTTGAAGGAGCATGTCCTCACCACTGTATTTATTTATTTAAAAAAAGATTTTATTTATTTATTTTAGACAGAGGGAAAGGAAGGGAGAAAGAGGGAGAGAAACATCCATTGGTTCCCTTCACACACCCTCAAGTGGGGACCTGGTCAGCAACGTAGGCATGTGCCCTGACCGGGAATTGAACTAGTGACTGTTCAGTTCGCAGTGCGGTGCTCAGCCACGGAGCCACATCAGCCAAGGCTGTATTTAAAATTCTGTCATTATTCTGATGAAACTTTTTGACTAGTGTTACAGCCTTGTTTTTTTAAGAAAAAAAATTAGGTTACATTTTATTTAGAACAGCTAGCTTCCTTCCTTTTTAAGAAAAGGTATTTTCATGTAGATAAGCTAGATATACACCGAGAAGGAAATCAGAAAAAATGTGTACCAAATTTAGAAAGGTATCCTAAAGACTATATGCTAAGACTTTGATGGCCACAAAAATCAGAGGTTCTTTCATTTTTTTAATTGACTTTTTTAGAGAGAGAAAGAAACACTGATTTGTTGTTGCACTTATTTGCGCATTCATTGGTTGCCAGGTTTGGTTCTCTGTTGGCTCTCCTCGTGCATCTGAGGTTGGCTGGCTGGTCAAGGTTGGCCTTACCTGGGATGACTAATTCAGCTCCATACTGCCTGTCATCGTCTAGTAGTGTATCCTGGACCTGTCATAGCAGTGGCAAAGGTCCAAGAGAGCTGGTGTAACTTAAGATGTCTTCGAACCTGCCTCAGAACCAGCAGTCTTCTATCACATCCTATTGTGGCCTATTATTTGGACAACCCAGAATCAAAGGATGGGAAGTAGACTTCACCACTTTATAGGAAGACGTGCAAAATCAGAATTTTTCTGGCATGGAAACCACTGTACTGTTAAAAAATGAAGTCTGAATGCAAACATGGCTATTGGACTTAAGAGAAACATTCCTTATCATTAAATCACATTTTTTCCTAGGTGCCCTCCATCCCCTATTTGCGCAGCTATTTGTTAATTTTGATCTAAGAGTAAGTAAATTATTAAAATTCATTTTATTAATTTGAACCTTATTTCAGTGTGTTGGTATATTTTTTTTAATAACAAAAATCTTTTTTATTTTTTTAAAGATTTTATTTATTCATTTCTAGAGAAGGAGAGAAATATCAATGTGGGTGGTTGCCTCTCATGCGCCCCATACTGGGGACTTGGCCTGCAACCCAGGCATGTGCCCTGACTGGGAATCAAACTGGCAACCCTATGGTTCACAGCCTGCGCTCAATCCACTGAGCTACACCAGCCAGAGCTGTGTGTTGGTATCTTCTATTAATAAAATCCATTCTTTCACTCATTCCTCACCCAAGGACATGTTTATTGATTTTAGAGAATGGAGAAGAGAGGGAGGGAGAGGGAAACATCAATCAACTGCCACTTGCACACACTCCAACCAGGGAAGGAATCCATAACCTATGTATGTACCCTGACTGGGATTGAACCTGAAGATCAACCAACTGAGCCACACTGGCCAGGGCTATTAATAAATTTTTAAATAAATTCACTATTTTAAACTTTCAGTTATAAAGTTAACCAATGAGAAAAAAAAGTTGTTTTGATGAGATGCTAAATCAGAAATTATGAAAAAAACTTTGCAGTTTCCTATCAGTTTCAGCATCAAATGAGTTTTGTCTTTTACTTTGTATGCAAAATATTAGAAATCTTGTCACACAGATAAGTAGTTGCAATCATTTGTAAGTTTTCATTTAAAAAAATTTAGACAAATAGAATTGTAAGTATAGTATAAAGAAGCTTCCTTACCCCTTTCATCTAGTTTCCCCTAATGTTAACATTTTACGTAACTGTAGTACAATGATCAAAATTAAGAAATTAACATGGAAGCCTGGCTGGGTGGCTAAGTTGGTTGAAGCATCATCCTGCACAATAAAAAGGTTGCCGGTTTGATTCCCAAACAGGGAACATGGTTGGAAACCTACTAGGTTGCAGGTTTCATTCCCTGTCCAAATACATTTTGTTCCTCTCTCTCTCTCTCCCTCTCTCAAATCAATAAACATATCCTCATGTGAAGATTTTAAAAAAGAAATTAACATTGTAACAATACTATTAACTATAGAATTTATTTAGACTGCCTCAATTTTTCTGTCATGTGCTTATTCTGTTTCAGGATCCAATCCAGAATCCCACAAATGGGGCTCTTTTTGTTTTTCTAAATCTATCACATACATAATTCTACCCTTAAAATTTTTTTTGTGAAAATTACAAATTTGAAAAACATGTCCTTAATGATCTCATTCAAATAACGATTTAGCAGGATACAGTTACCTGAAGAGTTCTGCAGCATAGTCTAGATAAGCAGCTTTCTTAACTTTGGCTGTACATTAGAAATACCTAGGTATAATGAAAACTTCTAATGCCCAGATTGTAACTCAGACCAATTAAATCACTATCTCTGGTACTGAGACTCAGACATCGGTATTTTTTCAAGTTCCCCAGCTGATGCCAATGTGCAACCAAGAGTGAGAACTACAGGATAGATGTAAATGGTTAAGGGAATTTCAACCCATTTAACTAACGTGTAGTCTTTTGGGCACGGTTATACCAATTAAACAGTCAGTACATATTTCTCCAAAAAGCCATAATGAGGCTGTCAAATGAGTTACTTTAATGAAGACTTGATACACATAATGGCTCTATTCTGATTTACCATTCTAGGAATTCTGATAAAAAGGATTATAATAGTCTGCCATGACTTTTCTCTACTGATATGATTGCCTCATGATCAGTAATTCTTTTTCTAAATCGGTGCTTCTCAACTGGGGCAATTTTACCCCATTTGGCAGCATCCGGAAGCACTGTCAGTTGTCACAATTTGGGGGAGTGTTGCTGCTGGCATCTAGAGAATAGAAGACAGGGGGTCTGCTAAACATCCTGCAGGAGAGTGTCCCACAACAAAGAATTAGCCAGCTTCAAATGTCAATAGTGCCAAGGTTGAGGTTATTTTAAATCCTCAGTCCCACATGAAAAATTTGGTTCATGGAGACTCATTGCTTTCATAATTTCAGTTAAAAAAAAGAAAGAAAATGTGTTACACTGCATTTTATAATCCTCTTTCTATCTATTTCCCCAAGTTTGGATTCCTAGAGCAGCATTAGGGCTACAGAAGTAATGACTTTCTCTGAAACACACTGATTATGACAAACTTCAACAGTGCAAACTTCTCTAAGCTCTCAGTATTGTACCTCCAGGGGCTTTTGTTAGAAACAAAATGCAGTGATCACCAAATGACAAGCAAGAAAGTGATGATGCAATGTACACTAACTCTTCTGACGCAGAAAGAAAAGAATGAAGGAAATGGAAGGGACTACAACTGCTGCCTAGCTTAGAGGATACTCTCTGGATATTATTTAACAAACTAAACCTAGAAAATTTCCCAATAAATTGATTCCAGACTGGTAAGAACATCTAAAAGGTCTCTAAAAGATTCACAAAAGGCATGTTTAGCTCTGGATGGTGTGGCTCAGTGGAATGAGTGCCAGCCTGCAAACCAAAGGGTAGCTAGTTGGATCCCCAGTCAGGGCACATGCCCGGGTTGGGCACAGGCCAGGAACCCAGTAGGTGGCGTTCAAGAAGCAACCACACACTCACGTTTCTCTCCCTCTCTTTTTCCCTCCCTTCCTCTCTCTAAAAATAAATAAATAAATAAATAAAATCTTTAAAACAAGAGGCATGTTCATTGTACACATATGCCCAGGGTCAACACCCTAGAATTTTAGAGCTCAGTGGTATACATATATTGATTTCAACCTAACTCTACATTGATTATGATTCTGAAGTGGAGATGCATAAAAATAAAGACAAAGATACACACAAAACAATCTGATCTACTGTGGTGTTAATTTTGCAGGTATTTATCTTATTGATTTTTATTCCTAATATTATTAACAATAATAGTAGAATATTAGCAATACTAATACCATTTATTTAATAAAAACCATCTAAACTTTAGTAAGGTGTTTACTTCAAAAAAGTTTTTGTGAAACCTAAGCAAAATCATTTTTATAGTGAGATAATAAAAACACAGGAGTCCCTATGTATATGATTATGCAATTGCAACACTGTTTCTAATATTTAAAAAAAAGTGGAAGAACCTAAATATCTGCCAACAATGCATGAACAGCATATCCACACAATGAAACACAATGCAGCTGTTTAAAAATGAAACAATCCCAGAAATTCTCTGGGTGCTAATGAAGGAAAATCTCCAATGTATATTAAGTGGAGGGTGGAGGGGGGGAAGCACAGATAAGTACATGGCAAGCTAGTATTTGTGTAAAAAAGGAGAAAAATACATCCAATCTGTTTATTGAAAGATGTAAACAGTATTTAGAATAATATGTAAAAAACCAGTAAAACTGGTTGCCTTCAGAGAGAGAATATAGGTCCTTTGGGGACAGGAAAGAGGGAGAGTGGTGTCTTTTGTACTTTTTGAATTCTGAACCTGGTTGCTATTACCCAGGTGAAGAGTAAATTTTCCAAGGTTAAATCAACAAACCCTTAGTGACTCTTATAAAGCTATCAAGCAATTATTCCGTATGCATATTTCTTTAGGAATTATTTTATTTACTTATATAGGTTCAGGTATACAATTCTGTAATACATTATCCATATATTACATTTTGTTTTTACCACCCCAAATGTATGAATTATTCTCTGTGTATATTTCTCCACACAGGAAACCCTGAAGCATCAAATTCTGTTACAGTGAGTTTCCATTTTCAACAACTCATATCAATCTACCTCCAGAATGTTTGAGAAACCCTTTGGTTTCTCAGCTGAGTACCTTTCAAACAACATTCTTTACAGGAAAAAATAGCATTGTTTTAAGACTGTAAAAGTCTTTTTTCTCTCTGAGCCCAAGTTTTCTATCTGTAAAACAAGGACATAAGCATTTTACCAAGCTAAGAGCAATTTATAATACTAACAGAAAAGAGATAAAAGGGGTTGTGCTGGTAAAGGCAGGAGTAAGGAGCATATGCTTCGAAGTTCCCCTTCCTTCAGCTACTAAAGTACATAAGAAAAAAATCTAGGGTTCCAAAAAACCCAACTAACTACAATAGCAATAGTTAACATTTACTGAATACTTTCTGTATGTTAAGCAGTGTTCAAAAGTGCTTTATTTGAATTAACTCATTTTATCTTCACAACAATCCTGTGATGCTGTGATGTAGGTAATGTCATCTCTAATTTATGGAGAAGGAAAGAGAGTTGCAAATATGATAAAATAGTTAAAAGCATGGACTTTGCAAACTAACTGCTGGGACTGAAATCTGGCTCTCCTACTGAATAGCTGTGTAACCTTGAGCAAGTTGCTTAAAGTTTGTGTGTCTGTTTCCTCATTTCTAAATTGGAAATAATGGTAACATCTAAAGCATGAATTTAAAATCTTGGCACACCAACAAAAATTTCAGTTCTTCCCTTGTTAAATAGAAAATTATTCACAGACTATTATGCTTATATTGCATTTACCCATAACTTGTCACATGTAAAGTCAATCCTGGTGATAAAATTTTATCTTTAAAAATTTCTTTTAACATTTGAAACCTTATTTTAAAAGTTTATATTGAAGAGCTTTTCCTATTTATCCATATTGTTATTTAGAAAACATCCTAGTAAGGAAGCACCATGAGTCTACGGCCATGCCACCCTGAACGCGCCCGATCTCGTCTGATCTCGGAAGCTAAGCAGGGTCGGGCCTGGTTAGTACTTGGATGGGAGGAAGCACCATGAAATAAATGTTTAATTGCTTCTATTCTAGTGGGGAAGTCTGAGAGCAGTCTTGCTAAGACTGCTGCTGGACAGCAATATCACATAGCCCAGCTGTCTGTTTACAGCTTGCAGACTAATGCCAGGAGAAGTAGAGCAATTAAGGAAATATAGGCAGACCTTGGAGATATTGCAGGTTTGGTTCCAGACTATGGAAATAAGTGAGTATCACAATAAAGCGAGATGTAAATGGTGTTGCCTTCTATTTGTGAAAAATGCAACACCCTATGAAGTGCAATAAAGGGAAGTACAATAAAGTAGAGCATAATAACATGAGGTATGCCTGTATTGGAAATCTAGGCAGTTTTGTTGAGTGCCTATAACTTTGCTTGAAGAAAAATTTCAGTTAAACCACACCCTCATTTAAATTAAAGCACAGCCCTGGCTGGTGTGGCTCAATGGTTGAGTGCTGGCCTGCAAACCAGTCTGGGGCAAATGCCTAGGTTGCAGGCCAGGTCCCCAGTAGGGGGCGCAAGAGAGGCAACCACATATTGATGTTTCCTTCCCTCTCTTGCTCCTTCCCCTCCCCTCTTTAAAACAAAAATAAATAAACAAAAATCTTTAAAAAATTAATTAATTAAAGCACAAATCACAATCCAAGGCAGAGTACTTTGGAGGTTTGTCATGATTTGGCTCCCCTTTTTATATTAGTTTCCTATTCTGCTGTAACAAATTAATACAAACTTAGTGGCATAAAACAACACAATTTGTCTTCTTAGAGTTGTGTGGTTCAGAAGTCCAAAATCAAGTGTCTGCAGGGTTGTACTCTTTCTGGAGGCTCTAGTAGAGAATTTTTTATTTTCCTTTTTACTTTTCCAATTTTTAGAGGCTGCTCTCCCATCTTTAAAGTCTGCAAATAGCAGGTTGTCAAGTCTGTCGTGTCACACCACTTTGACACTTTTGTCTCCCTCTTCCATCTTTTCAGAACTCTTGTAATTACCGTAGGCCTATTAGATAATCCAGGATAATCTCCCTATTTTAAGGTTAGCTGATTATCAAATTCAATTCCATCTGCATCCTTAATTCCCTCTCATCATGTGATATATTCACTGGTTGCAGGGATTAGGAATGGACATTTCTGGAGGAACCATTATTTTGTCTTACATATCTTCCTTAGTTCAAATAATTTATTCAATAAGGTCATTTCATCGGGCACCTAATATGTTTCGGTCTCTGGTAGGTACTGGGCCATACACAAAAGAACAGAGTACTATCTTATTTGCCAATACTTAGCTGACAATTCATTAATCAGTACAGTTACTAAGAGCTAACTGAAGGCAGAGACCATAAGTAACTTCCTTTATATACTGGTGTAGTGGAATTCCATTAAAAGTGTATTTTTCTTTATAGCATAGACAATTATGCTGTTGATGAAAAATACCATGAAGGCAACGTGAAATGATTTAACCTCTTAAGAAACAATCAAACTAAAGTCTAAAGATAAGTTAGTGAATTTCTCTGAGCCTCAGGCTTCTCATGGGTAAAATGGGGATAAGGTGATCTATCTCAAAGTGTTGTTTATTATAAGGATTAAAGAGCAACATATGTTCTCCTAGCATGGTATTCCACACGTTAATTCTCTTTCCCTTTTCATGTTTAAAGTATCTAACATTTCCATGACAACATTTCTAGTTGTGCACCAGACTATAAAAGAATATAAAAGAAATGTTAGCTATAACTCCTGTCCTCAAATTAAAAATGTGTTGGTAGGATAACACATTTGCACATACAGCACAACTAAAGAAAGATCAATGTAAACCTAAATGGGCACCATCAAAGAACTGGAACTTAAGACACAGTTAGGGAAAGCAAATATTTAGCTGGGTGATTAAAACTGATTTCTTCTCTACCTTAAAAAGACAAAGCAAGCAAACAACACCTGATCCATACATTGAAATACGGTAAAGGGGAAATTAAGGAGTGTTTACTTCAACTTTAGAGGTTTTGACTAGGTCTTTCAGATCAATCGAGTACATTTTCAAACTATTCTCTGGACCCCTAGAAGTCCACAGATGTTGAAGTGAAGGGAAACCCACGCAGACCCCTTCCCTAATTTATTCTACTTTACCCGTTGAGTGAAACTAAAACTACTGATTAGATAAACTTTGAGATTATCTCTGTATTTTAACAGTTCATAGTTCTCCTCAATTCTATCATTAAGAAAGTAAGTGTTCGTGAGCTGTTTCATCAACGATTTGGGAGAATAGGACACAAACTACCAATTACACCCACAAACCTTATCAACATCAACAGTACTCTGACGATAACACAATACTCTGTACTTTCCCTGTGCCTAGGAGCTATTTCTACTTTACATACATTATGTTATCTAATATGGAATTAAGAAAATAACTTTCTGAAGGACATACAAGACACGGAAGATCGAGTACAGAATTGAACTAAAAATACATGGTTCTCTATCCTTTAACATCAGGTTGAAAATATATGACCCATCTACGCACGAGGAATGAGTAGTGCACAAAAACAACGCATATAACAGTGATGTGGAATTCGAGGAATTTATGTTAGGTTTAAAAAAGAGAAAGAAATACCACTGCGCTGGTTTTTCCCTGGTTCCCAAGTCTGCATGCAACCCTGAAACCGAAAAGAAGCCCTCCAAGAGGGTCGTCAGCCCAACTTAGCCTCACTACCTACATCCTGGAAGTGCGGAGTCCCGCTCCCTTCCCCGGTGCCGGTTCCTTCCCTCACCGAGTCGCGCACCAGTCCTCCGGGAACAGCAGACACTGACTGGCTACACCGATCTCGTCCCGCAACAGAGAAGCAGGCTAGCTCCGTTCAGCAGGAAACTACTCAACGCGCAGCCGCCGCGGCCTCCTACCACTGCCCAGCGGAGGGGCGCCAAGCCTCCCCCAACCCGTTCACCGCGGCCGGGAGGCGGAGGGGGGAAGCGAGCCGGGCCGCTGCGGTGTCGCGGCCAGCGAGGTGAGTAGTTACAGGTCTCCGTCCGCCACTCGGATAGTTCCAGTCATAACGGCCCGCTCTGCCAGCTTGCCTGTCCTTTTCTCCCCCGCTCTCGCAGCCACCAGAATGGAACAGGCCCGCGGGGGGATTGTGGGAGGCGCACGCGCGAGGGGTGGAGGGAATGGTGGGGGGGCTGGAGGAGGAGGAGGCGGCGGCGGCGGAGGCCGTGGCGGCTGTTGGTGGCTGTGGGGGCGGGGAAGGGGGGGAGAGGAAAGAAGAGGAGGTGGAAGAGGAGGAGGAGGTTTGGGCTCGAGCCGCTGGAGGTACGCGTGAGGGTCTGGGCTAGAGCCGGCTTGACAGTGGCCGAGGGGAAGCGGGGGACTGTGCGAGGAGGCTCCCCTGAGTGAGCGCGTACGGGCTGGCGGGCGCGCTGGGCGGCCAAAGGCGGTGGTTGGTGAGAGCGGCGAGCGACGAGCCGGGCTACATACACTCTGGCGCGTGTGGGCGGGCGTGCGCGCTTCGCCCAAGTCGGGTGAGGGGGGAGGACGAAGGGGGAGAAGCCGAAGAGGGAGGAGTGGGAGGTGGGGGGGCACGAGGCGCCCTTCGCTCCCTCCCTCCGGAGGAGCTGCCGCCGCCGCCGCTCTGCCGCCGCCGCTCCGCCGCCATTTTGGGTTCGCTTTGCGGAGGGGGAGACGATCCCCGTTTCGGTTGCGGGACCCACCTCCCTTCAGTTTCCCCAGCTTAGTCCCACGCCTTTTCCTTCTGCTCTCTCGTATTTCCGCCAGTTCGCTCACCCGCTGGTTGCCTCTTGACAAGCGGGAGGGATTCGCCGTGGACCAAGGGAAGCAGAGGAGCCTGGTGGCGGCCGTCCCCTCTTCCCCACTTCCCTGCACTCTCATCTCTCTCGGCCTCGGCCTCTGACACGGTGAGTACTACCGCCTGGGGAGGCCTTGAGGCCTAAGTACTTCCTCAGCTACTCAATGCTTGGCTTCCTGGGCGCTCCTGTCATCTCCCGGACCTGTACCTCCCGGACACTGGTGGTAAGGATGGGGGAGGGGAGAGTAGGGAAGGGGATCCTGAGCTAACCGGGAAGTCCCTCCTGGCGGAGGCGAAGGGGTGTCCCTGACTGGCGGGCTGCTGGCTTGGGGGAGAGGGGCGGGAAAGTAAGCGAGTGGAGGCGGAGTCGGCTGTGTCCCTGACAGGTTTAGTTTGTGTGTTGTGCAGGCAGGATTGGAGCATCCCCCAAGGTCCAGTTTGTGTCTGTCAGAGGGATAAGAGTGGCAGGAGAGGTGATCTTCTGAGGGTAGTTTACCTGTATGCTTAGGACTGTGGTGTCCCTGACACGCTGAAGTGTATGTAGGAACGACAGGGTGATCTCACTGTTTTAAGTTTAATAAATGTTACTGATTAGTTTGTACATGGAAAGACATGTTTTTCGTCTAGAAGACAGATGGTCTGTTGGTGTACAGAGGCTGTTTGGGTATGTATGTAACGAAGGAAAGTGTTCCGGGAGAGTTTGCTTGTATTTGTATAAGGGTAATGGAGTCCCCCTTATAGTCCGTTTTTGAAATAAAACTTGGGGTGTTCCCTGCTGGTTGATGTGTGCGTGTGTGTATTTTAGGGTTCGGGAGTGCCTTGTTACTTGTTGGGAAAGAGCGGTCAGGGCAGTAGTATTTTTAGACATACTATATAGTATGTATGTGTGGGATCACGGATAAGAGAAATGTCATAGCCAGTTGTGGTCTTCAGAATAGTTGTTTTCCTTGAATAGGGTGAATTGTGTAAATGTGAAAGCCCAGGCTATCTTTAACAGACCAATTATTGTGAGGGTATAAAAAATGCTTGACCTTTTTGTGGACTTGAGTTTATATTAACACCTTAGAATAGAATAAAACATTTGTATCTTTCAGACTCAACTTGAGGTTTATTTGTGATCCTAAATCCCTTTGAAAGTGGTAGGTGTTTTCTCCCATTTTACTAAATAGGAAATTGAGGCATAAAGATAATTTTTCCAAGGTCACATTTTAAATTGGGGACAAAGTTTGGATTGTAACTCAAATATTTTGACCACTAGTCCAGTCGTATATTCACTATACAATGGAGCCTTAGGAGGCCTTTTTCAGGCAAATCTGAGTTTATTGGAAAGATAGGGGCGTATGTGACTGGTTGGATAATGTATTTGGTACAGATTAGTTACATTAGACATGTATATGGAATGTAGGTTGTCTTTGCCAGGTTGGCCTGTATGAGAATGTGTATCCTTGATTATTTTTTGTTTATGGAGGAAGCAGAGCATTTCTAACACTTAAGCTTGTACCAGAGAACTGCATGGGGGCTGACAGCGTAACTTTATTTCTGTGGGAGGAAGGATCATCTTTCATTCATTTAACGAATACTTACTGAATAAGTACTCGATGACTGTTCCTGCCTTGGGCTGAGAATAATCAAGGTGACCCTGTTGAAACAACCTGGGTGCATATGAAGGGGGACTTGTTTTGACAGTGATATGTATTAACTTGAGCAATGCAGAAAAGTCAGTGTGTAGTTGAAATTAGAAAACCCTCCTAAAAGCTATTCAGTTTGGAGGGAATTTAAATCGTCTAGACATTTTATTTAATTTAATTTTTTTAAAATCATCAACCAAGGATACATTTATTGATTTTTAGAGAGAGAGGTAGGAAGACAGGGAGGGAGCAGGGGAGAGAGAGACAGACAGACAGACGGACAGATGGATACATACTTTGATGTGAGAAACATCAGTTGGTAGCCTTTGCAGGTGCCTGGACTGGGATTCCAACCTGTGATCTTGGTATGTGCCCTGACCAGGAATCCAACCGCTTTTGGTATATGGGATGATGTTTCAACTGAGCTACCTGTCCAGGACAAGATCCTCCAGACATTTTAATATGGAAGGATATAAGTGTATTTAAAAAACTAACAGGGTAGCCCTGGCTATTGTATGTAGATCAGTGGATTGAGCACGGACTGCAGACCAAAGGGTCACCAGTTTGATTCCCAGTCAGGGCACGTGCCTGGGTTGTGTGCCAGGTCCCCAGTAGGGGGTGCATGAGAGGCAACCACATATTGATATTTCTCTCCCTCTGTTTTTCCTTCCCTTCTCTCCCTCTAAAAATAAATATTAAAAAAAAAAAAATAGGGCAGCCAGTTTGTGATAGAGTGTGTCTTCTTTAACTTTTTTATTTTTATTTTTTGAGTTCATGAGTAACTGTTTTGGGGATATGGGAATTGTTGTTATATATGTGCTTGTGGATATTGAAACTGGCTAGGCTGAAGGAATTCTTTGAAGGCTAATTTTATAGTAAGGATCCCCTTTTTGAATATGAGGGAAGAAGACTTGAATAAAGTCACCTTACTTTGTTTCTCTGGAAAAAGGAATATTTTTGATGTGCTAGTGGCTCCTAAAGGTTTTTTGGGACATCTGTCCTGAGAATCTGGTGATAGATCCTTACTGTACAAAATGAGCATGAGCACAATCCCACAAACTATTCATACAATTTCAGGGACTTAAATTGTAATGAAATAGAACCAGTGTATATTCAGATATCTTTAGATAGCCTTCCCCCCTCCCCCCAAATATAGTTTTGTTTGGGGGTGGAGATGTTTGTAGGAGTTTAAGATGAAAGAATCTGTGATAGTATTTGAGCATGCTGACAGAGAATTTGAAGATTCATTTTTTTATTTCTTTGCATGCTTATTTTCGAAGTGTTAGTATGTGATTCTGAATTAGGTAATAGAGAATATTATATATTATCACCCAATTCAGTAGAGAATATAATATAATACAATTGTTTATAGCTTTATTCTTTTTCATCATGTTTTTATTTTCAAACTTTTATTTTTCCAGTTTTGTTTTGGGACTGAGGTGTTCAGCTCATTTCCTAGAGTTTATCTTAGTTATAACAAACATCATTCAGTTGATTCTTTTAAGGAGACACAAAGATGAATACTATAATGGCTTCTGCCCTTGAAGAAATTCTGATCCTATTGAAGCTATGAATTGTATGATAAAGCCTTTGAAAAGGTCAACGAGGAGGGAAGCATATTCCTGGAAGTTAAGGTTTCATGACTTAATTGCAGAGAGTTTTGCCACTATTTATTCTTAGAAAGCTATAAAGTTTTTATATGCAACTTTGTAGTTAAAAAATGTGCTTTGGTATCAAATGATTTATTATTTGATGTTTTGGAACTTTCTGGTTTGAAAAGGAGGCAGACATAGGTTGCATTCCTTATCTTGTTTTGGATGTATTTCTATGGTATTGTTAAGTTTATATAAAAAAAAGGCCTTACTGTTGTTTTCGGATATACACACACCTAGAAAACACTAGATGACAGACTACTTATGACAGACTTCCAATCTAGTACTGGAAATCAAAAATAATTACTGCATTTTTAAAAGAACAAGAAATTCAGAAAGGTGTTTTGATAGCACATATTACAGGATTCAGCAAGATAATGGAGAGATCTTAAGAAAAGTGGTCTGATTGCCTTCTCTGTATAAGAATGTCATGTAAATTTGTGAAAAGTTTAATATTTTCTCTAATTTTTAAGTTGGATAGTAGGTTCATGATATTTTAAAAACATTGTGTGTGTGTGTAGTATGTATATATCATGCATACAGTTACATATGTATATAGTCTCTTCTATGTATGAGATACTTCACAAAAAATTTTTCAGGATCTTTAAGGATCAAGAATGGAAAGCAATTTTTATTTCCTATTCTTGAGATGTATTTTAAAATACAGAACATAACTTCCTTATTTATTTCTTGCTAGCGACTATGTCTTTACATAGTTAGTAGTATCAGTTGAGGCTTCAATCTAAGTCTTCTTCAATACCCTATGAATAAAGAATTGGCCACATTCAATCCTGCCCAAAATGATCTGCCTGTACACTGTAGAGAAGTTTTACCATGTGTAAGTAGTATGTGTCCAGTTAAATACTTTTTTTTTAAAAGATTTTATTTATTTATTTTTAGAGAGGGTAGGGAGGGAGAGAGACACAGAGAGAGAAACATCAATGTGCGGTTGCTGGGGGCCATGGCCTGCAACCCAGGCATGTGCCCTGACTGGGAATTGAACCTGTGATGCTTTGGTTCGCAGCACATGCTCAATCCACTGAGCTATGCCAGCCAGGGCCAGTTAAATAATTTTTTAAAAAAGATTTTCACACACCCCTACTGGGGACCTGGCCCACAACCCAGGCATATGCCCTGACTGGGAATTGAACTGGAGACCCGTTGGTTTGCAGGCCTGTACTCAGTCCACTGAGCCACACCAGCCAGGGCTCCGGTTAAATAATTTTATATTGTTATTTAAGTTATGTGTGTTGATCTGAATCTTTTAAAAGTAATATTCAGCCTTATTGGAATCCACTGTAAGGTCTACTTTGTGTCTATCTTTTGAGAGCATGAGAGGCCTTAAGCCTGGCTGAGGTAAGAAAGGGAAATGAAAGCAGTTTTGGTTTGTTTTGAGCTATATTGTAGTTTTTTCTTTTTTAAATTACTTGTAGTATAGTTTCTTTGTTTATGTTCTTTAGGTAGCAGTTCAATTTTCATACTAATGATTTGTCATCTTAGTTAATGATAACTGTTGATCTTACATTTTATGTTCTAAAAATCAGTTTTTTAATGACTTGCCTCATTGGGTATGTTGATGGCAGTGTGACGTTGACACAACATAATAATTGATGGCTTCAAGTAATGACAAATTGAACTAATGACCTCACTGTTATTTCAGAGCTGAACATCTTATGAAGAATGTAAAATCTTATTTTTAGCATTAATTATTTTTGCTTTTTATAGTTTTTAGTCATTTACTCTCAGACATATGCAAGTCAATGACAGGAATGCATACTTTCTTCATTTAATTACATTGACTTTTTTAAATGTGGAAAATTTCAAACATATATGGAAATAAGAGAATAGTATAATGAGTTCTCATGTGTTCGACATTCAGCTGGAATAGTTATCAACATCCAGTTTTCATACTGTATCCCCATCTAGTAGCCTCTCTCCCACCTTGTCTTTTGCTTATTTGAAGCAAATCTTCCAGACATATTTCATCCATAAATACTTCATTGTACATTCATTTCACTTGTAAATGGGAAATTATTTCTCTGTAGTTAGATTTATATAACTTTTTATTGCATTTTTTCATTACCCTCTTCTTCCCCTCCACTCTCCTTCCCTCATATAACTTTTAAAATAAAGTATGTAATGATAATTGGAACCAAACTACTTATATCAAATATTTCTAATTTATATTACCTGTCAATACGGATTTCCTATGAAAACTTAAGAAAAGTTGAATAGAAATTCACCTCACTGCTTTTAGATGTTTGCACTGAAAAATGCAAGTTAGTTTCTATGTTTGCCTGAAAGGCTTATAATCTTTTACAGTTTTTTGTTTTTGTTATAATGACAAAATACTAAAAGCATTTTCTAACTCTTATTAGTTTCTCTTGGTTTTCTGACTGGATCCAGTTACCACAAAGAAATCAGACAATATTGGTAATTTTGAACAGGAGCTGAAAATTGGTCTAAAATCAACTTGGTATTTAAAGAGAATAAAGCACATTATTTTGAAGTTTAAAATTCTAATTGTGGACATTGAAAATCCAACCCAATGCCTAAGTTGCTAAATATGAAGCATATTACAGAGTATGGGTATCATGATGAATAGAAATATTGTAGAAAAAGTAAGTAAATATTCCTATTGAATTATTAAAAGGAATCAGTATAGAGATTTGAAGTGATTGCTGGTAAAGTAAAACTTAGATAATCTATCCTTTCCTTCCACAAAGGGCTGATAGTTATAATTCAGATGAATGGGAATTCCATCATTAGTGAAATTTTAGTTAACTTATCTTTTGTTATATCTTATGTTATAATCTCATGATAGATATATCATGAATCTTTGATTTAATCTTTTTGTTTTACAGTTCTATCTATTCCATTCTTGATACTTCTCACTTAGTTTTGTTTGTCCTAAGACCACAGGTGAACAGTGTGTCAGATTATAAAGTAGTCATATTATGGCCTCTTGGTGTAAATGACATTATTTAGAATGTGGAGGAGACTTTCCTTATGATAAAGTTTCTTAAATTCAGCATTGCTGAAAATGAAAGCTCCAGAATTTAAGCATTTACTTAACATAAGAAGCCTAATAGGGCTGAATGGAGAGAATTTAAAAGTTTGTCTCTGAGACATAGACCTGAGCTACTGAGGCTGTGAGTGACATGCCGGTCGCCATGGGTCCCTATGGGTCCCTATGGACAGTCCCAGCCAAGTTGCTTCAACCAGGTGAAGATGGGCTTTGTGATGGGTTGCCCTGTGGGCATGGCTGCCAGGGCGCTCTTTGGTACCTTTTCCTGTCTCAGGATTGGACTGCAGGGTCGGGAGCGGATGGGTGGTATTGGGAAAACCACGATGCAGAGTGGCGGCACCTTTGGCACATTCATGGCTATCGAGATGGACATCTGATGCTAATCAAGGCAATGGTTGCCCACTTCCACCCTGTCCCACCAGTCCCAACCCATGTACTAAAATAAAAAGACTTTGAGTAGTCAAAAAAAAAAGTTTGTCTATGAAAGAAGGAGCTGCTAACTATAACATTTGAGAAAATAGAGGAGTGACTCAATCATGTGTAATAATTATTTTACACTATAAGGAGATTGTAGGATATAAATCTCAAGTAAGTAGGGATTCCATTAAGCTAAGTTATAACAAGTTGGGAAGTTAAAGTTTATGCAGAAGCATATCGAAGGATAAAGAACCATCACCTTGAAACTGCAGTGAATTAGAGATTTAAGTTAATTTTATTTGTGTGTGAGTGTATGTGTATTTAAAGAAAAAAAAAAAAAAAACCGCCCTGGCTGGCATTAGCTCAGTGGATTGAGCATGGGCTGCGAACCAAAGTGTCGCAGGTTCGATTCCCAGTCAGAGTACATGCCTGGGTTGTGGGCCATGACCCCCAGCAACTGCATATTGATGTTCCTCTCTCTCTCTCTTTCTCCCTCCCTTCCCTCTCTAAAAATAAATAAATAAAATCTTAAAAAAAAGAGCTTTCCCTCAATAAATACATTTATTTAAAAAAAAACCTTAAATGAAGGTAGAACAAGGTCAGGTTTTAATTTGGTTTAGCCTGTATTTCTTCCCGTTTGTTTGTTTGTTCATTCATTCATTTGTTGAACATTCAACCAACTAACATTTTTCTATTACTCCATTCCCATTTATGTTCTTAGGTGTTAGGATAAAAAGACATTTTTTAAAAATTCAGAGTTATCTAGGAATATCTTCTTAACAAGTATGTCACACTATAAAGTGTAACACATTTCTCCCAGGCAGAGAGGGGAGAAAGTTATCAAGTCTGTGGAGACAAGGGAAAGCACAGAAATGCCTTTCTACAAGTGGGAAGAGCCAGTCTTTAAAGGATAAATATGAGTTATTAAGTAAGGCTTAGGACATTCTAGGTAGAGGAACATTATCTGCAAAGATGTGAAGATGAATATAACAATGAATTCAGGGGACTGTAATTTGGATCAGTATACTTTTCATCCATTCTCTTTACTG
This sequence comes from Phyllostomus discolor, assembly GCF_004126475.2. Lineage (NCBI taxonomy): Eukaryota > Metazoa > Chordata > Mammalia > Chiroptera > Phyllostomidae > Phyllostomus > Phyllostomus discolor. Next base: position 49,139,134 of record NC_040916.2, on the reverse strand, counting down.
TCTTCAATGCTGTATAACATTGGCCTTTGTACTTAGACATCATCAACAAAATAAAGATGGAACTATGTTCACTCTACTAAGTAGTATATAGTAGTAGTAGTAGTAGTTCACTCTACTAAAATAGTATATCATTACAGTTAAAGCTAATTTTGAATAAAGATTAAAAGCAATGAAATAATTGGTTATGTTTTGGTTACTCAAAAAAATGTTTACTAGAATACACTCTACTCCTTTTAGCATTTTAAGTAATCAAGCCTTGATTATAATGGGTATCCAGCCAAAAAATAATTGGTTATGTTTTAGTTATTCAGAAAATTCTTACCAGAACCCCCCCCCCACACTCCTTGAGCATTTTAATCAAACTTTGATTTTAATAGGTATCCAACCAAATACAGAAATGCACAATTGTTTTTCGTAATAACGTTTTTCTTAATGAACAACTCTCCCAGTCTCCACCCTGGTTTATTTTCAATTTTCTGAAAATTCCAAACAGATTAAGATCATGGATTCTGAAATCAGATTGAATAGGTTTAGATCCCAGTCTTGCTACTTACTGATGGCATAATCTTTAGCAAATATTTATGATCTTTGGTTTTCTTTACTGTAAAGTGATGGTAATACTTATAGGGTATTCAAGGATTATATGAGATAATATGTGGAAAGTGCTTAGCATAATGTATGTCATATAGTAAGTGCATAATATAGATGTGTTATTATTAGTTATTTCTCTTCATTTCCTGAAATGATTTTTTTAGCAAAGCAAGTGACCTCCCTTATATATATTTTCTATAGGAGGTAAGATTATGCAACATACATTTTTTTAAAAAGATTTTATTTATTTATTTTTAGAGAGGGAAGGGAGGGAGAAAGAGAGAGAGAGAAACATCAATGTGTGGTTGCTGGGGGCCGTGGCTTGACTGGGAATCGAACCTGCGATGCTTTGGTTTGCAGCCCACGTTCAATCCACTGAGCTACGCCAGCCAGGGCTTGCTACATACATTTTTGAAAGTATATGTAAACCACTTCATGTGTATATACATTTTTTATAATTCTTAATTTACCTTTCTTCACATGTGAATTCTACTTTTGTATTTTCCTGCATAACTGTAGACTAGGCTTTTGTGTTTGGCTTCTTTTTACCTTCTTACCAAATCAGGATTTGTCTCCAAAGTGAACAAGCATATATTTTGCTGTGTGGGTTTTTTGGAGTGGAGAAATAAATCTTTGAACTGACATGGATTTAGTTATGATAGTTCTCTTTTTAAAATGCTCAATATATCCTTTGTATTTTTGGTTGCCCAGGGCATTCTAAAGTAGAACCCATCTCTTTCACTAAACCACCTCCTTTGATTCAGAAACAAAGTCAACATTTATTTATTGAAAGTTTATTATGTGGCAGGCACTAGGATATAGTGAAAAAAAATAATGTAGTTGGGCAATTTTATTTTCCTTTTTCAGGACAAGGTCTTTCCAGTACTACTGTAACAGACTACTTCAGTTACATTACATGCGGTTCAAGCAAGACTTGGTCTTAAGATATAGTAGAAGTTTCTCTGAAGGAATGTCTTGGGATATGATTAATTTTTGCCAGAGCAAATCAGTTCTAGGACAAAAATCTCTTCCTCTTGAGGAATCTGTATTGTGTGCCTATGTTTTATGCAGGCAGTCCATTGGGCAGTTTGTCGTTTGGGATATCACTGGGTTCAGTCCTCTGTTCAGAGCCAGATAAAAAACCAGCATTCTGCCTCCTGTGCCTTCTGTCAGAGGAATATTTATTATTTCATTCAATAAGTATTAAGCATATGCTTACTTTATGCTGTTGTAAACCCAGGAATTGAGCAGTAAATAGTCAAAAATCACTGTCATAATTCTTAGTTTCTAGTATGGTATGGAATAGATATTAAATAAACAGATATGATGTCATTGCATTTGGCCATAAGTGTTGTAAAGGAAATGTAGTCAAAGTAATGTTATTTTAGGGGATTAGGGAAGGTGGGTTAGTAACAGGGGAGTGGGAGGAGGAGAGAGGGGGAAAAGGTACAGAGAATAAGTAGCATAGATTGTAGGTTGAAAATAGATAGGGGGAGGGTAAGAATAGTATGGGAAATGTAGAAGCTAAAGAACTTACAAGTATGACACATGGACATGACTAATGGGGGGACATGGGTGGGAGAGGGTATACAGGGTAGAGGGGAGTGAAGGGGGAAATGGGACAACTGTAATAGCATAATCAATAAAATATATTAAAAAACCTATGCTCTTAAAAAAATATTTTCTGTATTTTTGGTGGTGGGGGAGGGAGAGAAACATCAATGTATGGTTGCCTCTTGTGTGCCTCCTACTGGGGATCTGGCCTGCCACCCAGGTGTGTGTCCTGACTGGGAATCAAACTGGTGACCGTTTGGTTTGCAGGCTGGCACTCAGTGCACTGAGCCACACCAGCCAGGGCATTATTCTAGATTTGATAGTAAGCTAGCCAATGGAAGGTTTTGAGCAGCTCAGTGACTTGATCTGATATACACTCTGGTCTCTGAAGGCCAGTTAGAAGGTGATTGTGATACTTGAGGCAAGAGGTGATTGGGAGTTAAATGTAGGGTGTTATCAGGGAGTTGGATTTGGGATATATTTTGAATGTAGTGGGGATGATAACTTGGATTGGATGTAGGATCTCAATTAAAAAGTAGTCAGAAATTATTCTAATAATAGCCTCAAAAGTTAGGTACTGTTTACTTAAATGAGCAACACTGGGAGAAGCAGGTTGCCAGTGCGTAACAACTAATCAGGTTTGGAAATACTGGTTTTTGAGTTTTCTATTAAATGTTCCAGATTGCAATATTGAATAGGCAGTTAGATGTTTAAATTTGGAAATTGATCATTGCAGAGATGGTATTCAGAGCCATGGGACTTGATGAGATTACCAGGGTAGTTGAAGTTAGACTGAATTGTGGGCTAGTCTTGACACTTCGAAGAATTTAATTAAGAATGATGGAACTGAATCATTTGATAATTTCAGGAATAAATACTTTTCTGACTAAGACAATCTAGCAAGTACTAACTAATCAAGACATGGAGAAAAAAAATAAGATTACAATGAACAAATTGCTCTTTATTATCTATTAGATAGTTCTTTGATTGTGTCACAGAGATCAGAACACTCATTTTATATGAAGTTAGCCAGAGTGCCTGTTTCTACATGATTACTGTGAAAAGATAGCCAGAATGGTCATTCCTAGATATCCATTGTGGAGGACAATACAAGGGTAAAAAAAAATACCACAAATTTATAAAATGATGGATGAGTTATCAAAAGACATGGAGCTTCTTTCCTATTATCAGGATATTCATTTCTAGCTTTGGGAAAATGTACAGAGTAAGAGTGAGCTCAGTCTGCCTCCTAATTTCTTATTTAGTCTGTTATTGGGTATTGTAAAACCTTCCTTTAAAGAAGCTGGTTTTCCATCTGTACATTTAATGAGTCAACACTTATATGCTGGAATACATGTATAAGATCCAATACTTGTATATGTTAGGGGCTTAGTACCATTTAGGTTGACTTATTGTCTATTTAGGGACATATTTTGTGGGTGTGGGTAAGGATTTATTTAAATGTGTTTGAGCCCTGGCTGGTGTGGCTCAGTTGGTTCAAACATTGTCCCATAATCTAGATCAGGTGTCCCCAAACTGCAGTACCATGTCCTGTTATGAACCGACCACAAGCAGAGCTTGCCTGAGGAAACTCACCTGTTCCCTGACCTCTACCACCCCATTCTTCCAGAAAACCTGTCTATGGTGCCAAAAAGGTTGGAGACCCCTGACCTAGAGGTTGTGGGTTTGATTCCTGGTAGAGGCACATACCTAGGTTGCAGATTCGGTCCCTGGTCCAGGTGCATATGGGAGACAATCCATGTTTCTCACATCAGTGTTTCTCTCTTTGTCTTCTTCTTTTTTACCTTTCTTTATTTGAGGTGTCAGAAATTGAAAGGAGTAGAAATAACAGACAATAAAGGCAGTCACAGCATATAGGTTGTTGTTGATCGGCTTAACAAATGCCTGAAACATACACTACTCTTTTGCTTGAGTACAGGACCTCATACTTGCCAATCCACCTCTATCATTAGGAAATATAGGGTCCCATCTGTTGAAATGGCAGTATGCTTCAAGGCCAGTAGTTTTGGACTTTATCAGTCCTGGAAGAGAAATTAATTTCACAAGAGTGAGAGGGCATCTTTCTAACAATAACATATTCCCCACGGTTTATCTGCGTTCTTGTTGCTATTTTATAGAAATCACCAGAGGATATGGAACTAAGGATCCATATCATATATGATTTCTTTTTTCAAGTCAAAGTAATAATAGTTGTGTGCATTAGAGAGCCCGTATTCTTCCAAGTAAATGGTATCCTCATGAGAAGACTACCAAAAAATTTCATAATAGTTTAGACCCATTTTTCTTAAGTAACACTGAGATATTTAAGACAGTTATATGATTTGGGATTCCTATAAACCTCTAAAAATATTTCTAGATGAATCTGTTCCACAAAAATCTGGAAACTTAATTACTTAGAACTAGATAGTTAAAAATAGCTACCTGTTAATTTTATGGGCCCTCATTCTGTTCCTTACCTTAGGAGCTGGCCTTAAAAACAGAGGGTCATAATAACTTGTGGTGGTAGTAGTAGTAGTAGTAGTCATCATCGTCGTCATTGGCCCCATTAAGAATGTCATGAAACCTTTGTACCCCTTCCCAAAAAGTACACATATGCATGTAACATTTTTTGTATATAATTTTTTGGAGTTCATGGGCAGTTTTGATTGTAAGCCAGTATTCCTTGTTTCATAAGCCCCTTAATTTTGAGTGTTATAGAATGACAGTTGCATTCTTTACTGGTTCTTCAACAGAGGCTGATCTTAAAAATATAAACATATTTAAGGATGATGGTGGTTTAAGTCAACCTTTGTTTGACTGTCATCTGTTCATCTTCCTTTCCCCTTCACTGTTTTGGTAGTGCAGTGATTTCTGGAGAATTGTCAGTTAAAGCAGCATACCAATGATAGAGTGGCAGACTGGGAATAAGAAAAGTGAATATTCTCCAAAATTGGTGAAATGGTAGCAAAGGGATAATTTTCTGTGTGCCTTGCTCTGTTTGGGTTCCTGTCTATAGTTACATAGAGCTTCCATAGCTATACTGCACATACCTCTCTGAATGCAATTTTTAAATCTAAACTTGACCACATCTCTTGGAAGAACAGACTCTTTCGCATTCTCTTTTAGATCCTGCTCACCTCTGCTCTGGCTGGTGTAAGATTAAGTGCTGGCCTGTGAACGAAAGGGTCACTGGTTCAGTTCCCAGTCAGGGCACACACCTGGGTTGTGGGCCAGGTCCCCAGTAGGGGGCTCTCGAGAGGCAACTCCACATTGACGTTTCTCTCCCTCTCTTTCTCACACCCTTCTCTACCATCTAAAAATAAATAAATAAAGCCCTGGCTGGCGTAGCTCAGTGGATTGAGCGCGGGCTGGGAACCAAAGTGTCCCAGGTTCGATTCCCAGCCAGGGTACATTCCCGGGTTGCAGGCTGTAACCCCCAGCAACCGCACATTGATGTTTCTCTCTCTCTCTCTCTATCTCCCTCCCTTCCCTCTCTAAAAAATAAATAAATAAAATATTAAAAAAATAAATAAATAAAATGTAAAAAAAAATCCTGCCCACCTCTTAGGCTTTGTGTCTCACTGGACATTCTAAGACTTGTGTTCTACCTGTTGGAACTGCCATCATTCCCAAGCACAGTTTGTTTATATCTCCATGACTTTCATATTTCTCCCAGTGTCTGGCTGCTTAGTAAACACCTACCCATCTTCTGAGACTAAGTTCAAGTTGAACTGTGAAGCTTTATCTGGCCACCTCCCCTCTTTGGGCGAATAATATGCACTCTTTTCTCTCTGACATATACCTAGAAGTGGAATGCTGGGCCACAGGGTAAGCATATTTTTATCTTTAGTAAATACTGTCAGTTTTCCAAATTGAGTTGATGGCTGTACCAAGGTTGTGGTATTCCAGTTGCTCCACATCTTCAACAGCATTTGGTGTTGTTATTCTATTTAATTTTAGCCCTTCTGGTGGATAATAGTATTTATTTGGGTATTGATTTGCATTTTCCTGATGACTGGTGAGGTTGAGCATCTGTTTATGTGTTTAGACATTTGGACATCCTCTTTTGTAAAGTACCTGCTCTTAGTATATTTTCTGAATGCAAATCCTTTTTCAGACATATGCATTACAAATATCTTCATCCAATATGTGGCTTTCCTTTTTACTTTCTTGGTGATATTTTTTGATGAACAGAACTTTTTACCCTAAAAGCCTATTGCCATTTTTTTCTTTGAAAAAAAGGATTTTGATTTTGTTTGAAAGGTATGTTTTGGGGGCTGGAAGGAAACAGAATTATCAACAGGTACGAAGTTTCAGGCAAGATGACTAAGCTCCAGAGATACGCTGTGCAACATTGTACCTATAATAAATGACACTGTGTTGTATACTTAAAGTTTTGTTAAGAAGAGAGGTCTCATGTGTCCACAATAAAATAAAATAAGATTAAGTGTGTAGTAGGTTGATATAGTCTATTGAATGGAAACAAACTAGAGAAACACCTAGTCAATATTAGAATAATGGAGTTAGAAAGGATGTCTAGAGATTACTGGGTTAGCTTTATCAATTTTAATGGAAGTATGAGCAAAATAAGACTTTGAGAGGTGTGTGCTTATGGTAGCTAAGTGTATTTCAAATCTTGTCAAAATATATTTTTGAAATATATTTTTATATATTTTTGCTTATAAAACTAGATTTTTGCTTATTATAAAACTAATAATACATTTATTTGTTATTAATAAATAAATAATAAATTTTAGGTACTAGGTCAAGAAAAAAATGCATACATTTTTTTTATTTTCAAACCTTTTTCCCTATAGTAACCAGTGCTATCAATTGCTGTAATCATCTGTACTTATTTCTGTATGCATACAAATACATATGATTTTTTCTGCTCTTTACAGACATGAGATCATGCTATCTTTTTTACTTAAAAATAGCAGACATGGCTCCCCCAACCCTGTGTGTGTGTGTGTGTGTGTGTGTGTGTGTGTGTTCATAGCATAACTTTGCATATTAGAGATACTAATCCTTTCTTGTATTTATTGTATTTTTCTCCTAATCTATTATCTTTCGATTTTGTTTACAATATTTTTATCTTCAGATATATGATGCTTTTGTGTAATCAAATGTGTATTTCATTTATGGCTTTTAGTTTCCTGATTTGCTTAAGAAGGTTTCTTCACTGTAGGCTATAGAAACATTCACAACTATTCTTCAGGTACTTTTAGTTTTGCATAGAGCTCTTAAATCCACGAGGAAATTATTTTTATTTGTAACATGAAGAACAAATCTAACTTCGATCTCTCCAAATCCAAATGGATTGTCAGTTAGGTCAGTAAGCAGCAACATATTTTAAGTCAGCTTCTTGCCATATTGAAATCTATTAATTAAAAAGTTTTCACAGCACTGCTTATGAAATGTTTTTATGAAAAGTAGGAAAGGAATCCCTTCCACAAGATACTTTATTTTGATCTGCCAGATTTTTAAATGGAATTATTCAGATATAATTCATGTACTGTAAATTCACTAATTTAAAATGGACATTTTCAATAGTTGTATATTCATAAAGTTTTGCAGCCATCACCACTCTCTAATTTTATTTATTTTTTAGTCCTCACCCAAGTATATGTTTATTGATTTTATAGAGAGAGGAAAGGTGGGAGGGGAGAGAGAGAGAGAGAGAGAAAGAAACATCGATGTAAGAGAAATGTTGATCAACTGCCTCCTGCACATGCCCCAACTGGGGATTGAACCCATGACCTACATATGTGCCCTGAACCAGAATTGAACCTGCAACCTTTTGGTGCACAGGGATGATGCTCCAACTGAGTGGCCACCCAGCCCCCCCATCAGGGCACTAATATGTAATTTTAGAGCATCTTATCTTGGTCCCCATTAGTAATCACTCTTCATTCCTGTCATTCCCCTCTTCCCTAGCTACTATTTATCATACTTTATTCATAGATTTATTTGCATGTATTTCATATAAATGAAATCATGTAATATGCTGTCTTTTGGAACTCATTTCTTTCATTTAGCATAATGTTTTCAGTGTTTGTTGTAGCATGTATCAGTACCTCATTCCTTTTTATTTGTGAATAGTATTTCATTGCATGGCTAATGTTGCTATGAATACTTGTGTACAAGTTTTTGTGTGGACACAAGTTTTCATTTGATTTCTGTACCTGGGGGTGAAATTGCTAAGTCGTATGGTAACACTGTTTAACCTTTAGAGGAACTGCCAGGCTGTTTTCCAAAGCAACTGTACCATTTGACATTTCTATTACAATTTCTCCTCAGAAAATTTTTATAAAAAACAAATGTAAGATATTTACAATGTGTATGTTGCTTTCTTGGAAATGGCTGTTTTGTTTAGTGTACAGCCATGTGCACTGACCCTGAATTGATTGCCCCTAGCCCTTATTGAAATATAATTAATTAATGGCAAAACCTGTCTGATGTAACTTCTACTTCCCTCCTGTTGCCATTTTAGAATTCCCTAGGGATAGAGATCAACGCTTCTATACATTCCTTGCAACAGTCCTATCTCACCTTTTTACAACAAGAAAATTGAAGTTATATATTTCATCCTTGTTAATAATTTTGCTTCTCAGAAGGGCTGAATAAGGTTTGATTAGATTTTCATCTGACAGTCAATGAATATAATTTTTTTCCTCAGAAGTTAGCTGTGAGAGTGCTTTCTATGAATTTTTCCCCTTTGTGGCCTCCTAATTATAATTTACATATGTCATTTTCCTGTTCTAAGTTTCTGGAAGTAGTTCATTGGTATGATAGTTTTTCTTTAGTCATGAGAGACATTCTTTCCTCCAGTTTAGTGTTCCCGATATTAGAAAATAACACAGTTGATAATTACATTTAACATGGTAGTGGTTTTTAAATTTTTTTCTCCTGAAAATATGGTCATTAATTCATGAAGCTTCTTAAAATTAGTGTCACCTTGGAATTAAAGAAATATATGATGTCTGTAAAGTATGACAATAACTAGACTTATTGGTGATTAGTACTGGAGAAGTTAGGAATTGTTGGTGATTATCACTGTCTTTTTAAATGAAGAGTCGTTCTGTAGTTGAGTGAAAAAGCTAAGTTTGTCCAAATTTGTAAGTGTTTATATTGTGTAAATTTTGTAGGAACATAGTTCAAATTTTATTGGTATCTTGATGATGATAGTATAAGTATTTTGTTATTTTAGTGACTTATTTAATGTCAGTGATTTAGTGGTTTAATGTAAAACATCTTAAACCAGGACACTGCTTACCCTTTTACTTTTGAAGAGCAAATTACATGGCTATATACATAGTGTTTATTTTTGAAATTGTAAAAACAGTAGGGGATTATATAATATTTTAAAGAAAATATCAGTTCTTAGTGGAAAGTATGGATATTAAAGCATGTAACTTATATGATAAGTGTTAAGAGAGTTACAGTATGTTGCTTGAGCATTTAACAGGGACATCTCTTCTGGTCCAGGGGTTAGGATATGTCTCAGCATTGAAGTGACCTTTAATCTGAGAAGGAAGGGATAAGCAGAAGTCATCTGGGGAGGGGGCAGAAGAGAGTTTTAGAAAGAGAAAAGTGACCATATATGTTCTCTTAATGGAGGGAAGACAGATGTTTGATAAACTGAAAAGTACTTAGAAACACATATATCATGCATATATCGCTTTCTGCTTTTTCTAGTTGTTTTTTTGCCCCTGCTTTGCTCATAGCAGAGTGGGAAATGGTGAGACTAGAAGATAGGGGCACATAGGTGTGTGAAGTACTGTTTTAAGTATTTTTCATATGTTAGTTCATTGAACCCTAACAACATTTTTCATTCCTAAGTGATTTAACTGAGGCATGGTGTGTCTTGCCCAAAATTAATACAGCAGAACTGGTATCTGAAACTATACATTCTGCATTCAGAGTTTATGTGTTTGAGTACTGCACCATATTGTAATGCAGATCTAAGTTATAAGTTATAATATATCAGAAAATAATATGAAAGAATTCAAAAGTTTTGAGCAGTTAAATGACATAATTAGATTGTTAAATCATTTTTCTGTCTGCATCTTAGAAAAGGAACTGGAGGAGAGGAAGGGATATACAAAGTTGTTAGAAGGCAAGAATTGTTTTCTCAGACAAATCTGTGTCAGTGGAATTAAAGATAAATGGATGTAATAAAAAATTAGTTATATGGTATTCACAAATTTTGGTGTTAGATTGAAGTTTGAGAATAAGGCAGTGAGAGGAGACAAGGAGGACTGCCATATTTCTGACTTGAGAAACTGGTAGTACCATGATTACTTAGCTAATAGGATATATCCTAAGAAATATGGTGACCATCTGTAAAAATGTTAAAGAGCCTGAAACCTAAGTCATATCAAAATGTATAATGTGCTATAAATTTTTAAAAGTCTTATACAGTTAACTTATATGTTTTTTTAATGTTGAGAAATAGAACAGTGATTATAGTCTCTGTATAATGAAGACTACAAAAAACTTACTACAGGTGAGACAAACTATATTTTAACTTAATTTTAAACTGAAAATCTGCCAACATTGTTCATTTTTAGTAGTAATTTTAGTTAAGTGTACTTACTCAAAAAAAAGTTATTCTTATACATTAAAGAAAGTTAATAAGGTAAATTACCTTTCTTACCAAGTTAAAAATAAACTTCTAAAACTTCATGCACTTTATATTCATATATTGTCATACTGTCTTCCTTTGTATAGGTCATATACTTGTCTTTGCAGCTGTCTGCTTGACTTTTCCACTTAAATGTTTCACAGGCATCTAAGTTTTATTTTTTTAATTGATTTATTATTTTATTTACTTTTTAAATATTTATTTTATTTTTAGAGAGTGGGGAGGGGGAGAGAAACACCAGTGTGTGGTTGCCTCTCATGTGCCTGCTACTGGGGACCTGGTCTGTAATCCAGGCATTTGCCTTGACTGGGAATTGAACAGGCTACCCTTTGGTTCACATGCCAGCACTCAATCCAATGAGCCACACCAGCCAGGGCTGGATTACTACTTCTTAATACAGCCCAACAAGGCCCTTTGCAGGCTATTTTTGTTTATCCATTTTCATTTTGTGCTATTCCCTCTTTGGTTTATCTGTTGTTAATCTTTACACTCTCAGGGACTTTACACATACTATTCCCTATTTTTGGATAATTTTTGCCTCCATATTTTGCTTTGTTATTTCCTACTCAGACTGGGACTTGCTTGAAGTTAACTATTTTTCTAAGAGATGTTCCCATTCCTCCAGTTTCCCTTGATATACTACTTTATGTAGTAGTGTCTTCATTATTACAGTTACTATTTATATGATTACTAATTTGTCTGCCTTCCCATCTAAAATTTAAAGTTAATGAGACAATCCTATTCTATTACCAATGGCTGTATCTACAGTGAGTGTCAAAATTCTCTAAACATATTTTGAAGCTCTTGTAATATTTATTGAATGAGTGAAGGGGTTAGGTTAAGAATGATGTATTCATAAAGGAAATGATGGAATGGTTAGGGAGGTGGTTGGAAAGTTAGTAGAATGTATCAATCATAGAAGCCAAGTGAGTTTCAAATAGCAAATATGCCAAATGTAGCAGGGAGGAATAATATCAGAACTAAAATTGATCTTTGGGAGGCAGAATAACAGTATTTAAGAAGAGCCAGACAGACCTGGCCTTTACCTTTTATTAGCTATTAACCTGTTTTCCATCTCTAGAAAGGGAATAATAATAATAATAACTACCTTGTTGTGATTGTGAGTTTATTTTTTTAAAAGATTTTATTTATTTTTCAGAGAGGGGAAGGGACAGAGAAAGAGAGGGAGAGAAACATCCACTGATTGCCTCTTGCATTCCCCCAGCTGGGGACCTGGCCTGCAACCCAGGTTCTTGCTCTGACTGGGAATCTAACCAGTGACCCTTTGGTTTAGGACACTCAATCCACTAAGCCACCAACCAGGGCTGATTATGAGGTTTGTTTGTTTGTTTATTTATTTATTTACTTATTATAATTTAAAAAAATTTTAAAAGAAAGCATTTGGCAATATTTATTCTAATATAATTTGATATAAAAATATTTAATTTCCTCTGGATAATCAAACATCTCAGATGTCAAACCTGAGGAAGGCAAAAGGGAGCTTCGGGGACAAGCGTAGAGAGAGGCTATTATAGACAGTGGTCAGGGAGTACAGGGCTGCACCTTGCAGTCCCTTGAGTTCTATATACCCCAGCAGGCCTCTACCCACCCCCAAGCCCTGGGAGAAATGCAGGCAGCCCTGAGAGGTGGTAGAGACTGAGATGTACCTGACAAAAGCTGGGAGTGGTTTTGAGGCCCAGCTAATTTTCTAAAATTGTTACTCTAGTAAAATTGTGTTGTTGGTATTTAGAAAAATTAAAACTTTAACATGTGGTGCTGCATCACATTGGACTTTCCTGTGCATTGCCGCTGCCTATGGGGGCAGAGGGCAGGAGTAGGTGGGGAGGTTGCTTCTGTGCTGGCCAGAGCAGAGAAGGAAGGTGAGAGAGTAGAAGGCAAGAGCAGGAACCTTGCAGCCCTGCCCTGAACTGACCAGAAAGCCATAGCTTTACCTTGGGCTAACCAGGCAGCTCTAGTTTAGGCATGAATGTGGCCTTTCACCCTTTGCAGCTGTGGAAGTAGTTCTTCTTAATCCTTTCCTCCTGTCCCATCTACTGCCAAAATGGCCAAACTTGGGCAACAGTAGTTTCTAAATATGAGTAGATCATGTGCCAAAATTTGAAACTTGAGCTTAGGAGAAGGGGGTTTCCCAGAGCAGACCCCAGTTCTGGGGACTTCTATGGGGAAGGGTGGGGGAAGATTGGGCAGGTTCAAGCTCTGTGATTAGTATAATAAACTAATCAGAAGCTTTCACAAAACAAACACCCCAGCCCCACTGAGAACGAGGATTGCTAAGGAACCAAACACCAAGGGGAAACCAGCTGACTGGTCTAAGGTGTCTCAGTCCAACCTCATAAGCCTACTAGCTCTGTAGCCAAGTAGGAGACTGAGGCCTTTTTTTGGCTACTCTGCAGGTTAGTAAAGCTGGTTCTTCAGTTGGTGCAGGACACCAATCATGATCTCCCATGGTGTCTGAGGCTTACGGTGGTCCTCAGCCCAGCTGAAGATACAGGCTGATAGCTCCTGAAAGCTGGCCATGGAGATGGAGGTGTTGAAAGATTGGAACAGGAAGTCTGTGATGCCTTGAAACACGTTGGACTTGACCTGGTCAAAGACCTGGTCCTCCTCCTCGTCCTCCCCCTCATGGGGGTTATCTTGGCGTGCCTTCACAGTCTGCTCATAGTTCACTTTCATAATCTTTAGGGCCATGATGTCCTTATGTAGAGTGGACACTTTCTCCTGCTTTTTCTTCTCCTTATGTAAAAACTGGATGTAGTCAATAGTCTTCTGCATAATGATGGCTTTGCTGAGCTTTTGGGAGCCAATAGAAAAGTCCTGCTGCTGGCAGGCGGGGACAGTGATCTGAAGGTCATCATAGCCTCTCTTGGTGCCATCCCTCCTCTTCTGTTCAGCCTGAGTGTGTGCTTGATGCTGCCAGTCCTTGTAAGTCTCCTTGTAGGACTCCTGGTGGTAATCACTGTTCTTGTCATCTTTGTTGGGGACGGAAGAGGAGGCACTGGTGGAACTGAGGCTATTAGCTCTGGATACTACACTCCCCTTGTAGGTGCTTTCTACAAAAAGCCCAGGGTCCAGGCTGTTTTTGCTGTAGGGGTATTCCACGTTGGAATGCTGGGCGGGGGGGCGGGGGGGGGGGGCGGGTGAGCTATCTTCTCTGCAGCCCCTGGGCCCAGAGAGCAGAGGTAGGGGTACTTTGGGGACTAGAGAGACTTCCCTCATCTTCCGGGGTCCCTATGTGCACCAATTTAAGGGTTTTTTTTTTAAAGATTTTATTTATGTATTTTGAGGGGGGGGAGAAAGACAGGGAGAGAAACATTAGTGTGTGGTTGCCTCTTGTGTGCCCCCACCTGGGGACCTGGCCCACCACCCAGGCATGTACCTTGACTGGGAATTGAACTGGTGACCCTTTGGTTTGCAGGTTGGCACTCAATTCACCTAGCTACACCAGCCAGGGCTGATTGTGAAGTTTAAGTAAAATAATCTATATAAAACATTTAACATAGAACTTTGCTGAAGTTCACTAAGTTTTAGGTATTTTTATTATTTTTACTAATACTGAACCCACTATAAGGACTCATTTGTAGTACTTTAAAATGTGTAGTTGATTTTGTATTGTGACAGTGTCTTATCAAAGCGTATCTATTCCTTTCCCAGTCCTTGTGATAGACAGGATATCCACACAAAATGGTCTCCAAACGTAGCTGAATTGTTTTAGAGTGTGTTTTAGAGTGTGTTTTAGTATCTCACAGACTGTAGAGCACTGTATTAACAGTGAATTTGTTCATTTTTATCAGATTCATTGTCACTTGGATAGATGTGAGATTAGTGTAGGAAGTGTGGGACAGGTAGTGGTCTTCAGTTTATAGAGGAAATGGGGTATGGAGGTGTAAATAGGTTTAAGCAGTTCATGTTTAAAAGTTCCATATTCGTATTGGTTGCCAGATATTTAATGGCATATTGCAGGATACACAGCAAGTAGCACTTATCATTATACATTGTGGTTGATTTTGTAAATTTATAGGTAGTATCTAACATGTTAGATTATCATACTTTGTGTTATTATAACGTATATATCCTATTAATATAATTAGTAATTTCCTACAAGTTTGTTCACTACTAAAATGATGTAGGCTCAAGGCTTCATGCTATAATAAGGGGTATCAAACTCATTTTCACTGGGGACCACATCAGCCTCGAGGTTGCCTTCAAAGGGCCGAAATAAACTGTATAAATGTAACTACTCCTTAACTGTTAAGGAGCTGAAATTACACTCAGTCCTTTGAAGGCAACTGTGAGGCTGATGTGGCCCCCCAGTGAAAATGAGTTTGACACCCTCTATGGATTTAGTTATTTCCCTTGAATTTGGACCAAGCTGTCTTAGATTGTTGTAGTGATTTGAAAACATACTAGAACTGTCTAACTTGCAAGTGAAATGAATGTTGGATTTTGTCTCTTTGAGTGAAGAGACTCTTGCAGTCTTAGTTCTGTATTTCTCCCTTGGAACTGTATTTTAAATTGAATATATCACCGTCAGAACCAGAATAAGTTGTATAACAATATGGCATCCTTGCCCCTGGATGGAAAACCTAGATTAAGTTTTGGATAGGTACCTTTCCAAAAGCTGAAAAATATCATTCAGAAAGAACATTGCTTTGAAAGTTCAGAAACAGCATTCTGGCAGCTGCTATAGGGACTGCTTTTCAAGCAGTTTACATTTAGCAGATAAAAAGCATTCCTTGTTGTGAAGTATCTTCAGAATTTGGATTTATCTTTACTAGAAACACTTAAACTTGGTATGTGGGGTTTGCCAATCATGATTTCCTAGTCTTGCTGCCTAAATGCATTCACGAAATATGCTGTTAAGCATACTGTACTTTTTCCTACTTATCAAGTTAGGGAAACATATTTTTCTATTATTAAATACATTTTTAGGATAGTGATCAATTTTTTCAAGTAATTCCTTTTGAGCTTATTGATATTCTGCTATTTTTAAAATAATGTGTGTCACTTGGATTCAGTTTTTTCCTTTTTTAAAAAAATGAATGGAATTATGCATTCCCAACCTTTTTATAGAATGTTTTGAATGTAGATAAGTACTGGTAAAAAAATACTCTGAATTCTTTGCAAGAAATACTGAAATTCTGTTGTGTTGGTTAAAAGGTCCCTTACATTTTTTTTTTCTGTAAAATGGCTCTAGTAGTGCTTATCTTTAACTAAATTCAAAACATTTTTGTTTGTATTGTGACAGCTGTCATATCAGCATGCATTTAAAAAGGACTTAACAAAACTGGTGAATTTTTGTGTAGGCATGGAAGAAAGTATGCAACATTTCAGCATACTATGCTTTATTGTTTTAAGAAAGGTAAAAATGCAACTGAAATGCAAAAAAAAAGATTTGTGCAGTGTATGGAGAAGGTGCCGTGACCGATTGAACATGTCAGAAGTGGTTTGCAAAGTTCCTTGGGGCAATTGACGTTTTGGCCAAATAATTCTTTGCTGTGGGCTGTCTTATGCACTGGAAGATGTTTAATTTAGCAGCACCCCTGGCCTCTACCCACGAGAAGCCAATAGTGGGAAATAGCTTACATACTCAAAATATCCAAATCAATAAAGTGTGTGGTGAAAATGAAAAATGCACATTTTATTTTATAGAAGAAACTAAGCAGACTTTTTGGCCAACCCGAAGCTTTACATTTATAAATATAAAGACTTCTGGAATCCTTTCATTATAAAAAACAAAAATTGAAGGGAATTTAAAAATTGTGTACTTATGAGTAGTGCATATAAAAGCAGTTTTGTGTAAATTATTTGTTTTTAATAACTAATTCAAAAGATATGTCAGGTAAATCACTTCATTAGTTACATGAAACCCAGGATGGACTTTAGAAATTAAGAAACCAGGAAGAAGAGAGGGAGAAAAACTGGAGAAGGACAATTGAAGCCAGTGTAAGATATTACCTATATAACACATGGAATTAATTCAAATATTTACTGACCATTTCCTTTGTGCCAGGAACTCTTCCAAGTACATTGAGTTAAACTGACATAAATCCATTTCCTGGTGGACTTCATATTCCAATGGAAAGCTATAGACAACAAATAAATATATTGTACACTAGATGATGAGAAGAGCAATGGAGAAAAATGAAACAGGATAGAGTATGAGAAGAGGGTGGTGGGATGGGTGGTTTTCTATTTTATAAAGAATTGTCAGGAAAATGTCTTTTCTATAAGATTGCATTTAGGCAAAAATATGAAAGAAGTAAAAGTGCAAACCATGTGCCCTGGTGGAGTGGCTCAGTTGGTTGAAGCCTTGTCTGTCCTGTACACTAAAAGGTCATGGGTTCAATTCCTGGTCAGGTCACTTACCCAGGTTGTGGGTTCGATCCCCGGTCAGGGTGCACCAGGGAAGCAACCAGTTGATGTTTGTCTTTCACACCCATGTTTCTCCCCCTTCCTCTCTCTCTCAAATCAATAAACATATCCTTGAGTGAGCATAAAAAAACAAAAAAAGCAAACTCAATTAATTATCTGGGGAAAGGTCTAGTTAGGCAAAAGAGTAAGTGCAAAGGCCCTGCATGGTAGGAGTATATTTCTTGTGTTTGAGAAACATGAGATCTGTATCCCTTTGTCTTAGAGCTAAGTGGGGAGACTGGGAGGAGATAGAAGAGAGGTAGAAGGTATTGCAAGGCAGGGCTTTTGCTTCTAATACTTTTGAGTGAAACGGGAAGTCATTTAACAAGTTTTGAGCAGAGGAGTGACATAATCTGAAACAGGCTTTAAAAGAATCACCCAGCTGCTGAGTTTTGAGAAGACTAAAGAATTACAAGGGCTAAAGCAAGGAACCAGTTAGGAGGCTAGTACAGTAGGTCTGATATCGTGTCTTGGATCTGATTGATAGCTGTCAAATAATGTCATAATCTCATTGATATAATATATTCTGCATATATTTGAAAGTAAAGAACACTTTACTGACTGAATGGACATGTGGAACTTTAGACAAAGAAATCAAGGGCTATTAGAATTTTTTGACCTAAATAATTATAGTTATAGTTGCATTTATTGATATCATGAAGGTTGGTGGGGGCAGGTGAAGATGAATTGATTTTGGACATACTAAATTTTGAAGTCCTAATTATTGGATATCCAGTTAGTGTCAGGTAGGCATTTAGATATATGAGTCTAGAGTCTCAGGAAGAGGTCACAGCTGGTCAACCTTGAGGTAGAAATGTGTGAATCATCAACATTAGATGGCATTTAAAGCCAAAAGACTAGATGTGGTCACGTTGGAAGTGAAGGTAGACAGAAAAGGGAAGGGCATGTCCTGGGACACTCCATTGTTTAGAGTTCAGGGAGAAAAGGAGGAACTATTGGTAAAGGAGACTGGGGTTGACTAACCAGTAAGAGGGAAGAATCCAGAGAAGCATCCTGGAAGTCAAGTTAAGCGAAGGGGCTGTTCAGCTGTGTCAGATTCTGTTGATAAGTAAGATGAGAGGACCAAGAATAGAGCAATGTAAAGTACATTGGTGAACTTGACCAGCAGTTTTTGTGCAGCAGTCATGGTGAAGGTGTAATTGATGTATTCAAGAGAAAAAGAAAAGACAAGGATTTGGAGATGGGGGGTATAGACAAGCTTCCAAAAAGTTTTGTAGTAAAGATGAACAGAAATGGGAAGCTGGTAGAGGAAACCAAGAGGAATTTTCTAAGATGAGAAACATTGTAGTGTTATAACAGAAACGTGCCATGCCCCCCCCCCCCCCCAATGGGTTTTGTTACTCTCTGGTTCTTTTTGCCTGCTACCATAAAAACTGTGGCTCTCAATGCCAGAGTTTGGTAAAAAGGAAAGGAACTACTTATTCAAAAGTTATACAGGTTCAGAATAATGGCAGAACATCGTCCGTTAAATCCCACTCCCTTTAGAAACAAAGAGAAACAGCCACAAACACATAGTCCTGCCCCTCCCTTACCCTCCCCTTGTCTTTCTGGAAAAGAAATAGAAGTCTGTAGCTTAGCCAGATGGATTCCCGTCTGTATCCTGGCTTCTTCCAGTCGTCATTGCTCGGCTAGCTAGGCTCTCCTTCTTAATCCAAAATAACGTGGCACCTCCTCATGGTGAGCTGTGCATTCCTGCATCCTTTCAAATTGCGTGCCCAGGACCCTGCATGGCTGCTACATGGTCAAGAGGCTTCTCCTTCCTCAGCCACATGGTCAAGAACCCTGCACGGCTGCTGCATCCTGCTTTTCTGTTTCTTTCTAAGCCGTGGGGTCAAGAGAGCCCCCTCTTAGCTCCTAAACCGCATGGTTAAGCACCAGCATGGCTGTGGCGGCTCTGTTTAAATCCCAGCACAGATCTTCCTTTGTAACTCCATTTCTGACTCCTCCCACACTGGTTACACCTCTCAGTAGTCCAGTTTCTTCTGCCTGTCTTGGCTGCCATTGTTAGTCCTGGCAAACATGGCCCTGTAACATAGGAGCTGCCGCCAAGCTGCTCTTACAGGTGCAGCAAGCCCCTCTGACTATATTGTATCAGGTTAGAGTCACACCCATAGCCCTGGCTAGGAGCAGGCACAGCTTTTAACATTGCTAAAATACTGGCCAAATTCTACAGATATGCAGAGTAGCTCTCACAGGCCCTGCTCTGCATCCCTTATTTCCCAAGCAATAGCTATGGCGGTTTTCTCCATTTTGGGGGACCTCCAGCTCAGCACCCCATTACAATGTTTTTGTACTGATTGCATTATCTAGAGGAATGGTGAGAAACAGATGATGTATGGGAGAAAGAGGATAGTTGCCTGAATAATGCTCTTTAGAAGGCAACAGGGATAGGATTTATTCCTCAAGTGGTGGGATTGGTTGTAGAGGCAGTTTATGTATTATTATAGGAAGGAAAGCAGACACAGGCAAGAGTGTAAATACACGGTAGGAGGTTGTGGTAGTTTTTTCCTGATTGTTTCTATTGCCATCAGATTGGAAGCAAAATCAGTGAGTGGAGATGATGTGATATAGTTGTCCAGAAGAGTGGCAGTGGTGTGAATAAAGGAGATGTGTTACAGTGCTAAGGGCCACTTGAGGTTAGTGGTCAGGAATGTAGAGAGATTAGTGAACATGATTTTTTTTTAGACCAGTTTTGATGGCACAGAGATAGAAGAAGTATAGGAGAAGATATGATTTGGAAGCTACTTTACTAGTGCAATTAAGATATTTTAGTGAGTTTACAGAAAATCACTTACTATTGAAATACAGTTAACATGCAGTAAGAAGAAATTTATATACATTTCCCATAACACAAGATGAATTTATGTTATAAAACAAGGAGAAACATTTTCTACATGCCAAATGTCATGTTAGGAACTATAGGGACCTTAAAATTTCTTCCCTTCCTCCCTCCTTTCTTCCCTTTCTCCCTTCCTTCTTCCCTCCCTCCCTCCCTTCTTCTATTTCCTGGGTGCTAAAATACTCGATATTCACTGTTCCAGGTGCTGGGGATGTAGTAAACAAACCAGAAGAGGTTCCTACCTGCATCAAGCTTACATTTTAATTATAGTCTGTTTGGGGAGGCAGCTGATAAATATGGGATGAGAATTTAAAAATTAGCCCTGGCTGGTGTGGTTTAGTGGATTGAGCACTGGCCTGTGAACCAAAAGGTTACTGGTTGGATTCCCTGTCAGGGCACATGCCTGGGTTGCAGGGCCAGGTTCCCAGCAGGGGGCGCATGAGAGTCTCCCACTCTTTTTCCCTCCCTTCCCCCTCTCTAAAAATAAATAAATAAAATCTTTTTAAAAATTAAAAAATAAAAATTACCCAAATTGTTATCCTGTATGGATAACAAGTATTCAGGGAAGAATCAAGTCAGTGCAGTTTTAAAATACAGATTTGAGAACATAGGTCCTCAATTTATTATACAAAGGGTTTTTCGATGCTTTTAGAAAGATACTGTATATTAGGTTACTTCCACTGTGGTGTTAGTGTCACTCCTTAAACATGTTAATAATTTACCATTGAAAATGTATGACTATTTGCAGAAATTGTGGTAATTAAGACCAAAGTGGATCCATATCAGATTATAACAGGTTTTGTCACTAATGAATCATGAAAATACTTTCAGCTTTCAGACTTTTGAATTTCAGGATTATGAACCCATCATGGAGAAGACAGAACTTTGTACACTTCAAGTTCTATAACTTTAAATAGATAAAACACATGGCACAGAAGCAGACATGGACATGATTTTACGGACAGTAAAGAAAACTGAATATACTAAATCATAGGGCTTGTGTGTTGGTGAGGAAGGATAAATGAGTTTGAATAATAAGAGCCAGATTAGGAAAAGCCTTCAGTGACATTGTGGAACATTAATATATAAAGTAGTAGAAAGCGAAAATTGTTAGAGTGACCTGATTGAAGGATCACTCTTTCAACTGCTTGTGTGAATGGATGAAGTGGGAATAAACTATAAGTTTTAGTCGTCTGGCCAATATTTGTTGAGTAACTACTTAAAAAGCTACTGTTACTTACTGTTAATAGCTACTGCTGCTGCTATAATAAATTGTTCGTACCTTTTATTGAGCCATGCTATGTGCCAGGCATTTGGGCTATACATTTTATTTACATTCCTTGTAAGAGTTACAAAACAATTTTATGGTCTTTGTCCTTGAGAATCTTATAATCTTGTTGGAAAGAAAAGTCTTAAAGCACATAGTTTAAACTATAAAATACTCGACTCATAAATGGAACTTTCTAAGGAATACGGTGTTCTTTTTCCAGATACTAGTCCTGGATCTTGTTTCAGATACATGCTTGAAAAAGTGTTAGCCTATCAATCAATACTCAAGAATAGTGAAATGTTCCCTGGCGGATGTGGCTCAGTGGACTGAGCACTGGCTTGTGAATTGAAGGGTTGCTGGATTGATTCCCAGCCAGGGCACATGCCTGGGTTGTGGGCTGGGTCTCCATTTGGGGGCATGCAAAAGGCAACCAGTCTGTGTACCAGTATCTCTCACACATTGATGTTTCTCTCCATGTCTTTCTCCTTCCTTTCCCCTCTCTTTAAAAATAAATAAATATAATCTTAAAAAAATAGTGAAATCTTTTGTTTCAGTATAATACTTATTACTGAGGGGTGCTAAATATATGAAAGTATTTTTATCTGAGGCTTGTGTTTATAAAAGATTTTTGGGTGAGTTATAACAGTGGTTCTTAAACATTGATTTTTACCATACAATTATAGCTTGTTTATAATATCTGTAGAATGATAAACTTACTCAGAAATTTTAAATCTATCATAACTAAATGAATTTAAATTCTATTTGAACTGCATTTTGGTTTGTTTTAAGCGTAATTTTGGATTCTTCCTGACCTTTTTGTCCCCCCCTTGCTGTACCCATTTCTCATGTTAATCATTAGTTCTAATCTGATAAATTTTTGTTATGGTCTATCCTGCAGAGAAAGATGCTGGTTGCAAGTTTCGGAGATTCCTGTTTTCTATGGAACACAGTTTTGTAAAATATTCATAGAATTCCTTGGCAATAACATACACTTGTGATGGACCCTAGAAATACTGCTATGTTAGGATTGGGTTCTGATTCCGAAGGATTTTCAAGAAAGAGCCCCTCTGCCATCAGTATTGGCACACTGGTCAGCAAGAGAGAAGAAGAGCTAGAAAACAACACCAAGGAGGAAGAGGGCCTTCGCAAGTGGAATCGGGAAAGAAACATTGAAGCAGGGAAAGATGATGGTTTGACTGATGCACAACAGCAGTTTTTGGTGAAAGAAACAAACTTTTCAGAGGGAAATTTAAAATTGAAAATTGGCCTTCAGGCTAAGAGAACTAAAAAACCTCCAAAGAACTTGGAGAACTATGTATGTCGACCTGCCATAAAAACAACTATCAAGCACCCAAGAAAAGCACTTAAAAGTGCAAAGATGACAGATGAAAAGCATGAACACTGTCCTTCAAAACGAGTAAGTAGAATTCTCAACAATATATGGTAACAATATTTGGATTTCTTGATTAATTTTTATCTAACATATATATATATATATATATATTCCATGAAATTTGACTTTAATCTTTATATGTTATTTCAAAATAGCCTATTTTGTAAGCCTGAAATAGGCTTTGAGGCCTGTCAGAGATGTGAGTGATAGTATTACCATGTATATATTTATATTTGCAAAATTATGACAAATATTTTAAATGGAATATGCCCAGATTCTGCTTCTAGTGAAATAGCAGAAAGAATACTAGATTTCTGGTTAGGAAAACTTGATTTGAATCTTACTTTCCTATTTACCAATACCGTGGCCATAGACAAAACAATGGAGAAGAAACTGAGGTTCAAAGATCTCAAAATGATTATAAAACCACCTACTTTTTAGGATGTTTGGGAGAATCCAGTTCACTAATATATGTTGAAAGCTTTTTTTCTCTCTTTATTGAATTTATTGGGGTGACACTGGTTAATAACAAGGATTCATGTGCACAGTTTTACAACCTACCATCTGTACAGTGTATTGTGTGTTCACCCCAAGTCAAGTCTCTGTCAATCACCGAGCATTTTTGCTAAGTTAATACTTTTATACAAGTATTAATTCCTTTTGTTCCTCATAAGGCAAGTTAATATCTTAAAAATTGTGTCTTCTTGCCTGCCAGCTAACCAAATATAATAACTAAAGTTTTCTTAATTCCTTTTACTCTGTCTAGTAAAGATGTTAAGTGATTTTAGATTACATGTTGGCCACAAGTTACTCTACACAAAAGCTGATTTCAGGTTGTAGACACCATATGTGCCTATGTGAAGGTTTAAATTGTATGTATACATAAGTACACCAATGGATTTAGGCAGGGAGAATTGGCTGAATATTTTGGCTGAAATTTTGGCTTATTCCTGACTGTATGAAATAACTTGATTTTTACTGTTAATTTCCTTGACTTCAGATTTGCTTTCTGCATGTTTCCAGAAACCATAATGATGCAGGCTTTTTGTTCCTCAAATTGCTGTGGTATCCACAGATTTTTCAATGGTGGTTATTGAGTTATAAGTTAGGAAAAATGGGCATTGTACCAATTCATGAAAAAAATTATGTAACTGTATGAATCTTAACTAAATTGGTTAATCTGCCCCGAGCTTTATTTTCCTCTTCTCTGAAATAAAGATATCTGTTTTGGTGACCTCAAGAATTTTCAGTTTGATTGAAAAAAGATTTTTATTTAGATCTCTTTACTTGAAACAATGCTGTATTTATTTTGCACAGCTATTTTGTAAAGGGCTCTATGATGATTGTCTTTAGTAATCTTTCTTAGTGTTTTAAAAAAATACTCATTACTAATGATGAGGTTTTGTACTAAAATGATTTTACTCACAATATGTACTTCCTCTCATATATAAGTGGTTTATATCCCATGTATCTTGTTTATAGTAGAATACAGTCTGGTTTCTGAGGGAAGGTATCTGCATACTTACAAAACTGCTGGTGATGGATAGGTATTTCTTTGTTCAACAGTTACTTTAGCATAGGATATTGAAATATATTACTACCCTTTGAATTAGTTCTTCAGAAATAATAGAAAGAGCATGGGTTATAAAATCAAAACCAAATTCAGATACGAGCTTTTCTTATTTATAATATGGAGCTATTAATGCCTATTTTAAATGGTTATATTAAGTATTAAATTTGTATGTAGTATCTGGCATACTACATAGAAAGGAAAGGTTCTTGTGAATCTTCGCTTTTCCTCCTTGTAGCTTAAGGTAGGCCTTCATAACCTGGGATCTCAGAAAGGGTTTGGGTGTGTTCGGTTGCATGTGGAGGGTGATACTGTGTGCAGAATTTTGTGTGTGTTTGGATGTATTTTTATATAGCCCTCACCAGCTCCTCAGAAGGATTCATGACTCCAAAAAGATTAAGTATCAGTGTCTAACAAGGAAAAGATGGACTATTGTGAAGCATGTTGGTAGTCTGAGAAAGCTTGGGGGTTTTCTTTTATTTATTTTAAAGCAAGGGTTTCCCAAACACAACCAAACATCCCCTCCTGATCTTAAAAAATAGTTAAGGTTTTGTCAGTGCTGCTTTTAAAGCAAACTTTATAGTCAATACAGAAATACAGAACTGACTGGCATGGCTAAATGGGTTGAGCATTGTCCTACAAAGTAAAAGGTCACCAGTTTGATTCCCTGTCAGGGTACATGCCTGGATTGCAGACCAGTCCCCAGTTGGGGCACATGCAAGAAGCAACTGATTTATGTTTCTCACACACGTTGATGTTTCCCTCTTTCTCCCTCCTGCCCCCCCTCTCTAAAAATACCATATTTTTCAGACTATAAGACTCCCCCCCCCATTTGGGAGGAATAATGGTTAATACTGCTGTTGAGTTCTGTTTATATTTACATTGGTGAAATATTATGTCATTTATGCCATTAAATATTTTACCACATTTTTTGTTTCAAAATTTTTTTTCCTGTTTTCCTCCTCTAAAACCTAGGTGCATCTATGGTCTGAAAAATATGGTAAATCTTTAAGCAATTAAAACATAGTATATATTTTATCTCATAATATAATTGTTTAAGTAAATCTTATTGATTATGCTTTTACAATTGTTCCACTTTTTCCCTTCCCCCCACCTGGTATTCCCCCTTCCCTCCACCAGTCCCCACCCCCCTTAGTTCATGTCCATGGGTTGTGCATATATGCTCTTTGGCTTCTCCATTTCCTATGTTATTCTTAACATCCCCCTGTCTATTTTGTACCTACTAATTATGCTGCTTATTCCCTGTACGTTTTCCCCTATTCTCTCCCCTTCTCCTCCCTGCTGATAACCATCTATGTGATCTCCATGTCTATGATTCTGTTCCTGTTCTAGTTGTTTGCTTAGTTTGTGTTTTGTTTCTTAGATTCAGTTGTTGATAGCTGTAAGTGTGTTGTCATGTTAATGTTCATAGTTTTGATCTTTTTTTTCGTAAATAAGTCCCTTTAATATTTCATCTAATAATGGCTTGGTGATGATGAATTCCTTTAGCTTTACCTTGTCTGAGAAGCACTTTATCTGCTCTTCCTTTCTAAATGATAGCTTTTTGCTGGATAGAGTAATCTCGGATATGTAGGTCCTTGCTTTTCATCACTTTGAATACTTCTTGCCTGAAAAGTTTTAAGAAATCAGCTGATAATCTTACGGCAACTCCTTTGTAGGTAACTCTTTGTTTTTCTCTTGCTGCTTTTAAGATTTTCTTTTTATGTTTAACCTTTGAGATTTTAATTATGATGTGTCTTGATGTGTTCCTCTTTGTGCCCACCTTGTTTGGGACTCTCTGCCTCCTAGATTTGTATGCCTATTTCCTTCACCTGATTAGGGAAGTTTTCTTTCATTACTTTTTCAAATAAGTTTTCAATTTCTTTGTTTTTTTTTTAAGATTTTATTTATTTTTAGGGAGGGAAGGGAGGGGGGAGAGGGAAAGGGGGAGAGAGAGAGAGCGAGAGAGAGAGAGAAACAGAGAAACAGAGAAACATCAATGTGCGGTTGCTGGGGGTTATGGCCTGCAACCCAGGAATGTACCCTAGCTGGGAATCGAACCTGGGACACTTTAGTTCCCAGCCTGCGCTCAATCCACTGAGCTATGCCAGCCAAGGCTAGTTTTCAATTTCTTGCTCTTCCCTTCTGCTTCTAGCATCTCTTTGTGATTCGGATATTGGCACTTCTGAAGATTTCCCAGAGTCGTCTTCCACTCTCCTCATTTTTTTGAATTCTTGTTTCCTCATTCTGTTCTGGTTAAATGTTTATTTCTTCTTCGGTGGGGGGCCCCTTTTCTGGACCCCCAGACAAACAAACAAAATTTTTGTTTTTGTTGTTTTTCTTTTATTTTTGTTTAAGTTCATTTGTTGAGAGTTGTGAGTTTGTTGTCATTTTACCTCTGGCCCCTTTTCTGTGTGGTGGAAAATTGTCCCTCAGCTCCTGCCTTTTTGCAAAAAACTTGAGCTCTTCCCCGTATGATAGTGGTGCCTTTTCAAGCTGCTACCCCAGGGCTAGAGCTCAGGGAGTGTGTCTGAGTGAGTTTGTGTGTAGGTTCTTTAAGGGGAACTGCTTGCCACTCTAGAAATTTCTTCCATTGATTCAGTCTCCATTGGTTTCTGTAGCCAGAAGTTATAGAGACTTACTTTCCTGTCACTGGAACCCTGCACTGAGAGCCTAGAGTGAGGCTGGGACTCCTCGCTCCCTAAATATCCCTCCTAAAGTTTTGTCCACCACACGTGGATATGGGACCAAACTGTTCTGTGTGTCCCTGCCTTTCCTTCCCGTCTGAATGGATGTGGTTTCTTAAATTCATAGTTGTCAGTCTTCCTTCACCTCAATTTCTGATGTTTCTGAGTAATGGTGGTTCTATATTTTATTGATTATGCTATTACAGTTTTCCCAATTTCCCCCCCTTTATCCCACCTCCTCTCTGCCCCCCAACCCTCCAGCATTCTCCCCCCACCCCTTAGTTCATGTCCATGGGTTGTACATATAAGTTCCTTGTGTCCTCTGTTTCCTATACCATTTTTATCTTTCCCCATCTATTTTATGCCTACTAATTATGCTTCTTCTTCCCTGTACCTTTTTTTCCCTGTACCTTTTTTCCCTTCCCCCTCTCAGCTGAAATCCCTCTATACGATGTTCATTTCTCTTATTCTGATCCTGTTCTAGTTGTTTGCTTAGTTTTTGTTTTTGTTGTTTTTCTTTTCTTTTTTTTTTAGGTTCATTTGTTGAGAGTTGTGAGTTTGTTGTCATTTTACTGTTCATATGTTTGATCTTCCTTTTCTTAGATAAGTCCCTTTAACATTTCATACAATAATGGCTTGGTGATGATGAATTCCTTTAACTTGACGTTATCTAGGAAGCACTTTATCTGCTCTTCCATTCTAAATGATAGCTTTGCTGGATAGAGTATTCTTAGATGTAGGTCCTTGCCTACCATGATTTCAAACACTTCTTTCCGGCCCCTTTTTGCCTGCAAGGTTTCTTTTGAGAAATCAGCTGATATAGCCTTACGGGCACTCCTTTGTAGGTAACTCTTTCCTTTCCTCTTGCTGCTTTTAAGATTTTCTCTTTGTCTTTAATCTTGGGTAACTAAATGATGATATGCCTTGGTGTGTTCCTCCTTGGGTCCAACCTTCTCTGGGACTCTCTGGGCTTCCTGGTCATGCCAGAGGTACAGCAATCTGTTGCCTCTTGTATGCCCCCAATTAGGAACCTGGCCTGCAACATAGGCATGTGTCCTGACTGGGAATTGAATGAGTGACCCTTAAGTTCACTCAACCCCCTGAGCCACACCAGGGATGACTAATTACTATATTTATAGCATGTTTTCCTATCTAATTTTTGTTTTTCTACACTGGAAAGATTTTTCTTTTAAATTTCTTATGAAAATGTGTGTTGTTTGGCTATCTTGCAACTTTATGTAGTGTCTTTGTTATTTTGTAAGTTGTCAGAATGGTATATTCATTCTTCTGTAGCAGTTTTTTAGAGTAAAAGTAGAGGTGGAAGTTATAATATTTACTATATTTATCACATACTAACTTACATGGAGAAGAGGCAATGGTATATTTCTAGCATTTAAACAAAATTTCAGTTTGAAATTTTGCAACAATCACTTATATGTGACATTAGGATACTAAGCCAAAAAAGTGCTTTTGTGACAAGTGAAAATAACTAAAATATTGGTTATTTTCTTTCCTGTGGTAGACAATTAAAAACTGAAACTTGTATGAGTAGAAAGGGATTGTGATATTTCATTAACACTATATACTGACTATAAATTAGGTCAAATAGCATTGAAATTTGGTGCTATTTTTGCCTAACAGTTTGTCAGTGAATAGTTTATTTAGCCTTAGTTGATTTAATAAACACAAATTATAAATGAAACTTACAGCCTTAATTGTAATTTTTTCTCTAAAGGATAGGTTTTTGTTTTGAAATGAAATTCCTGTGCTAACTTACTAGATTATTTAAGAAAGCAGTTTATTAACTGGAAATATAAATAGGCCGGGCAACAATAACAGTAAATAAATTGAAACAATTATCAAAAACCCAAAAAATAAAAGTCTAGGACCAGATGGCTTCACTGTTGAATTCTACCCAATAGTCAAAGATTTAATACCTATCTTTTTCAGTCTCTTCAAAATTGAAGAAGCGGCAATACTTCCTAACACATTTTACGAGGCCAACATTACTCTGATACCAAAACCTGGCAAGGATAACACAAAAAAGAAAACTATAGACCAAGTGTCCCTGATGAATAGACGTAAAAATCCTACTAGCAAATCGAATACAACAATACATTAAAAAAATAATATATTATGGTCAAGTGGGGTTCATTCCAGGGGCACAAGGATGGTTCAGCATATGCAAATCAATCAATGTGTTATACCACATTAATATTATAAGGGATGAAAATTACATGATCATATCAATAGATGTAGAAAAATCATTTGACAAGATACACCATCCTTTTGTGATTAAAACATTCAATAATATGGATATAGCAGGAAAGTACCTGGACATAATAAAGGCCATGACAAATCCTCAGCTAATGGTGAAAAACTGAAAGCTTTTCCTCTAATACCAGAAACAAGATGAGGATGCAGTCTCACTGCTGTTATTGAATATAGTACTGAAATTCCTAGAAAGCAGTCAGGTAAGAGAAAGAAATAAAAAGCATCCAAGTTGGGAATGAAGAAATAAAAGTGTCACTTTTTGAAGATGACATGATTCTGTGTATAAAAAACCCTAAAGATTCCACCAAAAAACTAATAGAAACAATAAACAAATGCAGTCAAGTTGCAGGATACAAAATCAGTGTACAAAAATCCGTTGAGTTTCTATATACTAGCAATGAAATTTCAGAAAAGGAAGTATAAACAATTCCCTTTGCAAAGGCAACAAAAAATAAAATACCACAGTTTGCCATGTATAATGTGGGCCCATTATACATGGTAGTATTATATCCATAGTATGTAATCATTATACCCATGTATAATGTGCATCTTTATTTTTCCCTCAAAAATTTGAGCAAAAAAAGTGTGCATTATACATGGTAAAATACGGTACCTAGAAATAAATTTAATAAAGGAAGTGAAGGGTATGTACACAGAAAATCACAACACATTCTTTAAGAAATTGAAGAATACAGCCCTGGCTGGTATCGCTCAGTGGATTGAGCACGTGCCTGTGAACCAAGGGGTCACTGGTTTGATCCCTAGTCAGGGCACATACCTGAGTTGTGGGCCAGGTCCCCAGTAGGGGGTATGTGAGAGGCAACCACACACTGATGTTTAAAAGAAAAAAAAGAAAAGAAATTGAAGAATACACAAATAAATGGAAAGGTATTCCATGTTTATTGATTGAAAGGCTCAAAATAGTTTTATTTTTTATTTTTTTGGCAACAGCATAGCTTTATTCGGTGCTTAGAGACTGGGGGTGGGAAGCCGGGGCCAGGTGTCCGGGAGACGAGGAGATGGGGGCGTCTGGGGCTGGTATCTCGGAGGAGCCGCGAGCTCAGACCGTCAGATTTTGCCCGGGAAGGTCCCCGACTGGATCTGCTCCGTCCAGCGCTCCACCCAGCTGATGGGGCACAGCGAGTGGTACACGTGGAAGAAATACTCGCAGGGTTGAGCGCTCTTCCCACGGTGGTTCATCTTCTTCATGCAGCGGTGGTAGTCCAAGAAGTTCTGGTAGCAGTTGCGGGTTTGGTTCTGGTTGGGAAAGCGCGGGTCGAAAGGTGGCGTGGGCCATGGCCCCTTGGAGGGCTTCTTGTCCACCATGCACTGAGTCAGCAGCTCTAGGCTGAAGTCAGCGCGTCCCTGTGCTGTGGCTCTGTCCGGGGTGCCCGTCGGTTCTTCAAAATAGTTTTAAAATGGTCATATTTCCTAAAGGAATATACAGATTTAATACAATCCCCATTAAAATTCCAGTGGTAATTTTCACAGAAATAGAATAAAAGAAATAATCAAATTCATGTGGAACTACAAAAGAACTTAAATAGCTAATGCAATTCTGTAAAAAAAAAAAAAAGGGGGAACTAAATGAGAGGTATCACTCTCCCAGATTTCAAATTATAGTGCAAAGCTACGGTAATTGAAACAATATGGTATTGACAAAAAAACACAGTCTGATGGAATAGAATTGAGCCCAGAAATAAACCTACTTGTCTATGGGCAACTAATTTTCGACAAAGGAGCCAAAAAGCATAGAATAAAGAAAGGAATGCCTCTTTACTAAATGATGTTGGTAAAATTGGAAAGCCACATGCAAAAGAATGAAACTAGAATGCCACTTGACATCATACACAAAAGTTAACTCAAAATGGATTAAAGACCCAAATATAAGACATGAAACAGTAAATTACATGGAAGAATAACAACAACAAAAATGTATTAAACTTATGGACCTTGGTCTTAGCACTTTATAATTTGACCTAAAAGGGAAGGGAAGTAAAGGCAACAATAAATGAATGGGATTATATCACATGAAGAAGCTTCTGCACAGCAAAAGAAACCAAGAGAACATAAAGGCAATCAACTGGATGAAAGAACATATATGCCAACAACACCTTTGATAAAGGGTTAATATCCAAAATATATAAACAACCCAACAACAGAGAAACCCTAACAGTTCAATAAAAAAATCAGCAGAGGGCCTGAACAGATACTTTTCCCAAGAAGACATACAAATGGCCAACAGATGTGTAAAATGCCTTCAGTAGCTATTAGGGAAATAGAATCAAAACTATAATTCAGTAACTACCTCAAACCTGTTAGAATGGCTATTATCAAACACAAGTAGTAATAAGTATTAGAGAAGTTTTGGAGAAAAAGGAATCTTTATTCATTGCTGATAGGAATGTAAACTGTTATAGTCACTATGGAAAACAGTATGGCGGCTCCTCAAAAAATTAAGAATAGAATTAGCATATGACTTAGCAAACCTTCTTCTGTATATCTACCCCAAAAATGTAAAAACATTTATTTGTAAAAATGTATGTTACCTGATGTCCATTGCAACATTATTCATGGTGGCCAAGAAATGGAAACAACCAGTGTCCTTTAATAGATGACTAGATAAAGATGATGTGGTGCATATATACAGTAGAGTACTACTCAGCCATAAGAAAAGATAAAATACTACCATTTGTGATAACATGAGTGGATCTTGAGACTGTGCTAAGTGAAATAAGCCAAATGGAAAAAGTTAAGAACCATACATATAGTTGCACCCATGTGTGGGGTATAAACAGGAAGCAACAAATAAATAAGACAAACAAAAACTCATACACTGAAAATATGGTGGTTACCAGAGGGCATAGGGGTGGAGGGGAGCTAGTAAAGTGTAAAGGGAGTCAAATATATGGTGACAGAAGAAGATTTGACTTTGGGTAGAGAATGTACTATGCAATATACAGATGATGTTTTATAAAATTGTATTTGAAACTACTTTTATTAACTAGTGTGACCCCCCAGTAAGTTTGATTAAAAAATAAAATATCAATATTTGCAACATAAAAAAAGTTCATTAGAAATGCAATTTTAAATGTTAAGTGAGTGATTTTTATGGAGAATTATTAAAACCCAAAGGAATCCAAGCATTCTCATTAAGGCCTGTTAGAGTGAGATTTTATTAAATTACAGAACTCATATATTAATGTGGTTTCTTTAATAAGACAATTATGGATAATAATAGTATCTCAGCTCTTCGTATAGCTAGTATCTCAGTTCTTGCTTAGTATCGCTAATTTGCCTAGCAATTTTTAAATTGCTGCATACAAATTCCAGTTGTTTTGTAATGAAATGTTGAGGGAAAGAATGGATCTGATATTGCCTAGATCACAGGTGGCAAACACAAGGCTGAATCTGGCCATCCCCCTTGTTTTATCTGGCTGGCACCTTGTTTCTACCTGGCAGAAGCGCTGAACTCTCACTGAGCTGTTAAGGTGTAGTTACATTTATACAGTCCTAAAACAACTGCAAGGCTGATGTGGCCCTCAGTGAAAATGAGTTTGACTCCCCTGACCTACATGTTGGCTTTTCTTTCCTTGACATTTCTGACTGAAAGGCTCTATGAGACATTTCTGGTAAATAGCTATAGTATATTAGGTTTTGTATGTATAGTATTTCCTTTAAATTGTGCCCTGTTGTGGATTAGCACACTTTTAGATAAAATGCATGTATTTTTTATTGGTATATAGTTCAAAGACCACAAAATCTACTCTTTTAAAGTGTCCAGTTCAGTGGTGTTTAATGTATTTGCTATATACAAAGTTGTGCTGCAATTGTTACCAGTATGTAATTTCAGAACATTTTTATTACCTTAAATATGTGTTTTTATTGCATCTAATTTACATAAATTATGAAGGACTAATATTTTACTTTTCACGTTTCAAAAGGGGGATCAAGTTTTGTGTCACTTAATTTACATAATCCCTACTGTAGACTCACATTATTTTTTGGTTTATTGGTTTATTTATTCCTTCATAAAATATTTGAGTGTTTATCCTGTGTAGTATACAAGTAATTATGATGTAATGTGGTAACATTCATAATGGAAATATACAAAGAGTGTTTATGGAATCATAGAATCTTTGGGAGAAAGTGGTGAAGCGGGAATTATGCAAGGAAAGCTTTACAGAGGAGCCAGTATTTCAAATGAGGTGTTGACCTCTTTGCTAGAAAAAAGAAGTGTTTGCTAGTAAAAGAAGTGTTTTGGGGTCAAACTAGATAATAAAGGGCAAAAGCATACTTAGCATATCTCCCAGACTTTTGTCAGTTGTCTGTAAAACAAGAATTTAACATCCCTTTAGTGTAGTTGAGTACTAAGAAAATAAAAAGAATGGGGGACAGGTGTGGTACTTATTGTATTTATAAAATCAACTTTTAAAAATTTGTTTTCTTTATTTCAGAGAGAGAGGGAGGGAGAGGAACATCAATGCATGATACATCAATAGGTTGTCTCTTACATGCCCCCCAAGACCTGTAACCCAGGCATATGCCCTGACTGGGAATTCAGCCAGTGACCTTTTGGTCCACAGGCTGGTGCTCAATCCACTAATCCAAACCAGCAGGGCTAAATCAAATTTTTGTGTTGTAGTTAAAAATTTAGAGGAGTATCCACTTCATTTTTTTGTCTACTTTTTCTGCTTAACAGATCTTGAAGTTTTCTCTCTGTTCTCATTTACAAAGTGGGTTGTTTCATATTTAAATTATGTAGTGTTGCTTTTAACATAAAATTTTTTTATTTGTTAAAATTTTTTTTAAGATTTTATTTTTTAGAGAGGAAGGGAGGGAGAAAGAGAGGGAGAGAAACATTGATGTGTGAGAGAAACATTGATTGGTTGCCCCTTGTGCCCCCAACTGGGCCAGGTTTGGCCCGCAGCCCAGGCATGCGCCCTGGCTGGGAATTGAACTGGTGGCCTTTTGGCTCACAGGCTGGAGCTCAATCCACTGAGTCACACCAGCCAGGACTAACATTATATAATTAAAAAAAAAAAATTCCATGATTATATACCCATTTGTTTTTAGGATTTATTATTTATTTTTTAAATTTTAAGGTTTTGTGGTCCTGCTTTATCTTAGTGTTTCTCTAAGAAAGAGGAAACTTTCTGAAGTTAAAATTGCTCTTTTAGAAAGTTTTTCTAGTAGAGAAATTTGGGACTTTCTGTAGTTGTAGTAAGTGGGAGTCCTATCGTTTGTAACTGTAAAGTTAAATCTTATACCAAAGATATAGGACCTGAATTTTATTTTAAAAATCTGTTAATAGCCCTGGCTGGCGTAGCTCAGTGGATTGAGCGCGGGCTGGGAACCAAAGTGTCCCAGGTTCGATTCCCAGCCAGGGTACATTCCTGGGTTGCAGGCCATAACCCCCAGCAACCGCACATTGATGTTTCTCTCTCTCTCTCTCTCTCCCTCCTTTCCCTCTCTAAAAAAATAAATAAATAAAATATTTTTAAAAATCTGTTAATAGTGAACTACCTTGGTCTTTGTGCAGGAGTGAGAGTCATGGAGGAATAAGATTGGGGCAGATTGATAGAGCCTTTTGAGGACACAACTGCAACAACAGGTGACATTAGAGATCAGGTTTAAGGATGAGTAGCAAGGATTTAACTATTAAAGGAGAAAGGGGAGTGAGGTATATGGGGGTTCATAGTATTGCTGGCAAAGCTCACCATGACCCTTTAGTGTCATTGGTTTATTTGAAGATTATCTGTAGGTACATGTGTATTGTTTTGAACCAGCTACTTCAAAATCTAGCAGTAAAGAATTCTCTCCAAGAAGAAAAGAAACTTCTGTTTTATGGCTAATACCCCCTCTCCTCCCAACTAAAAGGTGGAAAAATAGGAGCATATCATCCAGAGTCTATTTAATAACCATTCCCTTTTTTATACTAGCATGCATCTAGTGTTAGGAGTCAAGAGAGGTATGTATTATTGATATCTAAATTGAGAGAATACAGATTAACAAAACAAGATAATGTCAACAAATGTCAGAAATAGGTGTTATTACAGTGGAATAGTAGCCACTGAAATAACAGTAACCAGATCACTTTAAAGAAAATAGATTCTGAACTATTAAGTTTGGTCTTTCCTACTGTTTATTTCTTAATAGCCAAGACTTGATCTGTGTTACTTCCATTTTTGGAAAACATCTCAAAGTCAAGTATACAAGCTAGCAATATAAAGTTCTGCTGCTATATTAGGAAGTCAGAGTTTAGGAGGAACATGAAAGCATTTCAACACGAATGTACTGGTATGGCATATACTACATACTAATAGGGGTGTCCAACCTGCAGCCTGTGGGCCACATGCAGCCCAGGATGGCTGTGAATATGGCCCAACACAAAGTTGTAAATTTACTTAAAACATTATGAGATTTTTCTGTGATTACATGTCTCAGTGTATTTAATGTGTGGCCCAAGGTAGGTCTTCTTCCAGTATAGCACAGAGCTGACAAAAGGTTAGACACCCCTGCTAAATATTATACCTATTTTTTACCATGCTACATAGAATACTAACATCTGAGAATATATGTGATGGCAGAAATATGATCCTAAAAATTTCAGGATTCAATAGTAACTTTGAGAGTAAAAGTGCAAAACAAGATGGAACCTGTTTCTGAACTACACTTTTTCATTTTTTGGCAAAATTCCTGAGTGTGATTATCCTGTAGCTCCTTGTTCAGTCCTTGATTGCAGGGGTAGGGGGCTACAGAAGATAGGCAGGTACATAAAATTACCAGCCAAAGGCAGAGGAGCTAGGTAACTTTTTTTAAAAACTGTTTTTGTTTGAGACCATTAGGAATTATCAAACAAGTGGCAAATTCTCCTAAACATACTTTGTGAAATTTTTTCTCTTTGTTTTAACCTCAAGAAGCAAAGTATCTATGATAAAAATGAAAAGTTATAACAGTAAATTTAAGGTTATTAAATTCCTAAAAAATGCAAAAAGGAAAAGGCTTCAGTATGTAATAGAGAAAGGAAGAATGTTGAGGGAATTAGACTCAGTTCAAATATCACCCAATTCTGTGAAATAGTCTAGGAATCCTCCCAGGCAGAATTACTATAACCTCTGTGCTTCCATTGTGTATATTTGTTTTAACACATATCTGATTGTATTGGAAAATTAATTTATTTTTTCTTTTTTTTAAAGATTTTATTTTTAGAGAGGGGAAAGGAGAGAGAGAGAAACATCAATGTGTGGTTGCCTCTCGAGCACCCCCTACTGGGGACCTGGCCTGAAACCCAAGCATGTGCTGTGACTAGGAATCAAACCAGCGACACTTTGGTTCGCAGGCTGGTAGTCAGTCCACTGAGCCACAATAGCCAGGGCTATTTTTCTTTTATTAGTGAGTGTTCCTCTAGTGTTGGGGTAATATTTAAAGTTTTTGCATTTCATTATCCACATAGAACATGTTTTAAAAGTAGGTCAGAAGTTTAAGAACTCTGGATTAAGATCTTTAAGCATAAAACAAATACCACCACCAGCACCACCAAAATACAGCTTGGGGATAAAAGGATTTGTTTTTCTAGTGCTAAGATGGTATTTTTGAATATACTTTCATAATTGACCTACTCATAAATATTTTCTCTCCTTTACTAGACGTGTATAATAAAACTTTTAGGTCTATGTGAAATATGTGTAGGTTGCTACTTTTAAAAAATAAATATTTTTTATTTTTCAGTTACAGTTTATGTACAATACTGTATTGGTTTCAGGTGTATAGCCCAGTGGTTAGACATTTCTATAACTTACCAAGTAATCTCATTGATAAATCTAGTACCCATCTGATATCATACATAGTTATTGTTGACTGTATTCCTTATGCTGTACTTTACACCCCCATCCGTGACTGTTTTGTAACTACCAATTTGTATTTCTTGATTTCTTCACCTTTTTCATCAATTCTCCAAACCCTTCTTCCGCCTGGCAGCCATAAAAATGTCCTCTGTATCTGTGAATCATTTCTCTTCTGCTTGTCTTTTTTTGTTTGTTTTATATTTTAGATACACATATGAGTGAAATCTTATGGCATTTGTTTTTCTCTGACTTACCTCACTCAGCACAATATTGTCTTAGGTCCATCCATGTTGTTGCAGATGGCAAGATTTCATTCTTTTTTATGGCTGATTCATTCATGTATACCACATATATGCACCACTTCTTTATCAGTTCCTTTGTTGATCTACACTTAGGTTTATTCCATATCTTGGCTGTCATAAATAATTCTGCAGTGAACATATGGATGCATATGTCTTTAGCATGTTGAGTTTCTTCAGATAAATAACCAAGAGGTGGAATTGCTGGGTCATTCTTTGTCTCTTGTTACAGCTTTTTCTTTAAAGTTTGTTTTGTCTGGTGTAAGTATTGCTAACCCACCTTTGTTGTTGTTCCTGTTATTGCCATTTTCATGAAATACCTTTTTCCATCCCTTTACTTTCAGTCTGGGCGTGTCTTTTGATCTCAAGTGAATCTCTTGTAGACAGCATATGTAAGTGTCTTTGTTTCCTTATGCATTCACCCATGCCATGTCTTTTGATCAGAGCATTTTATCCATTTTCATTTAAAGTAATTGTTGATAGATGGTTATTTATTGCTTTTTACTTATTTTCTTTTCCTTCTTCTTAAAGAAGACCCTTTATTGTTCTTATGCTGGTATGGTTGTGGTACTCCTTTAACTTTTTCTTGTCTGGGAAGCTCTTTATGTGCCCTTTGATTCTGAATGATAGCTTTGCTGGGTAGAGCAATCTTGACTGAAGGTTCTTGCTTTTCTTCACTTTGTATATTTCTTGCCAGTCCCTTCTGGCCTGCAAAGTTTGTGTTGAGAAATCAGCTGACACTCTTATGGGAGGTTCTTTGTAGGTAACTAATAACTGCTTTTCTCTTGCTGCTTGTAAGATTCTTTCCTTGTCTTTAATCTTTGGCATTTTAATTATGATGTGTCTTTATGTAGGCTTCTTCGGGTTTATCTTATTTAGGACTTGACAGTTCTTGACTTGTATCTCTATTTCCTTCACTGTCTTAGGGATGTTTTCTATCATTATTTTTTAAATAGGTTTTTAATTCCTTGCTTGCTCTTCTCTTTCTGGAACCCCCATGATACAAATGTTGGTATGCTTGAAGTTGTCTCAGAGGTTCTTAATACTATCTCCCCCGACTTTTTTTTTTTGCCCTGTTCCAATTGGGTGTTTTTTAGTTTTTTAGCTTCCTTAGAATTTGGACTTGCTAAATAGGAAAGATGGTTACTTTTTTTTTTTTTTTTAATCTTACCTGTACCTTGTGGGTTGAGTGTCATCTATGAATGTAGTCTTAGATCAACTTTTGAAATGATCCAGAAGACAAGTATCACACTGCCACCTTTCCATTCCCTTGTTCTTCTTGACAAAAGTTATTCAAAATGGGCAATTTGATGATATATAGGTATCTCTATTTCCTGCTTTGAATGTAGTTCTGTTGTCTTACCTTAATATTGGTTGTTTACTGTGGAGGCTACCTGAGCTAGAGTTATATTGTAGTAGAGTAGCAGAGAACAGTTGGGACAGAGTTGAGGTTTTCCATGACAACAGCTATTATAAAAATTCTCAGGGATCTTCTCATTTCAATAAAGCCTGCTTTTCTGCCTTTACATACACAAAACAGACAGCTAAGGGGGCATCCATGATCTGTCCTAAGTTTTGAAGACAGAACAAGGTGCCATGCCACTCTTTTTCCAAAATAACATCTATTCTGGAAGCATATGCTCCCATAAATGGAGGGAAAAGCAGATCCCTTCAATTGCACTGTGCAGCTTCTGCTATAAATACACCAGAAGATTAAAACTACCATAATCAGTTTCATCAGATTCATCCTCAATTCTTACTTTCATTTTGTATTAGAAACATCTCTAATCAGCACTACATTTAGTTGATTGAGCAGTTCACTTTCTCTTAAAGTGTAAAATGTTAGGGATATGTGCTTCAGTCTGTACTGTGGTTTGTTTTAATGGTGTTCATAATGAGTTATGGTGAATGTGAATGTTTCTCATTTTATTGTTGATCATGCTAATGGAAAAAGTCATTATTGACCCAAATTGATAGAATGCAAAGCTTGTTTAGTCCCAGAAAATTAAGCCTAAATATCGTGGAATTGGCTCACTAATTCACATGCTGCTTTTCATGGTTTACTGTTTATATCTTTTATTTCATTTTAATGAATGTAAATCACTCCACAGATGCTCAAATACCAACAGCTCCATAAGTGCATATTGCTAATTAATTCTGAGATAACGCTTCATAGAAATGAATTAAGAATTTTGAGGACACATCAGAATTTAATGCCTGTGTGATAAGATAACAACAAAGCCCTGAGCTTTTATGAAACTTCATTAATAAGGAGACAAGGTTAAATACATTTTGAAAGAGAAGTTGTTTCCTGTCTGTCCTCACTTCATGAGTCAAAATCACTGGGTACATAGTTCTAAATTTTACCTCTTTCCCAGTTAGCTAGGGATTTGGGGGGAGAAATACTGAAAGATTATAGATCAACATAGATATGTGCTGTGGTGGTGATTTTTTCACTTTAGAAATAAAATAGGTAATAAAGAAGAGTCTAAAGACTTCTATTGTCTTGTTTATACCTGGGACAGATTGGCATCTTATGTTTGTTCCTTAAATAATATTAAATATGAAGAAAAGTTCTTTACTGGTGGAAGTTAATATCACATTATTTCCATATTATTATTATTTATCATTTTTCAGTTTTCTTTCTTAAGATTTTATTTATTTATTTTAGAGAGAGAGGAAGGGAAGGATAAAGAGAGGGAGAGAATCATCAATGTGTGAGAAACATTGATGGACTGCCTATCACATGCCCCCAACCGAGGCAAGTACTCTAACCAGGAATCAAACTGACAGCCTTTTGGTTTGCAGAAGGATGCCCAAGCCACTGAGTCACACCAGTCAGGGCAGTCATTTTTTAATTTTCAATCAGAGCTGGCATACATTATTATGTTAGCTTCAGGTATATGCCCCAAAGATTACACATTATATAAGTTAATAAATGATGATCCTGATAAATCTCACACCCTTGCTAGTGCTGGGTCTGGGGCCACTTAGCAAGAGGTACGAGGCTTGCTGAGGTAAGATGCTGCTTGTTTAAGAGAATTTAGGAAAATCTGAAGCATCAGTCAAGACATACCATTTATTTATGTGGAAAAGCCACTAGAAAAAGCTTGGGTGGGGTGGGGACTCAAGGAGTCACCACAGTGAGGCAAACAGTATGAGCCAGGTCAGTGGAGTCTCAGATAGGGCACCCTCCTGCTGGCACTGTGGGGGAGGGGGTGTGGGAGTAGAATCATGAAAAGAATAGTGGCCTTTGCTAATACTTCTGTTTGGGAGAAAACTACCCCTCCAGCTCTAATCCTGATGCCAATTCAGTTTCTTCCCGTGTGTCTCTGGTTCTTTTCAAGCTGCTGCCCACTCCTCTCTGGCTGTGCCGGAGCTCATAGGGAGTGAGTCTGAGTAAGTCCATGTGCAGGCCTTTTAAGAGGAACTACATAGGACTCTAGAAGCTTCCATCTTTCTCAGCCTCAATCCCCTTTAGTGTTTATAACCAGAAGTTATGGGGGCTTCTCTTGCTGGCTTTGGTACCTGGGGCTGGGGGTTCTCATGTTTGTCAGGGACCCTTGCTTCTCAATGGGACCTTTGCAGCCAAGATATCCAAGACTTTTATCTGCTACACATGGGTGTGGATCAGTTGTTTTCCATCTCTGCCTCCTACCAATTTCGGTGTGATTTCTTCTTCTTATCCTTAGTTGTAGGACTCCTGATCAGCTGTATTTCAGGCAGTTCTGAATGATGGTTTTTATGTGATCTAGTTGTAAATATGATGTGGTTGGTTGTGGAAGGTCTGGTACCACATTTACCTTCATCACCATTTTGACCAGATTATTTTCTATTAAAATGCTTAACTTACTCATCTATATGTTCCATTTTCTTTAATGTTTTTGTGTAGGAATATTTCCTCCCATCCCTACCTTATTTTCAGATGTTTTGGTTTTTGTTGGAGTGTATTTCAAACACTGTAGCTTTGTACCTTAGTTAAAGGTATTTTCTGAATGTCTTCAGAAGCAGGCTTGAGATTCTTGCCTTAGTTATATTTCAAATTTCTAACATACTTTTATTAGTAACTTTAAACCTTTTATTTACATTTTTCATTGGTTATCTTAGAGCTTACTATATATATATATTTATAACTAGTCTAATCCATTTTAAGCACTACTACTGTGTTTTGCCATGTATAATGTGCACTTTTTTGTTCACAATTCTGAGGGGAAAATAAAGATGTGTATTATACATGGGTAGCATTAAGTCCTTATCTATATAAATGTTTTTAATTCTACTTATGTTTAGGCATTAAAATTATAACTCTAGAAAGCAATAACGATATCCATATACAAAATAATACCTTGAAATATGATGTTCAGTTTTGTTTCTAAATATAAGTAAATAATTCAATTTTAAAAATTAAAACCAAATATTTTTTTTCCTGAAAATTTGGGCCAAAAACATGGTTGTGCATTATATGCAGCAAAACATGATATATCTCTTCACAGGTACCTCATACTAACAAAAAAATTCAAACTCCTTCCTCTCATACCATGTTTTCTTGCTGTCATTC
Organism: Phyllostomus discolor; assembly: GCF_004126475.2. NCBI lineage: Eukaryota > Metazoa > Chordata > Mammalia > Chiroptera > Phyllostomidae > Phyllostomus > Phyllostomus discolor. The sequence goes on along the minus strand of NC_040916.2, from coordinate 49,097,152 downwards.
GTTTCATTCCGATGTAAGGAGATATACATATATATATATAAATATAATCATATAATATCAAGTGCATTGATAGATAAGTAAAGAATAAGAAAAATAGAAGTTTTAATTTTATGTTCGTCTTTTCCTTGTCCAGTGGTTCGTTTCTTTTCATAGGTCTGAGTTTCTGACCTGTATCATTTTCCTTCTCTCAAAAGAACTTTTTTTAACATCTTGCAAGGCAGGTTTACTGGCAACAAATTCCCTCAATTTTTGTTTGTTAGAGAAAGTATTTCTACTTCACTTTTTTTAAAAAAAAATATTTATTTATTTTTAGAGAGAGGTGACGGGTGGGAGAAACAGAGGGAGAGAAACATCAATGTGTGTTTGCCTCTCATGTGGTCCCCACTATGGACCTGGCCTGAAACCCAGGCATGTGCCCTGATTGGGAATCGAACTGGCGACCCTTTGGTTCTCAGCCCGCACTCAATCTACTGAGCTGAGGGCTCTACCAGCCAGGGCTCTACTTCACTTTTAAAAGATAATTTTGTAGGGCACAAAGTTCTAGTTTGCTGGTTTTTTTCTTTCAACACTTTCATTTCACTCTCTTTTTTACTTGTGTGGTTTCTAAGAAGTTAGATGTAATTCTTTGCTCTTCTATAGGTAAGGTATTTTTTTTTCTTTTGGCTTGTTCTAGGATTTATATTTTTAAAAGATTTTATTTATTTATTTTTAGAGAGAGGAAAAGGGAGGGAGAAAAAAAGGGAGGCAAACATCAATGTGAGAGAGAAACTTCAGTTGGTTGCTTCTTGTACATGCCCCAACCAGGGACCAAACCGGCAACCTGGGTATGTGCCCTGACTGGGAGTTGAACTGGCTACCTTTTGCTTTGCAGGATAACACCCAACCATCTGAGCCACACCAGTCACGGCTGAGGATTTATTTTTAATCTTTGATTTTAAAAATGAAATGCCTAGGTATAGTTTGTTTTTTCTTTGTTTTTGCACTTATCCTGCTTAGTGTTCTTGAGGTTTCTGGATCTGTGGGTTTGGTATCTAACATTCATTTGGTGAAATCCTCAGTCATTGTTCAAATATTTCATTTTCTCTATCATCTGGCATTTTCATTATGCATATGTTACATCATTTATTGTCCCATAGTTTTTGATTATTCTATTTTATTTTTTGTTTCAATGTCTTTTTCTTTGCTTTTCAGTTTCAGAGGTTTCTATTGTGATATCTTCAAGCTCAGAGGTTCTTTCATCAGCTGTATCCAGTCTATTAATAAGCCCATCAAAGGCATTAGCATCTGTAGTGTTTTTAATATCTAGAATTTGTTTTTGGTTCTTTTTAAGAATTTCCATCTTCTTACATGTTTCATCTCTTGCATGCTACTTGACGTTAGCATATTAATCACAGTTGTTTTAAATTCTCAGTTTGATACTTCTAAATCTTTTCTATATCTGAGTCTGATTTTAATGCCTCCTCTGTCTTTTCAAATTGTGTTTTTTTTTGTCTTTTGATATGTGTAATTTTTCCTTGACAATTGGTCATGATGTATTGGGTAAAAAAAACTGGTATAAATAGACCTTTAGTAATACGGTGTTAAGGTATGAGGGGAGGGGAAGTGTTATTCAGTCTTGTGATTAGATTTCAGTCTTTTAGTGAGCCTGTACCTCTAGACTGAATTTCACAAATGCTGCTCAGTTCCCTCTCCCCTCTTAGGTGGGACAGGATGGCTAGAGTGGGCTAGAGTTGGATATTCCCCTTCTCACAGATCAGTTTGGCTTTGTTAAATCACAGCAGGTTAAACTCTGGTTAATAGTTTCTCTTGAGAGCAGACCTTAAGAACAAAATGGATTGGCATATTTTTAAATGGTTTGTTTCCCCTCCTACATTAAAGAAGAGGTTTTTCTCATTATAAGAACCTGATAGAGCCCTGGCTGGTGTAGTTCAGCGGATTGAGTGTGCCAACCCACAAACCAAAAGGTTGCTGGTTCAATTCCCAGTCAAGGCACATGCCTGGTCATGGGCCAGCTCCCCAGTTGGGGGTGTGTGAGAGGCAACTGAGTGATGTTTCTCTCCTTTTTTCTCCCTCCCGTCCCATCTCTCTAAAAAATAAATTAAAAAAAAAAAAAAAGAATCTGATAGAGATCCAGGAGCTAAAATGTACAATCATGTGGTTGATCCCAATGACTGAGTCCTCCAACTTTCACACTTGTCCACAAGAAGCCTCTAGCAATTTGTTACTTATAGTGCAGGTTTCCCTATCCTAGCACTGGTTCCCACCAAGGTTTCAGCTTATGGGGTTTTTGCTCTGGTAAATTGTGATTCTCTGTTGATCACTCCACTTTTGGGGGCAATAGTTTGACCTGCAACTTCTATTATGGTTCTGAAAAAAGTTGTTGATTTTTCAGTTTGTTCATCTTCTTACTTGTTAGGATGGAGCAGCAACCTCCAAGCTTTGCCATAAATCTTGTATCTGTAGACATTGCAATAGAGGTTTGTGTAATTGGCTTACAGAATGGTCAAGTTGTCTTTGAATTTCTGTCTGCATTGCAGCTTTCATTATATGCATACTAGTTCCAATATCTGCTGTGTAATAGAATGATAGGAAATTTCCAATAGGTATCATGTAAAGGATGTATACATACTTCTAAGGCACATCACTCTTCCAGTGAGTTCTGGCAATAAACTACTTTGAATAAGTTTTCCTATGTTGCTATTGTTATCTATGGTGTGTAAAACTGAACTTTCCTTGTTCAGGCACTCTTTTAATATGTAGTAAAGCTAGCCCTTCCTACTTCATTAGAAATTTAAGTACATGGCAAGTTAATTTCAAAATCTCTTATTATAACAAGGTCTATAACTCTTTACATACCTAAATGTCTGATGTCTAAGATGCAGAAGTGGCATATTTAATTATATCATTAACATTTTGTTCACAGCCAAATGAGATTTAGGAAGTTTTTCAACAAAATGCTTTCTGGAACTTTGTAATGTGGGCAAATCTCAAAAATTTTTGTCATTGACTACTGAACATGATTGACAGTCTGTATACATGCTTCAAAATGTTTACTCAAATTTTTGACCTCGAATTATATCCATAAAGACTTCTTAAAGCATGTATTTTTTTGTATTGAGTGAAAACAACTCTTTTAGATGTTTATTTTCCTCTAACATTTTCTTCTTTTTTTATACTATTACGTCCAGATCAAAGTTGATTTATTATGGTTTAAAAACAATATATTTTAGAATTTCTCTCTTGTGAAATTTAGAGCAAAATTGACATTTTGCCTAATGTGAAGATTCCCAAATTGGAATTTTTCTTGATTCTCCAGGCTTAAAGAGATTAAAATATTTCCCTTAAATGTTAATATGTTTAGTGTCATTTACCTTCGTGCACTAAAATTTTAGGAAGATTATAATTATATAAATGCAGTACTTTTCAAAAAATCTTTTTAAAAAATCCTCACTCAAGGATTTTTGTAGAGAAAGAAAGGGAGGAAGAGAGAGAGGGAGAGAAACATCCATGTGAGAGAGAAACATTCGTTGGTTGTCTCTCACAGGCACCCAGACCAGGGACCAAACCATCAAACCAGGCATGTGCCCTTACTGGGAGTCCAACCCACCACACTTTGGTTTACAGGATGATGCCCCAAACAAGTGAGCCATACAGGCCAGTCCATAATGCAGTTTTTTATTATCTTAAATGATTATTTAAGTTTTATTAGCATTTATTTACTTAATATTAAAATAATATTCATACTAATATAGATAAACATTCAATATTTATATTGTCTGTTTTCTTGTTTACTTAACTATTTGATAGTTCTTTCCTTAGAACATGAAACTAGTAATATGTATGATCCATAACTATTTCAACATTTAAGTTTTGCAGTAACACACGATGCCCATAAGGAAATTCATCACTCTATGTTTCATCTAGGAATGCTCACTTTAAGTGAAAGTGAATATTCAATTAATACCATAAATCCAAGTGTCATGCCTTTGTTTTATTATTAACAATGTTAAACTGATTATAATTTGCAGTAATCTATTCTGTCATGTTGATTACTCACAAGTTTTGTGATACCAGAAATAACATGGAAGTAAGCATTTAGTTGTTTGGCTTTCCCAAGATTGAAGGTAAAATTGGTAATCTACCTTTAAATATTTATAATATCTTTTAAAAGTAGATATTTTAAAGTATCTTTGTAGCTTTAATCTTTTCCTGTCTCCCTATTTATATCTTGCCCTTTAATTACATTCTGTAAATATGTTTACAGAGGTCTCATTTATTTTCTTTATTCTCCTGTGCTTCTTGGCAGTCACTTGGATAAAGGCAAATATGAAATCCCTATTTTGAGCATTTATTTCTTCCCTTAGTAAGTGAGCTTGAGCATTTTTTCTATTTAGTTTTATTTTGTTTTGTTTTTTAATTATATTTTATTGATTATGTTATTATAGTTGTCTCATATTCCTTCCTTTGTCCTCCTCCACCCAGCACCCCACTCCCTCAGGCAATCCTCATACCTTTGTGTCCATTAATCCTGCGTATAAGATCTTTGGCTACTCTATTTCCTGCACTGTACTTTATGTTGCCATGTGAATGGCAGTGTTTTATTATTCATAGTTTCAATCTTCTTTTTCTTTCGTTTGGGCCATATTTCTTTGTCTCGGTGTACCTGTTAACATTGTAAGGGGCAGAGCCTTAGGTATTCGCCATGGCAGAACAGCCAACTTTGCTGTGTTGTGGTGCTGAATGTGAGGGAGGTGTTGGAGAGGGAACAATACACCTTGCCTGGCCCTTGCCCCCACTTTCAGTCACTTTTCTTCTTCCCAAAAGCAATTGGCACCCTTCCAGTTGCTGCCTTGGTGCTTATTCCCTGAGCAGGTGGGCTTGCACATGTTCTAGGGCCTTGTGAGCCCCTCAGAGGAACTCTCTGAGAGACTGACAGTTTCTTTGGCCAGAACAACCATCACTGGTTTGTATAGCCAGAGGTTATGAGAAGGGGTCAAAGAGGGAACATTGCTGCTTGCTTGTCTCTTGTCCTACTTTCAGTCACTTCCCCTGCTTTCCACAAGTGAATTACGTACCCTTCTAGGTGCTGCCCTGGTGCTGACTCCCTGGGTGGGTGGGCTTATGTATGTTTTAGGACCCAGTGGGCCACTCTCATGGACTCTTCTGAGAGACTGAGCTTCTGAGTTTCTTCACCTCTACAGCCCCTACAGATTTTTACAGTCAGAAGTTCTGAAACTTTATTTCCCGGCACTGGAACCCTGGGTTGCACAGTCTGTCTCGCTCCCCATTTGTTCCTCCTGGTTTATATGCACACAAATGTAGAACAGCCCAATCTGCCAGCTGCTGCCTTGCCCACTTGTTCCACACAACTATAAGCCTTTTAAAAGTGACCAGATAGCCCTGGCTAGTGTGGCTTAGTGGATTGAGTGGCAGCCTGCAAACCAAAAGATCATTGATTCATTTCTGGTCATGGCACGTTCCTGGTTGTGGGCCAGGTCCCCAGTTGGGGGTTGCGTTTCTCTTGCACATGGATGTCTCTCTCCCTCTCTTCCTCATTTCCCCCTCTGAAAAAAATTCAAAAGAAAATAATGAAATATATTTTCTTTTTTTCTTCCTCTTTTTTTGTTTTATAATTTTATTTTAATCATTGTTCAAGTACAGTTTTCTCCCATTTACTCCCATTCCAGCCCACCCACCCAACCCTCCCTACTTCCTTCCCATTACCCCCCACCCCTAGTTTTTGTCCATGTGTCCTTTAAATTTGTTCCTGTAAACCCTACCCATTCCCCCCTGAAATTCCCTCTCCTCTCCCCTCTGGTCACTGTCAGTCTGTCCCCTATTTCAGTGTTTTTGGTTATATTTTGCTTGTTTCTTTGTTTTGTTATTTAGGTTCTTGTTAAAGGTGATATCATGTGGTATTTGTCTTTCACTGCCTGGCTTGTTTCGCTTAGCATAATGCTTTCCAGCTCCATCCATGCTGTTGCAAAGGGTAGGAGCTCCTTCTTTCTTTCTGCTGCATAGAATTCCATTGTGTAAATGTACCATAGTTTTTTGATCCATTCATTTACTGATGGGAAAAGTATATTTTCCTGATGAAAAATGCATTTGTTGACAATTACCTAGAATGTATTAGAGCCAGAGATATCAAATATGGTAGAAAGAATAACAGAATATAAAAGATGGTAATAGGAAGTCTAGTAAGTTCTAATTGGAATCCTGAAGAATAATTTACTGGATGTAACATTTGCAGATACTTTTCCAGAATTGACTATTCAATGAAAGACAAGTTCTGAAAAGCATCGATAAAGCTATGTCTGTACTGAAACACATTTTAGTGAACCTATAGAATATCAAAGACAATGTCTTAAAAGAAACAATGAGAATGAGTAAAAAAATAACAGTTAAATATCAGGCCGTTAAACATAAGCTAAAGAAAGATTAGGAATTAAAAATATTAACTGTCAATTCAAAACAGAGCTTTCCTAACTGATGTGTTTTAGCAGAATGGATTGCAGATGTAGCAAGAATATTGTTTCCAAATACTTTGTTGGGAATTATAAAAATTTAAACAGTCACCTTCACAAAAAGGATGAGGAATGAAACAATAATACAAGAACACAGAAAACAGATGAGACATCTGACAGCTCTGTAGGAGACAAGAAAAAAAATAGTTATATAAAAGTGAAATTAGAAGCAAGAAGCACATGTGAAAACAGTGGGAAGGAAGGAACAAAATGGAAATGAACAAAGTTTAAAAGGATGGGAGAGTTGTGAGAGAGATATATATAAAAGGGTGGAACAAATACAGTATATGTATAGTGGGTATTTTTAAAGATGAAGGCAGGAGCCCCAGCTGGTGTGGCTCAGTGGATTGAGTACCGGCCTGCAAACCAAAGGGTCACTGATTTGATTCCCAGTCAGGGCGTGTGCCTGGATTGCAGGCCAGGTAGGGGGTGCACAAGAGGCAACCACACAATTGATGTTTCTGTCCTTCCCTTCTGCCCTCCCCTCTCTCTAAAAACAAACAAACAAACAAAGAAACAAACAAAATCTTTAAAAAAGATAAAGGCAGAAAATTTTTAGATTAATTTTTAATAGCATAATGTAAAAAAATTTAGAATAGAAAATTTCAATATAGAGAATTGAAAGCACTTGTTAGATCTTATATAATATTGATATAGAAAGTTTATTATGGAAAGAACAGTTGCATTATTAGACTTTATCAGGAAAGCTAAGAAAATCTTTGTGAGCCAAATCAAAGGATGGGAAACTCCTTTGGAAAATAAAATTCAAGATATTCTAGAACATCAAAATTCAGAACCAGAAAAAAACAATGCAACAATTTAGACACTTCACCTGTAGTAAAAGGATATTGACAAATGTTTTTGAACTCTTAAATTTAGAGAATTCTAAATCCTCATTCTTTAAGAAACTCTAGAAGACAATGTTTATTCTTGTTGTTAGCCAACCAGGAGAATGGAAAAGCTAAAACAAAGGGACTGCTGTTGGTTTTGTAAATGAATAAAAATTGGAGAAGTCAGAGATAAAAGGAAAAGTAGTTTAAATATATATTGATTTCTTATAGTCTGGTCATACAATGTCATTTGAATTGATAAAGCTGAGAAGATATAATACAGTGAAAACTTTGATACCATATGTAATTGGATGGTGAGGCAGGAACAGGATGAGTATGCTAATTTAATCACTAATAGTATAGAGTTAACAGATATTGAAGTGTAATTTACTCCTTTGAAATTCTCCAGAACAGAAATGTATGCTTCAGATTTTTATATATAACAGATGAGAACAATAAGCACATTCTACATAGTAAAGAAAATTGTTTAGGTTGTGAAGTTCAGAGTGTAATAAAATATTATAGTGTATTAGTCTACTAGGGTTGCCATAACAAAATATCACAGACTAGTACTAGGTGGTTTAAACCATAATTTGTTTTACCACAGTTCTGGAGTCTACACTTCTAAATTCAGTTTGCCATCAGAGTTGTTGGTTTCTGGTGAGGGCTCTTTTGCTGGCTTTAAGACATGCTTTTTCACTGTGTTTTCACATGTCCTCTTCTCTCTGCGTTCCAAGAAAGATCTTTGGGCTTTATTTCTTCTTAAAGGACACCATTTTAATTTGATTAGGGCTCTACCTTTGTGACCTCATTTAACCTTAAGTAAAGGCCTCTTTAAAAGCCCTGTCTCCAAATAAAGTCAGATTGGGAGACTGGGGCTTCAATATTTGATCGTTGGTTGGGCTGTATACAATTTACTCTGTAACAGATGAATACTAACAAAAAGCAGTAAGTTACCACAAAAAAATAGAAACAAATAATGTTCTCTGATCACAACACAGTAAAACTAGAAGTTAATAAAAGCAGATAAGAAAAGGACCTTATAGTCTGGAAATTTTCAGAATCCCAGAATTTCTAGAAAATAAAATAATTGTTGGTTTTTAGGTAAAACTATATTTAAGGGAAGATACCTTTAAATATTATGTAAAAGGGAAGGAATGAAAATAAATGGAGTAAGTTTTGGTCAGTTTAGTAGTTTCCAAGACTATAAAATACATAATCCTATGAAAAGAGGCATGTTTGAGAATCTTGGAAGCAGATGTGAACTAGAAACAAAGGTAAAATTATCCATGTGGTGGCTCTTTTGAGGTAAATGTAAGATAAGATTTTATTTAGCATAAGTTTAATCTACTAATAAAAATTAGGGGAAACAAGACTATATAAAATAAGTAATGTTGTCCTGACTGGTGTGGCTCAGTGGCTTGGGTGTTTTCCTGCAAACCAAAAGAAAGATCACTGGTTAGATTCCTGGTCATGGTATATGCTGGGGTTGGGGGCAGGTTCCTTAGTTGGGGGCTTGAGAGAGGCAGTCAGTCTGTGTTTCTCTTGCACATTGATGTTTCTCTCCCCTCTTTCTCTCTGCCTTCTTCTCTCTCTGCAAATCAAATCTTAAAATAAGTAGTGCTAAAGGGCAAATAATTTCAGATACAGAAGTTGAAAGAAAGCTATAAGAAATTCATATGCTTAGTTATCCACAAATAAAATTGAAAATCTGGGAGATACTGATTTTTTAAAAAGATAATTTACTCCTGGCTGGCGTAGCTCAGTGGATTGAGCGTGGGCTGCGAACCAAAGTATCGCAGGTTTGATTCCTGCGATATGCCTGGGTTGCAGGCCATGGCCCCCAGCAACCACACATTGATGTTTCTCTCTCTCTCTCTCTCTCTCTCTCTCTTTCCCTTCCCTCTCTAAAAAATAAATAAAATCGTAAAATATATATCTATAAATTAATTAATTAATTAAATTTTAAAAAGTAAAAGATAATTTACTAAACCCAAGTCCAGAAATCATAGGAAAAAAATTAACTGACTAGTAATTGTAAATAGAGAAGTCTCTCAAAACACTACTACTAAAAATATTAGTCAAATGGTTTTGGTTTAATTCTATGTGTAAAATCTGAGGAAACAGATCATTTCAAAATTGTTTTCAGAGCACAGTAAAGGAATGAAAACACAAAAATAATATTAATTCTAAAACCTTACAAAAGAGTGAAACTATAAAATAATCTTGAGCAAGAATTCAGATTTTACTTAATGTGGCTGAGGTTCACTTTAGTGACTTACTTTTAAATACAAATACAAGGAAGGCTTCACACAATCCCTTTTATATTTGTTGAATTAATTAAAAGTATATTCCTCCCTGGCTGGTGTGGCTCAGTGGATTGAGCGCTGGCCTATGAACCAAAGGTCACCGGTTCGATTTTCAGTTAGGGCACATGCCTAGGTTGCAAGGCCAGTCCCCCAGTAGGGGGCGTGTGAGAAGCAGCTGCACATTGATGTTTCTTTCCCCTCTTTCTCCTTCCATTTCCCTTTCTCTAAAAAGAAATAAAATATTTTTAAAGTATATTCCTCTATTTAATTAGGATTGTTCAAGAATAAACATCTAATTTTTAGTGAATAAAACTTCTGTTTTATTATAAATAGTCTATATGGTCTTTGACTTCATTTTAGTCTCAAGGTTACAGATTAGTTCTTGGACTCTTAAACTTTGAAATGTCAAAACAAAGTCTTTTTTTGTTTTACATATTTATTTATTTTTAGAGATGGAAAGGGAGGAAGAAAAACATCGATACAAGAGTGAAACATTGATAAGTTGCCTCTTGTATACTCCCAAACCCACAAACCAAGAATGTGCCCTGACTGGGAATCACACTGGGACATTTCGCTCTGGAAAGTGATGCCCAACCAAATGTGCCACACCAGTCAGGGCAAAGCAGAGTCTTAATTAATCTCAGCTTAATTTCTCAAGAAATAAAGCTTAATTTTGTTGTATATTTGATGGACACAAATTTGTAAATATTCACTTATCTTTATAGAATGTGATAGCTCTGTGCTTAAGGCATTCAAGTCATTAATTTATAACTAAATCTGGCAATCTCTTACTTCAAGAGTTAAAGTTTATGGACTTAGTCTTTTCTTATCCTTATACTTAGATATACAATGCAAAATGCTAAATAAATTTCAGCAGCGCATTAGAAGAGCTACATTGCAAAGGGGTAACAAAAGCCATCTTTTCAGTGATGTAACTGTTCTGTATTTTGATTGTGGCAGGGGGTACACAAACCTACACAGGTGATAAAACTGTATAGCATTAAACACAAACAAATTAGTACATGCAAAACTGGGGAAATCTGAATAAGATCTATGGAATATCTCAATATCAGTATCTTGGTTGTGATAACTATAGTTTTGCAAGGTGTTATTGGAGGGAATGGTGTAAAGGGTTTACTATTTCTTACAACTAC